>NC_138907.1:37454499-38163463 GCF_965231255.1 Vanellus vanellus
AAGGGTAAACGAGCGCCAGAAACACAGTACCCCACCAGGGAAAAGAAGAAGTGATAGCAGAACATTACACATTCTTCAGTTCAAAGATGATCTTACTCTGCAGGCACTACATATGGATGTTTATGTTTGCATAGGGGCAGGGTTACACAGATACAATATTTAAGGCTTTTATTGTTGGTTTCACAGTCCTATTTGATTAAAGAGGGACAGGTAGGAAGTATATACACCATGCCATGAACCACTTGCTGCCTGAGCAGGAAACAGACAAGCAGAAGCACTGTCAACAGGATGAGCAGAGGAACAGAACATGCTTCTGCATAGCGAAGGATGTTACCAGCTGCTACGGAAGAGGTACAAGCACAGCTATGTGCCCTAGGCAGAGGCGGCACCTCTGGGGACAACTAGAATTCCCAGGCAAATAATAATTGGGCTGCCCACAGTTTGGGTGGGAACCAGAATTTGATCGCATAGTAATTCTGGTATTTCTATACAGATTTGCATTTTAGAAAAACAACCAATCAATCCTCAGACAAAGTTGTGAAATGCTGCTTAATGTTGGCTTTGTCTTAAACGGTTTTCTAAAACTCTGCCTGGTGAAAGAAACAATAAAATAAAAAAAAAATTACTGAGCACAGAGAGTTCTTGGCAATATTGCAACATAATTGACAAAATCATCTTTCCCTCTAGACATTAGAGAATATAACTATCTGTCTAAAGAAAAACTGCATATTGAAAGTATAATTGACTTCAATTCTGGATGCATTCCTTAAATCCATAATGGAGCTTGGAAGAACTCCCAAAGACCAGCAGTTTAGATCTCCTGAGCCTACCTGTCATTTGAGACACTGAAGACAGCTCAGATTTGTGAATACAAAAGATCTTAGGAGCTGAAGGATGTACGTTCTTTCACAGACCTAAGTTTTCAGGATGCCTTTGCGTTTATGTTACTGAATGACCATTGTTAAGGTTCCTAACACAACCTACAAAAAACCTAGAGGTCTTAAGCTAGTGTCTTGAGCAGTGCTCAGATAATCTATAGAAGAGACACTTTTTCATTTGGATGGGGCTGCAGTGAAATCTAGTATTCTTCCAAAATTCAGCTATTGCACCAGAGAAAAAGGTAATCCTTTCCAGTACGTAATTTCCATTTTTTGGTATGTAAAGAAAGATAATGCCACTTTACATTATGATAGGGAATATGTATTCAGAGAAGCAGAGAGTTCTCACGTTGCACAAGTTGATAAGGCGCTGGGTAGGACCCCAAGCTTAAAACTAGTATGATTGTGTTTTTAAGACAAAAGCAAGCTATCTTAGCCTCAAACTTCTCACAGAAGCAGGCTATTGGAGCTTCAAACTTCTCAGAATCTTGAGGATTTCATCATGCTGTCCTAAAGACCTCAACACAGGGAAAAGTAGAAAATTGTATCTTGGGAAATGAGGAAAACTGCAGTTGCCTATACCAGAACAAAACAGTTTGGATGCAAAGCTTTTACGTGTTGGCCAGTTCTCTTCCATGCAGCAAAACTCTTGTCTGTTCACAGGTAACAGAAGAGAGTTTCAGATGTTCAAGATACCTCTGAAAACTGCTATCTACCTCTTAACGCTACTTTTCATTTATGTGTGTGTGTGTGGATGGGAGACTACCCTCTTACTCAGACGCCACACTTAGCAATCTGCATAATCCTAAAATAATTATGCTTTTTCAACATTTTTATAGACAGACAACTGAAAGCAAAGGTGATGCTCACAAGGTGGTTCCACACCTCAGTTTAGAAGTGGTGACTGTTTTAGTAGTTCAGAGTAAAATATGTTTTTCTCTAAGTATTTGCTGGTAGTACCGTGAGATGACTCGTGTTTGACCAACCCTTTTGCATTACTATTCATACAGATTCTCTTACTTCATGTATCTTCAGCTCTTTTTTCCTTGAATCCTTTGCCATATACGTTCAAGTCTAATTGACCTGCTCTGAGAAAGGAGTTGGACTAGAGATATCGGGAGAAGTCCCTAACAATTAAACTACTCCATGATGCTATGGGTGAGTTAGTCTATTTTCAGGAACGTAAACAAATTAAGCAATTTGATTTCTTTCAGTAAGTTTTTTTTTTGAGACAGTGTGAATGCATGAAAGTTAGTATTGCTTTTATCAGCATCCAGACAGTTGCTTTCAAAGGTACAGATTTCTAGTTTAGCACAGGTGCTTTGTGGATCTTTCCACAAATAATATGCAGTCTGGAATTTGTTGTAAAGTATTTTTCCAATCTGCATTGTTTTGGTGTAGCCAAAGTGTTTCCTAATACTTGCTTCAAATTCATGTTTCTTGGAAAAATACTTACTGTTAGCTCTGCTGCCTAACGAACACTGAGTGCCCATTTGTAGGGCTGATCAATAGTTTTCACACGGAATGTGCCACTTGGCATTAAGAATGAAACAAGCTGTATGAACCATGTTCTAATCAAAGCGTGCAGCAAGCCTCCTTACAGGTCAGTCCCAATTTGTGTGCGTTCCCCTTTCCCAGAAAAGAATCTGTGAAGTCAGGTGTATCCTTATTCACTTCAGGCTCTGGAGTCAGTTGCCCCAGGGAATAAAGGGGAGGCTAAAACGGACATCTTGTGCATGATGTTTCCAAATATTTGCATTATTCTTTACACTCAAACACGCTAAATAAATAAACAAGATATTTACTGTGCATCACAAAACCTACCTCCTTAAAACATGGCGATGGGTTTCTGATTTGTTCAAGCATTGCCCACTTGACTGTTGCCTGTCGTATATTTCCATCATATTCTCTGGAGCTCTGGGTGCCGCTCGGAGTACCTCTTGATCGTTCATAACCTGGTTCATTAAAATATGGTTCTGCTACCAGTATTAGGGATTGGACAGACACTAACACCTGTTAAGAGAAGAAACTAAATATTAAAATTGCACCACCCACTTGTTTCTACAAATATACATAGTTTTGCTTACCTTATATGCAAACGCACTTCTCTGGCAACGTACTGTGCTTTGTAATACAGGCTACTTGCCAGGAGGGAATGTCCATGCTTTCAAACCGAAGCCACTACTACACATAAAACCCGTACGTCCTACGAATATGTATTTAGCTTAAACACTGAGAAAATGACAAATCTAAGTTAAAAAATAACAAAAAGCCAAATATAAGTAAAAGAAAATGTTTAAAGGAAGAGACGTCCGATTGCACCCTTTCGTGAAAGAAAAGTCTATTTGTCAAGTTCTCAGTCAACAATTCTTGAACCTTTCCTGTGGCTGAGCTTACCAATTCTTCTGATTCCGAAATAGATGGTAAAGGAACAAGGGAGGTGAAATGCGAACCACTGAAATTCATCTTGGTATACACGCTCTCCCATTTCTTCTTTCAAATGCGTTCAATTGATTTAGATATGTTTTAGGCCGTTAGTTTCAGATTTTACACAAAACGCCCTGTATCACATGCCATTAAAACCTCAGTATTTCTCTTGAGACTGGGAAAAAACCTGTTTTCAGTAGCATATCAACAAAGCACCAACTACTCAGTGATAAGGAAATGACAATTTTCCTCCTTTCAATTTTACTATCAAGTACATGTGGGAATAGATGCTTACATATATACAAGGCATTTAACTATATGCCCAAGTATTCCTAATATAAAACAAAGAATTAAATAGATAGATAGGGCACTTAGGAATCCAAATGAATATGTATTGCATATTCATGATTTGATGGCTTGCTAATTTTTCTGGTATTAAAGTGTCTGGCCCTGTCAACGTGTTGTACTTAATCAAAACAATGTTACATGCAAAAATGTTCTTATATAGGTAGAAAAACATCACTGAGTTTTAAAAATGTATTATAAATGAAGGATCGGTTTTTCTCATGTACTTAGGACCAAGTCCAGCCAGAATCTTAGGGATTACAATTCTGCGACAGAAACGTAGTTCCAGAATCGTAAAGAATTTGAAAAGGGTGATTTGATCACTGGGATCTCCTCAAATATTGAAAAACTGATGATGCGTTACATGCCCAAGAATGGCGTTTCCAGCACCCGGCATACTTAGGTGCAGGACATCCACTGCAGTTGATTAAAAATGTCAGGGCAGCTGTTTTTGGAATTGACTCTCCTCCCAGCCTAGATGCAATTTAAAGCTTGGAGCTATCCCCTAATTTAGCAGCCCAGTTTGTGAATTTGGATATGGATGACAATAGTCCTTCTTCTCGGATCATGCAGAATGCACAGGTTACATCAGATAGACACTGTGTCAGCGACAATTGAAGACTTCGGTTCTTTCACGGGGCAGTGCCCCACCAACTAGGTGGTTGTGCTCTGTGCTTAAACGCGGCATTGTCTCGGAGTTTCTCTTGTAGCGATGCCAGCATAAAGGCGTTCCAGCTTGCCGTACTCTCTGCGATGTGTGCTCACTCCATAGGCACAATGCCAAACCAGTAACTTGTATCAAAGCACCAGCCCAAGAATCAGTTGAATGTCCCAGGTTAATCTCAGTCCCACCATCACCTCACAGAAACACACCCTTACTGCTTCTGCTGCCATGACACCGTGCGTGTAGTTGTGTAGTTGCTGCGCTTTAATTATAGCACAGAAGGGCAATCCAGGGCAGCTCAGCCTTTATCCTGACGGGCGGGGCAGGGGGCTGTGCAGTGGGAAATGTGAACTACCCCCCTCCTTTGGGCTGAGATGGGAAATTAAACAAGTTTTTCTGTTTCCCAGGCAGGTGCTCCCGCTAGCTGCTGTTACATGGTACAGTGTGCACTGTCACATTGTCTCCCGTGCCCGCCATGCATTCAACTAGAAGCAGCCATGACTGTTTTGTGTTACACTTAAAAAATAAAATACGGATAAATGCACAGAACGTGCCTTATAAATCAGGTTCCAGCAAGAAAATGGCTACTTGTAACACTAAAAAAGGCAGAATATGAATGCATATGTGCTAAGCCAACCAAGGTAGAGTACTTCAGGTCCAGCGCTTCAGGTACCTAAGGTGCTCTGGTGATCTATGGCCTTTACATGGGTCTGGAATTAGTTGGGATTTGGTTTTTTAATTTTATATTTTAGAGATATATGTATTTTTAAATAGCTATGGCAGGACAGTTTGACACTACTCAGCATTGTACTTTCTTTGCCTTAATAACCAGTTGCTACTTTGAATTATAATTGTAATGAATAAGAAACTCTAAACTGATCTTCGAGTTTCATTTATGTTATAAAAGTTAATTTCCGAATTATTTTGGGTGGTCTGACAATAGTTTCATCTTTGAGCCAGAAAAAACATGTACAGCTTAATTCTTTCCAAGCAGTTTAGTTAGTCCTACAGCTGGTTTCCATTTAAAAAGCTACAAAGTGTTTTTCTCCCAGTATGGGGGGAACTTTTTCCAACAGCTTTCTTACTGTTTTCAAACTGATATCCTAAAAAACTTCAAAATTTGAAACTTAAATGCTGCATGAGATTTCTAACAATCGAATCTAACATTTTAATCTAAGAAAAAGGACTTTGGTGAAAATAAGACTTCATAATACTTTCACCTTTCTACATGGATTTTATAGTTATAGTCCAAAATTTCAGTTCATCTCTTGATTAAGAAGTTGTATCTTGGGAGAGTGACACTATGTGAGGAACCACAACTCAGATAACCAAATTGTAATTTTCCCTTGAAGGAAGAGGGAACATTAATATCTCCAAGGATGGAAATTCCACACTCTCTCTTGGGACACCTGTCCTAGTGTTCGATCACCCTCACAGTGAAAAAGTTTTTCCTAATATTTAATCCATTTCCCATGTCGCATCTTGGGTCAAATTGCACTTGTCCTAGTGCTCTGCATCTTTAAGAGGTGTCTGGCTCCATCTTTTCTATACCTTCCCTATTTACACATTGAAGACAGCAGTAAGATCTCTTTGCCATTGGTCCAGCCACTTTTTCACCCACTTATAATGCACATCTCACCAATTCGGCTACAAGGGTACTAAGGGAGACTGCATCAGAGGCCTTGCTGAAGTCAAAGTAAGCTACATCCACTGCTCTCCCTTTGCGCAGGGCCAGTCACCTCACTGTAGAGGGCAAGCAGGTTAGGCGTGCTATTCGCCCCCAGTAAATCCACACTGGCTGTTCTCAATCACTTTCTTGTCTTCCATGTACTTGAAAACAGCTTCCCGGGGCATTTGCTCCATAATCTTCCCAAGAAGTCAGGTGGTGCTCACCAGCCTGCAGCTCCCCAGATTCTCCGTCTTGCCCGATTTGGAGCTGGGTATGAGACTTTCCAGGAAGCTCCCTTGAGTGTTCTGACCTTTCAGAGATGAGAGCTAGTGTCTTTGCAATGACACTGGCGGCTCCCTCAGCACCCCCTGTTGCATGAGATTTGTTCCATAGGTCCCAATCATCTTGAATACCATTTCCTCTACTCATTCTCACAGACCTTCCTAGTGAGGGCTCAGAGACATGAGAAAGCAAACCTTACCCCTAAAGCAGAGATGAGCCCTGCCTTTTCTATGTCCTTGTCAGTAGGTTCCCTACCCCACTGAACAGCAGGAAAGCCTAAGGAAAATGTGTTCTTTTGCTGCCAACATACTTGTAAGAAGCCTTTCTTGTCGCTCTTTATATCCCTTGCCATTTTCAACACCAGCTGAGCTTTGGTTTTCCTGATTTCTCTCCTGAATGCTTGGCCAATGTCTTTATTTCTAGTGAGTAGCCGATCCCCTCCTTCCACCTTCTGAGTACTTTCTTTTTGCGGTTGAGCTTAGGCAAGAGTTCCTGGTTTACCCACGCTGGCTGTCTGCCACTCTTGCTTGACTTCCACACACTGGAACAGACCATTCTTGAACTTTTAAGAGACCGGTCAACCAGATCTCCAAGGCCAAATCCTGAACAAGCTGAAATCTGTTCTGCTGAAGGCCCGGGTTGTTAATTCTACTATGCTGAAAAGGACCTTTCCTAAAAGATGTTAGGATTTGGAACAGAAAACATACCTTTTGCTACATAATAATTACTCCAAGGAAGGAAGAAATTCAGAAAGTGCCATAGGAAATAAGCCACTGCAAGCTTTACTTTTATTTAATGTATGTGCTTATTAGTCAGTGCACTTCTATGACATAAAGCTGAAAATTATAAGGACTGTATGTCCTTATAAATTCAAGTCTAATTTAACACTAGTTATTGTAGGTATACTGTGTTCAACACTTTTAACTCCCTTCAGCTTTATTCCTCTATTCAGCTTACTTGTGGACTTTGAAGGAGTACCTTTACAGTTCTCATTAGTACACTTCACTTTCTCATCTCTCACCATGTGGAGCCTGCACGAGATAAATAAATAGCTTCACATAAATAGCTTGTGACAGAGAGTTCTAAGACGTGATGCCATCTTCCAGTCCTTTTTTTTTTTTTCTTTTCTTTTATTAAACAAAATATTTGAAATCATCCAAGCAAAGTCCAGGCAATGCAGGAATGAGCTGCACACACAAGCAGCCACTCTTCCAAGACAAGACTAATAGAAATATTGGTTGGAAAGAGCACTTTGAAGAACGTGTCTACTCGACAGTGTTTCTTTTCTAGTGTTCCAAGGTTGTTTTCTGGACTTCTGTCTTATTTATGCTTATTTAAGAAAATTCTGGTTTAAAAGCACTAGAAAAAGAATCCTTAGGACTGACTGACCACTTACTACTCCTAAATGACATCTACTGAAGAGAAAGAAGAAATGCTCACCTGCAAAAAACTTGATGTTTGGGGATTCCATTTCTCTTCTGGCCTCCCATGCCATGTGTTAAGTATGCTTAAACACACCTGAAAAGGTGACATTATTAATACCACAGACAAATACTATGATAATATTGTTCTGCTTGGGCAGAACAAAATGTTAATGTTACATTTACATTTCTTTTGGACAAACTTTTGTATAACTGCATTTTAAAAGACAAACTTGTTTCCTATGAAACTAATCTGAAATGAAAGCAGATAAAAAAAGTGGCTAAACAAGAGCAGCATGTTAACAAATGAACAAAGTACGGTAGATTACTTTTCTTCAAGGAAAACCTATGGATTCTAGTGGCTCCAAAAATAAATGAATCATGAATGCTATTTGATTCATTACTTTTCTCTTTAAATACAGTTCCAACACATATTGTTGTGGTTTTTAAAGTCAATCGTTCTGCTTAAGCATGTGAAAGGTGGTTTCTGTCACACAGACTATCAAGGAATTGAAAATACTCATTAACTTTTATGACTAATCTGGACTTTAGGGAAGTCTATGGAGTTCTTGAACCTTGTCACAAAATGGAATAGATACGTAACACACAGACAAAATAAACAGAAGAAATGTAGAGGCGATTATTTGCCAGGACTTAATATATGTTACACAAAGAAAAGAGGAGATAAAGTCTCCAGTATGAATTACATTCTGTGCCCAGGTTAAGAGAAAACCCCGCGTCTAGTACTGGAAGGGAGAATTATAGCTTGTGAAAATGAGGAGCATGAGGGACCCATGAACGACAGGGGAATAAGGGAAAAATGTTAGCTTATGGATTAAATGTTCACACATAAAAAAAAAAGCTGAAGGAGTGCCACAGTGCTACAGCCAAAGCTATTCTGTGGGTCTGTGCTTTGATGGAGGCATACACGTAGCCATCTCTAAAGCTCAAAGAACTTCATGTGTGCTTATTTTGAATATAATTAGAAGTTGCATCTCCCTGATACGCGCTTGACTTTTTGTTAGCTTTTTGGAGCCTTTAGAATGAGCCACAACATACCAAGGAAACGGGGGGAGAGAAGGGGGAAATCTTGTTTGTTTTTACTTTTAATATAATTTCAAAAAGCTTTACTATTTTTTGAGAAAACTGTCATTAAGTCCATACTTTAGAGTTACTTTTTTTTTTTTAATAAAGGATACCAAGGTTAAGGAAGGTCCTTATCTTCCCTCAAGAAAAAGCACATTTGCATGGAAAAAGAGAGACAGGGCACTTGGCAAACACATTCAGTTGCAGCTGATAGGAACAATACTTTGTGCATGGAAAGGATCCTGGGTATTTCAGCTCGCCAAAACAGATTTCTGCCTGGTTAATTCAGCAAAGAAGATAGAAAAGAACATTTTTCTAGGTCCAATCCAGCTCATAAAGGCTTTAAAAAAAATCTCCAAGACTGTTCAGAATGGAGATCATTCCCATTTGAAACTGTTAAATCACTCTTCATTTCAGTTTGAAGACCAGTTTTAACCAAACAGCTTCCTGCAGTATGTTAGGAGCAGCTGATCATTTGAGTGCAAAAGGAAAAAAGTTTCATCCGTTTTGCTTCCTTGTTACATCTATACACAAGAACAAAGTTGACCCACCTTGCCATCGTTGTAGAGGTTTGGATTAAACCTCACGCTGTGGCCTCCAGTTGTTTCCAGATTCACAAGTGGAGGGGAATTAGGATAGTCTTGTGGAAAATATACATCAAATTCAAAGCAACCATTTGCGTAAGGGGTGTCTGCAGGACCAGTAATGAGAACCTGCCATTGTAAAAAAAAAAAAAAAAAAAAAAAAAAAAAAAAAAAAAAAGATGACAGTTTTCAAAGAAACTCTTATATTTGCCGAACAGTTGAGATTTTTGTAAGTTATATGAAGCATTTTATTTCCACATGCCACTTATCAGAAAATACCGTTAGACCTCATAATCATATGCAGGCTATCAGTCTGTTAATTTTGATACTCTGGGTAAGTGAAGTCCTCTGCTAATGTTCATTTCTCCAGATTACAAATGGAAAACAAAACAGGAGCTAAAACTCTAACCCCCTATTAATATTAATAATAACATCAATATTAATTATTATTAATAATATTAATATTAATGGAAGCTATTAATAGAATTTCTCTTCAAACTTCAGGTCCAGAGATACTCAGTGTATTTCTCCATAGCTACTGCTTTTAATTGACTGAAATGGTCGTATGCAAAGATACACTTTGGCCATAACGGAGTAACAAAATTAAACTTCTCCCTTCAGAGTAGGTGAAGAAGAATGAACCTTGTTCTGTGAAGTCTCCTTGGCCAACAGAGCACTCCTGGGGTAGACAGACTCTCCCTGCCTCCCACCAAGTTATTGAGAAATCAGGATCAGACTAAAATACTACTATCTACGTTAAAGTTTGGACAGCAATTAAAATACCCATGGAATATTTCTGTTCTTTCTTAAGGTGTAAGGCACCTTCTTAAACATTTATATGCCAAGCTGAAAAAGGGAAATAAAAATAACTTTGCTTCTTTACCTTCATAATGTCAAGCCGTTCCTCATCACAACGTACAAAAACGCTGGATGAAGATGAGAGAGGCAGCGATGTTGAAAGAGTCACAGCTTCTTGAGCAAGACGTCGGGCTCTGGCAGCACTGTTGGCATCACTTGCATTTTTTACCTGAGACATGTAGTGGTAATTTACTTTGAAAACCAATTTTCCGTCATCATCTTCAGAAACCATTTCAAATGTATCTAGAAGAGAAGAAAATTTTAATGTATCAGGAAAACGGTGAAGTTAATAGTGGATTAGGCTGGGATAAAGATTCTGAGTATTAAAATTGGGAAAGTTTAATTTGCATTTTGCTGATGCAAAAAATACATATTTTGTGAGAAAACAAAGCATTAACAGTCCTGGGTCAAACTAATTTCTGCAGCAAATTTACAAGCTTTCATGTGCAACTTGTCAAACGTACACCATTTCTCATTTGGAAAGCTACCAGCTACTTCGGACCAGGAAAATAATGGTACTTATGAATACATAATAATGCTAATAAGGGAATCGGTGTGAAGCAGAGTGCCAACAGTATTTACTTGTGTGATGGCTGCAATGTTATTAAAGAATCATAAAAAAATTACAGTGAAGCTAGTTTTCTTTAATCACTTACTAGGCAAAATCTGCAGCATGGCTGCCAGGGTGAAAAGCTACCATTAAAAACTTTCCTACCTCCAATTCTTGGCATACTCTCCAAACATTTGTGAGGAAAATCCCTTACAAATACAACAAAGAAACGCATTGCAAATGCTGTCACTGCAGCTCAAAAAATACTCTTAGAACATGTTTTTGCAATAATTTTATAGCTCTTTTTGGATGAGATACTATTTGTTCTTTATGAATTTTTTTTTGAACGTGTTCCTTTTATGGCCAAAATAAGCACCATTTCCCATCACGTTTTCCAAATGCAACATATTGCACTCCATGAAACGACACAATGAAGTACACTACGGTTTCATTTTAAAAAACACATTTTGATCTGAATTCTATTCAATTTAAAAACGAAAAGCTACATTAATAAACATATATATACAGTCATATATGAGCTTAAAAAAATCTACTAACATTTCAATATAATTTGAGGACTGAAAGACTCACAAATCATTACTGGAATAAAACCATGAACACCATCATTGAATTAATCTGGTCCCTTGAATTAATCTACTTAATGCTTAAAACATTTCTTATTAGTTCAAAGAGTGCATTAGTTGGTAATCCGAAAATACAGACTTACATCATTTTCCATATGTGAAAAGTATCAGTGGCCACATAAGTAAAAAAGTTGGTAACTTTCTAAAATAATTAGGGATTCAGTGCAACAGATTGCATATTTCTTAGGTATCTGCTTTCTAATACACAAATATTCACACTTCTCAACTTACCAAACTGGAGTTTTTTCATGACAGCCACATACTTTTCTTCAAGAGACCGTAAAACAGACAAAGGCTTGGGCTTCACAGCAGCCTTTTTGGAGTATTCAGCCATCTTCTTTTCTGTTATATAAAACGTGATGATTATTTGTAGTTAACCATGTAGTTTTGCGACAAATAGAGCACGTGCTTGGGGATTATTTAACTTGAAAGGACATTTTAGGGTGACATTGTTTGCAGAGCAGTCTGAAAACTGGGGATCACTCACAACATACAAATCTCGTTTTCTCACTACTACATACTTCATTATCTGAACAGCTCAAAGTAAATATAGATCACTGTCTCAGAAATAATTCCATGACTACTGCTGCTATGAATATTCTTTTATTGTTTCTTCTGATTTTTTTTTTTTTAATTTAAAGTAGGAAGTAGGGCATATGCTTGTGTGGATGGACATTCACGCATGTATTCTTCATGCATTCTCCAAAACCAGGAGCTGATTATGCACGCCTTTTTAAAATCCACTCCCCTGATTAAGCTACTTAATCTTTAATTTTCTTTACCAGACAACCAGATGGTCCTTTGAATGTCTGCAGGTTCAATCCATGATTTAGATTTTTGTTCTATGTCCATCCAGTTAACAGTTAGTCTAATTCATAAGATTTAGTTTTAACAGTGAAGGCTTTACTATTAAAGATCATGTATGTTGCCTTCTGCCAAGAAAAAAAAAAAAAAAGGTGCTACATAATTGCACTGAAAGTGGTGAGATGTACTCTCACCTACTTGAATAACTCTGGTTTGTGACTGAAACATTTAAGACTACCACAAGGTTCCAACTGCCTTTGAAAATGTAGTCAGTGGTTGGGGGCAGGAAGGAAGGAAGCAGTTTTTCTTGCTTTTAAGTTAATTTATAAGTTCTCTGCTAATGAATGTATTACAAATAAACACTATATAGTATTTATAAAAGTATTTCTATTTTACCTTGGTTTGCTTGGCGCAAGCTGGTGGTAGCAGCATAAACTATCTCTGCAGTCTTTTGGATGTCTGGTACCAAAAGCGTCAGTCCCTCTGGTTCTTGATCAGAAGCATCTGGTTTCACTCCTGCTTTAGCTTTGTCTTTTTTAGACCTGTTTTTGGCAAAGAAATAGGATCTAGCACGAGGGAATATTTTTCAACCAGTCATACAATTCTCAGCATATTTATCAATGGGGAAAAATATCAAAGATTAAAGATCAAGATTAAAACAAGTCTTCTGAAATGGAATGTCTCTATGGATCTCCAGGTTAACCACTGAATGCAGCACTCAATTGTGACAATACTGAACATACAGTCTTGATTTGACAAACAGAAGTACACCTGATACGAAGAGCAGAAATATGAAGCCAAAGTCAGTGATACCAGTATACTAGTTTCTGCTTCAACCATTTACTCTTTGATTGGTACACCCGCGTGCTGATCTTATGTTTGCACACTTTCAAAAAAATATTAGAAAAGCTTACAAAATCGGCATAAGAAAGATCATGTCATGAACGTGCACCTTATCCACCCATGTAGATCCTCGTGCAAAATCAAGTCCTAAATAGGTAATACAGAACTCTCTCCATTTCCACAATACACTAGCATTTCTTTAAAATACACTAATGGTAAACCACTAGGAAGCCTCTAGGAAAAATTCACAGTATGTCTAAACTACAACCTAGGCATCACAAGGGAGCGGGTCAAAAAGGAAGTTTGCGTCTCTCTGCAGTTCTCTTCTGGGCTATAAATTTAAGACATTTTATTTCAATAAACAGTTTAATGTAACATAGTTTTAAAAGTCTTAAAAATACAGAAGGCGCCTATATTATATTGGATGTTTATAATCAAAGTATTGCAAATTAAAATGTCAGTTTAAACACCTCCAATTTTATAATGAAAAAATCTGAAAATGCAGTATGTATTAACGTCATTGTTTGACAGAAGCTAGTTGCCTAGTAATTAAGATATATTTAAATATGTTGATTGTGATAACCCAGTCTTTACTACCATATATATTCAATTGTGAAATTAAGACATAGTATTTGATAACACTGTAACCTAAATGTATAGATTTGAAAGCTACTATGTTTTAAGAGCTAGCATATATTTACACTGTTATCCTGCTTAATTTTAACCGCTCGAGAAGTATTTTACTGTAATTTCTGCATGGTTTTTATTCATTTTAAGATCCAAGCAAGTTCAATAGCCAAGAAGTGCTGGTTTTCTCCTTCCCACTACCATACCTAGAAGCAAACCAGAAAGCTATCTACACAAGAAAAATTAGCAATTTAATGCTTTGATGTCCCAAACATATTTTAGCAACTACCAAATACTATATCCTTTCTGTATTTTAATCTAGACTGAAATCATGCATGAAGAATAAGTCTCTGAACTATTCAACAGAGGTGATTACAGTAATACTGAAATACTAATCAAATGAGAATATCCCTAGAATGCATTAATAACAAAATTCATTACTGCAGCATGGTTTATCTTTTCTGTTCCAGATTTACTCCAAAAGGATGTTAGCCTGTTGTTGACTTCCAGCAATTCTGAGCTTTCAGGTGCTCACAGTTCGGAGGACTGTATCAGAGCCAAACAGTGTCGTTCAGTGTTTGAGGAACAGTTTAGGACAAAGAAGCACCAGCTGCCCCTCCTATTCATATTTTCCAAAATCCTTATCAATGCCTTTTTCCATGTGGAAATCTAAGCCAATATTTTGGAAAAAAAAAAAAAAAAGAAAAAAAAAAAACCCCAAACCTAAAAAAATGTGTATTTAAGTCCACTAAACCTCAACAATACCTGTTTTACCATCACCGACATGCTAGTGGCCACCAGTCCCAAGAAAGGAGTACAGGTTTAGAACTGCTTGCTGTTGATGTACAATCCTTAAACTATTTGCTGGAAAACCCTTGGAGAAATTTTGGCTAAAATGAAATGTCAATGGGCTTATACAAGAGACACAGGCATGAAGAGCAATTAAAATATGATTGGCGAGATATAGAAAGTGAAATTAATTCTACGAATTTATTTTCTAGACAGTCATCTTGTGGGACTTTTACCTTCCATGTGGTTTTACAAAATTTAGGCTACCAGCCTTTTCCTCCTGCTTGGTCTTAGAGCAAAACAAAGATTAAAATGTTGGCCTCATTTGACAAAAGGCTGAACCACATGCTTGAAACCTCCTACAGATACACTGAGTTACTGACAGTCAGCTACCTAAGCAGACAAAAAATATATATCTAGTTGAAGCAGGAGGAAAAGGAGACATCTACTCAACTGCAAATTCTCAGTAGCAGTAATAGAATTTCTGCGCCTTCCCCCTGCTGTCCGGAACAGTTAACACATCAGCACTTTTGAACTATCACAAGAGAACACGTTTTCTTAATGTCCCTTCTACCCCCAATATAACTATTCTGTCCACTGTTATCCTGAGCAAAATAGACAAACCCCCTCTCCTCAGAATATACCTTTTAAATCAAGAGTTGGCAGAACAGGTCTACCTTGTCACCTGTAGGAGGTTGGCGATGGTTTACGTTACTCGGCTGCCTAACTCCTCAGTCAGGCCAGAACTCAGACTGCATAAAAGCAATTTAGGAAGCGAAATGCAGGAGAGATTCCACTTTGGACGCCAAGAAGAAAGCAGGTCTTGTATTTGACCTTGATGCTGCCTAACCAGGGATTTCAGTCAGTTTCTTCGTGCATATAAGCTAGCTGGGCTCACAAAACCCCAAAGCAGACATACTGCCTTATCAACATTTAATTTCCTGCCTGTAATCATGCCTGTATATTCTAATGCTTAGGGCAAAGATATTCTTTTTCTGTCTTTTGGGGAAAAACCCAACTGATACTGCCATAACTTGTAAGACTCCCATGAATGATGACCTCCATTTTTTTCTTCCTTCTTTTGCTGTCTAAAGAAGAATACCAATTAGGGTGATTAATCCTGCACAGTTCCTAAGATGTCACTACATGACCTTCTTTACATAGGTAGTGTTATGCACAGTTTTTTGGAGATATTTAAAAATACTTTACAGCGTGACAATTTATTTACAATTAATGTATAGTAAATCAAGTAATTCCTTAGAATCTACATGGGGAAATCTGTCAAAGGTTACCCAGTGGTATATATTTTCACACTGATTATAATTTGTAAAATTCACACAGTTTTGTCATCTCTAGCTCTCTGAGACAGAACTGAATTTCATTGAAGATATGAGCTATTACACTTGATTTTATATTTCTCTACATTAGAATACCACAGCAGCCCTTTCTAAAATCATATTCTTACAATCATATCATGACTATTACATAAATGCAATTTAAAGATAATTAGATTAGGTACATTATCAGATTAAAATTTCACGTGAAACAGCTCTGGAACTGCAGACAGAGGTGTGCAGCTGGTCCATATACCCATCTCCCTGATGTAACAACACACCCTGGTCTGAAAAATCTAAGAGTCTATATAGTTTCCTAAACTATATGGTTATAAAAGCAGGGAGAGACAAATGTAACTCAAAGGCCTGTGAAAAAGTTGATTGGGTTTTCCATACAGCCGAATCTTACAACATTTGGAGAAGTAAAGGTCAAAGACTCTTGTGACCTCTGTAAGCCTTCTGTGGCCTATGGGCCTGCTGTATGGATCCTAAGGAATACTTGAACAGGCTTTGTTAGGCTTAGTCTTGGAGGTGGGAAGCGGGACTTTCAGGGCAGTGCAAATGTTACGATAAGAACAAAATGACAGCAATACTAAAGATGATTTTTTAGTCCCCAAACCCATCTCTCAGTGTAATCTGAAAGACTTGGTATTACTTTGCGTGCACATGAAAAAGCAGCCTGGTGACCATTCTGTCATTTGTGAACATGTGTAACATGCGCAAACCAAATTATTAGTTGAGAAAACCTCATCCTCCCTTCTTGGTATCATCTCCACTTTTATACTGCTGCTGCACTCCTGCCTGGATTCAGAGCCGCGGTGAGCTCTCCCCAAGCTGTGCGTGACACACAAGTGTTTCAGAGGGACAAGTCGAGTCCCAGCTCAAGAGAGGGCATTGCTGGGAATAACAAGGCTCTCCCCCCCCAAGATATGAATGAGAAGATGAAATACCAAAATTAAAGGGATAAAACCAGTAAGATCCTTCCCTGCACTCTAGCAGCCTGCATAGAAATGTATGTATGCAGGTAAACTAACAGTGTCAATCAAACTCCTGAGCTCTAACAATATGGTATTCCAAAGAAACATGAGAACCAATAATACTCAAATAATAAACTAAGGTCAAATATATAACCATATGAATATTTTGCTCTACATTTTCTCTATTTTTAGAAAACATTTAAATGTCTGTGTTATATTGTACATTTCTTTCTGCCCAGATTCTATGTGTGAAGCAAAATTCAATGCAGTTATTTAATGGAGGCCAAACCTTTATCTAAATGTTACCTTTTTCAGAGTGGAGGAGGAGCCAAATATTTAATTTAGACTTAGAAACTTCCCTATAAAATTTTTCAACCATTGAAGAAAAAGCAGCAAAAGTCACGTCAACTCATATTTAAAGGGATGACAGTCACTAATACATTTGCTAGAAGAAGCAACAGTGTACATGCTAATAATTTAAGCCATTAATTTATCTTGTGCTAGAAGATGACAGCCTTCTCTTCACGCTGTGCTAAATGAATAATGAATGATACGCTCCCAAGGCAACTTTAATTTTTAAAGCCAATACTGATACTTACTCACCCGTGCCTGATACTTAGAGGTAAACGTGATGATACAGAATGATACCTTTATCAAAGTATTCACAAAATAAAGCCAATGAACCATTCAGCACCTCTGTACTACAGAGATGGTGCTTGCAGCAGAATTCTGCTCAGTTTGACACTGACCCCACTGCTATAGGTTTGCAACCACGGTATCACTCAGCCCTCATGGTCCCCTATCTGCTATAGGTTTCCACAGGCACCAAGTACGAGTTTGTTCCTCACAGTAATTCATAGATTCTTAAACCAATCTCCTGAAATCAGGTAAAACAAGCAAGGCTCCGTGCTTTTGGAAACAAACACTGGTGAAAGCAAACAAACACTGACACGCTCCGCATACTCCTACCCAGGGCTTCAAGCACTGTACGTACAGACACTAAGCTGAAGCATCCCAAACCAGCAAAGGCTGCAGGACGGCTCCCTGCAGCCAGCCATCAGCTCTGAACATGAGCTTGAGAGTGCAGCAAGAGAAACTGACAGTTCTTTTGTCTTTTAAAGAAAAATAAATGAAAGCAAATCAGGCCACAATTCTTGGGACACAATCATAAAGACAAATTTTTGTTTGCAAAATGCACCGTTTCACAGAGAAGTTTGGCAAAATAACAGTGAAGACAACGAAAAGCCATAGCAGGGAAAATGCCTTGGGCCTACCACGTTGTATTCTAGCATCCCCACGCAACGGAAAAACACCCAGGTCAACAGCAACATGATAGGCAGGGCTGATAGATTCAGACAACCTTGGAAGTGGCAGGATTAACCCTTAGTAGCAGCGTGACAAGCTCCAGAAGTGTGAAGATCAGAGAACTCAGATCTCCCTCAAGCAGTTATCATGGGGGTGGCCGAGGTGATGTGGAAAGAGAAAGCACAGTTAGGAATTTTAGACATAGGCTTGCTATACTCCACATTACACAAATAAGCCATCAGCTTATTCTGCCAAATGTAACAATTTGCCACGAAGCTCACCTAGCAGATGGTGGTTCAGATGAGCCTGCTTTGCTACACAGCAGCAGTTCTCTGCAGCAGAGGACTCAGGCATCACAGCAAACAAATGTCTCAAACTCAGCCCTTGTGGCAACCTGTTACCCAAGCCTGACCACTCTCCAGCTAGGGATGGCTTTTGACTCCCTAGCAGTCCAACAAACAGTCATGAGAAATCATCTCATACCTAAATGTCTTTTCCATTACCCAGAATTTTCCTGATTTTCCAATAGACTATTACGGCGTTTAAAAGTAAACAAAATCAAATGCTAACTGGAATCCAAACCCCAAAACGTTCCCCTTCAAATTCTGGATCCAAGTGGACACTCTTGCTCCAACATGGAGTTGACATTTGGTAGACATGCAAGTAGAACTGCTGTTCAGATAAAGGAAAGTTTTGTCTTTGAAAGCAGATGCCATAATTATGTTGTTGTTCTGGCATTTGACCTAAAAGGGGCAGCAGATTGTCCCATTTAAGGGACATTTAATTCATGCCAACACTTGCTTATATTGCTGGCAAGCCTTCAACTAAAATGCTGAGAATTAAAACCTTCCACCCCAATGATTCCAGGCTGTTTAGGCTGTTGGTGTTTTCATCCTTGTCTATATACTGGTTTAAAGACAAACAGTATTATGCTTAAACCAACCAAGACAAGGATTTCTTTTTGTGCTCATATGTCAAAGTAATAGAAGAAAATTGTTCAGATACTGTAACTGAACCAACCATGGAATTTTTATCAAATTCATCAATTATTAAAATAATACTGACTGTGCTTCTAGAATTGTTCTTAGTTTTCAGATCCTAAACTGACACTGAACAACTCGTCATACCATATTTTATTCTACCAAATTAAAAAGAGCTTATGACTAGTAGTCATATGCCATTCTCAGAAGGAGACTTTTTAGACTTCAACATGGGTAACTGACATGAGAAGATACAGGTTTCCAGGCCCATTAAGTCTGAGGCTAACAGATGACCGGACTAGCAAAAAAAGTAATTGTGGTGGAGAATGTTATACATACATACTGGAAATGGATTACACAGAAGCCAAATATATTTTCTTTTCTATTTTAAGAAGATTACATATACTACGATCTACATAATATTGCCAGCAAGCATAAGCCGACATTTTTAGATGGGTATCCAACATAAAGAACTCTTATTTTTCTTCCTAATTCTGTTTCTTTTGCATTTAGTCAGCAAAAAAATCCCACCACACATACATTACATGCTTGATATGCAAGACCAGCCATCCTCAGTCAAGAAGGATTACTGAAATTCACGGGTGAAGTCCAGTCCATCAGGAGTAACTAGAAAGAGTTCCCAATAATGGGACTCCTGCTCAGAAAAGGTCTCAGGTGTTGGCTGGTACATATTGTCAGTTTATAGTGGGAGGAAGAACACTGTACATGCACCTTTGCCTGACATTATATTTAACTTCTTTTCATGATGTTTCAGCATACACTTAGGGACAGCACTAAATTTTGCAGGGAAGGATGGGTATTATTTCCTAATAAGCCATCTTTGAATTGGAAGCAAGTAAACAGAATTGAGAAACCAATTAATTGCTGGAAGCAGAAAATTATTAAGGGGAAGAAAGAAAAATTTATATTGCAACGTGTGCTTTTCCAGCTCCCTCAGGGCAGAAAAAGATAATTAAGGCATTAAACCCCTCCCAAATCTTTGATTCTGGAAACTAGAGTCATTGAAGACATACAGAAACAGAGATGGAAATTTGGTTGTCTGTACCAACTACAGCACCTCCCAGAGGCAGGAGGTATTGGGAGGCTTGGCAGGGTTCCTCCCTTTTGTGCGTGCTATTCTGGTGATTGTCCCTTCAAACAGCCACCACACGCAGCACCAACTTAATCGGTCAAATGACTAAAAACCAGGCGCTCTCAGGCTTGTAGCCTGGCCTGGGAGCCGTAACACAAGTGCAACATTTCACAGAAGGTGACAGTTGGATCTCAGTGATAGTGGCATTTCTGAAGATGAGAAGCCATACTTTTGCAATGTGAGAATTGATGATACAAGCAAGCGTAAAGTCACACTCTGTGAATCATTGAGAAGTGTTCTGAGAAGATGAAGGGAATTACCTAGAGGCTGGTCTATAGTTACCAAAAGAAACTGTCATTCATGGTTTGTCTGTATGCGTTTCCTTAAAAGTCAGCTGAACTCTGGAATGTGTGCAGAACAAGCTCAGACAGCGTTATACTGCAACGCTTATGCAGCCCGATGCCATCACAGTTGAGATGGGATATTCAGATACTTTTCCATTTATTTACTAATTGCTCTGCTGGACTGCAAGTGTTTGACCAGAACTGTCAAACAGAGAGTTTCTCAGAGGAGGCTGGAAGACCCTGAAGCCTGGCATGGATGGCTCCAGGGCATTCATTTGTAATTTCACATCATCTTTAGCATACCAGCTCAGCTCTGATGCCTGTGCTAATGGACAAATGCACTGATGCATGGAAACACGCTTTTCATATGTAGCACCAGCAGATACCACTGGTCAAAAATTTTCAACCATCTCTATACAGTTAGGGTTCTCACCACAAATAGTAACTCCCAAATCTTTTGCGTCCTGAAGCTTATTCTTCCCGACAGAAGCCAAAGGCTTCTCTCCTAACCAATTAGACTCCAATGAAGAATCCATTGAGGAACCTGGTCCTTAATCAATGGGCAAAACAGCACAAAAGCATACAGAAGATAGTTGGGATGTTTCTTGTTAAAACTACCATTTGGTTTAGCCCTTCCTGCATTCCTTTACAGAAAGGGCTTGCTCGATAGCTCCCAAAGAATGTTCCTGCCTTCAGACTGACAGCAGGAAATGCACAGTCCTGCATACAAAAAATTCACCTCACTGAAGAGGGAAAAAAAATTTAAAGATTTGAAGCTCCCAGATTCTTGACCAGCAATCCTCTTCCCGATCAGTGGGCAGTTACTGATGAAGAGAGAAGAGTAAGCAAACCTACCAGCTTCTTTGTGTCATACAAAAAAAATTCCTTGTAAATAGTACAGTAAAACAGAATATATACATATAAACAGGAATTTAGATCAAACAGATGGTATGTTCTTGCTCTGGACTGCAGCACCCATTCAGATAAATATACAGAACTGAATCTTCTCTATTCATAATACGTAAGTGCAAAATACAGTTTAAATGAAGGTTAGGGATGATAAAAGCGATTACCTCAGTCGGTTGGTATAGGTATCTACACAGGTCTTCATTTTAGCCAACAAAGTCCCGACAGAAGCTTGTGACTCCAACTGTTCTTCCTCCTCTTCACTATTTTCTCCCGACAGAGGAAGCAGTAATGGTACCATCGATGTGCAGGATGCAATAGCACGGAGTAATTCTAGCAGGGCTCGGTAAAGGGGAACGTGCCGGGCCATATCCAAAACTAAGAGAGAAAAACAGTTTACAAAAATTACTACAATTGAAGACGACCCTTCCACTCTTAGTACAGATGTTTTATATCAAAAAGCTAGATTGCAATAAGTTTTAAAATAGTAATGACATTTAATGATAAAATACAGTATTTTATAATAACAATTTATAAGTTATGTTTTAATGGACTTGTCCAGAAAAAAACGCGTAAGATACCTGGAAACAAACATTAGCAAAAGACACAAGAGGACAAAAGTGCTAACAAGGAACGGAACAGGATTATCACATGCTATATTCATTTCTGGTAGCTTAATATACAACCCTGGCTCAAGTCATATGCCAACAGTAATCGCAAACAAATATCTATGGAGGAAAAATTGTAGCCTATGGTGTGGCAGGGTAGCATTTGCTGATTCTAGTAGCATAAGCATTAATAAAGACAGACTTTCATATCACCCACTATTTATAGTTATCTTCTCCTTTGGGAAAATTTGTCTGCATTATTGCAGGAATATTTATGGTCATGAAATAAATGAAGTTATCTACTAATAAGTCTAGCTTGCTTCTTTTCATGGAGAAGGAATAATTTTAAAAACCATTACGCATTCTTTGGAGCATGCAAAGGCTCTGAAGAAGATGCAAATTTTATCTGCATGCATATGAACCACAAAACAGTAAAGATGAATAAGAATATATGTTAGGTAGGCAAAACTCACTTAGTGTTGCTCAGTGTGATGCATATGTATTACAGAAGTAACTGTGGGTACAATATAGATATAAGCTCCTCTGACTAGGGAAGACAGGCAGAGACACACAATTCTAATGGATTCTCTAGCACCACATTGTTTATTTTTCTTTTCCACTTGCTTGGACAAATATGTAATGGATGTCATTTCAACTGACTTTGTATCATTAACAGAAGTCCTGAAAATGTAGCTATACGCAGATACTTTAACACAGCTGCTTCCTCTGTCCTTAGGACATGCTATTTTTACCCTAACTGCAGAAAAAAATTGTTCTAGTTTGAAGTATTTACAAGTGACTGAGTTTATGATAAAATAAATATATGCTTTTTCCAGCAAAAAAACCCCAACAAACAGAAAGCCCCTGACAAGTCTTATTAGGAAAGAACAAAGCATAGAACTCTAATGTTTCGTTTAGCACATCTCACCCTCTAAGCTAAAGCATATCACAAACTTTCATCTCCCATCACCAAACCCTTAGCTCGATGGGACAGTATAAACAGCCAAGGAAAACTCAACAAGCAGGTTTATCCAGGTTTAAAGCCGGATTTATCTCTACCAAGAGTTCTTTGATCACCAGCTTGCATTCATATTTTGAAACTATTACAACGGCACAAACTCTTAACTGGGTGAAGTTCTGTTGTGTTGAACAGCAAGAAAATTTACTGAAACAGAGCATTAATCTGTCAGTTCTGGCATCATGGCTCTAAAAAAATCCTGTGTCAAAGTATTCCATATATTTAAAGCAACTTCCATTGAATTTAAACATTGGCATTAAGAAAGCCAGTTTCAATTATTCTTACATTTTATATATTTTTTTATATATATCCATTCCTTAGTCTCTAGGCAACAATGATTGCCTATAGAAAAAGCCTCACAATGTGTAAAATGGCCTCAAAATAAACAAGAATAGATCTGATGATGTGTGACTTAAAAAAAAAAGAGGAAAGAAAAGAAAAGAAAAAAGAAGTAGTGAGGGGGGACAGCAGGGCAAAAGAAAGGGAGACCATAAAACCCCATAGTGTAGCCCTTCCCAGAAACCACCTCCCACCTGTAGTGTTAAAGATCAAGCAGCTCCTCAATTTAATCAGTAGGTGTTTTATTATGAAGATAGTGAGTGGAGGAGAAATATGACTGACCTCTTAGACAACCACAGCATTTCATTTCTGGAAAGCTTTTATTTATTTATTTTAACCATGAAATATTCACGAAGCCAGAACGTATAATTTCAAATCCTTCAGTGCTTGCTTGCCCTCTGCTTTGCTAACTGCATAGTTAAATTCAAAATTACTGTCAGGAGGGAAACTGAACTGACATAACTTTAAAATGGGAATGTTTTCAAGAAAGATAGGAGAGAATTTCTGGTTTTAGCAGATTCAACTCACTCGCACTGCTTTGCAATTGTTCCCATGTGACACAAATAAAAAGCATTCACTTGGTTTCAATTTAAACAATCTTTTGGGGAACAACTACCAATTTCTTGTACCTTAATGCTAGACTCTTCTCAACTCAATTTCTTGATACCATTATGTGTCTTACAGTATTTTTGTCCAAGGCCTTTATTATATTTACTAAGGATTATGACCCATGCCAGAGTGTTTATCTGTCCAAAATGCCAGATTTATCCCCATCCCCAAATCCCAGTCTAAATCTTAAAAATGTTTCTCAAGACTGGATATCTGGATAAGTATCAGAAAAACTTGCTTTAAAGAACTCAAAATTGACAAATTACTGTTTGTTACCTTTATTTGGAGATTTATCTACTCATGCCTATTTTGCTTTCAGCTGAAAGAGAATGCCGAACTGACTACAGTATATGCTTTCTGCAGACACAGCTCTACTTTCTGTAAAAGGTTGAGAAGACTTGAGCATTTTTTTAATCTCTATATTTACATGTAATTTACGTGTAATGTTCCAAATAGGTTAACGGTCAATTTTAAGAAACTATGTTTAAGCCACTAGGATAACGAGACACTCCTTTGCAGAATAACCCCCTGGCCCAGATCTACTGTTTGCTGACCTGCCCATCTCCTCCTGGTACGGCCGGCTGCATCTACAGATGTCCTAACAGCACCCTTCTGGACTGACAGAAGCTTAGCAAGTCCAGCAGCGTACAAACTAGAGCCTCAATGTTCAGGCTGTACCACTCAGACTCCATCATCATCTTTACTGCTTTTAGCGTTGGCAGCTTGTTTAGTTAGTTGGGATTTATGAAAGATTTCTTCCCTTTAGATATCATTATGTATATATTTCAGTATTTCAGAAATAGAAATGATACAGCTTTGTAAAAAAATATTTAGAACCTGTAACAAAATCCTTTAAAGGAATTGAATTAAGGTAATAAAAACATGAAGAAAAATATAAAATACAAATCTGCAAATTAACAAATCATATTTCCATCAAATAGAAGCAACGGAACCTTTGGACTATCTTCCTCACATACAGGTATCGTACCAACTAAGACGCCAGCAATTTGGATTTTAAGCAAATACAAACTTCAATGAAGGACAAGTGTTAAAAGTAATCCACTGTTTTCTTCAAAGTATGCTATTCCTTGGGAACACAACCAACTTTTTTCTGCCTGACTGAACTCGGCAATACAGGTGTAGCTAACATTTTACTTGAATTAAATAAGGTAGCTTCTTGTGTAGGAAAGAAAATCCAACACATCACAAAATAAAAACAAATACTTTTGCTTATAGCAGAGCTATAATTTGAATAGCATTAGCACATCTTAAGTATGTCA
This sequence comes from Vanellus vanellus, assembly GCF_965231255.1. Taxonomy (NCBI): domain Eukaryota; kingdom Metazoa; phylum Chordata; class Aves; order Charadriiformes; family Charadriidae; genus Vanellus; species Vanellus vanellus. The sequence continues at coordinate 37,479,764 of NC_138907.1, forward strand.
GATTTTTTTTGTATGGGTACTTCAGTTGTATAAAAAGGTACTAACAACATTTGATTTATATGGACGTGCCCATAAGCACACCAAACTGCAAATACATAGCATTCCTAAGAAAATGAAAACGGGAGATCAAGATTCTTGGCTTTGTAAAAATGACAAATGGATATTTCATCCAGGATTCTCTGTTATTCCAAAGTCAAAAACATTATTAAATAATGACAAATAGCTTTTCCAAACAGGTCCATTTGGTGCTCTCAGATTCCCCCACTAAGTATGCCTGGATCGACCTGGCTCTTAGGTACATGCAAACTGTGGGGTCTTTCACATCTGTCCATTTTTGTGCTGTCAGTGCTTCCCGATTCTGCGGGGCAGTGAATTCCTGAGGAAGGTCCAACCCCCACTACCAGGAGCCAGTTCAGAATCTCCCCCTTGTTGACTCTCAAACAGAACTGCTGTCCGAGAGAGCCTGTCTGGACTTTTGCTAGGTTTCCCGAGCATTCTCTTCAAATGAATACTATATGCCACAACCTTACATCAAAAAAAGGGGTAAAGATTAAACTATTTTATTACTAGAGTCAGAGCAGGAATTTGTACACAGTTTTTATCCTGCTTCCTCGTCTGCCTTAATTAAACAGGGCTGGCAGGACAGGGCTGGCTGGTGACAACAGTGTTGTCTGAGGAAAGGCTCCAAAGCCAGTGCCTGGAACATGGCTTTTGCACTGCCTGACCCAGCCTGCTTCCCCTGCAAGCTTCCTGCGGGCTTCTCAACTTGCATTCAGCAAATACACATCACGGTCTCACCTTTTACCTACACCAGCATTCAACCAGTTCAAACACTGGTGCACGAAGCAGCTCACAAGCTAAAAACCGCTGCTGAACCTGGAGCAGAAGCGGTCAGCTGCAGGAGACCTGTAAACCAGCCCCTCGCTGGTGGCCAGGAGGCGGCTGTGACAGCCCAGGGCACGGGAGCAGGGCCGGGAGGTGACAGAGAGCAGCAGGGCAACACCACCACGGGGTGGGCGGCAAGGCGATGACAGCAGTGCTCTTGAATGTTGGAATCCCAGTGCATCTTTATTACCACCGTTGTTTTATTAATTGCAGGAATTATGAGCGGACACATCTGAAAACCAGGTTGATGTCTTGTTGTCCATGATAATTAGCAAGCAAGATCACTGTAGCCTTTCTGGACAATAGGCAGCACGCATATAAACTCACAATTCACACCAAAAAAGTGTCTCGCGTCTAAATTTATTCTGTTGCATTTATGAAAAGCAGAAATCTCAGCAAGGCCACTGCCATTTACTAAGATAGATAGGGATGGAAAACATCTGGAAAACATGGTTTAGTGGGGTAAGGTCTCATCCCTCCCTCCCATTTCTTTGGGTAAAAAAGGTCAAGTTTTACTGGAATCATTACAATTCAGTTAGCCTCCCACATTATTTGCAATTTAGAAAGACACTGAAGGCTAAAGAGGTAAAAAATAGACATTTCATAAAACCAGATCTCCCTTATATGCTAATAACAAGCAGTTCTGATTGAGGCGGGGGGGGGGGAAGAGGAATCTGACTGAAGTTATTTTAAGAAGTCTTGACTTTCAGAAACTGCTGAGCATCCTGTATTTTGAAAATGGCAGTCTTTCACAAATGCCTAAAGTTCACCTACTTATTCCTGGGAAACAACTAATTAACATTCAAAGACTGTGTGTGTGATTTCAAAATATTTCAGTTGCTTTCCACACATCTATATTTATCAGCAATATAGATCTATTTCTTACAAAGGCCTGAGACTACCCATATGCAATTACAACCTTAATATAATGAAAAAGCATAGGAGGGCAGGTAGTTTCATAGGATCAAGGTATCAGTTGAAATTGCATATATATCTGTAACATGATAATGGCTCAACTGAGTCTAATACGCCTTTGCTTTCTTTTAATATTATACAACATTCAAACAAAGAATAGCCAGACCTAATGGCCCATTAAATAGATAGTACTGAACAGCAATAAATTTTTTTTACAATTCATTTAACATCCTCAGTACAACTTAACTAGCTATGAATAAGATTATAAAGCTTATTTCCATTGCGAAGGATATATAAAACATATCACAAAGAATATGCACATTTATTTTAAAAATAAAGGCAATTATTCCTACAGCATATCCATTATACCCAAAAAACTTCACACTTTACAGGAGATTAAAGAAAAAAATAGAGAAGAATAATTCCTAAGAAACTGATGAAAAAATTGTATCTAATGTGAAGGCCTTCCTACTGCGGGTCTCACTGTGACCAAACTCCTACCCCAAACAGCTTACAAACTGTATAAAATAAAACACGAGAGACACTTGAGGAAAAAACCCATGTATACTATTACCTGCTTCTGTACTACAAGAAAAGCCGTACATAGATGCTCTCAAGCTACCTCTTTTACATAATTTCTCATTTACTAGACACGCTTCAGTTCAGGACTTCTTGAATTTCAGTTATTTTAGAGGCCCACAAAAGTATGACTTTTTCAAACTAGAATTTCTTTTTACTTTTGACCAATAACATGACTGACTTTCTGCCTTTGTTGAAAGAAAGGTGTGCTGGCACCCGCAGCAGAAGGCACTACTGGAAACTCTTTTCCGAATTACAGCCATTTTGTTTGTGTTCTCAAAGAGATCTGCCACTGCAAGTGTGAGAGGGATGGTCACGAATGGACAATTAAAAGGAAATAACTGAAAAGAGAAAGCCATTGTGGAGAGATGCATATCTAAAACCAGAAAATGTAAATTTAAACCAAAATATCTTTGCAAATGGCGACAAGTATGGCATACATTTAACAGATCAGAAGAGGGGGAAAACAGGTTAAAACTTGAAATGAACAAATTGATCTCTATAGTCAAAGATGAAGTTGAATTCTAATTTTATAATTATGCTCTCATCCTCCATTCCAAGAGGCCTCTTTCTTGCATGGGGTAGAGTTTCCAGTGACCCAAGAGACTCCTTCAAGTCTCATTTCTTGTTTTGTTTTGGGTTTGGATCTATTTTTCTCCTGCTTCAATGAGATTTTATATCTTCCCGGAAACATGACTGGTTGTATTTTGTTAAGCATTTGTCCAGAAGTATCCATCTAATCCTGCCTATTTTAAGTAACATGAAAGAAAACCACTGACAGTTATGTAGATCAGCTATATTGTAAAACTGTTCTGTTCACATGTTCAAATGTGTTCAAATGCTCAAAATTTAGTGCATCCAAAGCTCCCCTGCAAACAACCCAAGAAACCTTTGGATTCCAAGGCACCTATTTTTTCTTTTATAGTAATAAAGGACATTGGTCTCATCAATTTAAGCAGCTAGAAGTAAAATAAGACATTCTTGTTACTATGCTACTTACTAAAAAGTTGAAGTCCAATCTTCAGATCATGACTGGAGTACCGTACACACCTGCCACTACATTTTTTCTTTTTTCTTTCATTTTACTTTTTAAAATCTCCAAATAATTTAAAAATGTATCTTAAAGTTCTGTCAATTTTACAACATTTCTAAAACACGCTTAGTAATTACTGTGGACATATTTTTGATGCCTCAGTATGTTATTCACAAACCTAAACCCCATAGCCATGATTAAATTAAAGACTTCAGGATCTCATTACCATATTAAAGACTCTCAGTAGCTACAAACGCTGCCATTCAAAAAAGCCACACAAAGGAAACACTCATTTTGTATTTTTAATTAAAACCTTCAGACACAGTCTTGTGGCCACAGATACTGCCAAGCAAGAGTGAGACACACTGTCTTCCCCATAGGGCCACACATCCTTTTCCTAAGTATTTTAAAACTGGAGCCGTTCCTCAGTCCCCTTTTACCGCATCTTTGCAAACATATGATCTATGAATGCAGTCCACGCTGCAGGCAATAGTGTCAGTTCCAAATACGTCATGCTCTACTGCCTCTTGATTTTCTGTTTCAGAATCAACCCAGGGCAAGCCTCTTTTATAATAGGCCTAATTAACACCCTGTGTTCTGCTCCGTATTGATAGAAAAAAAGATTGCCTACAGAGTATTTAAAAATCAGATCTTTTTAAGAAAACTTTAGCCTTTGGATAAAAATAAAACAAATGCTTTCTAAACATTGGCATCTTGTAATCATTTAATTAGCTTGATTTTTTCTTCACTTTTCTTTATAGGAATAACACAAGCGTTTTCACAGTACCATTCTGAGTATCAGAAAAATGGCATCAGAAAAGACTGGTCCCCTCACATAATGAAGCGGGAGAAGGAGGAGTTAAGCCCCCTTACAGGTCATGAGTTACAAATCCTGTGTCAGAGCAGTAAAACAATGCAAGAAGGGTGGGCCTCTGAATTCAGCATGTACAGTGTCAGGCTCCAAGTTGAATACTATTACTGTTCAGATACAGCCTTAAGATTTTGCTCTTCAGATGTCAGCACTGAGTCCATTAGCAGCCAAAAAAGAAAAAAAAAAAAATCAGATCAAATGTTAGAAAAGGTGAAGATAAATTAGAAATTACTTAATGAGACTGCATTCAATCATTAGTACCACTTAATTACCATGCGCGTTCTTCCTCCTTCTCAAAGAGACAGGACAGAAATGGAAAAGGGATGAGAGAAAGGCAACTGAACAACCCAAGGTACGGAATGAGCTGCTGCACTATCTAAAATGAAATAAACTAAGACTTTGCAGCCTCAGTGACTAATGAAGTGTATGATCAAGGGTTTGTTTTTTTTTTTAAAAAGTTACGAGCGGTAAAAAAAGTGTATAGAATTGCACTGATCGATACACTCAAAGGACTAGGCGCACCATCAGAAGAAATATTGCCACTTGTAAAAGAACGTACACTACAGAACATATCACTGTTGAGCTTTGGAAAAGCTTAGCACTAAATGCTGGGGCAGTAAATACTGTCACAGGTTCAAAAGTAATTTTGTAAATTCATGTAAGAATACGCCATCAGGGGCTAATAAATGAGGAGACAACAGCCCTGTCCATATACCAACAATACCAGGACAGCATCTGTATGTCAGCCCCATTCCTATATTCTCCCATCTGTTATTGTCTACTGTTGGTGACAAAGTAATGGGTAACAACCCTGGTCTGTCTTGGCCTTGCTATTCTTACAAGTGTCCTCTAGGAAACTTGGGAAAAAATAACAGTATAACTGCAATATAAAAAGTAAACTGCGTATTTTAATTATAGAAGCAAAATGCCTTGCTCAAGTTAATTGGTCAGCCATCTGGAGTTAGTGTAGTAACGTGGCTGAAGGGAGCAGCCCATTGCTCTTTACTATTTCTGGTTTGCTTATTTTTTAAAAAACATGTGATTTTGGTGGATTTAAGTATTTTCAGGAAAGTTTTGTTTACAAGTAAAGTTGAACAACACTTAAAAACTTGTCACAAATGTATACATGAATCCAGAAAAAACCTTTGCCAGAAATAGCACGAGGCATTAATTCATCAGGCCGGTGTGTACAGTTGAGTAAACAGACACAATTTCCTGTATTTTGAAAGGACATGAAAAAGAAACCCAAACAATATAAAAGACAAAAACCAAACTGAGCTTTTAAAGCATGAGAGACAACTAAAACCACATGTGATGCCCAGTTTTGGAGATACTACTATTTCTATGCCACACTCCAGTCCCCGATAATGGAATCCATTACAGAGATCACACTCTGCCATTAAATAGTGCTACAAATAATCTTGGAAAAGTGGTCAGGTAATGAAGGGATGCTTCTTGGAGGCTACAGAGTCACCTAACAGAGGGGCGGTGGGGAATACATCATCAAGTAAGAATAATTAATGAAAACTCCAAATGCAAAATTCTATATTCATTGGGTTAGTTGGTTTGTTTGAAAAAAATGGCTCAGTAGGCATCGGTGTAGAAAGGATGTGAGCAGATTAGTGCAGAGGAAGTTCATACCGTCATGGGATCCAACCCCACTGCAACTTGTAAGAATCTCTCCTCTGAAAGTTCGCTGGTTTTACCCAACATCAGTTTTTTAAAACCAATAAAACATGAAGAAACGCAATCAAAGCATAAAGCTATAACCAAATCATGCTTGTATCCAAATCTAGAAAACAAGTGTAAGGAAGCATCAATGTAAAGCTACAGGATTGCTCTATATTATCCAATAAATACATAATGATATAAAGAAAAGCATAGACAAAAGAAAGATATTAAAAAAGATATGAAGAAAAATATATATAAAGGCATTCAGAGACTGCGTAAGAATAAAGGTTTTTTGCCTGGTCAGGGGATGAACAAAACCTCATTATTAATACAACCCTTTACTATGGCATTTAGTAAGCTAAAAAGGACAAATAATTTCTATTTGAGGTAGATGTAATGAAATAAATCTAGTATTAAAGGTAAGATAAAAGTGTCAAATTAATCTTCCACTTAGCCAAGAAAATAAGAAAAATATTCTCTGCAGAGAAAAAAATACAGGATTTAAATGCTCTGCAGACAAAACCTTTCTTGAAAAAGTAAAAATAAAACCAAAACAAATGCCTACCACTTCATGTTAATTGTCTCAACTGCAGGCACTCCACAGAGATGAAAGGAAAGGTATTACTACTCTAAGAACACGAAGCAGGATTTTTAAGGAAGTTAATCTGGCTTTCATCATCCCTGCACTGGAGGAGGGAATAGTGATTTCACTATTTTTGGCAGAGGAGTGGGCAAGCAGCCATCCTGAAACGGTCCTCAGTCTGAGTGTTACCTCTTCCAGCCCGTAAAACAATCACCAGTATTTTAGAGTAAGATGGGAATTGAATATAAGATGGAAACCTGCCATTTCATTGCATGTGCAGCAGAAATCAACGTGGAAATTGAAAATTAGGGTTTTTTTAAAACCATTACTTCAGCAGATGGAAAAAGGCCAAGACTCAGGTCTTCTGTTCCTGCTGTCAGACTGTCAGCAGAGGATACCAACGTTGTTAGTGGAACGAAAGGACGTGCAGTTCCTGTACTTTATGGCAAACTTTCCAGATGTGTGAGCACACCTACAAGATTGGGGTGAGCACTGGAACAGGTTGCCCAGAGAAGTTGTGGATCTCCCATCCCTTGAGGTGTTCAAGGCCAGGCTGGATGGGGCTTTGAGCAACCTGGTCTAGTGGGAGGTGTCCCTGCCAACAGCAGGGGCGTTCAAACTAGATGATCTTTAAGGTCCCTTCCAACCTAAACCATTCTATGATTCTATAATTATCAAGTCCTCAGGGGACAGAAAGGAGAATACTTAAGAATCTCATTCTGCCTTAAATATCTAATTATTTTGCTTGGCCAAGATGGCAGAGCCCCTGTGCATATGCAAAACAGAACCTTTATCACTTTAGGGTATTTTCTAGAGAATAGTTGGTTGTTTAAATACCAAGATGGGCTTTTGGTAAACACGCAAAGTGCAAGCTGAGGAGAAAAACTGAAGCCTAATAGCCTCCCTGAGTCTAAGTTCAATGAAAGGTAACCCCTTGCACTCACTGCGTATTGAAAGTGCCTTCGAGTGTCAATAGCTATGTGGAAAATTTATCAACCAGAATTGTGGAATAGGAGAATCTGCATCTCCTGTGCAACCACATGCAAATTCCTGTATCACTTCTTAAAATGGATCATCCTCCATTATGTCAGAGCATAAAAACAAAGACAAACTCAAAAGAAAAGAAAATATTCTTTTGCTTATGAGTGGTACTATCTTGAAGTTGTCTTCTAGAGAGGACAAGAAGTTATAAATACTAATAAAAAAGCTACAGTTCATGTGTTGGAATAATCTACCATAAATGAACTCTTTCTAGACTAACTCCTTCAGCCACAGAGATCCATTTCCTTTCACTTGTACTCCATAATACGACTACCCTCAGAGTACAGTAAGGAAATACTATGAATGGTAAGTGTCTGCATATGAGTATGGGAAACACCAGACAAATTTACAACGTTTGGTTTTCAGAAACAGGAGAGAAAACAAGAACGCAAAAGAAATAAATGATAAGTGAGAGAGTTACTGCCCAGAATAAAGAAAACCTACTACTTAACCAAACAAACGAGACTTTCAACTGCTGACAACGAAAGCCAGCCCTCACCATAATGTTCCAGGAAGTTCCTCTTCAAATGCGTGCTGAGCTACACATCTCAGCTGACAAAACTCTCCCCTGAAAGTACAGTGAGCTCTTTCTTACATGAAGTAAAAGTATCTAAAACTAACCCTGGCAATCTGCTCTGTACATGATCAGGAAGAAAGGAATTGCTAGTTTGTTTGGTCAAGAAATTTTTAGCAGCTTATCTAATTGTGCTGCCACTGATTGACAAAGCCACTAGTACAGAAAAATAAAAAAAAAAGAAAATGCAGTACTTAAGGTCCTTTCAGGAGTCTCTTGTGTGTACCAATAAAACATTTGTGCCCCATTAGCGGTTACTCTGTCTTTAGCAACAAGGACTAGGGAGCTCCAGAGTTAAAAAAAAAAAAAAAAAAAAAAAAAAGGAAAGAAGCAGATTGTACATTTCTGCTATATAATATGGAACCACAGGATATCTAGTATGGTGTCACATTCTCCTCTGATGTCATAGTCTGTTCTCAAAAAGGACTGAGTCTGTTGGTAATGAGAAGCATTATTTTAAAAATGAATTCTTGATGCCTCCAGTAAAAGCTGTGAATGTTTGCAGCACGTGGTGCTGCATAGCAATCTATTCCAGACACCCAGCACTCATATTCCCATACATGATTACCAGCTCTAAATGAAACCATTTGAGATGTACTGTCTGACTACAGTGAAATAGGAAAAAAATGGGAGGCCCAGTAATATTTACTCTGAAAATTTTGAAAGATGCAATGTGGTATTTCAAATTTTAAAAGGCCTGCTGAATGTCTTTACCAATTGCCTTCAGAGGGAAAACCAGTCTAGTACTTACAGATTCCCAATCTTGTCCTACAAGCAGGGATATAGCTACCAGTTTTGACTTCCAGTTCATGAACTCCTGGATGAAACACTCATGGGCCTTAGCAACGAGATAAAAGGACCAGGAAAGCTTAAGGATAGGCTCCCTTCACTTTAAACAGGGCAGAAGCTTTACTGCCATGTGCCTTGAACAGTCACATCAGTGACCTGTACTGTTTTCTGTAAATTAAACAGATATTGCAAGATGGCGACAGTCTACTGGCAGACAGAATTTCTAGGATGCTTATGGCCAAAACTAAACACTTTTGAAAGCAACAGCCCCTAACTTTTATTTCTCAAGTGAGTAACTCAAAATAAACATACAGAAAGTAACTTTAGGAATGAAATGAACACCAGCTGCATCTCATGTATGATTTGTTAGCTTCTACACATGCTTGTATCAAGGATCAGCATCTAACTGCATTTCTCCTGAAAACTTATTTAAAAAGGCAACTCAGCTGTGCGAAGCAGGAAGGCAAACACCAAAGTTTAGTTTCCTTTTACATAAACCATATTACACAGTAGAGTGCAAGGCATCACGGTCTGTCAAAAGTATATCTCACTTTAGTACCAGAAGAGTGATGTCTAAGTGGATCCAAAGGGGAACAGTAAACTAATTGCAGGTCCTTGGCAGGCAGATAGAGATACATAAGCAGTCTGCTGCTCCTGCTTTCAAGACAGTCAAGCTATCCTGTAACCACAGAGGTCCAGAACTTCATAGTGGTCTCCATATGAGTAAGAAGCCTTGTTTACTTATATTTACAGGACTGTCCTGTAAATCACCTTCAGTGGCTTAGTCATCATTTGGAAAAATTTCTGTAATTTAAGGCTCATAAAAACAGACAAAAAAACCTACCCCACTCTTGATTCCAGAGTACTGTTTTTCTGAAAAGCACTCCGTATTATTTAGGCAGCAGCACAAAAAATACACAGGTGAGAAGCTGGAGACGGAAGAACAAGGTGAGATGCGAGAAGCCCCACTGAAATCTAGCCTTTACCCCTCCTATTTCTCACCTGATAATTTCTTGGCTACCTTTCTCACAAAGCTCCCTTCCTTCTGGAAAATCGAATATGCACTTTAATTCACTGTGATCAAGTAAATGGGGCCAGAGGTTGCAAGCTAGGCTGAAGTACGCTCTGTACATGCAGCTGCAAAATCCACCAACAGCTGTGTAAATCAATGAAGAGCTCTCCAGTTAACAGATTTATGTTTAAAAGCCATATAAAACAACGCTGCAATACAGAAACAGATACAGATTGAAGCAGAAGTTAGTCTCTCAGTGATCTTGGCTAAATAATGATTTGTTGAAAACAATATTTCCATTAGCTCTTTGAAGTCAGTAAACTTTTGTCTTTAAAGGACTAAGTGCTTCATCTGCCACAGTCCAGTACCCAATTACAACCCAAATCTAAGCTGCTTTGTTTCTTCTAACAACAAGGTATTTAATTCTCAAAGATCTCAATGCCACAATGGTTCAATACATACTTCATAATTACTCCCTATAAATTACAACAAACTTCTGCAACACAGTAGAGCTAAAAGTACAAATTTACAATTTGTTCTTTCATTTATCTTTTATATTATTAACCACTCAAATGTATAATCGTTTTTGACATTAAAAAAAATTCTGTTATTCAAGTTCTACTCCAAAAGCGCTATCTAATAGAAAATATTTTCAAGTGCTTTGAAAATATAACAAGCATATATTCACATTATTTTCCAACACAAAATAAGAGATTTCATGAGAAAATGTCATCCTCATATTCCAAAACTATTTCCAACTAAAGATGATACATCAGTGGAAAGAGATGTGGCAAAAGGAGCTGGGGCAGTGGTACCTTCTAGGTTTGTTTGTTTTGTTTTTTAAGATCAGTCATCTAAATAAGATTTGTTCTTTCTCACAAGGTAAGATGGCTTTGGAGAAAGAGGAACTTGTTTTAGTACTGTTGTCCTCTGAGAGCCACCCTCCTGGACTAGAATCAGTTCTCACTGCTCTGCTCCCTCTTCTTGCCCAGTAAGGACCTAATAATCACTTAATGGACTCCTCTAACACAACAAAATTTATGAACATGACAGCTCAAAAGCTGATACTTGAAAGCCCTAATACTCCTCCAGACTCATGCAGCCTACACTCAAAGCAATGTGAAGAAATTTTCCCAAATACCTGCTGTATTTGACGAAAAACCTCTTGAGCTGCACAGAACAGCTGAAGCATTTTCAAAGTCACTAAACACTTTTTAAAGGTAAATACCCATACAAGAGACTCTTTGACACCAGTGAAGAGGAGAAAAACGAAGACTGCCTGATGTCCCACGTGAGACTATAGAAAAAAAAATAAAACAAAACCCTCTTGCCTTTTTTCCATCATTCCCTTCCACCGTATCCAGAAGGTCACCACACACATTCGGAGCTGAAACCCTCACCTCTTCCTCAGGAACATTCATCAGTCACCAACTTCTGAGTTGCTTCAGTTCATCAAGAGAGTGATTAATATAGTTCCCTCAAAACCATTATGTGACATGTCACTTGACACCCTCCAAAGGCAGGTTGGCTCTGTTTTTCCTAAACTATTACTCAACTGCCAAACTTACCACTTTTCCTGACAAAATACCAGTGTCCATTCTGATCATGTTGACAGACAATAAAGCAGTGGTTGATCTTGACTGGTGCTAAGAGAAGCTGGTGTCAAAAGGAGTGTGGCAGAAGAACTGGTACTACTCTGTGTCTGTTTAGTTGATTTCTTACAAACAGAACTATTTTAAAGCAAGTGTGAGAGACTGGAACAAGTAAATTTCTGGTAAGTGAAGACTGACAGGTGGGAACAACCTTGAGGAACTTCTAGTTATGAGATAATTCTGGATTTTTCCAAGTATATTCTGGGTCAGTAACTCAGTTACAAGAAAAACCAACCCCAAACCATAGCAAAAAGGCATTGAAGTTCCTCAATCAGAAGGAAAACAAGATGTAGACGCATACTTGAACGGTCAAAATCATCAAGTCAATGCTGAGATGAAACACATGAAAAGTGTGAATGAAAACGGTAAGAAAACTAAAAGTAACTTGTGTTGCTACAAATGAAGAATCTGAGTTCTTCCTCATTTTGCAACAGAAGAGTAAAAAAAAAAAACAACAACAAACTTTGAAACCTGGCTTAAATTGGCCATGCCCATCACTGCTGACTCAAGGGCATCACACATCAATCTATATCACAAAAAATAGGCTAACAGCTCCCACAAAGAAAACAGTAGCTGTGTTTACTTCTCGGGGGGGGGGGGGGGGGGGGGGGGAGCATGGATATCCACATCTCACTTATGCTAAGCGAGCCAGTTCATCTTAATTTGTGCACACTATTGCATCTCCCAACAGACACAGCTTTGCTCTGTTGTTCTGCTACTTAAGTGAAAAAGTGTCAGATCTCATAAACAGAAGTTTGTGGAGGTTGTCAGAGAAGAACACTAGAATGCATCACCTACAGGATGCATGTGCTACTACATTTCAATTATCTTGCATCTTAGGGAAAATGCAGAACAACTACAAGGAAAACAGTCTTCAAGGACAACTGATGTATGAACGATCTTTTGGATTTCATTACAGCATTTTAACCTAAATAGATTTTTAAGTCTAGACAGCTCTTTACATTTGTCTTCCCATTTTCTCCTTCAAATCTTCCTTTACATTCTGCTTTAACTTGCAATCTTCAGAGCATCTGCTCTCTATAAGAGCAAGCAACATCTGACTCAAAACATGCTATTTTAATGAAAAAATACAGCATGTAGAATAATCTTAGAGTACACAAAAATCAAAATTATATAAATCCATAAAAATACATGAGGGAAAAGAAAACTTACACTTTTGGTTAAGAGCACTTGTTCCTTTTGTAAATGTGATATTATGGCTGTACCACATTACTCATAGCAGTAGCATATAGCAGGATAATGATCATCTGAGGATCAAGACTGTAAATCGTTGAATTTATACCACTGAGTTTTTACAAGATAGCCTGGCAACTCCCTCTTGAAGTATGAATATCTTAAATCTGACATATATTTGTATTGCCTAAGGTCTATTCCCATGCAATACAAGTGCTCAAACACCAGCAGTAATGAACAGAATGACCTCTAATCAACAGAATTTGTTCTGCTCTTGGGATGCTACATAAATCAGTTACCAAGGAGTTGTCAAAGTCCTACTAAGTGCTTGAATGCTCTGCCTGGACGGAAGTAACAGTATTAAATTTAGAACACTTTTGGATACTGGTGCCAAACCCAAATACTATGTAACCATGTAATGGTCACCCAGAAACAGGTGGTTTTATTACTGACTTGTATAAAACATACTCTCAGACTCTAATATTATTTTACACAAAATATAAAATATCTCATCATTTTTCCAAATATAAAATCTTATGAATAAATCAAGGCCTTTTCAAATCAATTTATATTACTTGCTTCTCTCATGGGAGAAATCTCACATAAAATTCTCTCTTCATACTGAAGATGCATTGTAGTTATAAGGAAGTTATTTATAAATACCAGCTTCCACCCAACATGGATGAATTCCTCAAGTTTTCTATAATTGAGAAATGTTAAGCCTGACAACCTTTTTCTGTCTGTCTGTTTTTTTTTTTTCTTTTTTTTTTTTTTGTTTATTTTTTATTTCCCCACCCCCAACCAGCAACTCTTGCCAACACTGACAGCTTAAGCAGCTACTGCCCCAACCCTCTTTTTGTGCTGTGCTAGAGATCTATTTTTGGCTGGGTCTGTTTTCCAAAGCAGTTCATGGCATGTCTGCACAGACAAGCATATTAATGCAATGGAAGGATGGGAGGGGAGAAATGCCATCAAACCAACGTCCATGGCAAACGCTAGATCTGAATCCTGGTGTGCAGGAGGTGTCGCTCCCCCTTGACTGCATGCAGAGGGAGCCCAGAGAGATTTGTTTCCCTGGGCTCACCTAAGCCACTGAAGTGCCAGTTGCATCACAACTGTGTAAGCGGCAGACCACTATGAGACCTCAACCATAGCAATAACCAGGCCAAGAAATATTTTGTGAATCTTTTGCTGCTTTCTGTGGACACATCTTCATTAGCTGGTTATCTGCAGTGGAGCTGCTGAATTTACTTTATTGTCACTATCTATACGTGACAATATCGCAAGAAATTCTTCTGCTGACCTTGAATCTTTATATTTGGTTGTGTTGACAAGGCGACAGATTCCTACCCTTCAAATACATAATTAAGCGTTACATGAAAGATGCACATTGCACAATTTTCCACCTTCACAAAGGAAAAGGTTTGATTTTTAACATGTGAGGGTTAATACGGTACAATGGCTTGAAAATTTGGTTATTGCTAGGTGCTCTCAGTAACGTGAATGGTCAGAATACACAGGTGAAAATTTCCCCATCTTTGTATCTCTGGATCTAAACGAATACAGAAATACATTCAAGATACATAGACAGAAAACAATTCCAGGAACAAGTGAAGTTGCAGCAGCCTATCAGAATATGGGAAGAGCTTAAAAGGAAAGACCGTATACACGTATTAGAATATATTTTAAGGAATCTATGTTGGAGAGGTTTAACCTAACCACTTAATTCTTCTAGAGTCAAACTATTTCACTCTGGCAACATTACTTTCAGGATAACGGGCAAATCACGTACAAGTACCATACGTCATGGTACTTCAAACATGGTATTTACCACCAAAATAATGCACATGTAAAATATGCAGTTTTGCCCATTACTAAGAAACTAACAAATTACTTAGACACTTTAGAAAAATAGTGAGAAAAAAAAAATTAATGTGTAAGTAAATGAATTTGAAAATGGAAGTATTTCAAATAGTAAAGCAATGATTTTACTCTCTTTTGCTTTCTCACTAAAAGATTACAAGCCATTGTTTGCAATTGTTTTCAGTAATTTCTAAAATATGCTCTTCTGGAAAGTGATCAAGGTTTCCAGTTATATTCCCACCGCTTGAATTCAATGTAATGTATTATCTTCTGATTTTTCATATGCATAAACGTTTTGTACTTTTGAATTCTGAATGGCTTGATATTTTAAGGATTTTTTTAAAAAGAAGTATTCAAATATCTGTAAAATATAGTTGCCTTCATATCAAGAAGCTACGCTATACCAACGAAAACACATTGCATTGGTAGCCTTCATAGAACAAAGTGACTGAATAAAATGATTTGAAACACGGCTACTTGCAGAGGTTATTAAAATTGTGGCTTTTTATCTGCAGAGATTGGGAAGAAGAGAAGGCCTCACAGACACCACCCCCACCCCACCCCTTCCAATAGGGCAGGCAAAAAATACCTCTCTGATTTACCTCCGAAAAAACTGAGTTCCTGCTTCCTACGAAATCAGAACAGGAATATTTTTCTTTAAGTCCGTGTTTTCATTAATCCCCCACTAACCTGCATTCTTTGGGTGGCAAATAGAAAGAGGAAAAGCGATAGAAGTAGCATTTCCCATAGAAACAATTGCCTGTCAAACAAAGCATAAAAAGACAAAAGGCAGAAACACTGTTTCAGCTTGAATGCCTTAATGTCACCATTTGTCATGCAGCACTTCCTCAGAAAACCCCGAAGTGCAGTTAACTCTACTCCTTTACACCGCACACTTTCTCCTCCGTCGGTACGGGATGAAAATGTGCGGGGCCTGACAATGAAACAGCAGAGCCATCGCACATTGTTATGCAACTCACTGTCTGCAAGGGTGGCTCGTAGCTCCTTCTTTATTCAGCAAGTGCCAAGTGCATGTTTAATCAATGTCACAGCTCACCACAGTGTGCAACTAAAGCCACTGTCATTCCTCTCTTCAGATTTGCCTGGCTAAGTTATGCAATGCTCCGAAGAATACCTTGGAATTCTTTCCACAGGCTCTGAATGCAGGTGTGTGACAGCGTTCACACTCGTGCCAGTAAAGCAGACTTCTTTTCATCCTTTTTCAGGCTGGACTAAAATCACATAGTGTGACTGCACGTACTTCGCTGCATTTGGAATTACAGCATGTCAATGTGAGAAAGCCTCTTCAGACGGCTGCCACAAAGAGTAAATCAAAGGCTGGGGTTTTCTGAAGTCTTAATAAATAACTAAGTGCAACTGAATAAAACCAGAAGCTGTTCATTTTTGTTGGGCTTTTTTGTTTGGGTTTTTTTTTTTTTTGCTTGTTTGTTTTTTTTTTTTTTTTTAAGGCAAAACTGAACAGCATGCATTTCGTTGCTCTGCATTATCTAAGGAAAAAATCCTCAATTTTAATGAGAATTAGTCAACAGTGAGGATCATTACCAGAAACGGTTTTACTGTTTTTCGACTGCACTTGCTTTAGTGGATTACTGAGAGAGAAGGCCAGTCATTTGGAAGATTCTGTAACGTTATTATCATCACCGATAAACTTCTTCATCAAAGAACTGTTCATGCTCCTATCTGGTCTGCCTGAGTGAGGACAGCAGCCCCTCCATGAAGATAAAAGCCTGGTTTGCCACTGAATCGACGAGTAAGAAGCATGTCTGATGACATTTTATTCCTGATGCAATGTAGGGTAAGAAATATTATATTTTTTTTTACCTTTCTGTGAGATACGCTCTGAGCTGATGGCTTTAATTAGACTCACAGCAGAAATATGTTTATCTCCAATGATTAAAGACGTTTGCCAGGAGAGAAAAACGCTATTGCACTATAAAACGTGACTGCCAATTTTCAATAAATTTTGGTTATCTGAACTAGTAGACATACCAATCAAATTTTGGTTTAAGGTTGGAAATTTCTCATTAATAAGGCTAAAACAGCATAGCAGATTACATACAAGATCAACATCTCTGCCACCATTGAACATAATTTTACAGAGAATATGGTTCTAGAGGATATTTTACTGCAAATTAAGAGTACAAGAGCAGCTAAGTAACAGAGATGACCTGTCAACCTCACTTTTGCAACAAAAAAAGGTAATAAATCATACACGCATCTGTAAATATCTATTTGAACTCCTTATATTGCATAGAATTTTGTTACTATGAAAGTACTACCGTCCCTCGGCATACTGCAATAATAAGCATACATAATAACAACAACCTTTACATTTGAAGACAGACATTTTCTTGTAAATGTTTACTGTTGCATGGATGTCCAAAAGCTGATCTATTAAACAAGTAAAAGGATAAGATCTCACCTGCAATTGCCTACTTAGGGCTACCTGGTCAAAAGAGGCTGTGATATTGTATTAAGGAGGCATATTTTTCACGTTCGAAACAGCAGACATGAATATTTTCAACTGTTTTTGTACTGTGACAGTTAAATATTTAACAACAGCTGAAAATTCACATAATCTCCAGAGGCATTTCAGAGTATCTGACAAGGCTCACATACCTGTTTTCATCAATCTGATGTTTCATAAGAAAACAAATTAGCTGACTAAAGACAAATTGTAAATTTCTTTTATAATAAAGCACGATAATTGGCTTCAAGCATCAAGCTATTTTTCACTCCTTCTACCAAATCTGTATCTACAGAACAATTATTTTTAACACGGAAATGCTCATACAAAAAGAAAACAAAAGATGAATACAACTCAATAAACAGAGCATTACGAAATACTGTGTAAAGAAGTACCAAATTGTTTTTAAAAAGATCAAAGCTTGCATGTTTGTCAGACCAGATTTACCATTTGCTTTCTTTCTTCTAGCTAGCTGCCAGAATACTGGTGAAGGTATTTGCAGGAAAAATGGGGACCTCTGCCATCACAACACTGGAAGATGTAAAAAGGCGAGAGGAGAAAGAGGAAAAAGAAGAATCTATTTTAGCACTGCTTGGGATTATTGGAACTGTACTGAATTTATTTGTTATTGTTTTTGTGTACATCTACACGACACTTTGATGACATTTTTGAACATCAATTGCACAGCACACAGTGCAAAGACCAGAGATGGTAAGAACGATTTCTAAATTTAAAGCAAAAAAACCCACTGTCTGAAAAGATTATCTAAAATATTCCAGAGCAAAGTGTCTGGCTAAGGGCGCTGCATCAATGACTGCTACATGTATCTGCGAGCCCAGCTAGCGTGCCGAATTACGTAAATGAAGGCAGACGATACTCAACTTCTCATTGATAACAGATGAAAGCCACATAGCAGAAACAGAGATGGCACTGTTTTATTGCCAGCAAACATGCAAGACACAAGAAATGTAAGCAAACACTGAAAACAATCAGAACATAGAAAGAGATTAATTAAATATATAAATACATATAAGCAAGCCCCATGATGCTTTCTATGGTTTTGTGTAATGTGTCTCTTCATAGCTGAGACCAGAAAACAGACAAGAGGGTTTTATTTTTAGATCATCATAATTTAGGCTTATATTTACACTAATGTATAAGTGTGGAAACAGGAAAACTGTTATACCAAAAACTGTAATATTATAAATAAAATTTTAACTATTGACTATATTCTGCAGCATTTTTGTTAGTCTTGTGGAAAGCTGAAAAAGGTTAGATTTTCTTTCATTTACTGAATCTGTATTTGAAATCTTCATGGTATACTGACAATGTGCTTTTCTAATTAAAAATCCTTTGAAGTGGTGTGAAAAAATAAAGAATAGTTTCAGTACTTTTTTAAAGAAATATTAATTACAATGACACACTAATACATTTTCTCCAAATGAAAAAAATCGTAAGTTACATTTTCTATATCACCATTTTTAGAGTGTGTTTAACTTAAGTCAAATACAACTTTCATGTTTTCATCCTGATGCTTATTTTCAAGTAAAATAAAACATCACACAAGGATTCATGGTGTTGCATGGAAAACAGGTTTAATATCTTTGCCCAGAAAAGCCTACTCTCTCTTTCTGGACCAGATCCTGAAGACATTTTCCCTTTTTGTATCATTTATGATTGAGGCCCAGAATTGCAACTCTCGGGCATACTTCACAAAACACACAATTAGAATACTGAAATTTATTAAAGTATTTCCACATTTTAAATTAAACCTATGTATGTCTTCGAATTAAATCTAAAGCTGCAGACAGTCTGAGATCATAGAAGCTTTTATATGCATGACTATGTCTCACATGTATCTTCTAACAGAAAAGCTACTTTTGAGATCTTAGGATTAAAAACGATGTAGAAAAACAACACTAAAAAAAAATGTAACACTGATTTTAATAAGTGCCATTCTTAGGATTACATGTGCCACAGAGGAACAATGGAGGAGCTGCATTTCTGAACATCAGCTCAGTTCTTTCTCCTAGGCAGCAAAGCTACACCCAGTCCATACATAAAATGACAAGCAAGGAAATACATCTCTTGTATAGACGATGGCTTATTACTGCATAGAACTTCATAACTAATCCAAGTGAGCCTTTGGAAATCACTTCGAAACAAGCACATGCATAATATAAGGTCAGAGATCCAGAACTGAATGAATTTGGCAATGATATTTCAGTCAGTTGCAGAAACGACACTGTAACACACTGATTTATGGATGAATGAGGTGGAAGATGGTATATTCTGGTTTTGCCACTCTGAGTCAACACTGGCTCATCCAGAAGAAATGATAAACAGAGCTGAGGCTGCACTGGAAGGAAACGTGCAGAAAAGAAAATTCATTCACTATCCATAGTCTACAGCAAATCTCTAGTACTGTATACTTATTTTCAGAATATAAAGCACCAAAGCATTCTGTAAGACTAAGCTACATTCTAGAGAAATTATGCAGGTTATTCATATTTATTTTAGACTGCAGAATAGAGTCAATACACTATTAAATTTTTCAATGTACTTCTTACATCTACATACTTATGGAAATTACTGCATTAATCTCGTAATACAGGGATATTTGAGATGGTTATAAAATGAGAGGTTACAAGAACCTGAAAACTGAAGAGAAATAAGAAGTTCAGGTAGAAATTACTGCTGTTTATTTTGATCCTTAAGCTATTTAAAACTTGTCAGTTCTGTGAAATAAATAGTTTTGTTTCCTGTCATTTCAGTGCATGGCTGTGTTCTCAAAATTGTGAATCAACTAGTACTCCAGCACTGGAGTGCGATACTACACCTTTTTTTGGAAACACTTCAACAGCAAAACAGATAAAAAGCAATGCCAAAGTTACCACCAAATGTGGCAAAGGTTCAGCACCATTCTTTTACCAATGAATGAGTTCATTAACATTAATGAAAACTAGTGGAATTTTTAATTTGGGTAGTTATATACTGTCTATCTAAACTGCCATTGTCCTAATTTTGTTTACAGCAAGAGGCTTTGACCTTTTGAAGGAAGTCACAGGGTAATATTATCAGACCTTACCCTGGCATATGAGTTATATTTTGTTTTAAAACACAAGTCTGATATCCTCACTTAACAGGTAATACTTTTGCTCTATATTCATGTGGACCTACGCCTAACTATAGTGAAATAAGCTCAAATATACAGCTCTGCTACTTATACATTTAATCAATATATGCATAAGCATCTCAACAACAAAAAAATACATCAACAGCAACTGCCTCTTATTAAATACAGTAAAAAGTCAATAGTCTAGGGAAAAGCAGAATTTCATGACATTTACCGTGCAGTAGTACCTTCACACCTTCGGCAATGGATGAATAAAGATGTAGTACTTTGCTGAATGAGCTCAGTGTACCAACTTCCGAGACCCGTAAGGGAATACAAGCTTCCTAAAGTACTCAGTCTACTCAGTCCAGTGGAACTGGACTGCTTTGCAAAATCTAAAGCAACACCATATGATGCACTGAGAATAAGTATGATTAATAGAAAAGAAATACTCTGACTTCAGCAGGCAACCTAGTGTAGCTCAAGCTCCGAGGTAAGGAGTTGAGGCCTGAAAAGTATGACTTTAACGGACTCAACTAACAAAGGTATATCAAAAGAGGCAGAAAAAAGAAGTCAGTATGTTCACCTTCAACAGATTTGTCCATAGTACTTACTAATTAAGTTTACAATGAGGTATTTTGCGTCAGGATGAAGCAGCACAACTGTTAATGAATCCACAAGTCCATGGTGCAACAGTACTTGGTAAACTATGAAAGGTGCATTAAAAGCAAATATTGGACTCTTACGAAGTGGAAGTTGCTGGTCAGTAAACACAATCTTTTTAGTAAAGCCCTCACATAGAAATGCATCGTCTCTTCTCAGCAGTCAAACCCAAGGAAGACTGAGCTAATGTACCACCACAAGCTATGCTGACCACATCACAGGGAGTCTTCGTCCACCAAAGAAGGAAGGGTGGCTAAGAGGGGAGCATGTGAAGGAAGGGCTGCAAGAAAACCTCAGCTAAAATCACATCGCCTGCTTTCTGTAAGCCTGGGAATTGAAGCAAAGAGAGTTCAAGCAGAATTCTCCAACTTGCTATGAGGTCGGTCTTCAAAGGAAAAGGTGGTACTAAACCTCTGTAAACTCTTCAGCTTGGAACAACGTTTAGTCATCTTAAGGTTTGCTAGATGGGGACAAATGAGTACAACTACATTTTAAAGCAAGAAGAGTCTACATAGTAATGTGGTATCACTGATAAATCCCAACTTCACTGGGCCTTTTACTGTCCAAGCCTGTAAAAAAATATACGGTCTCTGTCCTAAAAGTCACTTGATTTTCCTCCTATTTCATGATTCCTTTCCACTGCCTTCTCTCTATAAACCTTGTTAGCTACAAAGACTACTATTACTGCTGCTTTCTTCTCTCCCACTTGTCAGTACTAGTTGTATTAGTCTTCATAAACCTAGATCCATCAGCCAAGTAACCCTTGCTTTTATCAGCAAAATCTAGACCTTCAAGATAGCCGTGTACTCTAGTTAGAACCTGATGGCCACATGTTTGCTGGGAACCCCTTGTGGCACGGCACAAATTTTATTGTTTAGCACTTTTGTCAAGGAGAGAAATGTTCACATATTTGAAAGAGTTCCTACAGTGGTAATTCTTTCAAATGAAATGCGTTGTATACAAGACAACAATGAAAAGGCTTTACATGACAGATTTTGGTGTGAAATGTGTATAAATGCTCAGTAATTAATACACGCTTGATGTTCCATGAGACAGAAGTTAAGAACGACATGAATTTTGCCAACGTAAACATGAATTAAGTACTCAGGTATAAACACAAATGTTAAAAAAAAAAATCTTACCATGTTACAAAGATAAACTTTTTTCATTTATAAAATGAAAGATAACAAAAGGCACAGTAATGCCATACCAAGATATGAAACAAACAGGAAAAAATGATCAACAAACAGGGTGAGGATTACAGCGGCTATTGCTCCTTGTAACTAGAGCTATGATCTATCATGCATTATAAGCAAAGTCCTTCATAGACAGATAAACCTTCTTGCTCTACAAGAAAAAAGCAATTCCGGAAGGTGGTCAGTTCGCAATTTTCAAGGACTTCACACAATCACCTCGCTCTGATGCAGATGAAGCTGCAGAATGTGTCAGAGCAATCTGGTTTGTAAAGATCTCCTTTAAGGTGATGTTTCTAAAAGATTAGATGGTATGTGAGCATTCCTTATCTGATCAATATTCCTTTTATTTAGAACAATCTAGATAACAATCTAGTCCATGCATGTTTTGGGCAAATTGAGCAGGCATGGCAAAACATACTTAAGCAACAAAAAACCTAGATAAATTTCTAACTGTGGCAAAGGCCAATTTTATTTTCTGACACTGGAACTGTTCAAGAATTTTGCCAAAACAGCTTTGCAAGCAGGATGTACCATTCCTGTAGCTAACTGAGCATGTTTAAACCAAATACAAAATTCTCTTCAATACCAAAATACTTACTATCTTGTATCACCATAGTGGTATCAGCCTAACGTGCAATAAAAGGAAACAGCACACCCAGCAGCTTCATTGCATACTGTATTTCTTTATAGAAAATTTTTCCCACATAATTTTATGCATATGGAAGATATGTAATATGTGAAGATCACTGTTATTGCAACTGTTTACAGCAAACCCAAAAATGTAGTGGAGGAATATCTCTGGCATAAGGGCAACCTTTATCTGGTACCACTAGCATCCATTCAAGTCTGAGAAAGTTAATGCTGACAGAAAATAGCAATTTTCAGCAACTCTGTGCTGGGCACAGCTTGTACCTGCTGGGGTGCCAGAACCCGGGAATGCTCTATTAGCATCCCATATGCAGTGTCCTAATTTCTCAGTCCAGCATGTTAGAGGAAGAATACAGTTACCTGCTTCTTCCACAGGAAAGTACGTTTTGATAGCAAAAGGTACACTGGTCTGAAAACTAGACGACCTTGTACATGAGCGTTACTAATAGCGCTGTCCCCTTTCCTGCTACCTCTGAGTAGGCATTCAGCCCTACCGGAGAAGGAATTTTTCAGTCTTATGAGCATTGTACCACAGCTTAACATAGCTCCAGAGCTTCTCAACCTCTGTCTCTCTTGTGACAGCCAGGCTCTCTGTCAGCTACGTCTCCTGACACTCTGTTAGTGACACCTAGAGCCCCAGCATCACCTGCAACTCAGACTCATTAATGTGAGAATTATCTGGCTGCTTTTGAACCTAAGAGTAATTACCGCATTGGAATTATGCCTGGCTATCACTAAGACAAACTATTTTCAGGGACTCCTTTCAAACTAAATGCATCCAACTCAAATATTCATGAAGAAAAAACATTCTTTCCAGAAGTCACGCCTTTTTGCACATTTCCCTCACATACTGATATCCTATTAAGTTTTCAAAGACAAGCTTGATTGATACAAGCCTGCAAAGCTATTTGTTTCAATGCAGAACAACGCTGTTAATTATAGTTTTACTTATGGAATTTTGAAAAAATACAGCAGGAAACGTTTAAGATTATCACTTGGATCAATGTATTAAGCATAACAATGCTGCTACATTAAGAGCTCCAGATCCATTTCTGAAAAAAACAGGAAGCACCTGCTTTGTTCACTCTTTACTAATCTTTATTTCACAAGCACAACATACGAACATCCCCTGCCAACCACAAATAACAATCCAGCAGTGGAAAATGTACCTAAAATGAACACTTCCCACTGAAACTTTGCCGTTTCTTTGTACTTTGGGAAAACAAATGGTCCCAGAAAGCCAAACTAGTCTGAACTTCTCTCCACCAGCCACATATCTCATCTCTTCTATCAGTATCTGATTGTTCTTCCCCAGTTAAAGGTGACTTATACAAACAGATACGTTTTTCTACTGAAAACGGCAAAAAACCAATTTCAACAGCTGCGATTCATCTATAACTCAGAACTAACAGCTTCATCCTTTAGATAACACAGCATTTTTGCCAGGTCTTTCACTGACTTCTCCTTTCTCCCTCAACAACGAAGAATTTATGAGTATCTGTCAGAAAGATTACTTTATTGTTTTGATTCATCATTTAGTTTATTGCTTTATATTAGATTTTCATTTGCAATAATGAGCCTGGTGCATAAGCTACAGAGTTCATTTTCCTCACTGTAATATGAGCAAAATAGAACCAACAAATTAATCGCAAAATTAGGGAGAAGTATAAAACTGTGGACTGGCAAGTAAAACAACTCCATATTTTTAGTTTTACTATGAGGCCCCAGCAGACTTTTTGAACTACTTCCATTCCATCATACAAGATTATGTAATGCCCTAGTTACCACAGATTAAAAGAGCCTCATACTTGTTTTAGTCCTATGTAGCTTTGTAAACATTTAAGACACAGATGATTTTTCTTTTACCCTGGAGATAAAACGTACTGTGTAATTCAACAAGAAGCTATGACATTGTTTCAAGAAATTCACATCACCACACCCTACAACTGACATTCAAAAGAACTGTAGTATTGTGACAAGACGTTTAGCTGTTATTCAAAAAATAGGGCAAGCAAAAAAAGGGTCCAAAACCGAATTATTCAGATTTGAAACAACTCCTTCTGCTACTTAGGGATTAAATCCATCCTTACAAAACCACTAAACAAAAATGCAACCTAAGGCTAAAGCAGTGCTTAAAAACTTCAGGCTGACAGTTATCTGAAGAAAAAATAATTATCAATATCTTCATACTAAAGCCTGTCATCTAATGAGACTGAACATAAATCACAAACCCAGTCTGCTGGTTTTGCCATTAATTCAGCACAGGCATTTGCTTAACTCTTACTGCTTGACACTACCTTGTACAACTGAAATGGTTTTCCCAGCAACGTACAACATACTGGATGAAACTCTCAAAATGTCTTTGTTTTAAAATTATGAGTAGAAATGTGATGACTACATATAACTAATTTGCTTTTCCTTAAAAAAAAACCAAACAAAACACAACAATTTCATTGTTCCCATATATTTGAAATATTTTGCAGTTTTTATGAGGCTTATTTTTATATTTTAGGAAATATATTTATTTTAGGAATAAAGCAGAAAAAGCTCTGATCAAAGTAAAAGTGAATTGTCCAAATATGTGCAACATTTACCAACTTCATGCATACATCTGCTCAATGTTCTCACAAAATGAACATTTTTCTTCACAGTAAGATTCATGGTCTTGTATAAAGTGTTCTCTCCATGTATCTTATACAGAACAACTAAAATATAAACTTTTCAGATGGAAATACTATTTTCTTGTTAATTTCAACAGTGCACGAATTAAATGTCAATTTTAAAACAGACATTTAAACAAGAGTTTAAACTCTTACAACAAATGAGTATTTCAACGAACACTATCATTTTGTTTTCTAAGGCTCAAGCGAATGTTCCATTAGTACAATTCTAAATTGGCAAATGTACTGAAACTAGCCAGAACTACCTATTCTTTAGATAAAAACTTATTTGACAGAAGCCAAATTTGATTTAGAAGGAGAGAACAGCACATTACCTGAATCATTGCGGAGGTATGATGACATTGCTGGGATGAGGCAAGATTGACTGAGTAGCTCTAGGAGAACGGATGGAAGAGCGCTGCTGTTTTGTCCTCTCCCCTCATGGCTAGTTTGGGTCTCTCCATTTGATGTACTCCCTGCAGGATTTATGTAACTGGCAAGAACCTGAAATACACAAAAATATTTAATCAAACCTGATTTATTTTAGGCAAAAGACTTTCCTTCCTTCAGGAAGGCACCATAATACTTCACTAGCTATTTTGCTAATTCAGTACTGGTCTTTATTTCAGCAGTCCCAAAGATCTCTCAGAAGAGATTCTATACAGTTATTAGATTATGATTCCAACTTTGGCGAATACTAAAATTAAATAGCTATTTTAATTCTGAATGGCTTGAAGAGATCAATTAATATGAATTTTGACAAAACTGCTGGAGTTACTACTCAAAGCAGGAGTTGGCCAGCTCACACCACCGAGACATGCAGCTGATGAGTCCCATTCACTTCCGAACACCTACTAGCAACAAAAGTTTTGGGTTTTTTTAACTGCAAATGTTTTAAAAACACTTGTAAAATCCTTTTGGATGGGATTTCAGGGTTTACAGATGAAACAACAACTTATCGGGAGCATGACAGCTACTTGGAACAACCATTCATGAGCACAGCCCTTGCTTCAGTAACCAAAGAGCAGCCTTCGCCTCAGTGACGGCGGGGGAGTCACCTGCTTGTCCCAAGGGTAGTTCTTGCTGAGTTCACTGTCTGTTGTAGACATATAACCTAATGCATTTCCATGGGTCTGATTTGTGCAGTTGTACTCTCAAATAAGTAACTTCAAGTCATTAAAGGCTGTATTATTTGAAGCCTCAGGGTCTCTATTCACCTTTTTAGCCTCTCCTCCTTTCTTTCACTCTCCCTCTTTGCTCTAACCCCTTTCCCATGGTATTTTGCTGCAGCGTCTTATCAGCAGCACTACATACAACAAAATTTTTCTTAACAACCTTCCTAGAGAAGGGACCAGGCAGTCTGCTGTACAACTGACTGACGTCTTCAGCAAAATGCTGAAGGGTTTTCTACTTCTTCCTACAATTGCTGACTGCCCAAAGCAAATCCTCCTTACCTCATGACTTATGACAGTTATAGCAAAACCTCATAATACAGAATACTGCCTAGAAGCTTCGCCAAGGGTAATTCAGGTGATTTTCCTCTTTCTTGCTTAGGAAAATTCTTTTGTATTTTATTTGTTTTGCTTTTGCAAGGGATGTGATACTTGTGCCATGTAATCTACAGTGACTGGAATAATTGATAACATCAAAATGATATCTTCACTAGTCAGGGCATGGGCATTTTCAGAATTTCATTTTCTTTGTGCTTTACTCCCACAGTGAGATTAGCTAATGCATTTGAGCTGACAGTTCTGTGAATGAAATTTTTCATGACTAGATAGAATCTCATTTTCCGTACACTGACCTAAGATAACAGGGGTTGGTCACATTTCACAATGGACTGAAAAGCCTAATTATGGAGGATTTTCTTCTCCTTGGCATGAGGAATTTGGAAGGCATCAGAGTTTTGCTAAGATCTGGATATTTACTGGTGATTTACTATTGCCATTTCATTGACTTACTCATGATTTCATAGTATGTCTGTGTGAGATTTTGTTATATTGGCATAATGCATTCATGGACACCAGTAACAACTGTGGGCATTTTCTTAAAGCAGAGCAAAAATATGCGAGAAATGAACAGGTAAGATTATTTGGCACACAAACCAAAATGCCTATTCCAACACCCCCCTCCTTTAACAGACAGTCTTGACTGAATGTAGTAATATCCACAGAGATCTATGACAGCTCCGGGGAAACACACTGGAACACTTCTTGGTTCACTGTCTATTCAGAACTGTCACCCAGGCTTACCCACTCAGGTCTTTTTTATGCAGCAGCCTACTGATGTTTGAATACAGCCTCACTCACAATATCAGCTATACCCTTTTTCATGTAGATGGGCAGTTGTAAACTAATCTTCTCTCCGAATACCATAATTACTGTGCTATATGACTGAAAAGAATACAAGCTCAATTTTTATTATACAGGTTATAAAGTTTCAAATGCTTATCACTAATTTCATTACTACACACCTGTAGAAGGCAAGTCACGTGCTCTTCTTCTAGCCTTTGCTTAGTCAAAGCTTGTTCAACATCCCATCCTGAAGCTGTGGAGCCTGTTCCAAAGCCTGTACCTTTAGCCCAGTACAATTGCTGTTCTTCTGTTGATGTACTGTTGTGTGTACTTGATACCTGTGGCTAAGTTTAAAAAAAACAAACAAAAAACGAACCAACCATTAAAAAAACCACAATAATTTGACTTTTTTCATCTTATGAACCAGTCCTTTAGAAAGCCTTTGTTATGCAAAAGAAGGTAATCCCAATTTATTAACTTAATAAAGATATCATTTGGATTCAGGGGAATTCAAAGCTTTAGATAGGAAAGACTCTGCCACACACATGGAGTTCCAGTACAGGTCAGCGCTAAATCACTGCAAGTTATTCTTCTGTAAGCCCATTATTGTTCTCTTTTAAGATACCTTCACTGCTTAAACGATTAAAGGTATTAAAATGCTACTTAATCCATATGATGCTAACCATCACAGCTCTGTAATTATTACTGTTTAACACCTAGTCAAGTCTAACAGCATAATTAGACGAAGTGAATGGAAGCAGAAGTATCGTCAAAAGTATACAACCAAAAGTAGAGAAGCTTAAGCATGCGCTGATAAATGCTCCAAAACAGCAAGAGGTGTAAGTTACACGTATAGCTCTGACACACGATCTCTGGGTCACTGAAACACACACTATTTCCTCTCCAGATAATAGAGGGGAAATACCTTGTCCTTAAAATGTCCTGAGAGACAGAAGTTTTCCAAAGGGGTTTCTACAGCTTTTTCCAATGGTCTGCAACACTGCATTTTACTAACATAACTCCAATACAGTATTGCTTAGCCCTTAGGAAACTATTTAAGTAGCTGTGCTAATTTTCAAAGTTTACCAGATCTCTGGCACAAAGGATGCATGACCTCATTTTCTAAAGCGATAAACACCTGCTACTTTCATTAGAGTTACTCAGTGACAATTAGCCTTACTGGAAACCAAGTCACCTGAGTAGATGCCCAACTTTCATTTGTAATATTTGATTTACAGCCCTGAAAAGTTTCATCTTCTGCTCAGATCTTCAGTGACTGTTCAGGATTATACTTGAAGGGAGAGAAATTATGTATGAGCAGACTGCAATGGTAAAAAAAATATTACCTATGAAGTACAGTACTGACAGTAGTCTGGAATCACCATTTAACTTTTACATTGGGAATGTAAAGCACCTCAGTGATGAAATAGCTGTGTGGTTATTCTCGTGTAGACATTACTCATTACATCACTCATGAACGTGCCGTGCCTCTAACACTCAAGAGGACTGTCATGAGCACTGACTTAAAGCACTTAAGGGAAAGCCTGGCCCCAGAAATACAAGCCTCAGTGCAGGCCTGATGGATCTCTACTTTCAAGTTACCATCTATCACCTGATACGTACGGAGTATGAGAAAGCAAGCTGTTTAAGGGGTCATGGTAGAACTGAAGCAGAGATAAGAATTAATGGTTGCCCTTTCCCTCCAAAAGTGCAATAATGCTAAGGCATTAATGTGTCAGCAGCCTGATACCCCATCAGGAGCAGAATATCCCAGCTTCCCCTTAAATTTGCCTAGCCATTAAAGTGAATTATTCTCATACACAGCTTCATCTCTTCCTTGCTCAATTCCTCATCAGTATCAGAGCTGCTAAAATATGGACAGCCCTATATTTTGCATCTACTTAGCCATATTTAGCCACCAGAAACTTTTTCATGTATGCCTCTGTGACAAAGATGCTAAAGAGGGCAAGTAAGTAAATTTTTGTTAAACTCTTTTATATACAGTTATTATGTTACGCAGAAATGGCAACCCATAATCCTAAAAAAAACATAATCAGGGAATACACGTTCTGAATAAAGGGTGGTATAATACAGTAAGTACTTTGAAAAAGTTTAATCTTGGAGATTCACTTGGGATCTTGAATGCTATGGAAAATTTTTGTCTTTGGATCTCGTTTCCCCATCAGTAAAAAGGGGATAAAAAAATCACTGCATTAATTCATTAATTTTCACAACTCATTTACGTTTGTGAAGCATTTAAGAGGAAATAATTTGCAGCCAGTAGAGTTCAGATGATGCATGCTAAATAAGGTAATGAGGTCATGCTATCTAATGAGGATTAAAAACCCACCATCCATTAAGCATTATGCCTCTCACGCACTGAAAAAGAAGGTCCTGTGAAAGAAACTGATTATACCTTCATGCCTTATGACAAGCCTTCTTTGTTGGTTAAATTTCATGATTACTATGTTTATTTGCAACATGCAAGGACAATTAAGTAATCAAGTACTTTCAAATTATTTTTGCTCTTTATTCAAATGCCAAGTCTGCAGAAGTCAGACTATAATGAAAGCATGGAAATTATTTTCTTTTTTATAGTTAAAACTCTTACTGCTTCTCAGTGGCAATTATTCTGCTGCTAAACTTACCTCTGCCTGGTTGGGACTAGAGTTGGGCACTCTTGGCGCATGGTGGCTTAGAGCAGACAGACAAGCAAGGATAAGGTGTACAGCACCAATCTCCAGTGCCATCCGCCTCAGCAGTACTCCATCATCAGTAGTCAATGGTGTAGTGCTGAACAAACTACGCAACACATGGAAGGGCAGAGTTGGAAGCACGTTTGCTGAAGGAGATTGCAGGATATGACCTAGATTGAAAAGGAAAAATATCAAAACCACATTTTCTTTCAATAGTTCAATACAGCCTGTTAATCTCTGCAATGGTTTGTAAACAACACATACAGAAATATACTAAGGACTTAAGCACTGGCACATAGTAAGCTATCTAATATTAGGTTTCTCTTCACAAAAACTTTTCAGCAGAAGAGTGTAGAAGAAAGAATGTTTCTTTATTTCCTTTATGGATTTGGTTAAGAACCAAAGTTATAAAATCTGATTTGCCATTTCCAGGGAGAAACCTAGTTTGTGAATAATAGTGAGTATACTTCTGTATTTGACTACATTGAGGTCATATTTCTGAATGAAGAAAATGAAGGTGGTTCAGACTAATTTTTTTTATTTATTTTTAAAGCACTCCAACTACGGGAAGTTGAAGAATGCACATAGTCAGCTAATAGCAGCTCAGTGGACAAGGAGCTGTAGTTTACCATGATGTAGGATTTTTTTTTTTTTCATATTCATGTGCTCAAAGGGGGAATTAGGACACTGACACAATCCAAACCATGATGCTATTCAAGTTGAATACATGGTGAAATACTAACATAATTTTAATTAGATGAGCTGAATGTCTGAATTTTGTAGTAGAATTATTTAAAATTTTTAACCCTTTTGCATTATGATCAAGTTACTTATTTTAAAAGTCACATTTCAAATCACGAAGTGAAGTGACCTATTAATGCAATGTACGCAGACCGGGAAACTCTTTCAATTTCTTCTGTATTTAACAATGCATTTCTCATTCCTTCCCAGTGCGTATGTAAATACAGGTATTTGACAACTGAAAATACTTCAAAATAGCCAACTGTTCAGAAGTTTCCTTCTTATTTCAAATATATTTATATTATTTTCTCCCTCATTCTTAGAGTTCATCAGCTACATAATAATCCAGAGGTCTAAACTGAAATACATTACAAGTATGTATGTCTATATTTGTATGTATATGTATCTACACACACACGCATACACACACGAGTTAATTCATATCTATCTGATACTCTTTGTAAAGACAATCACAAGGAAGCCAAAAGTCCTCTGACTGGGATCTTCATAAATAAAACTGAACAACTCTGGAAAAAAGCCCAAGTGATAAACTTCCAGAACTGCAGGTATAGCCAAATGACAAAGAGACAAAAAAACCAAAAGAAAATCTAAAAATTTGCCCATGAGTTATTTTTGCAGACAACTGAATCCATGTTTAATCTCTAAGTCATGGATTTATAATTACAGCTCTTCATGTTATGCGAGAAAGTAGAGAGGCATATGAAAAGATATGCATTTCCAACAGAAATCAAAAATATTAATGCTTTATACAGAGAACTAATGTGGACTACTGTGTACAACTAATACCACATTTGGTAAAGAGTTGAATTCAGATGTTTGGCTTAGGGAAGGGAGAAATTGACTCTTTAGTCCAGCAAAAATAAAGGCTAAAAGGGAATACAATTCCTGTCAACAAATGCATCAGAGAAAGAAGAGTTACTTATGATGAGGAACAATGCTGGCACAATGATAAATGTACAAACTGCACAAACTGGATATAAATAAGTTTGGGCTGAAAATTAAAGCAGCCCCTACCTATCAGGAAAAAGATGTTCCAGAACTGTATTCCAATAGCAATAGTGGATGCACACACACAAAAAAAGAAAGCAACCCAAATTTTAAGGGTTTGAGTTGGGGGTTGTGTTTTTTTTTGTTTGTTTGTTTTGGTTGGTTTTTTTTTTTTTTTTGAATAGAGATACAAAATTGTTTCCAGTAGCAAAAATCTGAGGGACTGCATATCCATCAGTTAATTACTACTCAAATTAGGTGGGACTAAGCATCCAGACTGAATTTCTGTTATCCAGTTTATTCTTGTCTATTATCCTGTACCTAAGTACAAGAGAAATAAAAACAAACAGAAGGGAGAGTAAACAAAGACTCTTAGTCTCTCAGTTGGTCTTACAAGAGACATGTTGTCCACCACTCCATAGGCTGCTGAATAGAGACTAACTTCAGTTAATTGCTGCATAGAAAAACCAGCATTCTTTTCAAAAGTCATAATGAAAGGAAATGTCTTAAAAGTACTAAAACATCTTTCACATACACTCTTCCAGTTTTTCAAAACACAAAAATACAAATATTAGAACTATATGCAGAATTTCAGGTTTGGTTGCAAAGATAATGACTACAAATTGTCTCTCAGCTCATCTTTTCATTCATTGAAAAATACCCTATTTCTCCCTCTGAACTCACACCATTTAAGGTAGAGCTCCTGCTCAGCTAAGTTGATCACTATGATCTTCAGGTCTTTCCCTCCTTTTCTAAAACAGTATTATTCAACAGTTTATTCTACATCTGCTGTAGCTATGCTCCTATCCATATTATTCTGCATTTGGTTGCAGAATTATACGTTTTCTGAATTAGTTGAGCATACCCAGCTACTCAGATTGTTCTATCTGAGCACACTTTCATCTTGACACCGTCATTGTAAGTTTTATCAGCAGTTATTTTACAATTGCTCTGACATCTAGATGAGAACACTTGAATACTAATGACTGTGACAAAACTTTGCTAGATAGAATTTAATATTTAGGGACAACAGACTATCAAAGATGCCAGCAACACAGTTCTGCACAAATCAATTCTAACTTCCTGCTAAAAGCACTACAGCGTAAATAAATTTAAGTAAAATGATCTAGCCGTGGTCTACAAAGAAACATAGTAATTGCAGCACATACTTCCTTCACCATCATCTGTAACTCCCAACACCAATCTCAACAGACACTGAGCATGTTTCCGTTCTTTTAGCAGCACCTCAGCATAGCCCGGGAGACGAAGAAATAAACCAAAGGCAGCCAAAGAATGCGCAGGTATGGGAGACATAGTCTGAACTGTTGACTTAATCGGTGGAGGTTCTGCAGCAATTGTTTCTGGTGCTTCATACACCAATTCCCCCGATTGTTCAATGGTAACCCACTCAAACTGATCACTGTCCTTCTGCTTTTCCTGCGTGGTCGATGTAACCACTGGAGTGCTCACCTTAACCAACAAAAACAACAAAAAAAATGGTAGTCATTCAGTTAATCACTTAGGCAAAAATTTTATGTAAGTTAGGATCTAAAAGACACACAATCTTAATATAGTACCCCATTAAAAAGTCATAGGAAATACACTACCATTTACAGACACAGGGACCAGGCTAAATGGCTAAAAAGGGCATTACAGTTCTAGAAAGTCCCACCTACACAAGCAAGCAACTATATTTTGCCACCTAAAATCCTCAGTTAAAGACATGTTGCTTAAAATCTAGAGGAATAGAAGACATAAATTACACAGAAATAAACAATACAAAGATTAGTTTATATATACGACTGTTAAATAAGAAATGGACCTTTTAACATTAAACTGTGAACTCAAGAGGTTAATTATTAATTACACATTGCAAAAAGGAGAACAATTATAATACCTTCAAAAACTAAGAAGAAATTTAGGTATCTTAGCAGTCTTGTAGCAACTCGTGTACTCCTTTTGGGATTTTGATTGATTTGACAGTCTTTACTACTATTATGCTTTAACACAACAGTCTGTACTTCTATTTTATGAACTAACATCGTGCAGAGGACTAAGCAGCCAGGCATTATGACAGGAATCAAAGTTTAAGGGGGATAACAGTTGTACAATTCCCCAGGAAACAGTCATACACACAGTTAAAATGAAGGTATGACACAGTTAAAATGAAGGTATGACACAGTTAAAATGAAGGTATGACACCCAGGTCCCTCTCATAATTAAACATCACAGAAGCTTCAGGCTTTTATGCTATTCAGATGAACTTATGCAATCATATTTAAAATTTTATTATTTATCATCAGACTGCTCTAAACTGGAAAAGATTAATCTGAAAAGCCCTTGCAGACTTTATTCAGAATACCAAATTCTTAATTAAAAGTCAAAGCCACGTTTAGCTGCATTTATTCCAATCATCTACACATTAAGAGAACAATTAGGGAAATGTACAGAGTTTACAGAATCAGAAGTATCAGTGACTTAGAGAAATATAAAAGTAAAATTAAGGAATGAAGAGTCTGGAGAATTCATCAGTCTTCACTCTGAATCTTTTTGGTATTATTGTACTTAATTTGTTTTTACGGATCAAAGAGTTCTTATTCAGTATTTGAATCCAAACACGTATCTCAAGCTAAAAGACTGTGAAAAGGAAATAACTTGCCAGGACTATAGAAAAAGAAGGAAAAAAAGGGATGAAATTTCTCATGGTCTTAAGTTGCCTTTCATCTGTTGCAGAATCTCATGAATCGGTGTTCTTCAATACAGAGTACGTTACCTCTCTTGGATTTCAAAAATCAGCAATTGCTTATGTGAACACATTTCCTTAACTTTTAATTTTTGAACAGGCTTGGTATTAAACCTCTAAAACATCTTGGCAGAACCATTTACAAAGGGTTCATACTAATTACCTGGTCTCACTACAGGCTTCCTATGCCTGCCATAGTTTTTCAGTCAGGGTACTGAACAGCACCTTTCACTCATGATTAACTTAATTTCAAAGGGCATAAATATTTACAATCTTTCCTATTAGGAGTATCAGCCAAAAATTTAAAAAACATAATCACATGGAATCCGAATAATCTACAGGTTATTTTTTCCCTTTCTAATAAAGATTGTGTACCTAGAACAGCAGCCAAAGGAGTGATTCCACACTAAATGCCACTACTGACACTTTTGAAAAGCCTATCAGTGCCTCCAGAGAAAATCTATATGTACGTAAACAAACAAATGGCATATATATTATTCTATTTTAGCTATGTTATTTATTATTTTAAAGGTAATTAAGATTATAGTTATTCATAATAATAAATCTAACATAAAATTATATGATGTACTTTGAGAACTGAATTTCACTTAACCATAAAAAAAAACCTCTGAGGGTACATTCCCACTCCTACCAGTATGATGCCAATACCAGTAACAGATGCCCAGAGCCTGGAGAAGGGTCACAGTTCAAGAGGAGAGTGCCTGGAGAGCAGCACAAAGGAATTCCAGCCACTCCAGTCAGCTTCACTGGTGGCCCAACTTACATGCCTTTATGCAAACACACACAGCATGGGGAATGAACAAGAGGAGCTGGAGACGTGCACATGGCTGCAGGGCTATGATCTTATTGTCAACACAGAGATGTAGTGGGATGGCTCCTGTGACTGGAGTGTCAGAATAGAAGGATACAGCCTCTTCAGGAAGGACGGGCAGGGGATATAAGAAGGGGGTGCCGCCCTCTATGTCAATGATCAGCTGGAATGCACGGAGCTCTGCCTGGGGATGGACGAGGAGATGACCAAGAACTTATGGGTCAGAATTAAAGGAAGGGCAGGGACAGGTGACATGATAGTGGGGGTCTGCTACAGGCCACCTGACCGGGAAGACCAAGTGGATGAGGCCCTCTATAGACAGATAGGAGCAGCCTCAAGCTCACAAGCCCTGGTCCTCATGGGGGACTTCAACCACCCCAGTATCTGTTGGAGGGACAACACAGCAGGGCATAAGCAATCCATGAGGTTCCTGGAATGCATTGATAATTTCCTTCTCCACATGACAGAGAAGCCAATGAGGAGAAGTGCCATGGTGGACCTTGTTCTCACCAACAGTCCAGTAAAGCTCCCGCTGACTGGAAAAAGGGAAACATAACCCCCATTTTTAAAAAGGAAAAAAAGAAAGACCCAGGGAACTATAGGCCAGTCAGTCTCACCTCTGTGCCCAGCAAGACCATGGAGCAGATCCTCCTGGAAACTACACTAAGGCACACGGAAAATAGGGAGGTCATTGGTGACAGCCAACATAGCTTCACTAAGGGCAAACCATGCATGACAAATTTGGTGGCCTTCTATGACAGGGTACAGCATTGGTGGACAATGGAAAAACAACTGATGTCATCTACCTGGACTTGTGCAAAGCATTTGACACTGTCCCACATGATATCTCTAAATTGGAGAGACATGGATTTGACAGATGGACCACTAAGTGGATAAGGAATTGGCTGGACAGCTGCACTCAAAGGATTGCGGTCAACAGCTCGATGTCCAAGTGGCAAGCAATGACGAGTGGCGTTCTTCAGGGGTCAGTACTGGGACCAGTGCTGTTTAACATCTTTGTCAGCAACATGGACAGTGGGATTCAGTGCACCCTCAGCAAGTTTGCCGACAACACCAAGCTGTGTGGCGAGGTAGATCCACTGGAGGGGAGGGATGCCATCCAGAGGGACCTGGACAGGCTTGAGAGGTGGGCCTGTGCAAACCTCATGAAATTCAACAAGGCCAAGTGCAAGGTCCTGCATCTGAGTCAGGGCAATCGCAAGCACAAATACAGGCTGGGCAGAGAATGGATCAAGAGCAGCCCTGAGGAGAAGGACTTTGGGATGTTAGTAGATGAGAAGCTCTTC
Organism: Vanellus vanellus; assembly: GCF_965231255.1. Taxonomy (NCBI): domain Eukaryota; kingdom Metazoa; phylum Chordata; class Aves; order Charadriiformes; family Charadriidae; genus Vanellus; species Vanellus vanellus. The sequence continues at coordinate 37,516,817 of NC_138907.1, forward strand.
ATGAGCCAGCAATGTGTGATCGCAGCCCATTAGGCCAACAGTATCCCAGGCTGCATCAGAAGACACGTGGTCAGCAGGTCAAAGGAGGTGATTCTGCCCTTCTACTCCGCTCTCATGAGACCCCACCTGGAGTACTGCGTCCAGCTTTAGGGCCCCCAACATAAGAAGGACATGGACCTGTTGGAGCAAGTCCAGAGGAGGGCCACAAAGATGATCAGGGGGCTGGAGCACTTCTCCTATGAGGGCAGGCTGAGAGAGTTGGGGTTGTTCATCCTGGAGAAGAGAAGGCTCCAGAGAGACCTTATAGCAGCCTTCCAGTACTCAAAGGGGGCCTACAGGAACGATGGGGAAAGACTCTTTATCAGGGAGTTTAGCAAAAGGCCGAGGGGGAATGGTTTTAAATTGAAAGAGGGGAGATTTAGATTAGATATTAGGAAGAAATTCTTTACTCTGAGGGTGGTGAGACACTGGAACAAGCTGCCCAGAGAAGCTGTGGATATGCCATCTCAGGAAGTGTTTAAGGCCAGGTTGGATGGGGCTTTGAGTAACCTGGTCTAGTGGAAGGTGTCTCTGCCCAGGGCAAGGGGGTTGGAACTAGATGATCTTTAAGGTCCCTTCCAACCTAAACCATTCTATAATTCTATGATTTATGCGAGCAATTAAATGATAACCAAGTACGGCTTTATAGTACCTCAGCAACTTCATGTTACTTCACACTCCGAGATATTTTATGAATTAACAGAAACGAAGCAAGCAGCGACACTGAAGTCGTGCATTTGTTCCACAAGGACACAGATACTCAAGTAGCCTATAATGTGTGTAGGGAAGCAGAATATATAGCTGGACTGGGCTGTGGAGTTATGCACTCACCTATTTTAAAGCAGCTTTCCCACATAACTCAGATCTCAAACTGAACCATAGAGAAATATGAGGAAAATACTGTCCTTAAACAAATAAACAAAACACTCTTAGCATGTTTTTCTACACTGACTTTTTCACTCACTTGCTGAATTACATCAGGATAAAGCATAGGGAGTCTCTCTGCAATGAGGGCCAATCCACCCATTCCTGCAAAAACTTGCAGTGGAGACTGAATGGGACAGGTTTCAAGAAGCGATTCATCTAGCACTGCATCCATACACTCATCCCCAGGACTGATGGCTTCATCTTCAGGGCAAGGTCCCAGTAAATCTGCATGTTCTACAACAACACAGGGGTAAAAGAAATTAATAAATCATCATTAATATTGTGTTATTTCTTCATCCTCACTTGCAAGTGTACTTCAAAGGTAGCAATTCTTTCTTAAGCAAAACCTGAGTCAAGAACCTGAAACGAATGAGTACAAGAGTATCAAAAGAAAATAAAAGTATTCGTGGTACCTTTCGCCAATGATGGCAGATCCATGTCTTAATTTGGGATTATTTGTACAGGGTTACATGTTAATTATTAGCATTTTATGTTTTATTAGAATTTGACCTATGCCTTCAAAATGTTGTTAACTTTGGAAATATGATATTTTTTAACACTGTCATCTAGGAGATAAGAGTAGGTTTGTTACTCTCCGATAAAGAGTTCATAGTTGAAGAACGGAAAGATAACTTTAATTAAATTAAGTCTTGCTTTTTCCTCAAAAATGCTGAATGTGAATTTTTTTTTTAGTTTGCCTTTTCCCATCATTTAACTCACCATCCATAAAATCCTATCACCTATCACTCACATCTCCTCTCTGTGAGGTGTCAAAATGCCCCTCTGCCAAAGCTGTGAAATTTAATTCTGTTCTTCCCCATAAAAAAGATCAAGATCTCTATTTTTAACTTTCTACTAGCCTCCATCCTCCCAGTTTATGACTGAGCACTGTAATATCTTGCACAATGGACAAAAACCTGATCATCGTATACAATGATGCACACAAGTTGTATATACAGAACCCTACCACAATTCTTTTTGCCTGAAAATTAACCCTCTGCTCATTACCACTGTCAAACTTCAAAGTGAATATTCAATTTATTTCATCTAAAGAATCTGTATTGCAGATTATATTGTTAAATTCTATAATGCACTGGGCCTCAAAACCTTCACAGCATACCCACATCAAAAGGCAGCATAGATCAAGTGGCGTCAGTATCTCTTCGCTGTGAGCAGTCTGACACCCAGCTGAAAATCCACGATTATACTTAAAATGTTTCTACACACACGCGATATCATTTATTATATACTTGTAAAAACACAGAAGTGCATTAAAGAATAATTTATGCAGTTACCAAAACTAACTTTAAAAAAATAAATTTAAGCATAGATACTTTATCTTTTAAAACCTTTACTTCCCTAATTTGAAAGCGAATAGGAAACAGCAGGTCTTTCCCCGTATTAATTCTCAACTTTTAAATGTGCAAGAAGCACCAGGTTACAAGGACCTCATAGATATGTTGTGGGAGGAGCACATTGCTATGGAGCAATGTGATCCAAGTATCAGATTTAATAAGCTCAAATCAGGGATATGTAGAAGTATGTACACCAATTCTCCTTAGCTCAGCCTGAAATACTATGAGAAACAGAAAAGGTCAATACACTTCCAAAGCAGGATAACCCTTTTAAGAAAGAGCCCAAGCATAACACTGAGTACCTACAGCTTTAATGTCTGCTGTTCGTATGGATACAGTCAGAAACCACCTCTGTGGAAGTTTTCCCTGTCACCACAGATAGTGGGTGAAGATGTCTGCAAACATGGTGTCTCAGCAAGGGACCATCTTCTGTCAGACGTGTGGAGGATGCCACCACGCTAGGCTGAACATGATTTACAGTTCAATTGCTTGCCATGACATGAATTGATCACACCATGAGAAAGGTTAGGTTTCCTTGATAAGGAATATTTCAAAATAAAGATTTTGAAGGAAGACTAGCTAAGACTAACTTCTGTTTTACACTGTTTTACAGTGTAAAAGGCTGTAAGCCTTCCCAAAGAAGTAAAACGAGGAAATAGACACACACAGATATTCAGATGTACAGAAAAATCACTAAGGCCAAACGCTTCTCTACAAAAGACACTTGAAAAATATGTTATCAGTGAGTAATGGTGTAGGCAGATCTTTTACTATGAGGGTAAATATAATGCTACTCCTTTCATATCTTAAATATTGTTGCAAGGAGTTACACTTAAGTGTGCTTCTCCAGTACTCGCTTTCGTTAAAATCTTATAATCCAATTTAAACCATTTCACCATCATGAATGTTCTACACGTTTTCAGTGAAGTCATGCACTTCAGCTATGGAGAACTGCTGGTCTCAAACAAAGGCACTGAAGCACACAGGAAAAAATATAAATAAATGACTTTTCCTTAAGTATAGTAGTAGTAAATGCAGCTCTGGAGACACCATGTGAAGCTACAGAAGTCTATCCACCACAGATTAAAAAAAAGTCTACCTTAAGCAGCAAGTAAGGAAATACTGATATATAAGAATGATTTCTATAGATACTAAAAACTAGTCATGAAAAAGCAGCAGCAGTAACCAGCAGTAACCTTTGTAACTGATGAGTGGTGATTGTGAAACATGAATGTAACTAATATTTTGCTGTCTAGCAGCATAGATCAGTGGATTTCTAATGACCAATTCAAATTTTCAAAAGTCTTAGTCTCAAGTTTAAAAAAAAAAGCCTTTTAACTTAAAGTTCAAAGAGGACCTTCATGTTTTCATATGCAACTCTACTACTAAACTGAGCCTCCTTTAATGATTTTTGAGTTTTAGTCAAATAGAAAAATATTTATTATACATTTAGAATTTAAATAAAACAGCAAAAAAACACAAAAATATTATTTGAAAGGGAAAGGCCTCCCCATAGTGTGTGAGATCTGTGTACCCAGGCATTACATGGAGTCATGAAATACTTAGACCAGACCAGATATCAAGACAACAGACTTCTTTCTTTTTCAACTCTTCTTTCTGTTTCTTATCTTTTCTAGAAGGAGATTGATCTACCAAGTGAACACTTTTCACAAGAAGGCCCTGTCTTAAAATAGCTGAATGATTAACTTTGTAATTCCATGCTGTGTCAGCAGGCTGGTGATAGCAGATCACCTTAGCTTAATTTCAAGGTCCCATTCCTCTAAGTCCTCCCCTAAAGGAATAATATTAAAATATGTCAAAACAGATTCCTGGGATACAGCTCTTGCTCCCCTCTGTCCCCCCTCAGAACTATGAGTAAGTAGATAGCAAGCAATTTGGAAAAAACATAGCAAGAAACAGACCATATTAGAAAATGTTAAAAATAATGTTTTTAAAAGCTAGAGTTACAAGGCCTGCTTAGATGGGCTTGAGAATAATTCCCATTTTCAAAGAAATATTTAAGTACCCAAGTTGTTGCAATAAAAAATTTCACAGGCTTCTATAACTCATATGGTTTCAAACAGCTCTTGCATTACTTAATCTGTCCTGATTATCAACACAAACACTTACTACAGAGAAGTGGTATTCATGTCAAGAAATAAAATGCATGGTATCTATACAATCATAATCATATCATATACAACACTATAATGAAAAAAGAAAAGTGAAAACATAACTATATTGGTGCATCTTACAGATACAATCTAAAGACAGGCAAGGAATTTGTTCCTTATCATGAACTTTAGCACTTGTAGAAAATGGCTTGGGAACATCACCCAAGAAAATACAGAAAACTGCTGTTTCTTACCAAGAAAATAAAAAACATTTTTTGTCCAGAATAAAAGTATTTAAAAAAGGAAGATACCAAAAAAGTAAGAACACTCACCTTTTTCTGTATGAAGACGTTTAAATGAGTCTGTTTTTGATAAGCTTGGATCTGAGATGACTTTGGAACCAAGCTTAACTGTCAAATCTATTGATCGGTATCCTTGAGGGAGTTTACGGTCATACAGCAGAGTCAAAAGCTGCGCAAGTGTCATTTCAGCAGGTAATGGTTGACCTAAACAACAATGGCATCGAGTCAGACAGAAAAATTATGATTGGGTTATTTTAACATACATGTCCAGGTGCTGTTCATTACTTGTACCACAGATGCCAAGTAGACTAAATATTACCTGACTCCAAACCAAGGCCTTAATTTTAACATTTGTTCTCTTGGGAAAAGGGGCCCCACCACTTTGGAACCAACTATCAAAGAGCTATGCCAACGTTTCCTAAGGCAGCTGTGTGCCGAGAGCCCAAGCACTTGGCATATTTAACAAATGGCTAAGGCTGTAATTTGATGTGCATTTTAAGCCTGTCCCCTACTATTAAACCCCACCCCTGCATCACATTTGAATTGTGGTGACATAAAGGTGTGCAAACATAAAGTGGAAAAAAGTGGAAACCAAAGAAACCTGCAATTCTTTTTCAGTCCTATGAGTCCCAAGCATACTCACTACTCTGGTTTCAGGACACAACTCAGCCAGAAGAAATGAATGGCATTGCCAGGAATGCTTTTCTCATCAGCAAGGCAGACATGAAATGCACATGCAATACAGCCCAAACTGATTACTGAAATCAAGATTTTGGCCACTCTGTTGTTTACAAATATGTTCTTCCCTGAAATTACAAGTTACTCTCAAGGCAAAACAATTTTTCCCTTATAACAAGTAGACTTACATATAAAGTGAAATGTTTTAGAGTGGGATCATACAATACACTTAGCATACCCACTTCACCTTGACTGTGCTTAATCAAGTAACACAAGTTCCAGGAAGGTCTTTAGTAGCAATCTGTTTCTTCAATGGAAGATGGTCTTAAGAAATGAAAATTAAAAATGCCTTCCCATTGTGCAAGTGAAGAAGTTTTCTGGCCCTTTTTTTCCATCACTGAATCTGCTTTCCCTGCCTTCTTTCTTTGTAACAACTGGCTGTTGCACAAGACGTGTGATCGACCAGATCACAAAAGCAGAACGGTCGACATTACCATTAGCAGACAGTGACCCTTTCCCAGCTAGATACTGAAACAGGCACTGAATTTTGATCTCCTTTCCAAAATAGTAGCATTAACAGTGTCAATTTTAGATATTTTAATCCAAGTATATGATCCCTCTAACAATTGCTAGAGGATAGCCTCAAAGCTAATAATTCGGTGTGTTAGTTTTTTATTGGGTGAAAATATCAGAAGTTTGCCACTTAATTCCATTAGCTAATTTCTTGGTTTTGTACTATGAAACAGATAAGAAGCTCTTCCACATAACATTAAAGTGTTTCACCCATGTTCTTGTTCTTTATCCCCGATCTAAGGTTAAGAATTCCAGTCACACCAATCTCTCTACAGGAGAGAGATCTCTCTCTATGCCCCAACGACAGCACTGCCACAAGCTCTGTCCTGATAGCTGATAAAGTGCAAGTACATATCTGCTACACATAAAACTTGACTAACTTCAGACATGCTGGTTTTGAAAACACACGTATTATGGAATTCAAGAATATTCCTGAACTGGTAAATCAACCTTCCAGAGAGCAATGCAAGCTGGCTGCCCACTCAGAACAGTAAAATAACAGGGCACAAATACTAGTTTAGTTCTGCCTTGCAGGTCAAAGAAAATGTGAGTCGCCTTACAAACCCACCCCCCTTTTATTTCTGAGTGAAAGTGGAAACATTTTTGAGATTTTGTTTAGGAACAAGGAACTAAACTTCAGGGAAGATCGGCATAATTCTTATTTTTGTCAAGCCACTATGATATAATGCTCCACTTCAAGTTGAAAGCTGTTACCCTACCCAGCTGTTACCCCACTCTACATTCAAGATGCTCAGTAGAAAGATAAAAGATGTCCATTAGCATTAAATCTACTTTCTGATGACATATCAGCCACTGAAAAAGACCATGATTTTTAAGTTTAAAAACAGTTATTAAAGTTACCTGGTAGAAGTTTATGGTATAGATGAAAGACTGGAACACTAATGGTCTTGCTGGAAGATTCTCCTCCTGAGGAAGAGGTACCTACTTTATCCGCCATCACTCTTCCTCGCCTTGATGGTGGACGTGGAGGTGTGGATGAAACAGCTCTTTTTGACTGAGACTTCAAACCTAGTACAGAAGTAAAAAATTCGAAGTCATTCTGGTATTTAGTAACTTCAGCTAGCCAAGATGCAATGTACTCACTATCTTCACCAATAGCAAAAAAAGTAAAACTTTTCAGCACTGGTAAATTAAATATCAGAACAGCATTAATGTATAAAATATATTTGGATATAATCCTGGCATTTTTACAGTTACAAGGCTGCACAACCTCCTGAGCCCCAAACATAAACCGAACCATAATGGTACTACATCATATCATCCATAAAAAAAAAAGGCAAAAAATATTCTGATTCTGCTCTTAAACTTAAAGCACCTGTCTAGCAAGACAGCACAGTAAATTTACTAAAGCACAGTAAAACTTTTTTTGGTTGTTTTTTTCAATTGAAAGCAAGAAAGGCAAAAATTTCTAAACTGACAGACATTCAGCAGGCAAACAATAGATAACGACCCCTTGTCTGGCCTATGAATGTGACTTCAGCTGCAGTACTGACAATAGCACATTTGATGAAAGGTGTCTTGAAACATGCTTAAAGTTGTCTAGGTGAAAACCTTTAAAGTAAGCACTACATGAAAATTAAAAGGCAGAATAGAACATAAAAGCTTCCTGATCTTATACAGCAAAACTGCCGTATTTTGGGACAGCTTAAGTTGACTTATGGTATGGTGAAATTATACTAGTATCATAAGCCCTTCTATGCAGGTGACAGATCAAGTTAAAAAGTCAGCAGGTCAATATACAAAGACTCATACAACTACTGCCCCATAATCAGCCAAGAGCAGCTGGAAAACTAACAACATCCATACCTGAAATGCTATAATACACTCTGGTTTCAGCTGATCAGCACGAGCAGCTATAATACGCACCACACTCTCCAATAATCTCAGTATACTAAACTAGCTTGTCTCGGGAATAACAGGCCCCAAATACCATCTCTACTCTCCATTAATTTTACCAATACGGAACAAGTTAAACACTGGCGGCATAAGGCTCTGAGGACACTAAGAAAACCCCAGAATATGTAAAAAGATAAAGACAAAAGAAGACAAGATTTCACAAACAGGTCATGAAAACAAATGCAAATGAATTAGGTTTACATTTAAACTGTTCTACCCAACTGGAAAAAATACAAGCAAAACAAAGTAAAAATGTAAGTCTGCTTCTTTCTAAACAGGGAATGGGCTATATCAGGCAGTATGATCAGAGATGCAACTGGGATGAGACATGGCTGACTATGTTATGCCGTATCTTCAAGCCTGGTATATTACTTTCTTCCCAGATTCTTTCTCCATGTTTTAACCCTTCACTTGGACCTATTAATATTTTAGATCTTACCAAAACATGTTTACCCTGTTGAAGTGGCACCTACTGCAAATATCTTTCCACATAAAGACACTGTAATTAAAAAATCAGCTGTGTTCCTTTAAATGTATACTAAGATCCATGAAAGTGCTGCCCTATTCAACACTTGATTTTAGAGTTATATCTACATCTAAGAACCTGAAATAAAAAGCTTAAGAAATATTGGTGTCAGAAGTCAAAGGAAATCAGCATCTCTTCTTCATGCTTGACGAAGTGTAAATGAAATTGAGGTAGCTCAATGAAGGCAGAAAGCTAGATAGGAAAAGGGTACTTGGAAGTTCACTAATATGTCTCTTACACGCACACCAGAACTTCAAACCGAAAGACTAACGACCTCCACAGCCATCATCTGAACTGTAATCTTCTTGTACCACTGCAAAATTACTACATACAATCTATAACCTCCACAGCAGTTTTGGAGAAGAAGGGTTTACATGAATGATTTCAGAAGGATCTTCACATTAGCTTTTAGAAGGCAAATGCTTTGGAAGAAAATCCTGTATTCGTGGTTTCCAAGTGGAATAATATGGTTTTATGCTTACATCTCCATCTGACAGCTTTTAGCAGAGTGCCACCAGTTGTTATGCAAAGTACATGAATCCTTTTATTTCCAAAGCACCTTGTGGGAGCAGGTGATCAAACTGATGCACCAGCCACTGCAAAAAGGTAGAGGTAGTAACACCCATACCACAGTAATAATTGTCATATAATCCAAGCTCCAGGTATGTCTCTACAAAATCCCGTAAAACGCGCTAGCAACAGCATCCACAACAAATCACTGGCACACACACTTAGGTACAAACTTGCCAAAGTACAAAATCCGTTAGAGGCAGCGGTTCTACCAGGAACCAGTCTTTGCTGCCTAACAGCCAGTTAGACTAATTGGGCACTACAGTTTTTCTAACCAGTGCTAGTCATAAAAAGAATTGTTGGTACATATGATTTCCTCTCCCCCACAATGTCTAAAAGATCCATTTTTCAGAAGGTGGAAGAAAAAAACCATACCAGAAGCAACAACAACACTATAATTGTCCTGAAATCCATTTTCTGCTTTAACTTTTTCTTTCTCTTCATAATTCTTTTTTTCTTTATCTTCCTTCTGTTCATTAATTAGCTTAGCTGTGATACTAGGTGTATCTATACAGGGAGAAAAAAAGAGGAGAGAAAGGTATTTAGATATCAAGTTGATTTTGTTACAGTTTCTAGGCTGTTAACAAGGCTATTCTCAATTTAGCGGCTTAGAGTTCCATCCCAGGCAGTAATAGTCTCGTAAATATCCATGAATTAAGGTATCATGATAATTCTGGTCCCCTCTTCCCCCCAAAATCTGTCCTCTAACAATTTAAAACTGTAACAACTTAAAACCATGACCTGATGAGTCAAGTGTATTCATGTTAAAGCACCACTGCAACTAACCAAAAATGAGATTAAGCAAAATAAACAAAAAGAAAACCAAAAAAACCACCAATCAAAACAAAACACTAAAAAATCCCAACAAAACAACAACAAAAATCCAAAACTTTTTTTAAGGACACCTGCAGACTTATTTAAATAAATTGTTGTATTTAGGTCTAGGTGTCTAGTGTTATATACTGACTCGATTTCAGAACTAGCAAGTATGATTGTTCCTTTGAAATTTGGAAGATGTCTAAAATACATTACACACCCAAACCTTGTGCTGTTTGCTTAAGTGAACGTTATTAGATTTCTACAGTTCAACCTTTTTGGTTACAACCGTTAGCGTAGATCACAATTATCAGCAAGCAACCATTAAATCATTGATTACTGGTGATAATGAATCATGTCACACCTTGTAAGGTACAACACTGGCACTAAAATGGCCAAATAATTCTCTAATTGCTTATGAGTAGCAACTTGTTCCCCATAGCCACAACAGCCTTAAGCTATGGCCACAGACTCAAGACCTAGAAGTACCATCCAGTTACCTTCAACTGTGTATCACCTGTGGGCGAGGTGCTGAGAGAGATATGGTTTGACCTGCTTGGAAATATATTATGATTTGTGCCTGAAGACATTGGTTATGTCTGCCTTAGAAAGTAGTGCAGGCCAAAATAAGATAGAGAGTGTGAAACTGCTGCTACTCAGGACCCAACATTCACAGACGTGCTATATATATTTATTTTAGACTGTGTTGGCTATTTTAATAATTCTTCTTATTATTATTATTAAACTTCAGAGTTGCTCTAGTTTGGTCCCATGGACTGAATGCCCATATATATTGCTGAAGAATTTAAAAGTCATTAATAAAATTATTAAGGAAGCTTAAGCAACTGTATTTTTAGTACTCGGGTAATACCCAGATTCGCTGTTCAACTTTCCTGACCAGCCAAGACCAGTAACTTAAGACTAAGGTGAATGAAATACAAAACAACTGGTACTCATCCTAGACAATCCTATCTGCAGTGATACAGAACACTTTCTTCCTACGGTAAAGGGATGCGAGTAGCAGACTTAGCAATGTTTTAGACACACTCCCTCCCCCCCTTTATTTTTAAAGGCTAGGAGAAAAAGTATAAAATGAATATGCTTATTGTGATTTATTTTTGCAGAAAATATGACATGATGAATTTGAGAGATTAAGAGCATAGTTAAGAAAAAAGAAGTTAAGCCAAGGGACTTGGCCAAGCCTCTGACACAGGATCTTCACGACCTCCTACTGTTGCAGTGGTGGCAGTACTTTTCTTCCTTTCCACCCCCAGTCCATCCCTTCTCTCTCCCTGTCACCCCAAACACACAGTTTACTCCTCATATATTCGAGTCTTCTTTATTGTGTCCTAACCATGGGCTTCACGGAATGATACACAAGTATCACAAAGCTTTTAATACAATCAGAGAAATCACACTAGATGAGGGATGGAAACAGAAAAGAACCTTAACTTTTCCAGAATTAATTCTTCCAATTTAAAATGAGAGTTGAGCTGAGGAATAACAATTCCATAGCAAAACCCACAGTTATGGTGCCCTACAAAGTCAACATTTGATCAATTTCAATTACAGGCATTACAGTACATCACATCATCCCATTCCCCTCCCCAGGCCCTATTAGCACTGGCTATCAAGTTGACTGCAGTACACCACTAAGGCAGCTATTCAGTACAGTTTACATCACTGCTCAACAACTGATCTCTACTTTATATGCAGTGACTACCCCACCCATTACAGTAATTCTGACTACAAATTGCAAAAGGATCTCGAAGACCTTGGTCGCATTCAACACATGACTGTGTCTGGACAGTAAATGAATACAGAATTCTGTCAGAAATAGTAAATTATTCCTGATAAATAAGCAAACATTTTTCTAGGCTTCACTATTTTTTAAGTAAAATCCCAAAGCATTTTACTTAATGTTGTTCTGTCTAGTGCTCTCCCAAATATCTTCATAGTATTTCTATCACCTTGTTAGGTAACATACTTATTGCCCTAATGAATTTATTAACAATTTTGATGTAAAGATCTTCAGTAGATATAAAAAAAAAAAAATAGTTCCCTCTGAACTCCATGAAGATGTGCTTCAGAAATTAAAGATGATCTACACTGAGTTCCAAAAAATTACACATACAAATATATCTACATCTAAGAATATACATACCTAGTCAGATATGTGTGCAGCTAAGTGCACACACTTCAGTGCACATCTGCAAAAATGGCAAAATCATAATTGCTGGATGATCTTTGACTTTTCTTTGCTATTACTGGGAACCACACCTTAAGGGTAAAGAGGAAGTGCTGGGGTTTTTTCCTTTTTTTTTTTTTTTTTTTTTTTTTTTTTAAATTAGACACACTTAAAAACTGATTTTTATTGTAACGTCACCTAACAGATTTTGCTAGATTTCTTCCCTGAGGAGAATCAACTTGTGTCTTTCCTGGTTCCACCTAGAGAGCTCTGGCATGGACACAACACTTTGGTATGAATTCTACTCCTTATCTACATTCAAAAAAAGATCACTAATCTAATCTTTAACATATAGCTCTATTTTTCTAAAGTATTAAATAAACACTAAAGTTCAAGGTGGCATTAATTTTAAGATTAAGACATCTACCATTCAGGTGTCAAAATGTGTATTATGGTCTGTGGAGACCTGGTCAAGAGTCCCCTACAGAGTGCTTCATCTCTCCATGTATATTCAAGTAGTATAACTGAAAGTACTGAACTTTAAAAAAACCTAACAAATACTGTCATGCCTTAACGTTATCTTCTCATTGTATATAATTTTAAAATCAATCACTAACTGTAAATTATGGTTTTCAATCTCCATTTTAGTAAGCAAAATCAAATGTTTAGGCAAATGCATAACCACAGAAATTAGATGGAGCCTTCATTAACACCCTTTTGATAGCAACACAATTGCACTTCCATCTTGAGATAAACTTTTAAGTTCCAGGATATTTACCTGATATAATTTGGGAATATTTAAGTGACTGGATGAAAGACAGGGTGTTTTAAAGACTGATATTTGCAGCATCATTTGTATGGTCTTGCAAATATCCCATGAGAGAGTTGAGAACACATTAATACTAAAACCCAAACAACCACCCCAAAACAACCAACCAACCAAAAAATCCCCAATCAAACAAAAAAAATAACGAAACAAAAACCCCACCTTCCCCACCTGAGTTTTATAGAAGGAAAAAATAGTATTTGACCAGTAAAAGTGCATTTTACATGGAACATAGGGCATATGCAAAAGCTTACAACTTAAACCACTGTTTCATATTCAGCGATTACTGATGAACACTGCAAATATACCTTAGACATACTTGGTTTATGTGGGTTTTTTGGGTTTGGGTGGGTTTTTTTGGAAACTGTATCTTAAAAAATTAAAACATGAACTATTGCAAACTTGCCTGACACACGATCAAGAACCTCTGCTAGAGTTGTTGAGACAGGCAAATGAAGAGTACGAAATTTGTGTCCAGCTCCATACATGGGATGTTGAATTACATGACTAGTAGCATTAATTCTACCTTTGTACAGCTGAAAGGGGAAAAAAAAAGTCAACATTTAACATGACTAACATTCAGAGATAAGTTACCACACTAAGTACTTATAAACTCATCTCATCAAAATAAAGTTACGTCTTTTGTGTGCTATAAAGAAAACTGACATATCCTTCAAGTTTGAAGATATACAATAGAATGCCTAAAATCAGGACAAGTTTAATTTTTTAACTCAAAAGAATTTGCTTCTAAAGCCTATTTTTAGGATCAGAAACAATATGATATCATATTTCTTTAAAAAACCCAATCACTTTATATAGCTGTGTATGAGCGAAAAAGTAAGTGTCTGAGACTTGAAATTATTTATAAAATTAAAACTTAATTGTGAAATTAAATTAGGAAAATTACAATATACTTGGGGTAGAGGAATATGTCATTTCCCTATCGTTCTGACTTGAGGACGAAGTTTATTCTAGATTTAATATCTACCTTTTGATATTATGATGGATAACTAAGTCACTAATAGTTAAAATATTTCAAATATTTTAACATAACATATTTTAGCCCAAGCTCTGTCCACAGTTTGTATCATTCTTTGCTTGCAGTAACTTTTTACAGACTTTTCTGCAACAAGAGTGCCACTGGTCCCCTGCCTCCTATCATCAGGAAAACTGTTTACTAATACTCACATAAAGAATCAATTTATCCTTGTGCAAGATTGTCAAACAAATATAATACTTGATGACAACCAGAATTTAGCTTATAAAATACAGGTTCACTAAGAACTTAAAAGATAAAAATGGGGATCCAATCTTTGAAAAATTACGTTGTTGGATATACTAGAAGTATATACTGCACATCCACACTATGTTTAAGGCTTCCCGCTGGATGTTAAAACCATCTTTTCCTCAGTAATAATAGCCAGGTTATTTCCTGGTGTTTTCAACAGGAGAAACTGAATTATCTGACAAATTCTTCTCACGATATTTTTTCTGCTTTTACATACATAGTAACATTCTGTAAAAATTCGTCCTATGTAAGACAAATTACTAGAAAATTGATGTTAACTTCACGTTATCAACGGCCATGCTAACAAATCATCTCAGCCAGGCTGAAACAAAACATTTAAGTGTTTGTGCTAAAACTGTGTCTGTTCTTCCTTTTCCATTTTATACTTTCTGAGCCAGTTTCCCTGTCATTTAACTCATGTAGTACTTTATTTCTGAGATGTAGTAAGAACAGCAGAAACCAAAGCAGAAAATAATTTTTCCTTGTATGGGAATATCAGATATTTTAATAACTTCTGTTTTTCCTATATTTCTTTATTTACAGCTTTCAGTTGAAAGCATAGCACTGTAGTCATTAATTATAATTCTCTTTTATGATGAAGCATTTGAAAGTATAAAAGCATACATCTGTTTTACCAATTAATTCAAGTATTTGTCATTCAAGAATTTATTCATGGTGTTTTGGCTAATGCTGAAGGATTGTTGCAAATTCTGAAGCATCAAAACTACAACCGTTCCTCAATTAAACCGAAACTGAGGAACTGCTGGAAGGACAAGAACTTGTACCTATATTTGCTGCTAATATGTATGGATACTGTTAAAAAGTCTTACATAAGATAAATCTCAGTTGTCAGTTCTTTGCGAAGCAGCATATTTTCAACAAGATGGCTTTGTCTTACAGCAGTGCCTTAAATTTTCTTTAAAATGCTGAGTTACCATTCACCAACACATTCCTTTCCAAAATTCTGCAATGTGTACAGCAGGAAAAGTTGCCATCTGACATTTCTAAGTTGAATATACCCAGATCATTATTATTTTTTTTAGGCTAAAGTTATTCCACGTTCACCATACAGTTATCAAAAATTCTTACTGGACATGGAGACTGAAGAAACAAAGTCACTTTCTCATCCTCTAGCATCAGTTGCAAAAAAAGCCTTCTAATAAATCCTGAAATGTTTCCAGAGGTTGGGAGGTTCCCACGCTGAGGAGAGGACTGGAACAATTCACAGAGAACCTGGGAATACAAAGTGACATCAGATTTAAAATATTTCTATATTTAGGTCTACAAAATATAGCTCAGCACAGCCATAATAGGCAGCGCCTAAGATCTACCTTGCAGTTATCATTCAAACCAGATCAGAAATGAGCACCACTGGAGAAAATACTAGTAGCAAAAAACATTGTAATTTTTTAAAAACTATCTAAGCATCTAAGTAATTGTAAACGTGTAGACTCCTCAAAAAGATAAAAACCTCAAGATAAAAAAATTTAGAAAAATAGCTTTCAAATTCCTAAAGCAACGATTTCCCACTGCATAATGCAGTATTACTACCAGCCATTAACAGAGAACTGTACTAATTTTTTTTACTGAAGTCTATCTGTTCCCAGGGCATTGTCATTCTTAATGTTGAAAAACTTTTTTTTAATTATACTTTTATTCAAATAGGCCTGCAAGCTTAACAAATGTGAGGAAAATAACTGAATTTGCACTAGAATGTCAAATGCAAAGCCATATTCTGCAAGAGCTCATATTTCCCTGGTCACAGATTGTGCGGGGTATGTGGTTGTGCATGCAAATTTACCAGGAAATCTGAAGTTACTAATATAAAAGATGTGGATGAAGCGTAATCTCCAAATTCCATTCCAGAAGAGTTTAGACCTCTTAAATACAGTATTTTGGTCTAAAGTTTATTCTCTAAAGCAAGATGAATACAAATCTATACATAGGACTGGACAGTCATGCCAAAACATTTTCATACATTTCAAAGTCAGACCAACAAGCTAATAATTTTAATACAAAACTTTTCCAGTCAATGACAGCTTAAAGTTATTTTATAGAAAGCTAAAAAAAAAAAAAGAAGAGTTTTAAAAGTTGGCTGTAGTTGTTAATAAAGAAATGAAAATGTTATTTTTTTTCTCTCTCACCTGTGCCATAAGTCTCTGGTTATTAGGATGGCAAGAAATACACTGTAAGAAGAAAGCAACTGTTGCATTTTCAATCGCCGTCCGCTGCTGAGTGGTCAAGCCTGTTGTTACTGTTGAAGAAAGCAAGCTAGATCTTGCACTGGTCTGTTGTGCTGTCACATTGTGTCCTCCAGAAGCAGCACCAGAATGGCACAACAGAAATAAAAGTGCTGTCCACAAGGGATTGACTTCAGAGCCACCCAACCAATCCTTCATCATGTGGCTGTTGCCAACTTCTGTCAAAAACCTGAGGACAGGAGCAACCAGGTCTGCCGTGATAGGCATTTTATTAAAGTGCTGTGGAACATGATGCCTCCTGAGCCTGTCCTGGGTGATATCCATTGATTGTGCAGTGCAGTCAGAGCTAGAAGTATGGTTAAAGCAAAAACTAGCAAGACTTCTTACAAGCAGTGAAGGCAACCCTGAGTCCAATAATTGCTTGATAGCTTCGGGAGACTGAGACGAGGCAGCAAGAGTAGCCAGGTGAGACTCTGTTAGTGCAAGAGGGGCTTGTGCGTTTTTAGAGTCATCTGTTAAAGACGAACTAAGGTCCTGCTTTTTGCTGTCATCAGTCATGGACAGTCTGTGTTGACACTGCATTGGAGGAGGAGTGATACCCATCCATCCCATGAGTAAGGAAAAATAATTCGGATGGATGTGGCACATCGAGCAAAGCAAACTGTCAACAGCTTTCTTCAAAACCATGTTGCAGGGAAGAGACATGGACCAGTTAAACAGTGACCTGTAGAAGACAAAAAATCATGTCAACACATACTTCGCCACTCATAGTCCCTTTTCATCACTGGTTCATAAAACATCTCTCTGCATTGACGATTATTGTAGAAACTGTTGTAAAACACACTGAGCTGAGCTTGAAAGCCTTGTTTGGATCACAGTATCAGTAGGATATTCATTACCCAAAAGGCATTCCTCAACCCTAGGTTTAAATTTCTTTTCATCTTACTGTGTTTAAATAGAAATAAACTGACTTTTCTGGTATACTGCACATGAGAGACAGGATTTTAGTCTTTTGACAGTTGTCACATAATTTCTGCATTTTTGAGCCAACTGCAACCTCTTCGTGCTTTCAACTCTATAAGCTGCTGTTACTAGGATCACACACACTTGCGCGCTCATTTGCATAAAGCTCTCTTAAAGCTTTGTAAGAACTGAAAGTATTTTGAACATGTTACAAAATTTTTTAAAATGTGTTTTATTGGGGTTTTACCTAAAGATGTTGCAAAAAAAATGAAAGCAGCAACAATCTTGTTGGTTGAATGATGTTACCCTCGCTATCCTTACTCAACCTGAACTTACCACACAAGTTAACAACAGAATTATTCCTCAAAGATATTAAATCCCATCTACTTTCAAACTTACTTCCACCCAAATACCATGCGCTTGAACGCTAATCCAAGGCACATGAATGCAAAGGCTAATTTAGCTCCTATTATTCAGCTTACATTTCAGAAGTGCCATTTGTAAAACAGTGAAATCATCATTTCTTCATACAGACTTGCTCAGAGTAGGTGAAGTATTTTAAAAAAATCCCACAGTTTTCAGAACTGCATTCACAGTATTATGACAGCATACATAAGTTACATTATCTTAAGCTTTACATGCACAGGTGAACACACACCTCATGCCCCTTCAATGTTAGGTTTTTAAATAAGGTTGGATATATCGTCATACATGACATTTCTGTTTGAAGACAAGGACTGTTTTCCCCTCTTCTGGATGGAAGTGTTGTTCTATGTTTAGCCTAAGGGAATCCAAGAGTCTAGAACATAACATGGGTCTAACCAAAAGTCAGCTTTATCATCAGTCTAGTGAATGCCTGATAAAAAACACTCTCCAAGATAAAACATTAAAAATTCACCTCAGTGACCAAAGGACTCATAACTTTGAGAAGACAGTCAAAGTCTCCCAAAGCCCACATATAATAAAGGTACACTTAAACTCTTCTCCAGCTATATATTCACACAATCCTTCCGCCAAAATTTTCTGGGTAAGTTCATGGTCTATGAAAAATAAGATTCTTTTCCAACTAGATATTAAAAAATAATTACGGAATAAATTAGTATCCATTGGCCAAAGCAGAAATATTGAAATGGAAAATGGGGATGATGGGAAAATATATCCAAGACAAAAGCGAAATATTACATGAAGTAAAAACGAGGAGTTACAGCTAGAAAAAATGAAAAGATTTCAAAAATTAAAATATCAAAGAGGATGAAGAATACACGAGAAGATATTTTTATTAGAAGAATCATTTAGCCCTATAAGTCTGACAACAATCCTTCTCTATTTATTAAAAATGTACTTTATAATTTGCTCCAGATACTGGCTGATACGAATTATAGTTTTATTTGGCAGGACGTATAGGGACAGGGCTATATTGCAACATGCATATTAAAACTAGGTACAATAGTTTTATTAGTATTCCTTAATTTTTTCCTGGGATGAAAACAACATACTCTCCTCCAAAAGACAGGAATTTAGTTGTGAAACCCACTTTTATAGTAGTGTAAATCTTAGTGGGCTATCCATTTTAGGAAGTCTATTTTTGTTAAGAGTTCTTCCTTTTCAAATGTTAAAATCCATCCTGAAAATGTATTTCTGTTAAAATGTATTCCTGACAGGACTAATTGACCTGCAACTTAAAATCCTTAAATTAATTCCCCAAATGAACAAGCTTATTTTGAATTAACAATTATTTATATGACAGTATCACTGAATTGTCTTTGGAAAAGGTCTAGCTTGTAGTCATGTATCTAAAGACCACCAACTTGCACATATAGAAGAGCTCCCCATGCTTGTACCAATAACCGTAACTTGTACCTTTCCCAGTGTTTGAATGTTTGACTGTGCCTAAAGAAGACAGTAGGGTAGCAGAAAAACATGAATGTTTCCTAAGAGCAACAAAAAAAAGTATGTCCTATCAAAGTTCCTTTCATTAACTGGAATTTTATTCAATGCTACAAATAACAGACACTTTACTAGGTACGGGAGTTTAACAGCTATATTTCTATAATACACATGAAACAAAGCTATGTAGCTTCTCTTCTTTGTTTTGCTTAAACCAAAGAGATGGTTATGCAACATAAATTAGGAAGGTTAACTCATATATTTTCAATCTGGAGTCATCAAAAGTACACATTTGGTGTTTAGGGTGAACTTTCCCTTGGAATCAAACAACATCCAGCAAATTCATACTTCAAGATTCTCTCAAGATTTTATGCTTTGTTTCTTTCAAATCAGACTATGACTGGAACAAAAGTGGTGACTCTAAAAACCAATCCCCCCTACCCTAGCTTTTAGCTAGCAGTTATACATATTGGACACCATGAGTAATAAATTAATGCTTATGTAACAGGATACTAAGAAGATCGTGATTTTTAGGCACTGTGAAAATTACTGCCAACACTCAATTTCAACAAGAACAGCCCAGAGTTATCCATTAAAAAACCCGCAAACAAAACCAAAAATATGGAACGGTTTACCTTTCACACATGTGCAAGTATATAGACGGATTTGCTGTTTTCTTTTGGATTTTTGTTTTTAAACACAATTATACCTGGAATATGTGAAGTGCAGTTTTGTGTTTAGATCTACAAAACCACCTGTTTAGATATCTTTAAGTATTCGCTCTATCAATAAGCTTCAGGATGACAATTTCCACTACTGTTTCCCAATGACTGCACTTAAGTCATATCATTTCAGTGAACAAAATAATTCAGTTATAAAAAGTACATGGTGCAAGACTTTTTGTTTTACTTACTCAAAGAGCTCTCTGTCCAGCAACGCTGGTAAATCATACTCAACAAGCAATTCATAACTATGCCACAAAATTGCTGCTACACAATGCAAATGGGAAGGAGATGGCATCAAAAGACCATACTCTCTTGTTGAGCTATTTGGACAAATGTAGCTGACCCGGCCGCTTTTTTTCATAGCTGCAACTCTTGCGGAATCGCTGACCCATTTCAGCAATGCTTGAATTCTGGAAGGCAAGATGATGTAGGTGTAGGATTATAAAGGGTGAAAGAAACACTCAAAAACAAATTAGCTTGCTTTCTTTTAGTCATCTGAATTACACATTTGTCTCTTCCTTTGAAGCAAAGTTCAAGAGAGAGCTCAAACTCTGTTTCTGTTTTCTCAAGACTTAGATCACTAACAGGGGAAAAATGAATTAAAAACACTTATCTTGGAAAGCTAAATGTAAGCTTTCTTTCTACAGAGAAAGAAAACATAGCAGGCATTTGAGTTCTCAGTATTTGAGAGAAAAGGCAGTTGAACCCTAAAAGTTTTATCACATTTATAAGAGCAAAAAAAGAGGGACAGCATTCTTTGCAAAGGATGCAAGGAGCTAGGAGGGAAAGCTTCTTTAGATTTCTGCACTTTTAGGCTATCTCATAATAATCAGATTTTAAAAGTCTGTTTTTGTGCAGTAACATCAAGCCACTACTTAGCAGATTATTTTTGTATACACTTCCACATGAGAATCCAAATAACATTACCTATCTTTTGTTCCAGGGTCTTGAGTTGTTCCAAGCTGATAAAGAATGTCTATTGTGGAGTCAGAAGAGAGACCATTTAATCTTCCAAACAGTAAAGGGCTATTCAGATCTTGCCGCATTAAAAAAAAAAAAAAACAAAAGGGAGGAGGGGAAATAACAGAAGTACTTATATATGTAATTTTTTTAAACTACTAATGAAATTATTACAGAATTGCAATATTAACATTGAATTGAGTTCTGCCGTTAACATAAGGATGCAATTCTTATACACATCACTGTCTTGAAACTGTGCATTTTGTACATTCAATGCAATGAACGTTCAGCCTTACCAGAAAAGGAAAAATCATTGCAACATTGATCAGATACAGGACTTAAACGTTAAACTAGTAGGATTTTCTTCAACGTATTCCAAAGACAATTCCAATAGAGCTGTCCAACCTCATACTTCACAGAAGCAAACATGTATTTCAAAATGGAAGCTTATTTAACTCCAATTTCCATCAATGAGACTAAGGCCAAGGATCTCCTCAGATTATTTCCTATACATCTTCTCCTCATTGTGCTCATGTCCTGCCCTGCAGGAAACTACTCTCTTATCTAACAGCATTCCAGCAAAAGACAGTAGGCCACACTGAAACGTTAACTCATGGCAAAGTAAGTCCTGGAAGCCATTTTGAGAATCTGTTAGTATCAGCAACTTCAAAATAGGAAATGCTTGATTTCAGTTTTCTTCCACTTAAAAGCCACAGAACAGCAAAGCGGTATGGAATCAGAAATACAAAAATCCAGTGCCTTAACAGAAGAGCTACTGCAAAATTTCACCGTGGGACAGAAATTAGTTGTTCAAGTGTCTTGATTACATACCTCCACCTGTAAATATATTTTCAATGCTTCATGCTATTTAGACTTTATACTGTCCTACAAATACTGCCCAAATTTTGCTGCATTTGTCTTCCTTAACACTACTCACGGATACTCTGTATTTTGAAACATGGAGACACAGCACATATAGTAAGACGTGCTTACAATATATTGCATGTCCTACTCCTGTGTCTTCAAAACATTCACTTAATTATCTATTCTGCACAAAAATCAAAACAATCCTGGTTGCACTGCTTTACTGTTGTAGAAGTACCCACATACAAAGACTGTGATACTTGGAAGCAGAACAAAGCAAGTTCTGGCAACCCAAATTCAGAATCAGAAAGTAACATACAACTATACTATATTTGTACATTTATACAAGCAATGTTTTTAAGCAGCAACTGAAAAGAAAAACACTGCACTCACCTGCAGGATCGCTCCCTGATGCTGAGCAGTTTCTTAGAAGAATGTCAATCAATTTTAGGCCTATTCTGGTGGACTGAAGCCCAATTTTTACAAGCACAGCCTCAATGTTTGGAGAATGCATACCACAGTAAGGTGACATTAGTAAAGCAGCACATGTCTGCAACAGATTAGCAGTGGGTGCTGCAGCACTAGCCATCATTCCTTCTAAATCACTTATGTGAGTGAGGCAGTGGTGTAATAACCTTAACCATCCAATACTGAAAAGGAAAACAGAAAAATGAGCTAATGCATCATTTTCTTATTATTTTATTTTTAATCTATAACATAACTACATGTATTAGATTCTAAGACAAGTATTGCAGAAAACGGCTGTGACATGATCAGACATCATCTGAGAAAAGCAAATTAAAATGACTGAATTTAAGACCACAAAGTAAAATACATTAGCAATGCTGTTGTAATCCCTGGCTTAACGTTGCAAGAAAGGCAAGGTTTGTGGGTAGGAAGAGATAAGAGCCTGCAAGTTTTATTACCAAAGTTTCTCGAGATTTCTTGATTCACATACATATTTCTTCCAATAGGGCCAACCTACTGGGGTAAAGCTGGAGGGGAAGGTGTTTATATATGGGGAAAAAAGTAGGGGGGCAGAGTGTGTTGTTTTTGCTTTTTTTGTTTTCTTGGTGTTTTTTTGTTTTGTTTTGTTTTTTGTTGTTGTTGTTGTTTTTTGGGGGGGGGGGTGTTTTTTTTGGGGTTTTTTTTTTGTTTTTTTTTTTTACACGTTAAAAGGACCTGGCCAACACATAAATGTGAAACATGAAACCACATACTGCCTCACTTAGGCACCATTGGATTTATTTGTATTTAAGGTCAGGATTCTGCAATAGTGGCTGGCATTACAATTAGACACCTGCACAGCTTCTCTGACTTTACAAACTTTTAGGGTCACACACATCTACAATACATTACAGTGAAGCTTAGTGAACCTGCTTTAAAAAGCACGCAGAAAAAGAACAGGAATTAAAAATGTTAGCCACCGCATTTGCCCCACATATCTCTTATTCTTTAACACTATCATTCAGTATTCCTTCCTTGAAAAGTAAACCTATTGTAATCAAACCAATTTGAAAACACATTAACTAGACTTTATTTATAAAAAAATATACTAAAATGCTGTTTAAACAAGCATTATGAACAAGATGGCAATCGAAGTTGCATGTGAAATAAATGGCATCATTTCACTGACAAGTTCGAAACTAACAGGTTAACTTACTTTCACAGCTAACCTTACCTCCTACCGTTCAAAAAAGGGGTAAACTTGCATACAGACCTTAAATGAAGTTTACACTCTTATTTTAGGAATAATTTACTCCTAAATATTTATCATTTTAGAAAAGAGAACAAGTTTTCTGTTATGTCTAAAACAAAAGTATATCCAAATTTATTAAATATCTCTACCATATTACTACCATTACTTTATTGAGATACTTATAAAACTAAGCTGAAAGCCACAATAAAGCATCTCCAGACATGAAGAATGTACACTCACCTTCTTTCTTTAAATACTGATTACTTTTGTGTGACTTTGAGATAACCTTTTCTGAAGCACAAATATAGCAGTATTATAAATCTGACTATAAAAAATTGCTTCACTGTTCTTGAAGATCAAAGACCAATTTCAGTTATAGAGCTTCTATCAAAAGTTGTATAACTGACAAAACACTGGACAGTATTCATGTCCTCTAAATTTACTTACTCTCTCCAAATTTTTCCCAGCAAAAGAAGAAAGGTTTTTAAAACTTTCCCATGCTGTTTTTTCAAATTTATAAACCTTAAGGTTCAAAAATGAAATATTTTAAAAGTAACAAATGTCTACAATTTTGTAAACTAAATTTCAGAACCAGGAAATCTCAAAAATTTACCCATTAAGTTAAATTCAGACTCGGAATATTTTAACACCTTTTTTTTTTATTATTTTTTAAATCCTCAAGGGTTTATTTACTTTTATTTTAAAAATGAGTACGAAACTCAAGATGCCACCTAACCCCAAAAGAGCTTTTGAAAAGAAATCTTGCTGATATGCCAGAATCACAATAACATTCAGTTCCTATTTTGCAAATGTTTGTAAACAGCAATATCAGATATGACTTCCACAAAACATCCCATTGTCCTATTTATATTCCTGCTCCAATACTTACATAACTGTTGACTTCAGTAGGGATAAAAAATATGTCACTACAGTTTTTTTGACAACTGCCTACCCATTAAAAACACAGACTGCAACTCTGTATGCTTTCCTATCCTTTGTATTTTTTCCACCATTGCAGAGATGAAACAGACCCTTTCACATATGGAGATATTTGAAACAGATACTACAAAAACAGGTATTCATGAGCACAGTTTGCTACTGAAAAGTCTCTCAGAGCAGAAAACATCGTTCAAAAAGACAAAAGCATGAACCAGCATGAACGTGCCTCTGCCCATTGATACTAGAGGCTTACCTTGTTTTAGAGACCTGATCCTCAGAAGGAAGGAATGGATTATTGACAGTTGCAGATGAGGTGTTTCCAAAGGCTGTGAGGCCTAACAGTTTGATCTGAGAGAGGCCTAGTGTGCTGGCATCCCGAGGGCGATGGAGACGGAGGCAAACAGCTGAGGCAACTTCAGCTTTTACCAGCTGGATTTTTATATACGTGAGACCGCTTGTGATAACAGGAGTTGACAAAGGTAACATATTGACACCATCTGCGCTTATTTCAACAGATACTGATGAAGGGCAAGCTACAGAGTAAGATAAGAAGGTTTAATACTATTTCAATTCTGTACTGGTTTGAATTTTAAATGTTATAGATGTATCCCTGTTAAAGATACCGAATGAGAAGACTGAAATGATCTTAGGCAAACACTACTACAAGAACTGCAGCTAGAGTACTGACCTGTGCAATGCTATATGTTAAAATGCGAAAGCATTTTGGTGTACAGTATATACAGTTTATTTCAAAGACTTATGGTGAAGAAAAGTCCTGTCAGTGTAAATGCCACACGTTTCCCTAGCAGGGCTATGACAATAAGAGCTGAAAGTTATCATGCTTCATTCCGTCCACCATACAAAACTATTTTGCCTGAAGACACCTGACAAATATCACATTCTCACTAGGGAAAGTTTTGAGAAGTTTGACACAAAAACATGTACTGAGCTAGAAGAAATCAAGCAGTGGCAGGGCCTTCCGTTTTCAAGGAAAGCAGAATTAGCAAGCTTTTCAACTTATTTTACAGGCATTCTTCAAACAACCCATCAGGTTTAGTTCCTCTGATTATACTCTTTGCATTATTTCTAAATCCTAGCCTTCAAATTTTCAAACTGACACCAATGTCAGTGAATCAACTTACTCGCCAGAGAGGCTAGGTGAGGCTGGATGTGGATCTCCTTGAGCAGCACAGCTGCAGGAAGGTGAATCGTGAGGTCGCACCAAGCTTCCTCGGGTAAAAATATGTACGACCACGCAGCGGACCGAGCTCGTCTGTGGGGAGGAGTAGCCTGTAACAGCACTTCAGCAGGCTGGGCAGTGGGACTGCTTGAGGTGATGGAACCTTCAAAATGAGTACCATTAACATTGATTATTAACGTTTATTAATAAAACCCAGATTAATTTACAACCTGAACTGTGGCAAACACTTTTTTTTTTTCTTTGTGTCACCTGTTTCAGTTTATTGGTAACATCCCATGTGCAATAATGACAACTGCCGAGATATTTTTTCTTTTACGCTTAGACTGTTTTACAATACGCAGTTTACACATCCACATGCATATGTACGTGCTTAAAAATTTGCTAGGGGACACTTGCTACCAAAATCCTAAACTTTCTATCAAGAATTCATTACGAAAAGGTGCAGGTTGTACAGTATGCTTAGAACTTGAATTCAGTTAATTCATAGTTAACATAACAAAGGCTTTAAAGGATTAAATATTACGAAGATAACATAAACGACTTCATAACCAAAATCTGCAAACCCTTCTGTTTGAAAAGGTTCGTTTCACATGAAAACCTGTTTCTAAAAAAGACACTAGAAGCAAAAAACCTGACCACGGCAGCTGCTTATTTTTCTTAGCATGAGTGAAGGACAAAGTAGGAAGATCTAGGCTATGACTTCTTTAGCAAGTAGTATGGCACAAGACCAGATTTGTGCTGTTCAAACTACAGGTACTTGGGGTGTTTTACTTTTAGAGTAGCTCTAGCCTAGCCCCATGACTGAATGCCCAGTAGCAGCTGGAAGTGAATTCCTGGACACATTTTGATAGATTTTCAACCAAATGAATTGAGTTCATCTCTCAGAGAATACTACCTGATGAGAATCAGAGTGTAGTAAGTGAGGACAACCAGAAGGTTAATTTCAAAAGCACACTCCTGACTGAAAGTAAAATATTAAGATAGATGCACTCATAGCAGAATATCAAGAACTGCAGCACTTTGCAAGTTGGGAGGTAAGGCATGCAAGAACCCACCACCATATAAGCATGGGATTTTTCTACTTAAAGTAATCAAGTACCAACATTTGCAGGATTTGTAAATTTACCTTTCAGAAGTCTGTGAAGAGCGAGGTAGAGGATTTCTAACACACCCCTATTCTGCCAAATAAATCTATTTTCTTTTTACTTTTTTTTTTTATTTCATTACTTTTGACACTTAAATTTGAATGACAGGACTGAATGGATTTCTCTTGTCCAAAAATTTTTCTAGAAATTTTAAAAATAATCCTTTCTTTCTTCCCTCTTGACAGTGAGACACACTGTATGAATACATTCATGGGCTACGCTAGGCTAGTGGACAGCGACAGAAAGCATTAAGACACTGGTAGTGAAAAGGAGCCTTGGTAAAATATCAGAGTACATCTACATCTTAAAACACATGTATTTTAGTTAAGTGGCAGGCATTGCATTGATACCAACAGAGCATTGCAATTCTAAAACATTCATGCAGGCAACATTGGAGCAATTAGCTGCAGGTGTGAAAGCAGCTGCAGCAACATCAGCCCTACGCTCCAGCTTCTGCTGCTCTATTTGCCCTAGCTTGGGCTCATTCTGTGTCATCCAACTTTGTTACGCTTCTGTAACAGCTCCATCAAATCTGATGTCCCTTAAGCAAAGTCAGTGAGTCTTAGCATGTCTATGGCAGCTGCTGGGTTGGAACTGGCTATCCTCTGACCTAGGGGAGAAGGAAGGGGCCCACCTTGATGCATGACTACATCAGATACAGATCACTACCTTTCCTTCTTTCCTCTACCCACAAAAGGTCTTATCACCTGTGGATGAGGGGCTAACGTCCTCCCCCAACATCACCTTGAAATACCAAGAACCCCTCTGTTTAGAAGATTTAATAGTATTGCAACATTTGACATTACCACAATAGTTTTTGTTAAGAACATGATAAAGATTCAAATGGATATTAACGTAAGAGAAAGTAGTATTACTTACCCAAAGGTGCAAAATTGTGAATTCCTTCTGCATTATCAGGCTCAGAAGCTAGTACTCTAGCTTTCAAACTGCTATCTGTTGCTTTGGTGGGACCAGAATCAAGAAATTTCATAATAGTTGAAACCATACTTCTTGCTGTGTTAACAATAGCTCTTGTGCTCGTTACCATGTTGTTACAAATAAGCTGAACACCACCTGTGTATAATGCAGGCAGAGAGAAAAGAAAGCACACTGTTCAGAAGCATGCGATAGATTCTAAGCAAGCAAAGGCCTATTTAGTAAATTTGCTCTTCCAGACACATATCTGTATTCCTTCTTTAAGCGCCAAAAAAATCTACAATAAACCTTTTACTTAATGCAGGTAGAGAAAATACATTCTTACCCATATCATGGAAAGCCTTCAGTGCCTCACTTGTATCCAACACTCGTAAAATGAACCAGAGCAGTGGCTCAGATAACTGACAAGTGGCTAGAGAACCCTAAAAGAAAAAGTTAAGAAATACAGAGTTTCACGCAAAATTAATATGACAGAAATACACATTAGTCTCCCCTTTTAGTAGGCAAAAAACCCAGAGAGGAAATGCCACCATAGTTGACCTCTCTGCCATGAAACAACAATATCACACTCTATACTGTTCAATCCTACGTAGCAGAAGTCTTTGTGGTAAGGAAAAGATCAAACTACCAGAGGTAAGCAGCTGAAGGGGAATAAGAATACCAAGCATTTAAAAATATCCACTGATGTGAACACAATAAATGTGCTTCCCACACAATTAAACATTCAATCCATCTTCAAGCCTTTAGCCAGGAACATTCACAGGAATGTCAAAACATCCTTACAGAAACTCTCTCTCCCCCTCTACCACGGGCAATGAAGGGAGGCTTCCTAACTTCAGCACCAGAGTGAAGTGAGGTTGGAAAAATGTTAACGTCTTTTACATAGCACTAGTTCAGTTTTCTGATCTTATTATAGGTTACAGTATCAACTAACCTATAGTTCCCTTGAAGCACAGCAGACCTAAGGGAACCTACCTGTCTTCCCATGTACCCACAGGCCATGTAGGTAAGAATTGGCTGAAGCATCACTTGCACTGTTGTTGCTTTTTTACTAAGCGTTGTCAGGATAGTGAACAATCCATCTCCGACCGATATTGCATCTAAGCCACCGTGAAAGTTTTCATGTTTAGTGAGATGTAAGCCACTCGCACCTTAGTGAAAACAGAAACAGTTCAAAAGTGAGACCTAACAAACCATTACAGGACATAAGAGAACTCAAGGATATTTAAATTACTTTTCAGTTAAGCCTTCACATGGATCTTACAAACTACAAATGGGCCAGTTTTCAGGATCATATAAATTACTATTAGTGTTCCCAGATACAAGCTACCGTCTTTACAGTATACATAAGAAGACTTGACCCCGGAAGTCAGGGTCCAACTTTAGATAAGATCATACAAATGACCGTAACTAGTGAAGGAAACAGAACAAGAACTACAAGGATTGGAATCACTCCTAGCCAGATGCAACTAACAAGAATATAAATTTTTTTCAGATAATAACAGAAGTGCACTCATGCAGCCAAAAGAACCCAAAACCATTTATCATATATATTTCTATCAGAAATACTTCTCCTGGCATTCTCCTTCTTAGCGGTACAGCTCAGGATTTATTAATGGGGATCTACTGAATAGCAGTATTCAGCAATATTGATTACACACTGCTGAAATTGAGGATGGAAAGCAAAAGAATAGTCTTCCCAAGGAAGAGATAACCTCCGTAAATACAACTGTCTGACAAAGAATATGACATCAATCTGGAGGAGAAGTGGTTTTAGATTTGAGTGGTGAGAATGGATGGAATAATCTAGTTCCATTTAGAGAAACCGAGTTATACTAACAAATAATAATAAAAAATAACATGTTCAAGTGATGTTTGGAACATGCCTTAGAGAAACATTCCAGCAAGAGAACTGACATCTGTAGTACTTTAATCACCTTCAAGCTATCAAGAAAGAAAATATTGATAAGCACTGGATACATGGAGACAGACAGAGAAAGAAGAGTCTTAAGACTCAGTCTCCGCATGGTCTAGAAAAGTTAAATGGAATGAGTGATGGAACTGAAGACAACTAAGATGGGTTTGCTGTGAAGCCTTTGAGGCAAGGAGGAGGGGAATACTGTTACTTGTATGATTTTCATAGTCTGTCAATGACAAAGAATAAAATTAAACTCATTAAAATTAAAAATTAAAATTAAATTCATGTGACAAGTGAATTATTCAAGGCCATCCTGGTTCCTGACCAGCTGGCTCGCCAGGTGCAGTAAATTAACATTATTAACAAATTTTGACAACACAGCCACTACTTATTAGTACAAATCTGCAGACGTCTTCTTGTATATCTTTCCTGGGTAGCTAGCATGCTGCACTAGTTACTACGTGTTTACTACTATATGCTGATAACTGATTTTTGGATCATATATAACCTTGGCTGTAGTCTTGGATAAATGTTTTGTTCATAGAAATTGTCTGGAGAGAGCTTAATACAGTTCTTCATGAAGGAACTAAAACCACAACTAGCTGTGTTATATCTTCCCAAAATACACATACAAATTAGTTTCAACAACCTCTATTAAAAGACCTTGGGAAGAACAATCCACTGAAGGGATCAGCTGGCCCAGTATCCTGAATTCAATGAAAAACATTCTGAAACAACACTATCTTTCCAAATTGCCTTTTTAAAAATGCAAAACAACTGCTAGACAGAAATCGGTGGTTTAGAAAGACATCAAAGTTGAGGAGAAGAATTTCTGAATTTCACCCCAAAGAAACACATATTGAGCACAAACCATCATTCCCAGAACAAACTTCTTTCGGTGTTCACAGTGTATTTGCAATACGACACCAACTACCCAGAGTAAAGGAGAAGGCATTGTGGAAATTTCAGGAAGGTTCCAACAGCCCAATAGACTTGTCAAATCTTGCCTGCTGTTTAATTTGACTGCTGAAGGTTACTACTTTTTCCTTAATTGTTTTTATGCCAAAAATGAACCACTGGTCTAACATTCACGTGCTCTCATCCAAGTAGTATACTGTTTTTTGATAATATCGTTGGTTAACAGTTTCACATCCGCTTAAAAGAGACTAGCACAGAAAAGGCCAGAGGTACTGTCTTCGAAACAACAGAATTACTACAAAAAGAAAAAAGTTTTACAACTGTTACACCTGAAATGTAGTGCAAGCTCTTTGCCTACCCTCCTGCAAAATGTTTTTCCAGTATTGTGCATGCAGTAACACTCATGGTATTTCAGTCAGTGGTTTAATTTGTGCAAATAAACTCCATCTTATCATCACAGCCCACAAGCAAGTCACAAAGACAATCTCTGTGAGAAAATGCACCTTAGGTACACGTCTGACAAACAGCAACTTTGCTGTTCAAAGTATCATCAGCTTCCTCACTTGTTTGTAGCAGAAAGATCCCACCCACAAATACATGACTGGACCTCCCAGAACATGATGTTAATGAGATTTCTGGTAAAACAGAGGAACAGAAAAGTTTATATATTCTATGCAAGGGCCACAATTGTGATTTTTCTTATTCAAAGGAATGATTAAAAAAACGGAAAATAATGCAATACATAAGGAATAATTGAGGTAACATGTTTATAG
This sequence comes from Vanellus vanellus, assembly GCF_965231255.1. Lineage (NCBI taxonomy): Eukaryota > Metazoa > Chordata > Aves > Charadriiformes > Charadriidae > Vanellus > Vanellus vanellus. The sequence continues at coordinate 37,548,065 of NC_138907.1, forward strand.
TACAAACTGAAGACTAGTCCTAATCCATGCATAGAGGCACGCGACGGGCACAGAATGAAATCAAGGACATTTCATTTAAACATAAGAAAAAGGCTTTTCCACTTTAAGAATGATTGAACATTGCAACAGGCTGCCCAGAGCAGCTGTGGTAATTCCACCCTCAGGGAATTAAAAACCCAACTGGACAAGGTACTGAGCAAGCTGCTCTTGAGGCATGCTCTGAGCTGACCCTGCTTTGTCCAGGGAGGTTGGACTGGACAATCTCCAGAGGCCCCTTTCAAAATTGATCACTCTGAGATTCAGCAAATTCAAATGCCAAACGCATTCCTGTTCGGTTTTAAGTACTGTATCCCGCCTCACGGTAGGTTTTTTCCACGTACCTGTTCCCCCTTTCAATTCTTATCAGTTTCTTATTTTCTGTCATTTCTGTGGCTCCGTCTTTCATGGATACACCCAATTTATGAGTTTGTAGAAGTTTAAAGTGTTTTACCACCCCAAAACATGTTCCGTTTTATTTCCAAAATACCTACCAATAATCATTGCCATAGCGCTGCTGTTACACTGGCCAAGTGCAGACAAAATCTGGCTCATAATTTGTTGGTTGGCTAACACCAAGTCTGCCACATATGCAGTTGATCCTTGAGTATTAGGGTTGCTTCCATTGCCATCTTTGCCTCCTGAAACCTTTTCTTCATCAGACACACTGTCTGTCGTACTGCTTGCTACTGGAACACGGGCACTATACTCTCGGTTACTGGAAAGCGGCAGTTGAACTAAAATGTTGACCAACTTTAACAAATCAAACATAAGTTGATCCCTTGTCATTTCTCCACAAACTGCTTTGGCATCACCTGGACGGATAATATTGGCAAAAAGCCCTCCAAAACACGCTCGAGCACCCACAGAGCTGTCTGAGCCACTGCGAGACATCACTTTGTCCGAACATGTAATGTAATGATGCACAAGGAAGGTTATAGACTCAATTACTGCAGAAATAGTGCTAACTGATACAACTTCAAAATTCTGTTCCAGAGTAAATTCCAAGAGTTTCACTTGTGCATCCAAGGGTCCCTGGCCCGTCTGGAAAGCACCCCTGAAAGGAGAAAAAAAAAAGAAAAAAAGAAAAGATATTTCATTGTTCAATGTTAACAAGTTAAACAGGCTTGGTTGTTGTTTGAGGTTTTTTTTGGGCTTGATTTTTAAGAACCAAAAAGAACACCCGACTTTCAATAAATAAGAATCCAGCCATTTTCAGAAATGCATGTTGAAGCACAATCTGATCTTTCACATGAGTCAAGCACTCATAACTTTTTAATACACAGGTCATTACACAGCCTGCAGAACCTGCTCATCCTATCGCTTTCCTGAAACCACTAAGGATTAACGTCTCCTTTGAAAAAGTCTAGGATCTTTTTTTAATCATTCAGTTAATTTTGTAGGTGGCTTGGAATACAGTCCTGTTCAGTTGTAACGATACATAAAAGCACAAGAAGGTACTCAAACTATCACAGGTTGGTGCTTGCAGATTGCTTGAAGGATCTCTTTTAGGGATAAGTTTATTTTCCCAACTACTTTTACACACATACCGGTGGACTACAAAATGAATCTGTTGAATCAGTATATTTAAAATAAAACTGGTGCCAAATCTTGAAGTGTGTGAATTAGTCACTGATTTTTGACATATTTCTCTGTATCTTTTAACATTGATTAATCTTACTATAACTTTTAAATTTAAGCACAGAACAAAACAGTTCATAGAAACAGCCCTGAAGAAAATATATGGCATTTAATTAGTTCTAATAGTAAAATACTGCTTTTCTTCACAACCAGTCTTATGTTTTGATCAGACATGGTATACTTCAATAATTACCTGAGGCTTTAGAAATAAACCCTTTTCTGGTGCTTTGTCCGTTTTATGACATTTCAGTCCCACCTTCGGTTTGCCTCAAAAACACCCCTAACACATTTCAAAAACTATCCTTTCAGTGGTCTCATCAGCTTATTTCAAGTATTTCAAATGCAGGCACACATTCCAAGATTCACTGTAAATTAATGATTTTATTGCATTATGACATTTCTCGTGTAAGTGATTGATTGTCAATTTAACCTGGTAAACTCCACTTGTTCAATTTAAATTACTAAGGTAAAATCTCTTGGAGAAGGCCAAAACTGTTGTCTGTATGATTAAAGAATAGATAACACCAAAGTGCCACCTACTGGGAAGCCAGAAACCGAGGAAGCTCATCCCTAATTATATGAAGCCTATGTCTGGGAATGAGCAGAACAGCAATACCAGAAATAAGTACATGAGGAATTACCGTTTCAGACAAAACAATTGGCACATTTCTGGTGTACTGCTTTACACATAACAGTCTTGTGCCCATTGACCTAGCCTTGAAAAAGCAGAGCTGTAGAAGACAAGCCATAAGCTCTTATCTCTCCCCTGGCCAGTGGCACTCCTTCTCTACACTACTGGGGAGACATCAACAGGCCCCAGCAGGAGAGAAAGGCAGAGGTTTTCCACTGTCGGGTGAGGAGAAGAGCGAAAAAAAAGACAAAGCAATAAACATGCATATTACATCAATAGGATTATGCAATCCCGTATTTCCTCCTACCATGTTATAAAGGCCATCCGTATTATTTTCACAGTCTACGAATAATTTCTAGAATCTTTCATTAATTCAGGCCTCTCAGAATATGTTTTCTCTTTAAAATGGGGAAGCTCATCAACAGTGCCCTTATTTTAGGGATTACTTTAACAAGGCTTGTATTTTAGCTCTAGATAAAATCAGTCCAACCAACTGTTTAGTGCTTCTATTCACTGTCCCTCACACACAGACGGCTATGTGTCGATTCCAGTTGCACTCTTCCATGTGCCAGAAGCAGCCCAGACCCTGCTGGCACTGTTGCAGCAACAGCCAAGATCTCCGCCCTTATATAACTTCACAGTGTGACAATGTGGGACATACACATCTTAGTTGTGATTCACTTTAATATCGTGCAGATATTAAAGACAAAGAGGACATGAAAGGAAAAAAAATAGTTGAGATTTACCTTTCTGTGGAAAGTATATGTATTAATTTCAATAGAAATTCACTGAACATCTGAGGACAAGTTGAAGAAAGGTGCACTTGTAATCGAGTAAGAAATTCTTGCATAGCTTGTGTCGCTGTTGGTCCAACCTAGAGGGAAAGGCGTTTTAATAAGTATTATATAAAACTGCAATGTCTTCAAGAACATGAAGAGGTATCTAACAACAATGTTTTCTGAGAACGAAAAATTATTACATAGCTTAATTTGCTTTCTGAAAAACTTTACAAGGTTTTCACAGAACTATTTATATCAATTTCTACGTGTTTTTCTAATACTAGCCATGAGTAAAAAGCAAACAATTCAGTTCTTTGCCTAAGATTCGTTTTGCAGCTTGAGACTTTATCTTTTCAACAGTGCAAACTACGCTTCACACAGAAAACGTTTCTGTGCTAATCTGAATGCTTTTCCACAAACTACATATTTACATATAAGTGCTATAAATTAATGGCACTGAGCAATGTTTAAGATCTGGAAAAGACTATATATTTTCTGGAAAATGTTCTGGAAAATACTGGTAATACCAGGTGTTTTCTGACTCTTAAACTACGTGTTTCTGAGATTCCTGTCAAATACTACATACAATTAAGTTAACTTGGATTTTTTTAATCACTGTTCACAGATGTTTTGAGGACTGCAAAAAGCAAAAAAACATCAGTTGAAATTAGGAGAAACAGTAGACACCACATGAATTCAGAAAACAGGCAGAAAATAAAAGCATAATTTTAAATTCTAGAATTTTTAGATATTTAAACTTAATCTCATTGGCATTTTTATCCCAACACAACAAGAGCTCAGGAAACTAACTGAAATCTATTACTGTTTTCATGCATGCAACTAAGGAATCCTAACATGGAACACATTCACTGATGTATCACATGGCATTCTCTGTGGCAAGTCCTCAGATAGTTGTAAAAACCTATGATCACTACTCAGATCGTTATCAGCAACATGAACTTCCCTGTGGTTGCTCATCAGAACCAACTAAGACTATAACAAAAAAAAAAAAAAAAAAAAAAAAAAAAAAAGGAGAAACAAGCCAAGGATATAATACATGAATAATACATAATATGAATAACTCATATTCATGACAAGTGTATTGAAATTCCATTAAGAAGAGTTTTTCTCTTGTTTTAATTGCTAGTTACCTGTGGACTGTGTTGATTTGTTCCATGAGGATTAGTGCCGGAAAGAAATTTCACTAACACATGAATGAGGTTTGGATCTGACACCAACAATTGGGCAGTACTTTCCTGAGCTCCAATGGCACTGCTTGGACCAGCTTAAAAATAAAGACATAAAAATTAAATCTGTAATCTTAAGTATGAAGTTTAAATCAAACATTTATACTGCACATTGCTTATATGTATTTCATGATGTGTCAATGTTCTCAGCAAAATCAGGTAACGAAAGCTGCTTACTCTGGACTACAGTTTTGAGTGTAGAAGCAATATATAGAGACATTTTTATTTGGTTCTCTTTGCTAGTCCAACACTTTAATAAGGCTTAAGCGCATTTGTTAGTTTGTCAGACAGAGACCACATTTTCTATTATCCTGTAAACAATCAACATATTTTTGTCCTTGGCACATTCAGAGAATTCTCATCATTCTCTAAAACTGTCAGGAGCTTAACAGATAAGAACTTTGAGAACCAGAATTAGAATTAAAATACACCCTTCAATGATCAAACAAATGAGTTTTATTAAATGTGAAGTCTTACTCATTCAGTAGCAGTATACTGAATCAGTTCAAAACACAACTTGAGAAAAGCATAGCTACCTACTGAACAAAAATACATATTCTAATAATATTACACGCATCCAAATGAAGTTACAGGTTATTATGTGCTGAAGATGTGATCTCTTTCAGACTGTCTCATCATATACAAAAGATGAAATCAAGAAGAAATGATGCTCTGGTACCAGAGCTTGGCTGGCATCCCCTCCTATCCCAAGATAACATTCTTAATTAGGGAGGCTGTTAAAACAAACAAATCCCGAACTACTTACTAGTCATTCTGTTTATCAGATTCTTCATCATTCATAATAATTCTCTTAAACTAAGGAAAGTTAAACTAAAGATCCCAACCAGGAGGAAAATGTCTCCGTCAAAAGAGAATTAAAAAAAAAAAAAAACAAAAACAAAAACCACACACCAGAATTAAACCCTGACTGTTCCATCTCAGTTGAAAAGCTTTCAGAGCAACGAAAGAAAAATAACATTGGAAATACACTTGCTATGAGAAGAAATCCTTACAGGAAGATGGAAGGAGGAGATAATTTACAGTAAGTTTTCCTCTTATCAAATGCCATTTTATTCTCAAACTGTAAACGGGTTTCTTGCTTTAGATGAATGCAGAAAACTAACACTGAGAGTATTTCTTGCATAGCTATACAAACCGTTTTGCATTGATTTATCAACATTAGTAGTGGAACAAGCCTGTATGGCTATGGCTGATGGCATGGCAATAGCTGGAGTTGAATAAAAGCAAGAAAGCACCCCACAGCATTCCAGTTCCATTGTATTGTAGACAATAAGCCTGCTCTAGTTTACTTTTGATAGTGCAAAGGATGAAAAGGCTAGGTCTTGTCAGGGTGGGGGAGAAGTCTGTAAAAAGTAAGCACACCATTTCACAGGTTCCCTAAAAGAAAAACTGAACACTTCAGAACAACAGAGAAGCCTTCCATTGCAGGATGTGCCTTGAAAACGCCAGTCTAGGTGAACTGATCAGGTTTACTTTCCCCTGCTGAATCTGCATGCCTGAACATTACTTAAATAAAATGTACAATACACCAATTTTCCCTAAAGAAAGAAAAAAGAAAACTAGGTATGTAGGTTGTTGTTGGGGCTTTTTTTTTTGTTTTTTTTTTTTTGTTGGTTTTGGGGCGTGTTTCTGCGTTATATCATGATACAAGTTAAAAATAAAGATGCCACTCAGGCCATTAAGAACACTAACTTGCTAAGCTCGTAGCTAAGCATGTATACTTAGACCTGTCATATTACTTAATTTTGTTTTGTTTGTTTTTTTTTTTAAAAAGTTCCACTTACAAACTACTTTGAAATTTAAGACAAATCTCTATCACTAAAATTACATTCAACTGCAGCTGACAGAACTAATAGAAATGTGAAGTTACTCTGAATTTGGTTATTCTGTTTTCTGTAACTTTTCATTGTTTCAGTGTAACTGCATCATTCAGACTTTGTGTATGACTTCAGTTTTGAGCTAGATGTCACTTGAGTTTGTTCACAAGTACTGAGTATCCAAATTAATTTTAAAATAAGGGTAAAAGTCACCCAAAATTTTTATATTTTTATATGAAAAAGGGACATACTTTTGTGCTTTCCTGCATTCCTGAACGGTACCTTCATAGAAATAAGGTATTTAATTTTCTTCAGAGACCCTGAATCACCTATGAAGTCTGTAATGATTAGCATGACAAACAATACTGCTATTCAATGTTCTTTTTTAAAAAATAAAACAAAACAAAATCTCCATTGAGACTACAGCTTTTAGAATATGTATGCTTGCATTTTTCTGAACAGGTGAACATTTGAGGTGTAGCTTCAAGTCATTTAATTTGTTCACTTGGTGTTTCTTTGAAGGTAACATTATTTTAAAAACTCCAGCTTTTTCCTCCTGTGTTCACTTTCACTTGCCTGTAGTGTAACTACTTAATTAAATCTGGCTATTTGTGAAGACTTTGCATATTAATACAAGTAGATGTTACGTTAGAACTTCCCCAGAATTGACAGTCCCAGCCCATCTCCTCTTGCCAAGCAGCAGCCAAGTCCACATGTTAACCTTCAACTCATTTCCTTCCAGCACTAGAAGGCTCCATAGGTTTTCTACTGTTTCATGATAGGGTTGATGCCATAACTGAATGAATCCATCTTCATTACTTCCTATGCTATTTTATTTTTATATTTGCTATTTACAGCTGGACATATCACTACAATGTAAAAATCCACTTTGTCTACGCTGTATTTGTAGTCTGACATGTTTTGTTTGACATTCTAACTCAGATTTCATGATGCATCTACATTATCTGCTCAAAACACTGTTCTCAAACAGTATTTGTGGCGATAACAATAACATAAGCAAAAGGGCACATAGGGAGAGCACGAATAGTTCTTGTTAAAGGAACAGATGAGTAAATGCATCATGAGAACTATTCGACAGATGACAGCTGTTTACTCTAGAGCAACTGGAGCTCCGAGAAATTTTTCTAAGCCAGGTGTCACTGTAGATTTGCTTCTACCCACCTTCCTTTACATGGCATTACATGGTTCAAGATGTCACCCATCAAATACTGATTTTAAACACCATCCTTGCAAAATTTGTCCCTGGATCTTGTAACTAATTAAGGTTGTCGTTCTGAAAAGAAATGGCCACGGGTATTGGGTTTATCCCCGAAAGGTATCTTGCATTCCTCAGGTAAGAGTTTCTGAAGCACAAAGTTACGCTGCCTGGACTCTCATTCTGAAAACATTTAGCAGCACATAATGGCATAATTAAATAAAATTTTTCTGACTATGAACTGACCTGCCATAGACAGTGGTTGCTCATGAAATCCCAACATAGGACAGTTCCAAAAAAGAATCTGTCCTACACTAGGTGGGGGGGGGGGGAAAATAAAAAAAAAACCAACTAGAAAGCTTTGGTTCCTACTAGAGAGATGTGGGATTTTGGAAAAATCAGTAAGAAACAGCTTTGAAAATAACATCAGGATGATATCTCTAGAACCACCTCATTTCTCATTACAAGATCTTCTAATTCATTGATCTCTTGAAGAAATGGTGATCAAAACTTCAGAGGACAGTAGTTCAGAAGTTAAAAGTACATTCAAAGAGACTAGCCATAAAATGCAAATAGGGCAAGACCCTTATCTAAAATGGATGGAATAATACAAAAAAACAGTGTCTTTTTTTCCTTTTCTCCCCCCTTTCATTTCTTTTCTTCTTTTTAAATGAAAGACTGGGGAAAACAGAATTGTTGAATGTGAACCTATGTATCAAGTGGCAATAATGAATTTCAACTAACTAAAGCAAACTTAAGAAGGAGGTTCTCTGAGAAGGCTCTGAGATCTGACGGTTTAGAAAAATAGCGATAGTAGGATTTTCTCAGTGCTAAAATGTCCACCTGCAAAAAGAATTTAGTGAGTCATCTACAAGTGGCTACATCTCTAAGGTATTTTTCAGTTTCTGAAACAGCAAATATGATTATCTAATGAAGACTATGTCAAGAAGAGGTGCCTTCTTTAAAAGGTGCCTTTCTGCTTATTTAAAAGGCTTATTGCATCTGAAGAGGTTTATTAAACCTGCAGTCATGTGAATAAAATATTTTTGGTGGTGGTGGTTTTTTTTTTTCATCAGTGAAGGTATTCTGCAAATGACCACATTTGGGGGCTTGTTGTATTTTGGGTATTAAAAGGGGAAAGAACCTTGTTTTATAACCCCACATATCTAGCAAGACTAACCTAAGTTATTCCCAATGAACTGCAATTGACATCTTAGTGGTTTAAAAAAAAAAACAAAACAAACCAAAACCAACACACCAAAGACCCAACCATAACCTGTCAATACAGTGAAGATATATGAACAATTTGTACTTCATAGCTTAAAATATTACAGAATTAAAAAGCATACAAGAGAAACTTGATTCCAAAGACAGCTGACATGTCACTTACATTTCACCAGCCTCAGGAACAACTTGACTTTAAATTGTTCTCTTTCTACTAGCTGTATGTATTTAAAAGAAGCAAAACCCTATCTCTTCTGGAAAGCATGATCTTGAAAATTTTAAGTTGATGAGAACTCCTGTGAGACACTGTCTGTAATGGCTTAAGAGACTATTATTAGTCCCAGTTCTGAACTAAAGCACACGGAAACCAAAATTATTGATTGGAGAAGTGCTCTGATGGATCCCACCTTCAATCATCAAGAACTGAACAAAGATTATTTCACTTCTTAAATGTGACAACTCAGTGTCATTGAGACAGAATATTATCTTGAATTATTAGCTGCTGAGGAATCCTAGCACAGAAGTTATGTGATGGGCGCTCAAATTTACTGAGCTCATGGTTCTATCAGTCAGTATGGGAAAGGGGGCATTTAATGGATATATATCTGTACACGCGTATAAAAGGAGACACACCTTCAACCCTTTTCTTTACCCTCTAGCAAGCTTGCATCTCCAACTCTTTCCAACCCAACCCCAACCTTGGGCTCACAATCCTATATACACAAAAATCCACAGCCACATTCATATGCGGAAGTGCACCTGCAATGAGTCATAGTCGTTGGTGCTGAGCAGCTTTTCATCCACACGGTCACTTACTGATCTCAGGCCGTTGCCTGAGAAACTCCTGCAAACACAGAGCTGCCCATCTGTCAGTGTCAGAGCACAAACACTGAGCCTCATACCACTTGGAAGAGATTCACACATGGTCTCAGTGGTGCACGCAGCATAATTTTTGGAAATTGCTAGTCTACAGTTTTGAATTGGAGTGTTGAAAATACACATGGGTGTTAACTGTGGGCATTGTCATCCTACAGGTCAGGCCACGTTCTATTCTCAGATGGAGGTCTCAGTTTGAGAATATCAATTAAGTCTCTTTCATTAATTTATTCACAGCTCTACTGCTTCACCTAATAGCAAAAATTTCAGCAGAGTTTTGTGATACTGATCTCTAAACAACATCATGGAAAAGAGACAGAAAGTGAAAACCTGAAGAAAAAAGTGCATCCCAAGGAGAACGATTTGAAACGGCACAAATGAAAAAAGGATGCATAAGCATCTTTGAGGAAAACCATGGAGAACAGCTGCGTCATCACAGGATGGCAAATTGCTTCACAGAAGTGCAATCTTCAGGTGGCTCTGAGTTTCTTCTGTAATTACTATCTTTAATCATTTGTTTGGAGTTAAAACAGAATTTAACAGAGCTCTGACGTGGTCTAACATGTAGGTTCTATGAGATTCCAGTCTGCAAGTTCTTCCTATGTGATACCTTCTTTAGCCTTGAGGACGAGGCCACAAAAGCATTCCTCATGATAGCTGCCCTATGACAGTAAGCCATTTAGAAGCTTAATTTCTTCATTTAGAAATTATATCCTTTAATTTCTACCAGTCTTGTGGCAAAATCTCATTCACAAAAGGAGATTGTTTCTAGTGTGTTACAGAGCAATATACAGAATGTGAGATAATCTGGTGTACATAAGGAAATGCAATTAAATTAAATTAAAGAGCTAGATTTCTTTTTTAATAGATTCAGCTTCTAGGGGCTTATTTTCAGATAGCTTAACATAAGCAATGACTAGCGCCTGCATATTTACGAAAATATTCCTACCGCATCAGAAAAACATGAACCTCTCACAGCGCCTTAATCCTTCCTCCCTGTTACCTCTTCCAATAGCGCAAAACTAATCCCCAAGCATCCTAAAATTCAGTCCAGCCAGTCCTAAAATTCATTTTTAGAAGACATTGCCAACCTACTTATAAAAACATTTTCTTTTACCACTAGGGTTTCAGTTTCCATGGAACAAGCAATTCAAGGAGCCCACTCTTGAAAAGCCTGAAGTTATGGAGAACCAACAGAAGTTCTTATGTGACAATGGGAAAATTCTGGTAGTCTTTTTGGGTGGGAATTAACACTCATCTATATGCCACTAGAACAGGTAAAAAAAAACCAAACAAACCAAAACAAAACAAAACCACCCACAACTTACCATTAAGCTGCATATTTGTCATGAGAGTTAGGCTATGAAGCACAAGGCACCACGTCCGCAGTAAGGTATTAGGATACCATGCCAGAACTGACAGGAAACTAGTTACTGAAGCTGTCAAGAAAAACATGGGTTTTCAAGCTTTAATTTTCAGAGTATCGCTATAAATGTCTTATTTTTACTGTAAGGTGCTATATTTATTATTATTGTTGTTATTATTATTGTTGTATTTACTTTGTTTTGACAACTATTGTTCCAGGAAATTAGGAAAAGAAACCTAACCAACACTTCACAGGAACTGGCCCACCGAACTTTCTGCAGTGCCCTGACATCTCAGAGAAAACAATGCAAAGAAACTCCTGGTTTCAATATTCTCTCATGGAAGTCAGCGTAACAGGTTCATTATAGCAGGCATTAATGTTTTGAACTACCACCACAAGATATCACAGTTTTTTTAAACTATACAAATTGCTTTACAGAAAAAAAATAATTCGACGTGTCTTTGTACTAGATTAGTAGTCTGATGCCAAAAAGTTACACGGCTTCCCTCCACACCAACTCCCTTGATAATAAAGGGATCACAGGATGGTATACAAGGAGAAGAAATTTGTCAGAGAAGTATGTACAGATGCACAGTTCACCTGAGACTAAGAAGTGTCTTTTAAAAAGTCCTCTTGAGATTAATGATGACTTAAGAACCAAAATTTGTACAATTTAATTTCTGAAGACATTATGCAAATTCAAGAAATGAGCTCTTAATTACATACTAGCTACCCATTTTTCATGTTGAGAAGATAATGAGCCCAAGAGCTCTTTAATAAGAACACAGAAATTATCCCGACATTGATCTTATCAAGAGTACTTATTTTGATACTTTTTGCTTACTAGCAAAAATTGAGTACTTAAAAAAGAAAAAAAAAACAAACTTATCTTACAGCTCTTGAAAATTAATGTCCAATATTTAGTGTATTTTACCTTGGTTCAAGGAAATGACAGGTATTCGGTTAGCGTTATAAAGGAAAATATCAGCGCCACTATCTTTACTTCCAGAGGAGCTGGAATTTAGGCTTAATGTGAGCCATAACTGTAAAAGGGATTCAAGCTGAAAAAAGGAAAAAAAATCCAACATTATCAGATTAAACTCAAGTGTTCTTCCAGAACTTCAGAGCATAAAAGGTTATCTGTTTTGATTTTAAAAGCCTTATCTAAATTCTCAAGTGCTACTGTTTCACTGATAACACACAAACACACACACACTCTCTCTCCTTTACTATATTTGAAGATTCTGATACACATAATATTCAAAGCAAATTCAGCATAAGTAGCATAACTGATTCCTTCTAAATACAGTTAAGTTTCTCTTAAGACGTTCCTTCAAACTTATGTTAAAAAAAACCCAGCTTTACACACTGCTCAGAAATGCCTGTATCACAACCTTACATCTGCAATACTGATTTGCATGTAAGCTTTTGGAATGTCACAATAAAGTGAAGTGATGTTTACCAGTCAACCGAAATGATTCAAAAGGCCAATTTAATTACTGGGAAACCTCCTTTACTATCAGAGACACACTGATGCTCACTCTGAATAATTTCCTCGAGGAAAATAACTATTTAGATATTTTGGGGAAGCACCAAGGTCCTTTACCCCACAAGCTGTATTTTGGATGAGGTATTTAAAGAACCTTCAAGGGATGAAGTCAGCCACCCAATTAAAATATGAACGGGTAGGCAAGCATGTAACCGCTCATATATAGCATACACAGCATTCCTTTGTATGTATCAAGAAAAGCATTGCTAAACAAATGACTTTTTTAAAAGCGTATTTCTAGTTTTATGATTTAGGATCACTAGATAATTCAAGTTGGAAGTAACTTTTGGAGATTATCCAGTCCAAGCTTCTGCTCGAAGAAGGCCCAACTAAGGTGTCAGATTGGGTTGCTCAGGAGTTTACCCAGCTGGGTTTTGAAAACCTCCACAGAAGAAGACTGCACACTTAGCACCACTCTTCACTAATAAGCTAACAACTACCTTTCAGCGAACGTAATAACTTGTTTTTAAATATGAAAATGTATACCCGCTTTTTCACTGTAACACAAAATGTCCTATTTGACAAAAGCTTTCAGCAGTTTGTCTATTACGTTGTTGGTACTGTTGTCCATGACAACTTCATAAGCAATAAAGCACATAGGATGCAAGTAACCTGTTATGTTAAGTTGTAAGAAATGTTAGAAAACTTTCTAAATTTAGAGAGAAATACTATCAAAACATTTCAAAGTTCATAATTCTATACCTGGACATGGTGGACTTGTAGCATGGAAAAGAGTTTGTTGAAGCATGCGCTCAGCATAGGTATAGATGACAACTGTACAATTAACTGGGTATTTTGGTTAGCAGCATGTAATCCTCTTAGCAATGAGTCATCTGTTCCACTAGGAGACTGGGTTACTGAAAAACAAAACAAAAAGTACCAGCCCCCCCTGAATTATTTTGTAAAAGTTTTGTAAAAGTACTTCGTATTTATTTCCTTGTATTTTATACTTAAGGAAAAGACACTTATTTTATAATTTACAAGAGCATCTTCAATGTAGTGTTCAGCTAAGTTAGACTATTGACTACCATACTGTGAAAGGCATACTTGAATGTCAGACATCTCCACCTTCACAAAAAAACTGTTTGGAAAGTGAACTCACAGAAATACATTTTCACAGTTCTTGCCAAACATATTATTGGAGTGTCCTGGTAACACTATGGTGAGACAAAGAATTGGAACATCTCTTCATACGTTATGGTAAAACTAGCGTAGTCAATAATCAACTTCCAGAAAATAAAGTCTGAGGATATGACTTAACCTACTCCATTATCAGATATTCAACTAATTACTGTACGCATATTAAGGTACCCGAAGAGCTACAAAGAAGCACACCTTAACGAGATGGGCAGTGCAACTAACTAAGAATATGTTCAAAAGTAAATCAGCATTATAAGTGGTTTTATATCATAAAGCTTACTGAACAGGCGAGTTCAAAATTGTATTCAAATATTTTCACTTTCATCACTGAATAGGTGAAACTATCAAGTGCAAAGCAGCTTTCAAACAGCTGAAATTTCATACTGAATCAAAGAATGAAGCTTCACAAAAATAGGAACCTTAATGTTCATTTTCACCTAGATCAGAAAATGAAAACAATTCCTCCATTGTACTATTATGCACTGGAAAAGGAATCCTGCATATTTGAACAATTTCACAAAACATCTTAAATTTATGTGTACACATAATTAAAAAAGCTGAATAAAGAAATATCTCTAAAGCTCAGCCTAACAAGAAAATTCATTTCTAAGCTGCTAAGGGACCGCAGAAAAAAATAGTTCAAATTTCAAAGCACCATGTGAAGAGAATGATTTGACAACATGTAGTTACATGTAGGAGATGTGTTTGTTAATGCTTGTAGAATAGAATCAGCCTCCAGGGTGGACATCATTTTCAGCATCAGCTCAGCCTGCTGTTCAAGCCCAACTTCTAGACGTGCATCTAAAGCTACACAAGGCAACAAACAGGATAAAACTGAATTATATCAAAGACACATAACTACTTACTCTAACTTCCTGTGCAAGCAATATAGATATACAGTCCACATTAAAATGAAAAAAATCTCAGTGTCACTAACAGGAAGATTTATTTTTTATATATGGTGGAAGCGGAATGTAGAAACTTATACTCTGAACTGAACATGTTTCTTATAGATGTGAAATATGTAGCTAATAAAATACTATATTTCTATGAAACATACATATTTATATTCACAGACACTTTAATATCACACATGACTAAATCTGCATATGCTTAAGCTTGGATTTCCTAAGGTAATAGGTCTCCAACAAGAACCAAAAAAGTGTTTTTCCCCAGTGTGGCAGGGGAAAGCTCAATCACCCCAACTGAGCAGTACTCCTCCAATCTAAACAAGTGCGCCACCTCATTCCTTAGGGTAGAGTCAACTATCCAAAATATCGGCCAACTGGAGAAGAGCTTCCAAAATTTCTTGAATAAACAGGAATGATTTAAAACTGCCTATAAGTGTGTGTTCAAAAATATTAGGAAATAAGATTTTCTGCAATGTTAGGCTGTTTTAAATATAAACCTCACACAAAATTCTCTTGTTTACCACAGAAAAACTGTGGCACATAGAAAATTTAATTCTTTCCACTTAACGCATGTGGAGATTGTTAACATAATTTGATATGCAAAGGGTTGAATACAGTATGACAAAAAAGAGACCCTGAACAGAACTTTAGTTCATTGCTTACCCTGAGAGACTGATACGCTCACAGTTTGTGATCCATTTTTCTCTGTAGTTACTGGTGGTTTTGCAACTGGAATTCCAACACCTCCAATGTAAGGATTGTAATTGTAGGTGCCATAATCAGCACCCCAGTAATCGTACCAGGTGCTGCTTATAGGCTTAAAAGACAAACAAAACAACAAGAAAAAAGTAAACAGCAACTCTTTAGATTGTCCAAGTACAAAAATAAAATTTGTAATGACTAACAACAAACACTGAAGTTACAGAAAACTAAAACCAAAAGATTTGATCCAATAGTTTTAGAAAATTTTGTTTCCATTTTTATTGCAGTGTAAGCTACTGAATCCTTAGTGATAGAATCCAGCAATGTAGTTAGCTGCCTCAAAGATTCAAGAAGACAATTTGAAAACGTTATTATCAGTTTTTATTCACACATCTGTACCACATTGTAAATTTGGAAGTGGAGTATCACACAGATATTTTGAGAAGTTATTTATCAAGACAAAAGACTATATTATTAACTGTACCATTAATGTACCTTAAAGCCTCAGTGAGGCTCAGGGCTTATTTGTACTGGGCTCTGCAAAAGAAAGAGCTGAATAATCTCTACTCAAGTGTCATAATTTAAGACACTTAGAAAGCATATGGATCACAAGAAAAAAAAAAAAGTAATGTAAGGCTGCATGAAGGTGATTTGTGTATGCTTGTCTTTTTAATGGCAAGATCCAATATCAACTGTCATTTTACAGATACAGAAGCAAATCTTAAGAAGGATTAAGAATGAAGAAGTGTTTTTATGGCTGTTTTTTAAAGGACATCCAATCAGGAAACAAGATCATGAAGATACCTGTGGAGAAAGTGGACTAAGGAATACTGCCAAATGAAATGCCAGCAGAATAAAGAAGGAGGGAAACATCAGTTATGCAAAAATTAAGCAATAAGTGGAATATTTTGGTAGGGTGAGATTTAAAGAAAAAATTTTACATAATAGGTAATCAGTGGAAGGACGTATCAGGGAATGTAGAAAATAACAAAAAATGTAGTGTTGTCTGAGCAACCGGTAAGAAAGATAATTTAGGTTACTTTAAATGAGGGTGAAGGTTTAAGTCAATAGTGAGAAGCGTGAGAAAACTCCAAATCAGAGTGTCATCCTTAGGGAGAGAGAAGAGAGACTCAACACTTTATTATGAACAGTTGTGTTTCTTTACAACCAATATATTTTTGTTTTTTAATACACCTTGATGATATACTATTACATCTAAATGTAATTTTACTACCTCTGATATGTTTAGCTTCTATTTCAAGTATGAAAGCATTTAATACTTTTCTTGTTCCACAGTGAAATAAGCTTTAAAGTTAGTTGCTTCTCTTCATAGTCTGAAACTGGACTGAGCACTAGATACTGCTGACTACTTTTTTTTTTTTTTTAAACACAGTATCAGGACTATTAACTCTTAAGATCAATTGCAGAAGCAAATGGCACTCTACTCAAGAAAAAAAGGACAAGACTAGATCTTATTTTTCTTTTATATTATGCTTTTGTTGTCTTTAATATGTTATAAACATTGTTTATGCAGATATTTTCATGCAAAACCAAAATATTTTGTGATCAACTGAGATATGAATACATCTAAGATGTGAACACAATCATTTCTACATTCTTTCCTGTCGTTCTGCATTAAACCTTTATAAAAAGCTAAGGTCTAAGACATCAAATACCACTAATGAAGAAGTGTAAGAGAAAAAGGATTTTACTATTTCACATGTAAAGGTTATCCTGAAAACTCAGGTGTGTCATACCTTGAAGACTTTGGCCGCAAGGGGATCTTTTTCCAAATCAATATCCAAAGGATCAATATCAACTTCCATCAGGTCTTGCAGTAATTCAAGGTCAATGTCCTTATCTTTTTCCAAAGATGACAGAGGTGGAGCACCTTTGAATGATTAAGAGACTATTAATACTACCAAGTACAAATTATAAAACATGGATACATCATACACATAATGCATAATTTTAAGGCTTTTACTATTACAGCTCTTAGTGGAAAAAGATAATGAATGTAATCAAGTTGCCTTAAGCAATCAGAAAAATAACCATTTTTTACTGATCAGATGTAAAACTAAGTTGAAGAATTGCTCATATTTTGCCTATATTTTCAGAAACCAATCAACCTATCACCAAAAATCCTTTACTGATATTTTGGTAGATGAGAAACAGCAAAGGGTATTTTTACTTTTTTTCAGTATACATATCTACATCAAGATTATGAAATAATTTACCTGTGATGTCATGTGTCAAAGGCTCATCTATTGTTTCCACTAACTGAACTGTGGACTGCTGGAGAGAGTCATCAGAATCCACAGCCGAAGCTCCAGCATCTTCTCCCAAAGCACTTTCTTCCATAGCTTCAGCTGCTATAGGTGCCAACAACTCTCCTACGTATTAGATTAAGCAGACAACTTTATTTCAAGTTTTATTCCAGTTACAAATTATCATCCCAGTGTCCAGGCCAATGCTCTGTCTTCATCTAACTCTAAATTTTCTAACGGTTACTTCTTCAATGGGAGTTCTGAATAATTTTCAAATAATCAGGGTCACATGAATATTAACTTTTCAATGCACAAGTCACTAATTCAGGATTGACTGTAATTACAATTTTAAATTGCATTTTTTTACACAGTAATCTCAATTTTATGGTCGGGGTTGGTTTTTTTGGTTTTGTTCATTTGCTTTGGTTTTTTTTTTTTTTACTAATCTTAATAGCGTCAGCAGATTCTAACACAATTAATAAAATAAACCCCTAAAACATTAAAGGAAGAAAGTTTCAAGTGTAGTGTACATTCTAAAAAATCTGAACTTAAAACAAACCTGCTAGAATATCCTGCAGCATACAAGTCAGAGAATACTGAGCCCACGCTCCTCCCCAAGAGATGTCTCCTCTGTTAAAGTCAGTTCCAACAAGAAGCAGCAATAATCTTTCCAACTGAGTCTCATTTACAATCTCACATAAATGAATTGTTGGTCTTGTAGCATTTGCAATTCTAGCAAGAACCTATAAAAAAAGAACATATGCCTATTCATATTTAACACTGTGAAAATACGTAATAGCTTTAATTTCGGTGACTATTAGATTTTGCTTAAAGTAAATAAATTTTTACTAGCTTTAATTTTAGAATTTTACAAGTGTAATTATATGAAAATATTTTTTAAAAAGTTACTTTTTCTGTGTGATTTTGAAGCCATCATATCACACAAGATGACAGATCAGAAAAACTACCTCACTAGAAATTACTAGTGCTACTATTTTAATGCTGCAGCTAATTTTTACCATCAAGCCAGCAAAAAAGCAGTAATAGAAAGCTAATTTAATGTGGTCTCCATTGCAACTAGAGTGATGTTCCATACTCTGTTTACCTTACAAACAAATAGAAGTAAATCTGCATGACAAGTAAAGTCCATGGACAAGAGAAAGAGTGCCAGCTTCTGCACTACAGAAATACAACGTTCATGTGCCAATGTAAATGGAAGTGGTTCAATATCCGGAGTTTCCTTTGTTGTTGATACTTCTGTATCTAAAGTAGAACGAGGCCATTCTGCAGTCCGACGTAAACGTATTAAGTCCTTGAAGTGCTGCAGAAATTAAATTTGAAACAACAGTCACATTTTAAAACTAACCTCTAAGTTTTTTCCCAGTGAAAATCTGAGGCAGCAATAACAATAAAACTTTTAAAGGAAAAAAAAAAGATGACTAAGAATACATGAGAATCTGGAAGGGAATTAAGGCTTTATCGACAGAAATTTGTCTTGGCAGCATGTTATCTCAGGTGACAGAATCATAACCAAATTATCCAGTTCCGCACAAGTGCCAATTAAGCCTTTATGTTTGCCATAAAACATACTGCAAACATGTATTTCAGAAGTTTCTTTCATATTTCCACACCTGCATATAAACTATGGTTACCATGAAGCAAGCCATGTATAAAAATAGCTAATATGGAAATTTAGCCTTACAAGAATGATGATTTCTCAGTTCTTCACATTAGATAAATCACCAATATTTTCTAACTTCCTTAATACTTCCAGGGTACAAAGTGGCCATTAGCCACCATAAATTGAACTAGTCTGATACTTGATCAGGGCTCTAAATTACAATCTTTTTAACAGAGTGTCTACAAATTCAATGGAGGAAGCAAGGTGCTTTTATTAATTCCTCCCATCCACCAAGGGCACACATTTAGCAGCTCAGTTCATTGTATCAGCTACACGAGCAGTCTAAAATTAGATAACACAAATGCCTCTCACAATCTCATTTAAGTAGTAGCTACTGAAGTAGATCAGAGAAAGAACTGTAAGGTTTCAGCTTTCTCCTAAATGTAATCAATGTTTTAAGTTACTCACAGCTTGTGGTAACAAAGTGATTAGTAAGCGAAGTAGTAAAAACTGCATGAAATGCAACTAACAAGTGTACAGTAATAACATAACTACATGTTAAGATACTGCAAGGGGGAAACTCTTTATTTCAACATGCGTTTTTGATGCAACGTGGCTGCTATGAAGTGAAACTTATATAGCTGGACAGCATATTGAAAGATGTCTCAAGGGGGCCACCAGTGGAGTAGCCCCTCAATATAACCTGCTGGAATAAAGCAGAAGATAGTGCAGGAAAGAACAGCTCATGACAAGTAGAGTTAGTGAAAATTTAGGGCTTTATTTTCATGCTGCTGTTTAAATTGTTTCTTGTTTTGGTTTGGGGTGGTTTATTTAGGGTGGTTTTTTTGTTTGTTTGTTTGTTTGTTGTTGTTTTTTTTTCCCCCCCATAATTACTGATAGTTGTTGTAAGATTTCCCTTTAGATTGTCTTTAAGGTCCAACATTCTACAACCTCTTTCCACACATCTATATTCAGTCATCCTAACAGACATTTCTACTTCTGGAACTAGAGAGCACATACTTAAAGAGATACTTAAGTAGCTAGAAAGATTTACACTTTTTTTTTTTTTTTGTGTTCCCTGTAAAGTCCATGTTGCCATCTCCAGAAATCCCTAAATTTCAGCACCTCATCTCATAATCAAAATAATCCTTTAACTACCAAATCCACTCTCAGTATGTGGGGCTTACTGCAAGATGCCACAACTTATGTGGTAAGTACTTTTATGAAATTAAGAAGCTCCTGAGAAAGCTCACAAAATGTTCTCAAAAGTCCTATTTATTAGTTCAGGGAGACAGTCATTGCCATGATTATTTTCTGATTACTCAACCAGGAGAGCATCCAGAACAGTATCATGCATAAAAGTTCGCCATATAAAATATTTTACATTTCATAGAATCATAGAATTGTCTAGGTTGGAAGGGACCTTGAAGATCATCAAGTCCAACCATCAACCTACCACTGACAAAACCACCACTAAACCATGTCCCTAAGCACCACGTCTACCCATCTTCTAAATACCTCCAGGTATGGTGACTCCACCACTTCCCTGGGCAGCCTGTTCCAATGCTTGATGACCCTTTCTGAGAAGAAATTTTTCCTAATATCCAGTCTAAACCTACCCTGGTGTAACTTGAGGCCATTTCCTCTTGTCCTATCGCTTGTTCTTATTGGTATGTGTCATCCAAAGTTTAAAGATATGACTGGCATTCCCAAGGCTACAAGATTACTAGTGATTTTGGCCATTACTACCTAAAAAAACCCTGTAGAAGGATAAACTATTTTTCACGGTACAAGAAATTTCCAGATGGCTGCTGTTTTCAGCATCAGAATCTCCTTGATAGAAGCCATGATGAAACAACTTTTTAAAATAAGGTCAACGTAGGACAAAAATGACTTTGCAGGAACAGGTCTCTTCACACAAAGGACAAGAAGTCAGTTACAATTTCAGAGCATCATACCTTTGAAGTAGCCTGCTTTAGTTTTGCCTGTTCTACTAAAAGTTTGTATGATGATCCTTTGTTGCTTTGTATTTTCTCTTTTTCCATCTGTTCCACCAAAGCCTTCTGTTTTGCTTTTAATAAGTTAAGTTGCTAAAAGAAAATGTTAATAGGAAAAAATGAAAATTTAAGCAATAAGATGTTAAAAGGATCAGTATGTTCATATGATAGTAATCTTCAGTTCAAACTGTAACTTGAGTTTTTAAAATACAGTTTATATACAATTTTAACTAAGACACCATAAGGGGCTACTAGCAGACCCAGAACAGATGCAGTTTTAAGAAGAAACAGTATTTTTAGAGAGGCTCAAGACATACACGTCCAGGGTCATAAAACCTGCATGGTTGCATTCAGAAATGAAAATTTTGTGTCTTAAAAATTACCAACTTTTAAATCACAGGTTAGGTGCTTGCACTGAGATTTATCTAGAAAGTAAATTATATTTATTGTCCAGTATGGGCCACAGAGCGCAACAGTACATGCCAACATCTGTTCTTCCTGCAGATCCCATGCCCCACGGTTTGAGATGAATGTCAAAGTAGTTAGGCAGCCTTTAGCTACAGAACCAGAACTATGCAAAAGCAAGGCTGAATGAGTCCCAAGGCCAAAGCTGTTCTTTCAGGAAACGAGATATACTGTAAATGAGATACACTTCTGTGAAAATAGCCACTACCGTGCTGGAAGTCACCTGTTTATGATGCACAAGCTGTTTTCTGATCTTTCGGGAATACAGTCTATCTAGGCTACTGTTGCCTTTAGTAGATCTGCTCAGATTCTGAGTGTGAAGGCTATTATTTATAAAACTCCACTGGTTTCCTAATGGAAATAGAAAAAAAAAAAAAAAAAAAGCAGGTATTAATCCATCTTATTAACCCCCACTTAATTAAAAAGCATTTCGTTGCAGCAATGGTTAGCATCTCCATACACTAAATACTAAAGAAACAAGCAAAATCTAACTCTTAGTGTTATGCACCTATCACCGCTGATGGTAATATTTTTGTATAATTTTAAAACGCAGTGGTATCATCTTGTATTCAATATTTTTATAACACATAAGGAGGTAAGCAAGACTGTCCTAACTAAAAATACCTGTACAGGTTCCATAATACAAAAGCTTTACAGTTTTCATTTTTAGAAAAGATCTTCAAAGAAAACCATAGCTAATCCACTTAAATACTAATAAAAATAAACAGACATAAAAATGCATTTAAAAATACTGAATACAAATACCAAAGCAGTATGAAGTCGTACCGTTGCCCTTTCTCACAATACAAAATGTCTCAACACAGCATACTCTCACTTGCCATGTCCCCATGTCACAGGATAATATACAAACATTTTACAAACTAAAATCAATCCTGTACTGTTTACTTTAAAAAAATTAAAGAGGTCATATTTCTAAGGAGAAGGGGACAGAAGCAGACAACAGTACAAATAAAATGTTCACGTCTGTTTTTATCTTTTTTCAATTGAATTGAAAATACATTTGAAGTATTTGAACAGTCCCCAAACCAATACCCATATAAGTAAGTTTCGATAGTAAGTGTTACATACCTGTCAAAAATCGTTCCCTCTCTTTTCCATTCAGAGGTTTCTTGGCTGTGGCTGCTTCATCCTCAACAGTAGCTACGTAATCCAGTAGTCTAGACACCAGCATTACAACCCAGCTGATCATGGGAATGTCTAAAACTCCTTCAAAATAAATAGATTTGAATGCTTTAATAAAGTTTTGAAGCCATAGGAAACTAGTTTTAAAGAAATCACAAAAGGCATTAGATGTCACACATTTCACTAGGCTGCAAAGATTCCGCACTCTGTTGTTTTTCTTTTTAAATGAGGATAAAGGGTCTGAGTACTCATAAATGAGGGAAGAAATCAAACATTCTGTATAGAACTCATGAAAACGCCACAGTTCTTTTAGACTGATGAAGTCAGAAGTCAAAAGCTTCACCTCTACTGTTAAAGCTAAAAATTAATCAGCAGTTTTTTAAAACAAAGTCAAACATTGTACTTCTAGATTTCCTAAATACCCAATGCAGAATGACAGCTGCTCACATTAAAGCACATAAATTAGATGTCTCAAATTCCACAGTGTGAAATTCCTTCATCAACCAGGGCTTCAACAAGGCAGTTATAACCATGCACCCAAATACCTTCATTTTTACCGCTTTGTTAGTGTATTTTCATGTAGCTATTTGAATAAGATGCAGGAAGATTCGAGACTGAATTCAAACTAGATGAAGCATGCTGGCAGCACTAATGACTGGCTAATGCCTATTTCAGTCTCACTTATTAAATGCAGTATTTTTGTACAGGCAGAAAGGAAAAAAAACCATCTTACACATCATGCAAGAAAATCTGTGTGTGCATGAGCAAATCTAAATGAACAGTTCTAAAGTGAACTCAAGAGTGCTTAATAACAACCAGAAACCTACAAATAATGACCACTTAATCACAGTCATTATGCAAATGGCATACTATTATATAATATCAATAAAGTCATTAGTACTAGAGATTACACGCACATTTTCATACCTGTGCACTGTGCTGAGCCACATTAAACTACACTGCACTTTTCATGCACTAACCTCAAAAAAGTTTTAATTAACTCATAGTATTATTCATTCCAGACAAACAAGAACACTAAGCACAGAAATGACTTGTCCAAAATCACATGTAGCTGCTGGAAGCCCAAGCAATAGGATGCAGGCCCTGACTCTTAACTCGTTTCCTGCCCACACTGGCAAAAGGCAGGCAGAGGAGCAGGAGGCTTCCCTATAACAGGATCTGAACAGGAACTGCAGACTAAATCACAAGAAGAGAAATGAGTAGCGCTGGTGACCGCTACACCCCTTTTTGGTTGCAGAATAAAAAGAAAGGAGGCTGCTGCACAGCAAAGTATATACCTTTTCATAATTCTGTTTAAACAAATGCATTTCTTTTCCTTTTAGCTCTTAAAAAAACCCACAAAGTTTTCACCTTCTCTCCCTCCCTCCAAGTGTCTTTGGCTTATCCCTTTTTTCCCCCCTCTGCCTCAAATTTTACTTCTTTCTATCCACAACACTCGCCTCTTGCTCTGATTGTCCTTTGTTTTCAGACTTTTTCCCCAGTAAGTTTTCACCCCTTTGACCCATAGTTATGTGTGATAGTTCTCAAATAGGAATTTCTTCTGCCGTACCTGATGCTTCCACCACACATAATAATGCCCTAGTACTCACCTGTACTGTCCAGGAGGAAGGAAGCTGGAAGACCAGCAAATAAAGCTCTGAAGTATCAGTTACTTCTGCTTCCTAAAGTCCTCCGTGAGGACAACTAGTAAGGCAAGAGCTATGAAAGGAATTGGCAGCTGTGGGGAGAGTGCAAACAGAGGTAGGAGATGTGAGCTTGGGTTTGCCTCAAACTAGTTAGAGACTACAGCAGGATATGGCCACGACAGAGAAAGTACACAGTAGACCCATGGGAAGCCATAGGACAGCTTCTGGCACCAGCTGTAGGCTTGTTTACATCAGAAGACAGGGTAAAAACTAAGGACAGTGTCTCAGCTGGCATTTATCAACTTCACAATGTTAAGAATTTTAAATAACATATCTTCTACAATGCTCTGTTACATGTACATAATAAATGAAGTAGCCTAGACTTTGATGTTTTTAAAAGCAAGCATTTTCTTCAAACTTCGGGTAATTAAGAAAACACTCACAAGAAAATTAGGTTTGGAGAATATAATTTCAGTAATTTTTTTAGGGTCAAAAAAAATGTAAATGCCTCCTGATTAAAAAAACCATGTAATTTGCAGAAACTATGCATATACACCTAACAAACTTGTCTTCATAACCGCATTTCACCTCAAAAGCTTGAAACTTAGAAAGGATCTCATGAGCAAAAAAGGGTCAGTTCTTTCTAAAACGCTAAATTCCAAAGCTATTCACTAGAGTCACTAGAGCTGTCTTACACATTGGATGTTCCCCTCACTTTGTTGAAACTTTAAAGCTTCCTAGGTGAATTAAAAGCAAGCAAATAGATTTTGCTCAGGTTGAAACAGGGGGAGTAGGGGGAGGAATCTCTTTTAGCTCCAAAAGAACAAGAAGTTTCAGCACATTTTAAAAGACAACTGTGTATTGGAAATATAGTAAACAAGCAATTTCTTCTTTTAATACACAAAAAAAATTGTAAGCTAGTCTCTCAATTTTCTAGCTTATAATAAATATGAAAACATAGTTTCCCAAATTAGAGGGCTACCTTCAGTTCTTCTGTGCACAGGTAAGTGAGGTTGCAGTGGTGACAGCAGGTTATCCAGGAGATTAAGTAAACTTTCTAAAACACCACTGTTGCTAAGCGATCTTTGGCCAATGCATGAAAGCAACATGAAGACCCTAAAAATAAAATTTACATATTTAAGACTTTTTTTCTTTTTCAGATCCAGTAATATTCTAAAACACCCCTTATCGAACAATATTGCCCCAGGCTTTCACCTGAGACAGATTGCTACAGAAAGCAGTACTGTGGCCCAGCAAATGAACTGGACTTCACATTCTATTGTTGTAAGGATAATGCAGTATTTTAGCATGAACATTTTCTCTTTCACCCTCAAGAGGTCAGCAGAGCATTCCGCTTTGTACATCTGAAACAAGATCTCATCCGTTTTTTTTCCTATTAGATATGATATATTGAATAGCCGGGATAGAGAATTAAATCTATGTATTGTTATATCCTTGAATGAATTCATTTTTAAAAATTATGAATATATGAATGTTGCTGTGCAAAGAAGGCAGAAAGCCACAGAACAGCAAATGTTTGATTAAAATAAAATGCTAATGTTTAGAATATCAAAGACCTTAAACAATAACCTGAAATAATCAACACATCTAACATTCAGTGCTCAACTCTATGCTTGTTTGCTCTCTTCTCAGAGAAATATTTTGTATTAAATCCTATTAGTGTGCTTTCCAGTTGCAATCCTACCTCCAAATGCATTAGAAGAGCAGGTCTATTATGAGGGTGCATTTAAGCCTGATAAAGAAGGCGGCAATTTTTGACACGGGCATGCAATCCTGCCAGGTATGCAAAGATCTCCAAGTAAGGAAAAATTGCAACTTATTGTGGTGCAAGCACCAAATAAGTGTAATAAATAATGGCAATCAGACATTTATAATTTGCAGTGCTTTTTGGGGACTATTTCTTAAATCAATGGAATAGATGGATGACTATCCTTGTCCTGATTTGAGCAACACAGGACTAATTTCTCTTCTAATACTTGGGAAGACTGTACTTTTAGAAGACTCTAGTGTCTGAATTTGTGACAATATTTACTCTATAGCCAGCTACTGTATTTGGGTTTCAAGGTCTCAGTGTTTTCGAGCTCGCCAGTTACAGAGCTGAGGAGGAATGAGACCTGAGCACTTGATCCAAGCTGGCCAACAGGATTATTTCATACCATGAACGTCACATTCAATAGAAATTAGAAAGTTTGCTGCGAAGTGCTCTGTCTCTCACTTGATGGTGGTGATCCAGAAGACTTCTTGCCCCAGTGCCGGACCCCCGAGGCCTTCCCTTCCTCCCAAAGCCGTAGCGCTCACAGTGTCTGACATTTGCTGTCCACTGCTGGGAGTGCACAGCTTCCTACTGATAGAATTGGCTGAGTATAGTCTTTGTATCTTTTGTATTAGTATCAGGATCAATATTGGTTCCTTAGTGTTATTAATGATAATTATCTAGTCTTATTCTGTTAAATCTGTTTATATTTCAATCCCCTAGGTTTCCTTGATTTTTCATGATTCCTATTCCTGGGTGGGGAGGGCTCATTGGGTGACAGAATGATTGTCTAAATGACAATAAATTGTTGTGGGTTTCTCAAACAATAACAATCCTTCAGTCACGTTTTGTCAATTCCAATGTTAAGTTATGAACAAGGGAATTATTTAAGTGATCCACAGGTAATGTACTAATATAGACTTATACCTTACCTGTCTTGTGGGAATATGAGAAGTTGCTCTGAATTGTATAATTCCTGCAGTACGTTTGAGAGAAACTGACCCCACCATCTTTCTCCTCCACAGAGCTGAACAAGTAGAAGGCCAGTATGCAATCGTATCTTTGGGGTTCCACTGATACATAGGTGTTTAAATAATTCTTCACAAGCTTGGGCATGAAAAGTACTTTGCAGAACCACAGGAACAGAGTGCCCTTTTAAGAAAAGGGAACAAGCAACTATGTTTAAGGAGACAATGGCTTGAAAACACAGGAGGAAAAAGTTTGCAGGAAGTTTTTAAAACTTATGATTAGACTAATTGGCACAGGGGGAAGGAGGAGGGAACACGTGGGGAGATGGTAATTTGCAGGTAATCCATAAAGACCAGGCTATTTGTTCAAAACCAAACCACCATTATGCTTAAGAACAAACCGGCACAGAAAATTATAAGACAGACACACCTATCTATCAATAGAACAATGTTCTGCCTTTTTTTTTTCCTTTTTTGAAAAAAACTTCACTCCCACTCATCCTACTCAGACTTCTCAATTTCCATTCTCCAAGAACTCTTTCAATAGCAACTTTAGGAAATAAAATCCTTACTGGATATTAAAAATCATGACAGAAACCAGTAGAGATACTGGTTTTATGACTTCCACCCCCACCTCTGCCCCCGAAGCAATTCTGTTTCTCCTCCCCACTTCTAACTGCCTAATCCATCCCCCAGTGTTGCACAGGCTTCGATGCCCACAGATCCTTCCACAAGCTGATTCTACCTATGAAAACAACATGAGTATTCTGCCTGGGCAGTCTTTTGTTCCTTCAGCAAACTGAATAAGCCCACAGGAGCATCAGATGACTATCTGAACAAAGGAATATGCAGCCAGGACTACGGAAAAGGGAGAAGGACCTTGACACCCTCTCCTATCCTTTTCGGGAGCACAGTGTGGTTAGGCCAGCTTTTTGCCACAGGTGAAACTTCACACTGTATGTTACCAGCTACTAAAAT
Organism: Vanellus vanellus; assembly: GCF_965231255.1. NCBI lineage: Eukaryota > Metazoa > Chordata > Aves > Charadriiformes > Charadriidae > Vanellus > Vanellus vanellus. Next base: position 37,576,080 of record NC_138907.1, read on the forward strand.
CATAGTAAAACATATCTGAACATAGTTTAAAAGCTTTATAGTGGGAAAGTACAAATCAAGAAATAGAAACACTTGCGAATTGTTTCTACTGAAACGACAAAAATATCAGAACCTCAAAAAATACTAACCATTGGAAGAATGAAGCAAACTAAGCAAAGTATCCAGTAAGTATCTAATGATGGTGCGTAACTGTTCTGTGGATGACATCTGAATCAACTCTTTGGGATCGGATTGCTCCTTCAGTGTTTTCCTGCTTGCACCTAAAGCTACTTTGAGCCTCTGAACAGCATGGTGAGCCAAGTTGAGTTGAAGCTGTAGCTGAATGCAGTCCTGGTAAGCAGAAAACACTCTGCTATCTTCTTCTACTGCCTTGTCTGGCTTTCGTAAAAAGTACTGGGCATTATTAGCACTATTGAGTGGTGGCAGGTCAATACTCTGCAGAAGGATTTCTAACCGATGACAGGCCAAATTGTACCTAAAGGGAAACATTCCAACACACAATTCAATAGACATTAGCAAATGGTAATACATTTACCAGTCATCCTGCCAGAAGACAACTTCTGGTCCATCCCTCAGATATTGGAAAAAATTACAGTTTAGTCTTTGTTACTGCTATAAAGATATTCACTGTAACAACTCTACGACAAAGGCAAGGTTTTCTTTGCTCTGAAGAATATCATGGGAAGAAAAAAAAAAAATCTATAACATTATGATATCCCACTGTTTTAAGTTAAAATAACTAGTAAGTACACATATTTTTTTCTTCTAACCTGCATTGTATGTCTTCTTGCAATGCCACCATCATTGCCAAATGCTGGTCAATTTCTGGCTGATTTGCAGCTTCACCTTCTCCTCTGAGGGGATCGTGCATTAATTTCAGCTCATTTTCAAAGGGTAAGATATAGGTATGGCCATAATAAAATCCTAATGGAATTTTTGCTCTGGCATTTGTGCTACCATATCGACCAATAACAGTGATCTGAAAAAGAACGCAACTATACTGTAACACAATTGCATCAAAACAGGCAAAATAAACACACAGTCAAAAATTCATAAAAAATTTATAGCCAAGTAAAGTTTGGTCTGAAGAGAACTTAGGAGAAAGTTCAGATACTAACAAAGATCAAGAGTTTAAAAGATAAGAGTATGCATTCTATCTCCTCTTACCTTCATAAACCTGCAAACTGGGGGTGGCAACAAGTCATGTAAAATAAGTGAGTGTGTGCTAATGTCAGTAGCCACTACCAGTCGTCTTCCATCCACCTCTTCTCCTAAAGTCCAGATGTCAATTGACAAAGAAGCCAAATCTCCACAAGTGGGAATCAATACATCCGTCAGCAATATAGGTCTTCCAAAATCTAAGGTCACAAATCTTCTTGCTCCTAGGGTAAGAAACACAGGATTGCCTAAAATACCAGCGCATGCTAACCAGCAAAGAAAAGTTACTTCTCAAACAATAAAGCCATTGTTCATCTATTGTTCAAAAGGGGTACGTTTGAAGTTAAAAAATAGCTGCGCAATCTCAGAATCTCTCACTACAGCTTGCACCCTTTGAAAAAAACATTCTGGCTTTGACTTAAATTAAGTTGTTACGTCTTTTATGCATTATTTCAGAACAGGTGTTCTGTCCAGAGATCCAACATATTCCCCCAGCCCCCAGGGTTTTGCAACTTGATGAACATCACTGAATGCAGAATCTTAAACTACCAGATACAACAGAAATGCAAACTGAGAAATATCTTCTCTTTGGAAAGCTAAGTGAGACTGCAGCTAAGCAACTTACTTAAGACCCTAGAAAATATTCCACTTCTTATTAGAAAATGTGTTAAAATTATTATTAGGAATTCTTTTTTTACCTGAGTGCATTCGCTCTATAATAATTGACTGATGAGGTGGAGGCTGAAGAAAATGTGAAGCATGAGATATTGCAAGAGCAAGACCAGATCCAAGTGGATTCTGAGGAGTGGGAAAACATCAGCAAAATTAAGTCATTGAAATCTATACTGTTCTTTATAAAAGACTGTAAAAAAACCTCTTATGATTTAAAGATGTACAATTTTGACAACACCCCACTACATTTAGATTTGAGCATGACCCATCAAAATATATTAACTCCTAAGTTCAAAGGATTAATAACTCCTTATACAGTTAATCTAGCTCCAATTAGAAGAAACCATTTGAGATACCGTAAAGACTCTATCTTGCTTCCATAAGTCTTCCTTTTCATATGGTCTAAATTTAGTGATATAGTTTTCATATCTCATCCAAATAAACAGATATTTACTAGCACTCAAGCACAAATCAGATCCTGATAAGGCTTACAGCATCTTGTATTTATAATAAAACCAAAGAAAAATAATTACCGTTCTAGACTTGCTTGTATTTTTATTATGTGCTGCAAGGTTAACTGTTGGGGGATCAATGACTGAACCAGGGAAAAGCTGAGCAAGCTCTGCATTAATAACAGCAGACACTGCCTCATTAGGTGGAGTCAAAGGTGGAGTCATGAATAGAGGAGTTGTTTTTGGTGTGGGTGGAATGACATCTGAAGGATGGATGAAGAACCCTGGGGCTGCTACTGGATTAGAAGGCACAGAGTTGTGGACAGGACCAACTGCTGATGCTGCTGCTGCCGCCGCTGCTGTTGTCTGATGCAGTTTTGCTTCCAGCTTAGCTTTCTGTGGGGAAAATGAAAGCAGTGTATGTAGCAGATAATACTGCTTGTGAACACGGTAGCACTATTGAACCACAAGTTCAACTTTCAATATAAAACTGGATTTAATAAATCCAAGTAATCTTTGACATAGGCAAGTTAGATGTTCAACTAGAAGCTGAAAAATGAAACTTTACTCAATTTGACCTCACTTGCTGAGGAACGTGAGTAATTAAGTAATTAATTACAGTAATCAAAACATAACAAAAAACCTACAACTGAACAGCAAAGTAGAGTCAACACAGCCAAGCTTCATACTGACAATGGCTTTATGACTGGTACCTCCCTGTGTCGACAACTGGACTTTTCATTTCAGCGTGCTTTTTCAATTTCAGACTGATATATTTGTGCATTAAGACTCAGTTTTGATTACAAACTCCCAACCCACCCTCAAAATACACAAAAAAACAAGTCTGAAAGACCAAAGCAGCACAGGAGACACTCTCAGCATTTTGCTTAATAAGAGTGACACTCAGTGCTAAGCTGCTCCTTCCTTAAATACACTATCGACAAAAAAGGAAATAAATAAAAAAAAAAGGCAACTAGCTCTGCAACTACTTTCTCAGCTTTTGAAGTTTAGAGACAGCATTAAAAAATAGCCAAGTAGCCTCCAACCTGTTGCTGAAGCTTCAAAAGCTGCTGCTGTTTCTCTTGCAGCACCTGGAGCTGTTGCTCGGCTGAGGCCATTGCATGAGAGAGAGACTGCAAAGCTACCTGGGCTGCTGAACTCAGTGCTGTCGAGGCTTCCCCAACCGTTCCAGAAGAGAGGCCACCAACTGCTGGGGTAACCCCAAAGGTACTCACTGGCATGAAACAAACAAACAAACCAAAAACATGTATGTAGAAAAGAAATGATAAAACACACCTTTAATTTAATTCCTTACTAATTGTTAAGAGCAATGTAAAAACAAGAGAAAGATCTTTTATCCAGTTCTCCCTACAAAGCAACATCTTCTTGAATTAATATATAGTTTGTAGACTACACACACTCATCACACAAGCAACGTTTTCCTTACAGAAAAGCCACGTAATGCCCTGGAATTCTTTCACCACATAAGGCTGCAAGGTAAAGATGCAAGCTTGTATGTTATACTCTCCAACAGAAACAAATTGATTCAAATTAATAAATTTGGAATCCAGTTTGTTAAGCTCTAAGAAGTTTAACTTCACATATAGTAACTATTTAAAAAAAACAGCATTTCAACACTTCTAAAACTACAGGCAATCTGCTTCTCAAACAGCGCTCATTGTGTCCAACTAAAAATACCATATTGTGGAACTATGCTAAGTAGAAAAAATGAAAAATTGTATATACCAGTAAACGTACTTGCATCGTCCCTTTCTATTCTAGTTCCATCACTTGTTGAAACACAGGTAAAGTGCAGAGGTTCAACTTCCAGAAGTCCAGTAAGGGAAGTAAAACTACCTTCAGCAGCTGCACAGCTACTTATTTTCCCATTTCCTGAAAAAGAAATAAGTATCTGCACAATCAGCTTATGTTTTCTTGATAGCAACATTTCAAGTCAGAAGAGTTGAAAGGCCCTACTAAATGTAATCCACATATTTTATTACTTCACGTTGTGGAACAAACACCTTAACACTATCGCATCCACAGTATAAATGAAAATATATTTTAAAATGGATAATGCTGCCACATCTGACCAGAGTATCTTAGTAAGTCAAACTTTGAAATGTGACAGCAGAAGCATAGTGTAGCCTTCTTAATTCCACGAATGAATTACACAGGGATGCTCTATTCTTTCTACACTGTGAGAAAATTAGCTTGCAAAAATACATTGCTGCTACTGAAAAGGAAGAGAAAGAAAATAACAGACCGACTAAGATCATGCACCAGGTTAGTATAAGAACTAGACTATTATTCAATACACTAACAAATTCACAGTGTTGTATAGAGGGAGGGATGGGAAGGAGATGGACAAGAGCGTACAAGAAAAGGAAAGGAGTCACTATGACTGACAAATACGCTTGCTATGAAAAGAATTTCCTGACAGGTAAAAATTATCTCATTCTTAGGACATTCTATTGCCTAAAGATTCACTTACGAACTAACCTGAGATGATAGGTACAAATATGCTTTTAAGTTATTTTAATGCCTCTGAAACAGAAAAAGTATCTCATTAAAACCATAATATTTAAGTAGGTGAGTGCCATATGGCAGCTTCCAACTTCAGAAAAATCCATTTAGGTTTCTCTGCCTATGAGACGGCTGCTAGTCTAAATGAATAACAACATATCTCAAGGAAGCCGCTCAACAGAAGTGACAGATGTTTCCTAGATGACTCTGCCCCAATGAATGACAGCAGCCTTTCTGTTTAATCTCTAGCCTTTTCTTAGATCTTCTACAGGATAAGAAAAGAACAGATTCCAGAAAGAGGCTTTTTTCTTGCCCTAAGGGCTACAGGAAATGTAAGAGATCTCATGAAGCAAGAGAATATCTTGAACTTCATTATGTACAGCTATAAAACAGACGGAAAGCATAAAACCACGTCTTCACTAGAGGAAAACAGTATAGTGGAGAGAATTACCAATTCTTCCACAATAGGTTACTGTTAAACATACGTACCTGATAGAACATCAGACAAATCAATTTCATCTGACTGTACTCCAATGCTGCTGTTGTATACATTTTTACAAGAAGAGCCACTTATTTCCAAATCAAACAGAACAGGATCAAAAGGTGAACTATATAATCCATATCTACAAAGAGAATAAGACAAACAGCACTATTCAAACAATATGAATTTATGTAAAATTATTTACAGAAAAAGGCCAAGTACTTCATCATCAGGATTTATTATAATCCAAACTATTCTTCTCATTCAATTGACATATGTTAGAAATCACCATTTACTTATATTTCATTAAAGTAATTTCTTAGATGACCTTTTCAAACAGCTTATGATGCTAAATAAGTAAATCTTTGTTACTAAATAGTTTTGAAGATGTAATACCGTCCTGGAAACATGACATATAATCACACTCAGACATGGAAACTAGAACTACAAGCCTTAGACTATTAGCCACAGCAATATGCATGCCTGCACATGGTAAATCAGATAATTATCTGAAGTCAATGAAAACACAATGCCGTTTTCTAAAACGGCAAAAGAAATTCCACTTCAGCTTGTTCTTCCAGCTGAAGTAAGAAGAAAAAAGGAAATGCTGCTAGGGATATCAATCAACACTTGGGAGTACTTTAGATATCTCAACAGAAGAAAATCTCATTACTCCTACTCCGGCAGTATTGCAGGGGGAAAAAATAATACAATCACTCAGGTAGCAAGGTGGTCCCAAATCAATTAGGGTTTTATAAGCCAAGAAAAAGGAAAATCCAAAGTAATAACAAAGTCAGCATTTGTTTTTTTGTGTACCAATACCTATTATAAGCAACTGACAAGAAGAAAAAAGAATGGAAATCAGGTCAAATTATTAAGCAGGAGTAGAAAGAAAGAATGCATCTGTGTAGGTACAAAAGTGAGAAATATATAACACTTCACGCTTTGACTGGCAAGAGCCAGAACAAATATGAAATATTTCAATGAACACACCAGCAGCGACAGGCAGTTCCTCCACCCCCTTTTCCCTCTGCTCCAAGCAGCTTCTCTGTTCTTTAGTAGGCGAGGAAAGCCCCCAACAGGTAACGTTGAAAAGGCTGGAGTGTTTAGATGTCTTTTTTAATCAAGTAATCACAAAAGGATAAATGTCTACATGAATACTACACCAGCAACAAGGTAGAACAGGTTCTAGACTTCTCTGAATGTTAAAATGCTTCCATGTTGGCTGGGCTCATTGCTTTTTGCCACACAATACTAAGACTGCAACCAGTAAGAAAACGACATTACACAACATGGCAAGAATTGCTACTGATCTTAAAAAGAAGAAAAAAAAAAAAAAAAGGAGAGAGAGGGGAAAGAAAATCTGAGAATTACTGATCAACCCATTTAACATACATTCCCCAACCAAGTTACTTACAAGCACCTACAAGGTAGCAAATTTAAGATGAGAAATTTATAACTAAGAACAACACATATTAGATGAATCTAGGTTGCTCTCTACAAGCATGTGCCTACACAGAAACAGTGCATACTGCACATCTAGCTAGATTGACATGTTTGCTGCATGGCCTTTTCTCATGAGCAAAGCAAGACAACATGCTACTGTAAAGTGGTTACTGAAACACACAAAAATGCTCGGGCAAAATTCAGTAAGGGTACCTTCCCAGCCTCAGATTTACAAACTCAATAAATTAAGTCAGCTCAACATGAACACTGATTACTTGCATGATTAAGTGAAGAGTTTATTAAGTAAGCAGGTGATAAAACACAGAAAGGGGTTACAAGAGCTTTGTAGAATAGGATTTGAATTTGAATGTCTTGCAGAGAGTTAAATATATTCTGTCTAACCAAGATTTATTTCCATAAGCATAGTGCCTTTTACTGATCCTTCAGCATGAATTATCAGGTTCACAGCTGCATTAGCAACACTTTTCAGAAAAGGATATAGAAGTTACAATAAAACACAAAGAATGAATCAACAATGTCACATAAAAAACTCATCACCCTACTCATCTATGCAGTAATGAATATAAGCTATGTGAAATACCTCTTCTGCTTCACTCATCGGAGATCTCAACTGGAATGTTTACAATTTTGTGTACCGCAATTCAAGGAAGATGAGGATCAAAGAAAACAGCTCAAGGAAATGCTTTAAGAATGACTACAGATCTGGAGAATACAATCAAGACACAAACATCCTCTAGACATCCAAAATTTGTTAAGAATTAAATAATTATCTCTTTATTGACAAAGTGGACAGGACACAAACATTAAAAGGCTTTAGTTGCAGTAGGAGAGATTTCAGTGGGCACAAGGAGACAGTTCAAGTGTTAATGTTAAGAATAATTAAGCCATGTAATAGCTTAAAATATCTAGAATAATTAAATTCCACCACTACTTTAATCAGGTGGTTTCAAGAACAGGCTGGAGAAAGTCATCAGATTTGCTAGAGACAAATCAACCTGCTTTGCTGTAGGACAGCCTAAAATACTGTCTGAAATCCCGTTTTTGTTGTTCTCTGAACTGCAAGTCATGTAATACACCCATCTGGCCTAACCCCTGCAAGTTTTACTTGCTTTATTGTGGCACATGATAGTAAAATGAGTACTACTCTGCCTTAAGACAACATGAATGTGCAGCTCCTTTAATTAGACATCTGCTTTTATTCAATTAACAAATGTTAGCCTACTGTACCTGGGAACAATGACAAAGAACTAAAAAACAATACTAGAAACTCTGCAAATGCACACAAATATGATAAAATAGAACTCAGGGAGAGAGAAGGGAAAGAGTAAAGCAATGGCTGCCTGCAAATTTCTCTTTTTAAAAAAATATATTAATACTTACTTTTTACATTTAAAAAAAAGGGAATTGACAGTATTCTCTTGATATGTAGACATATAAAGGAAAGGCCAGTAAATTCTGTCTAAATTCGTAAACTAGGTCAAGAAGTAGTCAGTCCTTGCTAGAGAGTGAGCTTTAGTAATCAAATACAGGATTAGACAGATGTATCTGCTGCTATTCTTATCTGATTGTGGGGATACTGAGTTAAAAGAGAAAGCATATTTAGCTTCAAGAAGGAAATCACTAAAACATCACCTAGAAACGTTCCGAAAACCTAAGCTTGAAGGATGTCAAGAACAGGGACTCACTTCAGAAAGCATCCCATGAGATGCAGACAGCTGTGTTCACTAAGTGATCTGAAATGTCACATGTGCCAAACTCAAAAGTGGGCAACTGGAAAGGAAAAAACCTTCTATTTCAGATAAGCTGTTTAAAGGAGGTACTTTGAAACAATCTGTATGAAGGAACGAGTCAATGCCTACAGAAAGGTGCTATTCTCATGTCAAGTGGAATTTTCACTTTTGTCTCCTCCGCTTGGGTTTCTAAAGAAAATTCAACATGAAAACACAAAACCTTTTATTTTTCCAGTTAATTTTGTATATTTTTCAAAATCCTTCATTATCCATTCACCATTTCTATTGCTGGGTTAAGTCTTCTAATCAGCTGCAAAGATTAGAGATGGTGAAATAACAACTGAGAAGAGGAATGCAGGAGAGGGCACAATAGGGATGCAAGTATAACACCCGAGAGAAGTTTTTATCTAGTATTTTGGCATGATAGTCCTTTAACAAAAGAAAAAAAAAAAAAAAAAAAAAAAAAGAAAGAAGAGAGAACAAAAAACACCAAAACACAAACAAACAAACAAAACCAAACAACACCCCACCCCCCCCTCCAAAGTTAGCTTACTAAATTTTCAATTTGATCTGAGGATTCTGAACTAACCTCTACCAAACCTCTTCTAGCTTGATCTTGCTTGACTTGGAGGAAAACTCTTGCCCAGAAATCGTAACTGAAAGAGCTGTCTAACAGCAGCATGTACCCATCATCGTAATATGGCTTTGGAAACTGCTGCAAAACCGAACCACTAGAGATTTCCTTTAGGTATCATGTAAGTTCAAAGTCAAATGGCCAATCAGTTCAATATGTAAAAGATGCAACATCACAGTCTGAAATTACATTGATATATAATTTATAATAAGAACCTACATTCCCAGTAAATTACTCCAGGTCTCTACACTTACAATCTGACCTTTAGTAGCAACACATTAAATGTACGGTCAGCTTATAGAGAGACTACAATTTTGTGTAGCATTACACAGAACTGAAATTATTCAGTATATTTGATTCCCTCCCATACTCAAAATTAAGACATGCTTTGTTAATCCTTATGCTAAAAACAATAAACAGTAATGTAAGGATTGCATGGACTTCAAACATTACACACACATTTGCTGATTTAAAGTGTACTGTAAATTGCAAGGTAGCAATTTAATTCACCTTAAACTTGGACAAGTCAAAACTATTTCCTAGAGCTGTATCAAGTTAATCCTTGCTCAAACAACTACACCAAAACGCATCTTTTTTTAAACGGCCAACCTTTTTCAGAACATCAGAGGATGGCATTAGACAGTTCGTATGTTTGCTTTTATTAAGTTTACAACAACCACATTTATTAGTACCTTGTTTGAAGTAATGCTTCCATAGGTGTTAGGCGATCCTGCAACTGTCGGGACACAGCAGTTAGCAATGATGCACAAGCTGTACTACATCCTGCCAAATCTTCATCCTTTACATAATTCAGCAATACAAAATACCAATACACAGATCCTGCATTAAAAAAAAAAAAAAAAAAATCAGGTAAAACATGATGTGAATTTTCCACTCAGAAAGCATACTCTGAAGCATAATCAATGGAAGTGATAAAAATGGTTACTAAATACAGACTAGGAAGCATTCTCCCCCTCCCCTTTTTTTAAGAGACTTCAATTTAGAATCATCCTGTAATCATTAGTTTCCACAAGTACTTCAAATTCTCTTATCAACTAATTCATAATTGAAGAAGAAAGATTCCCAAGAGACAGCTTCGCACATACTTCTTTCATTGCTTCTTCCCACTACTTCTACAAAGCACAACAATTCAAAATGCTCTTGAGACACTAAGGTGCTAGGCTAGGGGTCCCAATCCCTTCAGAGCCAAGCCTTACTCTAGATCGAACCCTTCTCCTCTCATACTCTGGTTTTGGCTGCTGTGTACTTATTCTGTATTTGCTGGAGGCACTGTTTCCTTACAGATCAATTCTGAGAGCACAGTGCAGTGGTTCTGTATGGAAACCCAAACCTCAGATTCCTCCTCCTCCTCCCTCTGTGCATTTCACTCCCTCAATAGTAGCGTGTCAAATGTTTCTATCTGGGTGGTAGCGCAACAAGCATTTTGGACTGCAAACTAATTTTCCTGTAAGAACTCTTGATGATGCCAAGCTAGATCCAATTCAACAACATCATACTGTGAAAAACACAAAGCCGGTCTTGCCACCCCAAATACGAGTGCTGAAGTCATCTTCCCATTCTACCTGGCACTGAAAGGGCTTCAACAAGGTGCTAAGATACCATTACTCTGCAATGTAGATGAGGAAGGAATTTAATTTAGTTAAAAGTTTCCTTTTGATGCAGAAGTAACAGAAGTAGTTGGACATCACTTGGATAGCCAGGATTCCTGGAATAACTCTCCTAATTTTCAGAAATAACAGAAAATCCTGACTCTCACTTATGCCAACAGAATCTATGGTTGCTGAACACCTTTGGAAATTCTTGTAAAACTTACTTAAGCTCTCCAAAAAATGACAGTGCCTTAACACTCTGTTTTAAGCAAGCTAATTTGCTTAAAATTCCATTATCTACAAATGTGTACTTCACACTTGGACACCACCTGACCAGACCACTCCAAGAAGCAGTTTATACCAATGGAACAATTACCTAATTCTTATTTCACAAGAGAGTCCAACAAAACATGCCAAACAACAAATGTACTGTGTATTTTTCTGACAACAAACATTGTATACGTACCACCTGTCGCAGCAGCAGGCAAAAGAGGCATATTGTCAAGCAAAGCTTTTAGAAGAACTGATCCAAACCCCTGCTGACTCGGGTCACACCTGCCATTGCTAGAAAGAAACACATAGACACTTTAACATTTAACAAAGTAAGAATGAAACACGAAATCTCCTCCAGAAGATGAAGTGGAAAGACTGATGTTCTTTGCAGTCATACCCTAACACATTTTTCTTCAGCAGCTCTTCCAGATCTTGTTGCTTTATAAATTCAATGTTAAACAATAACAAACATGTATATACGATTCAGACTGCATGCAAAACCCCCAAATACATATAAAACACAAATACATAAAAAGAAATATATAGAAATAATTAGCACTGACCTGATGCATAGCGCAAGAAATCGTGCACATTTGTGAGCTATGCTCCGTCCAGCTTCAAAGAAGCAAACACGTATTATATCAGAGACACATTTACGTGTTTTAGAAAGCAAGCTGTCGTTTCCTTCCTTTGAGCTGTAAAAACAGGTTACATATAAAACTTTATTTTTTCAACAGAGGTGATATTGAAAAATAGCCACGCTAATTTAAACACTATTTCTCTCTTACCTGCCAGGTCCATTTGAATACACTCCAGCCAGCCAACAAAGCGTGTCTAGCACAAGACTCTGAGCATGTTCTGTAGTCATACCATCATCTGTTTTCTTGCAAAGAGTGGTGAGCAGCTTCTCATGGAACTCTGAAAACTGTAACATGGCACATCGTTGAACTCTAGGGAAGAGGGGAGGGAAACAAAAACGGAATTATCCAATATGGCCGTTCTCCCATTAACATGTCCCTCCAGCTTTGTACCCTGTCTTAGAAGCGGCAGAAAAAAGATGACTAGATGAGGGTAAAACTAGTCCGCAAGCATGTACGTTACTTTCCGTGCACACACTTCCAATCTTCCTATTTTCTGCTCACAGAACTTCCTAGGCTACTGTATATTTAGTAACCTTCAGGGAATATTTTTTTCCTATTAATTTGTCTAGTAACTTCTAAACCTAAACAAACTTTCATCATCTACAACACACTTTGGCAACTGTTTGTACATACCTCTTTGCAGCCTCTTTGACCTTTTTAAGCCCATTATAGCCAGTGCCACCATTGTCAGGTAGCAGCTGGTAATACAAATTAAATACTATATTATTCATATTTAGGCCTGTAGTACCAATCCATAAAGACTTTAACCAGTTTTTTTAGTAAGATAGTTAATTTTGATTCTAACTGTTTGGCAAATAATATACTCTCCACTGTAAGGAAAAAGACAACATGTGAAACAGAAAGGAAATATGTTTCCTTTAAAAAAAAAATCCGTGCAAATAATTTATCTAATTTACCAAGAAAACTTATTTACATTTGCCTTTTCAAGTCAGGCAAATAATCACTCAACATACAGTTTCCTGCATGTTGTTATTCTACCACAACATGCACAGCACAGTGCTCTCAAACTCACAATTTACAGGATTTTCCACATCAAATACGCTTATGAAATGACAACTTGAAACAGTGGTTTGACCTGAGCTACTCTGAGAACTAAGTATTTTATGAGAAATATAACTAAAGCTAATATTTTTTAGAATTAAAAAAAACACCTACTAACCTTTCCTTTGAAATGGAAGTTTTTTTAAATCTTCGAATTGTTACAGAGACTTCTTGAAGTAAATCACAGCCTCTCAGATTATCTGATTTTCTTGAAGAATTAGTGGCTTCAATTTTGCTAGATGGCTTTTCCTGATTTTTTTTGGGAAAAAAAAAATAATCGTAAATCTCATTGCTTTTGACTGCTTCATTTGTATACCTTGTTCAGTGAAATGCATACAGTTCAGTAAAATCTCTCGCTAAGTTTGAGCACTGTACTAAAATAGACTGCTTTTATTCACTAATTGCTTTAATACAGAACATAAAATTTAATGTCTTGTAATTTATTATGTTCTAACCATTCTAATAATGTCCACAAGACATACACTGTATCATCCAATCTTACAACTACAACTATCAACAGTAAAATACACACACAGAGATAAAAATCTTTGTAAAAGGATGAGCTACAGCAGCTACTGAAAACACTAGTGGAAACAGAAATTTCAAAAACAAGTGCTCAGAATGGGCAACAGACCTTTTCAACTAACTTTGCAAAGAAGAAACAACTTAGAGATGCTGAACTCTGATTCTTGAAGGTGTTAGTGTCAACCCTTACAAAAGTCATTTTTAATGGATCTTAATTCTCCTAACAGTTATCTCATATTCAGATTACATAAATCATACCAATTCTACAACTTCAACACAAACATCTTTCTTGGCTATTCGTTACCTTGCCTGCTGCAACTTTTGCCAACAAGGAAGCAAGGGAATGGCCCTTGTTAGTCTGAGGTTTTAGAGATGGTATTCTAACAACTGGTCTAATGCCACCATTGCAGATTTCTTCGGTTCCTCTGTCATTCACTGCTTTAACATGAATTAAAAATGAACGGTACTTGCCACCAGCCATGCCTATAAGTGGAAAAAAAAAGGGGGGTGGTGAAGAATTTGCATAGTTTACTAGGGCAAGTTGTAAACACATCTCAACGTCACAGATATAGTATACAAGCAGAGCTCAACTACATTAATTACAGTACTTTAGCATCACTTTGAAAAGGTAGCTCACTATTGCGTTATACAGCCAAATTCGTCAACGTGAAAATAAATACCAACCAAAGTCTGACTACAGAAGCATAAGATAAACTTTAGCCACGTATACTTCATGTGAGTAGCATAATAAACTGGCTTACCTTTAACAAGCTTTGGGCTTGTTAGTGTCAACATTCCAGCATGTCCTGATAGATCAAGTCCAGTAGCCAGCCATACTGGACCGCAAAGTATATCTTCTTTGTGTTCCTCCAGGAACGGACACAATCTAAGACCTTAAAATACATGAGTAACATGGACCTGAATTACTCATGTGTAAGTCCCAAAATCTGATCATTTGCATGGGTTAAAAATACATCATGTCAAACTCTGATCACCAAATACTAAATCACTAAATATAAACTCTACATCAAAAAACTAACAATCACTTGAGGTACACTTTTAGCCATTTTCCAGTGAAATCAATAAAGTTAAGTTTTCAAAGCATTTTCAGTTATAGTATATGGATAACATGTATGATGACTGGCTCATAGCCAAAAAATGCACAACTGATGAAATGATGAATCAATATATTTTGATCCATAACTCTCACTGGGTCTTTTCTGAAGCAGGACAGCACTGTTTAAAACAAACAAAAAAACCAAACCCCAACTAATTTGTTTCTCCCACTGTATATTGAAATTATCGTTCACTCATCTTCTGCCTCCTTCTCAGCATGAAAAACCTCCTTCCTTTCTTTTATAACCCCTCTGATCCCCCTTCATCCTTTGCAACACCGTTCTTGGAGTCATAGAATCATATAATGGTTTGGGTTGGGAGGGACCTTTAGAGTCATGCTCCAGATAAGCCTGATCACATGAAAGGACAGAAGGTGTAAAGTAAGACTGTTGAAAGGACAAAGAAAAAAAGTCATAGTTCTGGAACTGATGCACTCCAACTATCAATTCTTAAGTCTGTAGCTCTCCTCACTCACATCTAATCTGATTGCCTTTCAGAGTCTCTCTAACAGATCTTGTGGAAGAGTACTGGTTAAACAGAAAAGGTTACAAAAACAGGCACAGGAAGTCTATACAGCTGAAAAATTAAGATGACTAGTTATGAATTCTTTAGCAGCTGTTTATATTTCTTGGTTTACAGCAGCAGTCTCTACAAAAGACATGTATGCAAAGAAAACTTTTAATAAAAGTAGCTAAGGAAACCAAGTAAAATACTGCTGGAACAGGGTTTAAGTTAGAAATGTGCCGGCTCAGTCTACTTTATTTCTAAGCTCAAATAAATACTAATCTGCTTTTAAGCACTAAAAGTCTCCAGAACTTTTTTTTCTTGGTGTGTTTGTGTTAAACTTTCAACTCATACAGTAAACAGACCAGTGAGAGAGGCAACACTGAACAGGGCTGAGAAATCAGTCTATTTTAAATGGTTGAGAAAATTTTGCAGAGAAATTCCAGTATATCATTAAAAAAAGAAAGAAAAAAAAAAAGAGCAAGCTCATATTTTAAACAAGGTATAACAAGATAAATGAAACTTACATTGTGGTTCCTCTACATCCATATACTGCATTTCTTCACTAAATTCAACCAGTCCTGGTTTTCCATTTCTCTCCACTTCAATATTATGAGCTGGAGATAAAGGAAATGTGATCTGTCTATCTACTGCTGCTTCTGGAAATAAAAATATTAGCAAGATTTCATAAACATTGCTTAAGGCTCACAGAAAACAGAAGCAGTAGTGTTCGTAGCAAATTTATCACCTTTCTGCCCAAAACGCTATTTCTAATATAGGCATGTTTTTCATATTAGGATTTCAACTGAACTTGCAGCAAACGGCTAAAAAATATTTCTTCGCATGACCTGTAAATAGCCTGCTTTACTTTAACACTGTCCAACTTATTTTCTCCTAATAATCAACTGCAGATTACACCTAAGTAATTAGATTCCAGTATTGAAAGTTTGATAATTTAAACTGAAAATAACTGCATTGCTCCTGCTGAACATCAGATATTATTTTGATAACACTTGAGTACAGCTCTTTCTTTTAATTAAACGGTTCTCATGAATCATAGATGAAGAGGACATGCAAGCAAATGAACAAGAAGCATATACAGCAAATTAACTGCCAGATCAAAAACATTAGTTCCAAACCAGAAGAATTATGCCTCTGGACTTCCTATTATTACACACTACACATTTAACTGGTTCCAGGGTTCCTGTTGTACAAAAAACAACTGAATAAACTCTCCCCTACAGATCTTCCTTAGGTCTTGTCTTAAAATTTCAGTTCCTTCCTCACCCTATGGAGGCAGAGAAGGGAAGGGTGGGGGGGAAGTTAACTGAATTTCAGTCTGAAGATTTGATACCTTTTCAACAGCCACCAAACAATCCTGAATATTACTTTCCCCTGGGATTAGGGCATTTTGGTTAATATCCAACACAGATATAAATTATCCAGATTTGCCTTCCTTTACACCGAAATCATTAGCATTCTTTCACTCAAGAGCGCGTAGGAAACAAAAAAAGGCAAATGTCATTAATGCCCTATCCCAACATCCAAGAAATTGAAAAAGGCTAGGAAGCAACTGCAATGCCATAACACTTGAAAGGATGTCAGTTAGTTGAGGGTCCCCAGTTCTACCAAACTAAGAAGAAACAAAGGCCTTCCCAAGGTTGCCTTGCAGGCATTCTCACATCCCCCAGACCTTTCCAGACTTCCTGCGTATACCCTGGCAGTCCACTCCATGCTTTCTCCACCCTATCTATAACAGAAAAAAGCAAATTCCACCACACTGCAGGTAAGGAAGTGAAATGCCACTTTCTGGAAGAGCTCTGTCATGTCTTATGTTCAGTATGCTGCAATGTAAAGCATCCACAAAAAGCTCTGGCCATTTATTTCACAGTCAAATCCCATGTCAAAGAATTACCAACTCATGGAACTGTTTGCTCAGCAATATTTAAAACTGAAACATTAAGGAAAAGAGTATAGCGTTTCTTTTACTGTTTTGTTTCACAGGCGAAGATTTTCAGATTAATTCTGACATCCAGATCTGCAAATGGACTGAATGCTAAAATTCATGCCAAAAACAAAGCAAGTTCCATTCAGAAGAGCAACATGGACTATCTGTTCTATTTTTTGATTTGACAGAGGAAAATTCTGCCACATGTTAAAACTAAGGTTTTGCTTCAAGAATTAAACAAAGGAAGAACCTGCAAGAACATCTGTTGACTGCTGTCCTGCAGTCACAGCCAGCACTTCTGCCAAAACTGTTAAACCATATTGTATCCTAAAAGAATGCATTTGGTTAACCACCAATTTATAGGATTTGTTTATAAAAGTATCCCAGTACACTTTTTTTTCTTGTTAAACACTGGGAGATGCTAGAGTGAGATGTTGTATGAAACCATGTCAATGATATTTGGTATGCCTGTATTCCTTTTTAAAATTTACAGCTCTGTTACCCTTGTTTAACTGGGGTGCTCTTACTTAGCATAAAAAAAAAAAATAGAAAAGGGGAAAAAAAGAAGAGCTTTTAAAATTATGGTTGCTGCTGTCCCAAACACATTTTATATGCAGCAGCCAACTTCATAATATTCAACAGCAAGATTTCTCTGAAATACCAAGTTCCTAGAAGCTTTTCAAAAAGAGATGGCCAGATAAAGATAACCAATCAATGCCTCAGTAAAACAAAGTGCTGCATGTAACTCCTCCTGTCCCTAGCAGACCAGGCAGCAGGACATGCAATGAACATGCTCACCACAGGAAAATCCCAGTGGAGGCACCAACTCTTCCACATCAAAGCGACTTTTCGATTACGCTACCCCCTCACAGGTTCCCTGAGAGCTAGTAAGATGCAGAGTCCAGCTAGGAGCCTTCCCAAGGCAGAGCATTCATAACTTTGGTCCACCCTGTCAAAGCTCCAAGGAACAAAGGGTGAAATCATGCTGCAGCTTTCGCGTAGCTCAGTTAATGAGCCAGATGATGACAGAATTGCCAAGGAAGCCAGGTTTTATCTACTGTCATCAAAAAAAGCCTTGCTATTTTCTCTTATGCATCCAAGAGGCACTGGCAAATAATTTCCTTCTGTAACTTAGAATAATTTATTATAATTTTTAAAAATATATCAAGAACTTAAAAGAGCACCATTTGTTTCATCAGTCAATCTCTAGGATGATTTACAAGTGACAGCATTTTTTTTTAATGATTGTAGGATTCAAGCAGTACAGAATAATTCAGTTCAACCTTTTTGAGCTATGCACTTTTATTTGCATAAAATTCAGGACTTTGAAACTGTTTATCCAGTTTGTTTCCCCAATTTACATTCAAACACAGTAAGTGAAAACAAGACCGTGATGCTGAGAAACAGAATAAAATGGAAATAAGTAAACTCGAAATATTTACACGATCTCAAGCAATTCTTCTAATACACATCACATAGAATAATGAGTTTGAGAAAAGAATTAATATTCTAAAAGATGCCTTAAGTTCTTTCTTACCATTGACTTTCCCTAAGCCCGGAGCTTTATTTTTCAGTAAAGTCACTTGAATCTGGGGAATGTTTGTGATGTTCGAATTCAAAACAAATTTGAAGTCCACGTGTCCAACCATACAGGCTTTTGGTAGAACCAGTTCAAAGACATGCTCATCCCAGCTGTTACTGTCAGGAACAAAGACGACAATGACCCAGTGTTAAGAGAAAATTCAGATGAAGCAGGCAGCATTACCCAGTGCCTTTTCCATCTGTGCACAATTTTTTTAACAAGAACAACTTATTTTGCATTAGTTGACACCCACATGAATTTCCGAAGTAAAAGTCTTTCAAGCCACAGTTAACCACATTTATTTTGCGAAGAACACGTTAAAAGCCAATTGATAAGAGAGGGCAAATCCATGTTCAAATAAAAGTAGCAGTGAAAAGATTCCCTATTACCTTCATTACAGTACTGTTTACATATTACTACAAATACCAGTTACTCATTTCTAGAAAAAAAAGGAATGGGCAGGTGGGAGGAATCACTAAAACCAGATATACCCATCAGTGAAGTGTATGAAAGCACAATAGTAAATACCTTACAATCTCTTAAGTTGGCCTTCTCAGTTTCTAAGTGTTAATGTCACTTTCCAGTGGTACAACAGTGACATGCAGGACACTCAAAATACTAGCTTCAAATTATCTTTTTAAAATATATTTGATAATTTATACAGTATGAGAAGTGCTTCTTACCAGATAGATACTCAGAAGCCTGCGCTGTGCAAAATGGGTACAGCTTTCTTTTAATGAGTCATATTTTCCTTTTGAAGCCAACTTTGGTTTACACTGAAAGTGTAAACTTAAGATAATAAGTACTCCTCAATGATCAGTGCCATAGTTTGATAGACTACGGTTTGCAAAAAATAGTTCAAACCAAACAGCAATTCAAATAAAACTAATCACACAATTGTCAATTTGTATACATTTTAAGAATAACTGTGCTTCCTGATCTTCTCAATTTATCAGTAAATAATTTTTTGAAGAGTAGTAACTTTGATAGCCTGCGATTATTTAATTGTATAACAGAACACTAAGAAACCGAGTATGCTGTTATAAATATTGGTTAGATGTTTTTCTAACATCTAAATTACAAAAAGGTATTTTAAATCAAATAACATGCTACACATTGAGTATTGTGCAGAAAACCATTTTAAAATAAATGAAGGATTGGTACAAGTATATTTAATTCTTTGAATTTTTTTTACAGTAATATCCCTGAAGGCCATATCTCCCTGAGGCAAGCATAATACACTTATAACATATTCCATGTACGCATAATGGCACACCAGCTTTCCAGAACAAGCAACACAGAAAGGCAGTGATTTTGGGAGGAAAGATGGACAGAAGAGGAAGACGGACAGAAGAGAACTTGTGGTTATGATTTAAGAAGGAACAGTGAAGAATTTTCAGCTAATTGTAAAATAACTCAGGTAAATAAAATATAATGAAAATTTATCCAACAACTCCAAGGAAAAAAAAAAAAAAAACTGTTAGCAAATGTAACATTAAAAACAAAATCGCTCATGCCTGCTTTCTGGATTGGAGAATATGTAGCCCAGTGCAAAACAGGGAGAGGTTTGGGGTGTTGTTTTATGTCTGAGTATTCCTATAGGTGTCATGCAAAGCATGGACTGAATGAGACATTCAAAGGAGCAAGCCTTCTGAAAGACTAAGTAATATTCTGCTCATCCAGTTTAAGATCTAGTACAAAACCAGTTAGTCTGCAGTACTCTTTTGTAGTCTGCATGTTGCATATGACAAATACCGCCGTACCGAATTACAACTATTATTTGTCTACTCCAGAAATCTATTTTTGACAGAATTCAGCAGCAGGTTCCCCAAAGGAAGTTTTAAGTATCTCTCAATAGGCATGTACAGAAGAATGATCCTCCATGAAGGTGTCACATTAATCCAATAGTGAAGACAGTTTCTTATACCTGTAGCAGTGAACTTCACAATCTAATTCTGTGATGAGTGAAAAACTCCCCTTTAAACAGTTTTTTTAATTTCTCATAGGTCTGTTTAAATGTATCCTCTGTATTTGTGTGTAAAGTTTCAAAGCAGCAAATTAATTTACTTCCTTGTTATTTTCTCAATATTTTAGCATATTCATCCTAAATACCACTTTTCTGATAGTCTAATGCAAGTTCTTTTTAGCAACTTACCTCACCTTTGAAACCCTTCTAAGTCTACAGCATCTTTTTAAAGAAGAATACACAATCGAGACTGTGTTCTAAATGCAAATATACCGTCATTCTCACAACTACAAAATACTTTCCAACATACTTAATTCCTTTTCTAGAACACCTTATCAACGTTTGATCTTCCACTACCACTGAACTTTGAGCTGCAGACCCATTTCCAGAGTTTAAACAGTGGAAAGCACCCTGGTACCTAGTTCCTCCTTCTTTCACATATTTTCAAATGCCTGCATAAGATGAATACATAAAGTATTTCCTATATAAATTTGAGAAAAAGCCAGGAAACTCAGATGTCACTGTTTTATCAAACCACATTACAAATTCACGTACTTTATTTAAAAGGATTAACCCAATTTAACATTTCAGTTAAATTATCACTGAAGGGGAAATACTGATATTTATTTAATTCATAAGGTAAACCAGACTCTGCTTTTTCTGTTGTCTTTGTTACACAGCCTTTTTAAAATAACAAAAGTAGGATTGAAGGAGCATGAATGTAATATAATGCCATTCCCTAAAATACATTTACAGGATTATCGCCTTCTATCTATTCGAGAAACAAAAGAATTACCATATCAAATTGCATTACTCATCCAACTCTGTAATCCCACATCTCGACAGGAATCGGTATGAGACACTCAGTGAGGAGATAAAAGGAACCTCATATTAAGGACCAACAAAATAATGCTAAATCAAAAAGTTTCTTCTCAGCTACCTTTTAATTAAGAGCTAATGTTGCTCTCAATCTCAAGATTGCATATTCTATCCTATGAACAAAGGGACTGTAATTTAATCATTTTCGTCATGAGTCATTTAGCAGATGTCAAAAGATTTCCAGCACTAAATCAAAACTTTTAACTTCACCCTTTATGTTCTTGTTTTACTTTCCAGCAGCCATAATTCTTTTCCTCTAATGAAACAATATTCATAAGTTAATGTCCTACCTATCACCTTCCAATTTACAGCTATTACCTTCACTGTTCGCTTCCTTACATCTTCATATCGGTAGCTTCCTACTTTTCAACTGTTGCTGAATACACTGGATAATCAATAGTTTTAACTGGAAGTTATTTTGCAAGGAACCACCTCCTTTCCACTTGTTATATAAAGAATATTTTACTCACACAAAGCAAAACCACAAGGCAGATAAATAAATGTTTTAAAGCCTATAACACACTGCGAGTTTTTAGCCATAGATTATGAACATTTAATTAAAGCAAGTTCAGCTCATGTTAGTTGTCA
Source organism: Vanellus vanellus (assembly GCF_965231255.1). Taxonomy (NCBI): domain Eukaryota; kingdom Metazoa; phylum Chordata; class Aves; order Charadriiformes; family Charadriidae; genus Vanellus; species Vanellus vanellus. Next base: position 37,597,894 of record NC_138907.1, read on the forward strand.
GCCCTGGAAATGCCTGCAACTATTACCTTCCAGACCTGTTTTCCCACCTGGAATGTTTCATTATCACATGCTAGCTTCCACTTATTCATACGACAAGCTTTTTTCCCCCACATATGATATCTAGCTCCCCTAGCAACCTTTGGCTATTTCATTGTTTGCACTGTATGGGTGTTTAGATTCCACGTTACTATCCTAATCTTGTACATCAGTGGGACAGATGTGTGACAGCCTGACCCAAAAGATCAGTGCCTTATTATGCATGTGTCTTAATAAAACACAACTTTTATCTATATTTTGTTTCTTCAAGCATTTTTCAGAAAAACTATGCAAAGCTACTTCAGGTAGGTTTTAAGCATCTCTCCAAGGAGACTGCAACACTGCTCTCCTAGTCTCTAGGATCCCAGAGGAATTCCAAGTTCTCATGCCATGGGTAAAAAAACTAAGAAGTACTACACATACCATGTTGGTGCAGTTCATATCAATGAAAATACTGCCTGAATTTTAGCACAACTAGGGCTCTATACTGGCTTATGTCAATGTCTCCTGTATAAAGGTTTAACTTGAGATGAACTGACATAAATCCAGAGTTTATCTTCACATGTTAAAATAAATTACAATATGATTTTGTTTAGGACAACTAATTAGTCATATGGGCACCTGCAGCTTGCGTTTTGTGATTAAAAAATGTGCTAAGAATGTGTGTATGCATAAGAAGGGTGAATCAGAATTTTATAGAAACAATCAAGAATATCTGTAATTCTGGTGAATGTGCTTGTCTAATTATATAATGAAATGACACTGTTTGGCAAACAAAAATACATGAATTCAAAACTTGACTTTTCAATTTGTTTCAAGGTACACTAAAAAAACTCCGGCAATCTCACGAAGACCTATAATGCAAACTACCAGATAGGGATTATTATCTTTGAAATCACACATTCTTAAACTTGCACGCTACTTAAAACCAATTAAATTGCATGAAATTTGTGATTATACCAGCTATACGAACTAGTTAAGGAATACACACGTGATTCTTTTTGCACTGTTACCTGTCTGTCTGTAGCTTCCAAGTTCGAGTATGCTGGGCTGCGTCCCCATGGTGCTGCTGGTGCAAATGCTGAGGATGCCGCCTTTGCTGCTGCTCTTGCTGGACTTCTACCCAACAGGGAGGAACAGTGGCAGAAAACCGTGGCGTCAAAGTCTCAAAACGGGTCAGTTCCACCAGGGACGTCAGTGTTTCAAGGGAAAATGACTGGTCCACCAAAAGATCAACTCCTGAATAATTACAGAACATACATTAATTACTACATTGATATTTTTTCCAGAACATCCTATGAACAGTTTGAAATATATCCAAACTGTTCTAGGTAAAATTTAACTACATGTTATATGAAGTTTCTAAAAAAAAAAAACACCAAAAAACAACCAAAACCAATCCACAAAAAACCCCGCACGCAAACAAACAAACAAACAAAAAAAGTCAAACAAACAAACACAAGCAACCAAACAACACTAGCCTTCAAGTCAGTATCCTTTGAAGACAGCTCATTTGGAATACATTTTCTAAGTACTGAGAGCTCTAAGCATGCCATCTGGGATTAAACCAGAAGCATCAGGAAAAAGTAATTTGCCAGCTATACTTTGATGATGTAAAGCTGATTAAAACTTTTTTTTTTTTAATACCTCTGTTGACTCAGATGAAAAAAACATGAAAGTTTTTCATTTCATGAAGAGAGATATATGGAATTACTATGCAATTGTAACATTTTTATCACTGTTTAAAACATTACTTTGGCACCTTCTTATCAATATAGACTTGTTTTATGGTGGATTACTAGAATGTTTTGGAAGGCTCCCAGTTTAGCTTAAGAGAGGGGTAAGAGAAAAACAAACATGCTTTATGTAATGCACTTAAAAAGACACTGGGCCTAGACAAGTATTTTGTCTTTTTGTCTTCATATTCCAAGTCTTGTCCTGAGGAAACAAGAATATTAATTGAAGTAGTATTGAAAACTAAAATATCCCAGGGAGACAAACACCTAATGAAACAACACAAAGAAACTTTGAAAATAATCAGATTTCCTTAGAAAAATAAAAATAAATTGAAAAGTTGAGGGAAAATAAGATATGCGCAATGTCAATTTTCTTACATTTTTGAGAAAATCTTGTAAAGGAGCGATGGTTTTCAAAAGGAGAAAGTTTGCTACCTGACTACTACTGTCACCATCCCAGGAAAAAAACAAAACAAAACAAAAACACCAACACAAAAAAAAATCCCCCCAGTTAACTCTGAACCTAGAAACTATCTTGCAAAGCAAGCCAGGTTAGAAACAAAATAATAACAAGATTACATCCTCCAAGTTGAGAGTAGAAAGACACACACAATTCTTCCCAAAAAGTGAAGAAGCTTAAGAGGAGATACACAGAGTCAGGCAAAAATTTCACTCTCATTGCAACAACTATTATTTCAGCTTTTCCATCTAGGAGGCAGGAAAATGTTGAAGAGATTAGAAGTAAAAAATGCTTTAGAAATTTAATTTCAGTAATACAGGAAACACCTTCATTTTTTTTTACTGCCAAATGTGAACCTCATTAACTAGATGACACTGCAGCGACAACTGAGATCATAGCTCAAACTGTGCAACAATTCTGTCATTGAGGAGACAAGATTTTTTTTCCGCTTCATTCTCCCTCCCCTCCCAACAGTAACAACTACAAATTCAGAGTATTCAGAGCAACCATATGTAATGAGGTATCAACCCCTAAAATTGAAAAACAAAGGACTTAAACTTTCCAGTGCTGTCAGATACACTTGGCTGCTTTTGCAAAATTACATTACTTTTGTTATATTGTAATATTGAGTTATGACAAGCTGAAGTTCTAATAGCATAATTATTTCTTTATTGGCCATTAGCAAAAGAAGAAAGGTGTGGAAGAAAGCCACAGACTTCTCTCCCTCGGATATGTACAATGGTTTATTACCTAGCAGTTTTCAACCTTCAGGAATGGCTCCTTTGATGGAAAAGGGAAGGAGCAGGAGAAATTCAGTCCCTGATGCAGAGAAGAATACAGCAACTGCTGTACTGCTGCCTACAGATAATCTTATAACAAAAATCTTATAACCTTCCCTCTTTTGATCACCTCTTGTGGAGTAAAATTAGGGTCATACAAAGACAGCACAACACAACTTAAAGTGTTACAAGGCTGGCAGCAGGCAGGGGTTTAGGGAGAAAGACAGCACGTAGCCTGTTGACAACAAAGATGCCATGATCCAAAATGGTCCTGTACTGACACTCAGTACTCTCCCAGCTTCTTTTGTCCCCTACAGCTACAGGCAAAGACACGCTCCCCCTTCCCCGACATACACACACACAAAATTAACTTCTCTGAAATAATCATATCTACGTGACTGGCTTATTTCCATTGTATCATTGCTTTATCTTCATGCTTTACATTATTTATTCTTGTATTTTATATTCTAGGTCATCTATTCCCAGTATATCCCTATTTCTGTCCCAACAGACATGACCAAAACCTCCAAACTCCAACCCAACTGAAATAATTGTGCTTTGCGTCTCTATCTTCAACAACTGCAGGTTAAAACAAAATGAAAAACATAACAGTTTTACAGCTCTCTCATAAACAATTCCCTTTAAAACTCAAAGCAAGACTATACACAGAGAGAGAGAGAGTTCAAAAACCTCAGCATGACTCGAATATTCCTCTGACTTAACCAGCAAAGTTAGATCTGTTGTTAAGTTTTAGTAGCATGTTATCTACACTAAAGCATCTTTGATGAGCGTTGAGAAAAGATCAAGAGGCCCATACAGGAGCTCCCACAACCTGCATACTCACTGTTCTCCCTTACAAGCAGGGGGAGCTCCTCACATTTTTACCCTTCTACCTGACTACAAAAGGAACAACCCACTCACCCGACTCTTCATTTTACCTAAGTGGGCCACAATACTACAAAAGGCAGCAGGGTGGTATATGAGAACTGCAGTAAAGATAAGACCTACAATATGATGTTTAGGGTAGAAATAGGATTTGGACAATTAGAATCAATTATTTCTTGCTGCCCAAGGCAGACAACCTTTCCAGGAAGGAAACTAGTAGGTAAATGACAGCACAATTTGAGCATAGCTCAACCCAGACAAACTGCTAAAAGCAAAAATCCAAGAGTTCACATCATAAGCCTTATTTATCAACAGCAACTGCACTGCTTGAAGCATAGAGAGCATCAGTTTCACTGTGTGCAACAATACCTGTTGAATACATATTTTGTACAGTTTTATTAAATAGATCTGTACAGCTTCTGCATGAAATTTTAAGGCAATTTTATATAATGAATATATGATTTTAATTCCAAATAAAGAGTCCAAGCCTACTTAAACCAGGAGGGAAGCTCAGTGCCTGCACAATTACCTGTTATTCCCTGTCTGCCACATGTAAAATAACATGTTGACATTGGAAAAAACAATCAGTTATACAAAAAGTTGGGGTTTTTTTTTAATCAGGAACTGCTAAAGTGTTATGCTTGTACATAACCAGTGATAGACATACAGTAACTACAGAACTCCAACTTCAGGCAGCAAAAAAGTAGAAAGCAGCACACTGTTAAATAACTCAAAATCATCTTAATATGCAACTTCCAAAACTCACAAAAGGATTTTTACTCACGATACATTTAAACATGTGCAATTTACCTGTAATGCCTGGACTAGAAGGGTTGGATAAGGGCTTGGTGCCTTCTGATGACTGTTCCACACTTTTGGAAAGGGATCCATCTACAAGTATATCAGCTTCATCTATGTCATCGCAGGTCCCTCCAATCTGAAGAAAATGAAGTTCTCCACCTAAAATCATCACAGACAACAAAAGAGGCAAGTTTAGACAGGCATACAGCTAAACTCAACCCACAAGACAGGCTTGCAGTTGAAATTCTACACAATTATGACAGTAATTATGCAGGACCTGAAACCAGTAAGATTATATAGGAATACTCATTTTGCTTTACTACTGCAAATTGTTTCTGGGTAAATGCAAAACAGAACTACAAAAACACTGACTCCAGTTGTGAATGGCATCAAAGGAAAAAAGAAATATTAAGGGGGTTAAAAGGTAATTAACTAAAGAAACCTCAACAGGAACCCAAAATCATAACCATTATGACACTTTACATAATCCAAATAATGCTTTAAACAGAAAATATTCCATCGTTGTCAACATGTCCATCAAGGCCTACACTGACTCATTTGTACTGGTTGCATAAATTTCCTCTTAAAGTTCAATATTGGAGAATTGAAAAATCACTTCCCTGCTGAACTCTCCTAACTATGAGGGTCTTCACATTCTTTCATCAAACCTGGAATTATAACACTGATCAGGTCAACAGTCAAAAGAGCAAGACCAAAATTTTCAACAGACACAATGTTTTGATGGAAGCTTGAAATCATTCAAAGAAGTTGCCCCTTATTGACCACTACAGATATACACAGATGAATTCTGTCATTTACAGAGAAGTCACCAAGAAGTAATGCTCAATTTTACATAAGGCTGGGGGGAGAGGAAGGGCTGTTAACAGTTTCAGAAGTTACAAAAATCCTTATCAGTAGGATTTAAATAGGAAAATCCTAGGGTACGCCTTCCAAAGTTTTTCTGAAAATTGATTACAGACTGTTCTTCAGCATCTGACTAACATGACAAACCCTGTTATGCAAATTATCCAGGTAATCTGAAATAAACAAACTTGAGATAATATATGTAATAAAAACCCAAGATAAAAGCATAATCAGCAGGTACACGTTCCCCACTGTGAGGGGAGTGAAATAGAGAGCGACAGAGGGGCACGGCGAGGCAGAGAGCGAGCACTGAGAGGCACCTCTAGAGCTGGCAAAAGTTTTTTTCTGGATCTCAGTAAGAAAGGCCTGACAACAAATGGCTTAATAAAACAGCTGTTTTAACAAGACAGAATAAAACGAGGAAAATAATAGCTCAAATGACCAAAAAGGAAGAACCTCTCCATGGACAGGACCTACATGGTGTGCTGTAGGAAAATCCACCCGGGGTCTGGGTGACGCTGCACGAAAGGAGGGCTCGCAGCATCTGAAGGGACTTGAGATTTTCTCACTATTTATATTTCTCCTTCTATTCTATCTCATTAAAACAGCTATTTCATTAGGCCATTAAGGCATTTGTTGGTGGGGACTTTCTCACTGAAATCCAGTAAGAAGCCTGTACTGCCCCCTCTCAGCCCCAACCCACCCCTGGTGCAGAACAGTACATCCCAAGTAGATCCCAAGAGTGGAGGGGAAAAAAACAGTTCTAGCAAATAACACTTATAATGAGCTTCCTTAAAATTAAACAGCTGACAAATGAGCAATTTTCCTCACACAAAGAGAATTAGGGACACATTAGAAAACACAGACCTTGACAGCTTCATTTGGTAATAAGCCAAACCTCAGTTTGTTTCCTGTACTGTTTACTGCTCAAATATCAATGATCAGAATGATCTCAACAAGCAAAACCAGATAATCCCCTGTCCTGAAAGTAAAGTACACCCTAATGCAATGGAAGTTCAACATACTGACTTGCACCAACTGCCAGTTTTATGGCTCACAGCAGGAGAAACGCTGAAGAACTTCAAAGGTGTGGATTTTTCTAAGGGAAAGTTATGCCAAGGTCTCACTTATTCTGTAGGTGGTTGGGTAGGGTTTGGTTTTAAAGAAACAAAACCTTAGTTCTCAAACCAAGTTTCTGAGTTTCTGTCACTAATTAACAGCAGCAAATAATGTCCTTACCATTTTACTCATATTACAAGAGGAAAAGGGACTCAGAATCCCTGCATTCCTGAAAGACTCCAGCACTTTTCCAAGAAAAATTCTGTGTTAAACTTGAGATATCTCACTTCCTCATGTTTGTTTTTAAAAAGCTTCCATAAAATGAAGCTTATCATGAACAACAGTATTAGCCTATAGAATTATTAGTTCTTATGCACATTTTCCAAAACCCTGCAGGTGGCTCGGCTCCTGTATCACAAAGGAGGCATTTGTTCTCCTAGAACATCCAAAGATGACCTTCTGATGATGTACACTTAATTTTGTTTCAAAGATACCATAGTTCCTGTAATCAAGTGCCAGGAAAAAAAAAAAAAATCTGTGCAAAAGTCAATGCTGCTTCTTTTGTGTTGTTTTTTTGGTGTGTTTTTTTTTTTTTTTGGGGGGGGGGCACATTACTACTAGCTCATAGAATGCACTAGTAAGCTGAAACAGTGATTCATCTCATGCTTTCTAAGTCTAGCCAGGTAGCAAACATCATAAGCAGTAGTTTAGCTGAAGACTTCTCTGCTTGCATCACTTTGACAAAGGTGATAAATGCTTCTGTTGCACTATCAAGAAGATACAAAAGCTGACGCTGACATACTCAGTGATCGCAAAGGAGAATAATTGGAAACTGGCATCATTACACTTCCTGAAAATAACGGGTAATATATTAAAAACATTGTTAATTTAATTCTGAATTGTATTTAAAATCTGTAATTTGCTCGGACTCAAAAATCTGGTGTGTTATACAAACAGAACATAAGAATCATAAATCCATCCAAATAAATCCCAACCTTCATTCTGGCAAAACAGCTATTGGTTTCCAGGAAAGCAGCACTGGCACAAGTTAGAGAACATGTCAGAGCCTAGGTCACTGCAGTCAAAGCCAATCTGGTGAAATGTTCAGTATCCTGAAGGTATCCTGCACTCTGGCAGGAGTCTGGAAGAGTGACACAATTGTAGATAGCAAATCACAATAGAAGGACATAGTTGAACAATACCCGAATAGTTAAAGGAATTAAGAAAACAAAGCCATACCACGGGGAAACTATTCACTGAACAACTTAAGAGTCCTTCATATCTCACCACTGGGGTGTAGAGAAAGGGTTAGCTCTAAACCTACTTATTCAGAACACTTGAAAAATGTCCTCAAGAAAGCTTCCCCAAAACCTCACTCCAACAGAATTTACACTATTCTTGAAGATTTCAGCTGCAAAATTCCATTCCGCCTTAAGAAAAAATAGAACGCAATTAAATAGTGACAAGTGAAAGTTACTATGCCAAGCAAGAAATAATTAAATGCATTATTACGGGATGAAGAAAAATCAGCTAGCCAGCAGTTTTGTAAAAGAGGTTCTTGTGAGTCAGAAGATAAACCTGATTCAATTTCCTGCTCAAAAGTGCAAACATGCCACTATGTATACAAGCACGGTATGTACAGGCTGCAGAGCTGCTAAGGAATTCTTTTCCATTCAAAGGCATCTGTAGGATTACTGTGCCTGATTTTGGGTATCTCATCAAGAAACACATGGACTGACTTGAGCAGGTTTGTTGAGAAGGGAGAGTAAGGTGTTTTGTTTTGTTTTTTTTTCTTTCAAAGTCCCTGAGGAAAGTTTAAAAGGATTGGAGAGATTGGGCTTAAGAAAATAAATGGTTGGAGAAGGACAGTACCTAAATAAACTCTGTCTTCTCCTTTTTTGAAGCAATCTCTTTGCCACGTTCATAAAGGATAGTAATGACTCCAATCAGGAAGATGATACAGGCTAAACAATAGGAAAAAAAATCATTTTCAAGGACAGCATGCGGTAGAAAAAATGTCATGACTAGGTTGTTAAATCTCCATGTTGAAGATCTTCAAAAACAGCTGATCAGTACTCTGCTTCTGAATAGGCAAATGTAATTGATCCTGACTTGAAGATGATCTCTTAGCATCACTTCCAACACTAGTTCTGATGTGGAAAAAACTCTACCTCTCCCCCATCCCATCAGACCCCATTGCCTATGAATGCAGACAACTGAAAATGCTAAATTGATTCCTGAACTTCAAATACACCGGTATGCAAGGCTGACAAAGCCCAATGACATGGAAGATGCAAATAAGATATCCAAACAAAATGGGAGAAAAGCTACAGAGAGTAGTTAATACACTATAGACAACTCAAGAGCAAGCAACCTGTTATAATTGAAAGGTACAACATTTGGGGGAATCAATTCTCAAATATACGAAAGTGCCATCCAGTTCTGCCAGGACTTGCAACAAGAAAAATTAGCATAGGCAACTCACTTTTGACACACCAAACTCCAGTCTGAAAAAAAACACTTTCTCCAACTAAGGGGAGTAACTAGAAAAACTCTTGTTACAATGTAACACTGCAGGCAAGAATTTAGGGGAATTATATATAGAGAAAAGAACATTAAAAAAAGCATAATCACAAAAGACACCTAAAGAAAAAAGTGCTCATAAACAAAAGTGTAAAAACAATCAGTAACAAACAAAGGTACATGATGGATTACATTCTGTGTTCATAGTCTTCTTTTACAGCTTCCAACTCTAATTCAGAAATAGTCAAAACCCAAAAGAACTGATCCAATGTGGTCTAGGAATAGCTGTGTGTGAGAAGCCGATTATGGAACTTCATTCAGTTGGAGCTGGACCTTTTTTCCTGTCGGCTCTGAAGCAATATAGACAGAAAAGAGAACTGCTAGAACAAAAAGGCACTAGAGTTCTTCCTTATGATGAAAACAAGTAGAAAAACTTCCCTTTTTTTTTTTTCCTCCTGCTTTTCCCCAAACTATTTCCAAATAATAAACTGAAAATATAACTAAATTAATTTAGGGAACTACTGAAGAACCACTTCTTAAAGATCAAATTGACTTTCCGTTGAGAAATACTTTGCCAGATGTAAAGCAAAGACATACTAGCATTTTCAACAGGACTCAACAGGGAAATAATTTACTGTAAAATCTTTACTCAACACAGACATTCAAAAACTAGATTTGTGAAAGAATTAGATTGCAAATTTCACAATCAAGGAATGTTTCACTCGCTCACTAGAAAGAAGTCAAGCAGATCATACAGATTTTAACACCTATTCAATCAGTCTAGCAAGGAAGTACCTGCTTCACTACAACACCATAAACATTTCCACTCCTCTTAGCATTTGTTTGAAATTCCACCTCACTTTTCTACTCAATAATATTTCTTCAGACACTGAAGTTCGTAACTTGACAAGGGAGAACGATGAAAGACAGAAAATGAACAATTCTTAATGATCTTTTTAAAAATACTCCCAGAAATACAAGCATACACAATTTTCAAAACTGCCAAAACAAAATACAAGCAGAGATTTGCACCTTTATATTAGATTAAAAAAGAACATTTCAGATACACTTCTTTTTGCACTTCGTTCCATATTCTAAAGCAAAGTTCAACAAAATTACCTGCAAGGCAAATACCGCTAAGCAGCTAAACTAAGGGAACGACCCAAAACAAACACAACAAAAGAAAAAAGTAGAAAGTATGCTGTGGACCACTTTCTTCAGTAATTTTTGGTAGGACTGTAATTTAAAAAAAAAGAAATATGATTAGATGAAAGCTGAGATATGAAGACAGTGACAACTGTAGCTCTGGAAACGTATGCATCCAAACCAAACTATATCTGATCCTCTTAAACACCAGATAATAGGCTTCAAATATCATCAAAAGACCACCCTACAGCTATAATCCTATTCAAAACCAATACCTGTCAACCTACTGCATAGTTTTATAACAAAAATTTTACTTATTTTGGACTCTAGAAAAGCAAAATTTAAGCTGGTTTATATTAATGACACAAGGCAAAAAGTTTAAAACCCCCATACGGTTAATACACAAAGCACTACTGAGAGGGATATTAACTATAGTTTATCTTGGCCAAGGGGAAGAGAAGAAAGCAAAATAGAAAGACATTAAAGTCCACTATGTTTCCTTAACAGAACTGGAACCAAGAATATACTTGCACACTTGCCCCCAGAGGTCAACTCCAGGTTCCAGAAACAGAGAAGCACCTGAAGCTGACACCAAGAGGTAACGTTTTGAAGCAGGATAATAATTATTCCCAGCTCACACAGATGGAGGTCTAGATGGAGGTCTAAAACATCTTTACATAAAACCACTCAAAACCTGAAACACCCATTCACACACAGGTTTCTTTTCAACTATATCTTAAAGGCAGCTATGGGAAAAATTATATGATCTACCAATGAAAATAATATGTCAACAAGCAGGAGCAGCAGGAAAAAACCCAAGCTATTCTGCATCCAAAACTTTCAGACATTAAAGTACCTCTTTGCCTACTCCCACCATCCAAGCAAGTAAGCAGGAGAGAACAAACTGCTCAGCTCATATTCTTGAATAATTTCCAGCATCATCCAAGCATTTCCAGTGCATGTAGGTTCTAAATCTTCTACTTAACATTTTCACTTATGTCTTCTTATGTCTTCTAGCTACTTGCTAGAAGGATTAATGTTAAATACATCGGTGAATATAGCTATTCTACTTTCAACACACATCTTCCTAATGCTGTCAGATTACAGGCACAATGCCATACGTGGCAGTAAATATAGAGGAGCTAAGACCTCAAAGTGATTTTGGCACAAGCCTAAGAAAACTGCACTTAATAAAAAGTAATAACTATTTAAAAATTATCTTCAGCCACCTAGCAGGTAAGCAATATTACCCGCTTACAGCAGAAAGATTAAAGGATGACTACGATTCAACACAACAAAAATTATGCAAAACTTATTCCTTACATTATTATTCAAATGTACAATAAGATAAAGAATAAAAAAGTTATAGTAATAGTTGATTTTTTATTTGATTTTTCTTCTAGCATTCCTGAATTTTATGCAGTACAGTTATTTATAAACATTTAAGACCAAATAATTATTTACAAAACTTCATACTTAGGCACAAGGTTAGGACTCTGAGGCTTCAGACATATCTAGCATCAGACCCTGAAATCCAGGCTTCTAGTGGACATTGGTCCTTAAATATTTAAGATGGATTTGGACTTAATTTCTCAAAAGTGAGAAATATTAAATCAGGAGAAGTGGCTGAAATGTTAAAAAAGGAATAGAAATTGAAAGCTTCTAAAACATTTAAACAATGAAAATAATGAATTCTGAAGTTCATTCTGATTTGGCTGCAAAGCAGAAAAATCAAGTTCCAAATAGAGGTGCGGTGGGTGTAAATGAAAGGTAAGAATAATCAACAGATAGAAAAAAAGAAGAGTTATCAAAGTACTATATTCAAAAGAGGAAACTTGAGGGCAGAGGAATACCTGTGGCATATAAGACTACAGAAGAAAAAAAAACAAACAACAAAACCAACAAAATCTCAGCCATCTTAAAAGCTGCAAGAACATAAGAAGTCACAGCAAAGCTATTTATAAATTACTAGATGGATATTATAACGCTCTCAGAGAGGAAAAAATACAGAGATATTTACTGAAAAAGCAGAATGATGTGGTTGTCTACTATGAGGAAGATGAAGTATTCTCCAGACACTAACAGAGGTGGTGGTTATCTAGGCAGAAGAGACAAATACTTCTACACACACAGATGCTCCCAACTCAACACACCTGCATAGCTTACACTCAAAGTCCCAAAACAGGTTTAGATAATACCAAATGCTACACAAATGTAATTATCATACACGCTAACACTGCATGGGAAAGTACTGTGCACAGTAACAATAAGGCCTTTAACTTTTATCATTACTCTTAAAACACAAGACAAACAGAATCAATTTGAAAGAAATGAACAGTAGTACAATTCTGTAGAAAAAAAAAAACCTTAGCACGGTCCGGGATTTTTTTAAAATGAGATTGCAGTTTGATCAGCAAAGTATTGGTAAAAACATGGATATGACATACTAACAGTTTTCAAAGGCAATTAACCTTTCCATTAGAGTTCCATTTTAACTAGGAAAAAGCGTGCATTATTAAATAAAGCTAAAACAGTTTAATAGACATTTCTTCAAATACAGATACCAAAAGAGAACAATTTAGTAAATATGAATGCTTCCATTGGGAATCTGCAAATATAAACACTAGTTGCTAACATGTGATGTTTTCATCCATACTAAAAAAGCAAATCAAAAATCTCCACTGCTACAACTCTTGGTAGGTAAGTGCCTACACAGGGCCTTTAACAGACATGAGATTTTTACAACAAGCCTTACTTTATCTGTTGAAAATAACAGGTAAATCTGATTTGAGTTGAACAACTGCTCATGGGAGGACTGTGGAATCAACATGACATGAAAGGAGGAAATGCGTCAACCGAAATTCTTCTAGTAGAGATAAATTTCAACATGATATTGGTGGGAGTTCATTTGAAATGTTTGAACCGTTCCATCACCTTAGCCTCCCTGAGAGGCTAAGCATTTCCACCAGAGCTGCATTCCAGTACAGGAGAACTAAATGAGACATTGGTGCCTGGAGGAACTCAGCTAGATGACAGCTAGAGCTGTGTCCACTGTCTCAGTGTGACACAAGGAAGCAGGGAGGTGGGAAGCAGTTTAGAGACTTCTAACAAGCAGCAGTGGCCTGGACTTGAGTTACGCTCCCCTGCTACCTGTCCCCTTCCCCCAGAATGTCTTGTGTTCATTTTGAAAAAGACTTAACAGTCCTGCATGGATAGTCTGGCTCTCATGCTTATATGCTCAAGAGAGCATAAAAAACAGCTGAAGCAAAAAGCTGAAGCAGAACCAGCAGTCCTATCTGAAAGAAGATGCAACTGACCACTGGAATAAGGTATAAAAGCGTTATCTTCTCTGTCCTCTTGAATATCGCCAATAACAAACAGAAGACATTTTTCTGAAACGTGGATCTCTAGCACAGAAATAATTATATACGATAATTACTTTTATTTGCTTTGGATTTAAGAAAAGCTTTGCCTCTACAAGAACAAATTTACAAGTACACTGGACATACCCAAGAGGTATTCCATTTTAGAGATTAAAATCTACATTCAAGATGAGGAATTAACTACAGTCCATGCTCCCTAGAACAGAATTAAACTGTACATAAATTAAATGGAATTTGCCTATTACTATTTTGAAACTTAGATTCTAACATTCTATAATATAATCCAAATACAGCCAAATCAAGCATTAAAAAAAAAATAAAAAAATTAAGAGAAGTCTTACCTTTGGTGCATGCACATAATCTGTCTGTGCCCGAACAGTATATCACAGAGACAAACATATCTGGTTCCTCAGTGCCCTCTTTTTTAGGTGGCTCCACTTTGGCCAGAATTTCAAAGTTCGAAAGATCTAGTATTTTTACATATCCTCCCTGAGTAGTTATTACCAGGTGCCCAAGAGTCGAGATCTCAGATCTTCTCTCTCTCCCATTGCCATTTTTAGAAGTTAATTGTATTTCCTCTACAGGCTCCTCACAGTCATCCTCTCGATTATCCAATATATCTGGTGGGAGCAAAATCATTGAGGTAATTGTGTCTTGGGGGTCTTTGATATGCTGGATTTTTACCGGTTCCTCCTCTAGAGTAACTATTCTAGTGGCATAATTCATCTTATAAAGCACTAGGTATCCACCACTAACACTTCTCTGTTCAGGTTGAATTATTAAAGGAGTTGGTACATCTGCTGGTGACTCATGTTGGATTACATCAATACTCGTGCCATTCACTACAGCAAGACTTGATTCTAGTTCCCCCTTCCTTCTATTACATAGTGCCGAGTTTAATTTATTTAAATTATTCAAGGCCTCTACTTGATTTATTGCACTCAGAGATTCGACAGGGCAAGTCCGCAGTCCTACTAACAAATGAACTCCATCTGCACAAGGAGTGATTGAATCTACACACAGGTTCTCCTCCTCTGCAAACTTTGGCAGACGCAGGCACTGAACCAAAGTCCCAGGCTTGGGAACCATAGAGCTCCACTTGTCCGAGTCCGGAGAAGTTAGGTTGGCTGCAGCATCTGCAAACTGCTGAATGTAAGTCACAGGGGGATCCTGTAACAGCAACTGTTCCTGACTGTCCAGCTCCATTTCAATGATCTGTGGAACTGTGAAACCATCATCGTGTATACTTTTACTCATAATATTGTTCATCTGTGAAAAGAGTTTTCCTGCTTTTTCATCAGACTCCTTAATGCTGTATAGCAGCAATACAGGTAAAGTCCTCCTTACCAGAGGGGAATTCAGTTCTGAGTTAGTGCAGGATTCATTGTCAGTTGATCCCTGTTCCGAGACACTCTCACCTCGAGTCCTACTTAAGCCATCCAGTGACCTCTGAGAGTTACTGCTAACAGGAGAGGTAGCAGGTGATTTGTATGTTAATAGACCTCCAGCTAATAAACAAGGAAAGGGAATGTTGTGTTGTTCTAGATGTTTTTCCTTCATCTTGTCACTCTTACAGTTGGCCAAACAGGGATTTGCCCCAAGTTCTTCTAGATCCTTAACCGTGTCTTCCAGAACATTTGCAACAATTTCCCACTGAAGTTTTTCAGGTTGCTGAAGAACACTGAGAGCTGTTATATCAAGACTGACTTCCATAGTTTCTTTTTGCGATGTATGCCCTTTAAAACAAAAATGTTTAACATAATATATGTTCAAAAAAGGAATCATATTGCATATATTATGGACTTATCCTCATAATTAAGTAAAAAGTCACTGTTGTACAGTCTCAATATGTTAAACACTTTGTATGTTAAAGATTTGATAGTCAAGAAACAATAAAAGAGGCCCAGAAACATTCCTTCCACGTAAACTAATGGTTCTCCTAATTTTATCAACAAGAGTGAAAGTAAAGATAACAGGACATTAGCCTTTGTAACAAGTCTCCCAGTTAACAGCATTATCTTTCTACAAATTATTCCACTTGGCTAGACCACCACACTGAAATCCAACTAATCTAATCAACAAAATTCATTATTCCCCTTCCTTCCTAGACAATCCAGTACCACAAAATATCTGCAATTCTGCAGATTCATTCTCCAATGTTAGTTGAAAAACATGTCATTTTACTCTAAAATTTGACACTTCCCACCATGTAACAGATCACCTAACAGCAAAAACCCCAAGCTATTATAAAGCAAAACCCAGTAAAAACTTGAGAGCCTACTCAAACAAAACAGTACTGCAAGGATAATAATGAATCAGAAGAATTCAACTAAGTAACACAGAGATTTAAAAGACTAGAAGGACACTGCACAAACCCATATTAAGAGGTGATTTAAGCATAAACGACAGAGTACCATCTTTGCTAATACTTCTGTTGAAAAAAATCCTTGTATATGCACATGATCTTTTTTCCCCCCACTTGCTGATCCTTATTCAAAGACGTAAACTGGATTATGGAAAATAAGCATGTAATCCATCCACCAAAATTTCTGATTCAACCTCCAAGAAAATAACACAAGAACACCATGCATAGTACTGTTCTGCTTCCGTATCAAATCTTTATTCAGGAAGAGCAATACTCTCTCAAAGCGCTTACCCACAGGGAAACAATCAAGATACAGGAACTCTCTCTGGCAATCTCCTGAATTTGAAGGGGTTTGTACAGCTGTAATTTGTTTGTGTTCTAAGTAAATTCTTTCAACTTGCTTTGTGTGTTTTATTGACAGCAAGATAAGCAATGCTTGTTGTCAAATAAGACATTTATTAACCAACTAAGTAAGATTTTCCCTTTCTCCTGCATGTAATCTCTCAACCACACAAACAGTGACTTAAATATCGGCATTGTTTTCGAGGTCAATCTTTCTTCTTTTTTCTAATACAGTGGATATAATATCCTTTGCTTTTGACAGGGCTTTTTTAAAAGCCTGAGAAGAACAATTTTTCTCCTGATCTCTAAACTATTACATGGATCAGATATAACCTACCTGTCACAGATTCCGATCTGGAATGCTCTTCACTGTCTGAATCCTCCAGTAGGTCATCACTGAAAAAAATAATGCTTGAATGACACCATGTATGCTGTAGCTGCATTCTTAATTAAATTTAAAAAAATAATTTAGTACAAAATACAATGTGCATTATAACCTGGCATTTCTTTTAGTCAGCATTGTACATCTGTTGATGTTCGTCACAGGCACTAACAATACAAAATTTTTTTTCCTCCATCATCAAACCAGTAGACCAGCTTTCCATTTGCCTCATTCTACTATCATATTCCCAACAATTCAGATATAAATGGAATTAAAATGAAAGCCACTTCTCAGGAATCTTTCCAAGAAAAACAAAACCGAACAAAACCTCTAAAAACTGATAACACTTTCTTCAAAGTTCCTCAAAATAGTCTCTGAAAGGTGGAGCTGTCAGACTGGTCTTCAATTCTACCAAGAAGATTTTGCAGCTGGTGTAGAAAGGGTGTATGAACAGTGTGCTGCTTTTAAAAACACTACCATATGAATCAGTTACACATAAAGGCAGATTCTGTTAAAAACACCTCCAAGAGAAATAGGCCCTTCAGTAGTTCTAAGGATATATCAAGATTTTACACATCTGGCTTTTCCAATATAAGAAACAATTTCCTATTACAGGCTTTTTACACACAGGAAGAACTGTAGTCTCTTTGCAGCTTCAGGTATAACTACTCACTACTGGTATAACTACTCAACAAACTGGATGCTTCCCCCTCACGCTCAACAAACAGATCCTTTTTGGCTCAATCCTGATTAACCTTCACTTCACAACCAGACAGTGACAATTCAATACTTTGATTCTCACCCAGCTTCCCCTTGAGTGGGAAAGTGATAGTAAATTTCACATAGATTAAATGAAGTGAAAGATGCCTAGTTCTTAGCAGTATGTTTCTACTGATTGTACTATTCTTTAATCAGCTCTTAAAATTGGCTTAATTCTTTAACTCTCAAGGAGTTTACAGCCCTAAAGCTACAGTAAATGTCTAGGCCCCAGCAGCTGTTAGGCCCGACACTCTGATGTTGCCCACGTTTCTACATACCCTCTTCAGAACAGCAATCTTCGTATCTGCTGTGCAGACCTGTAGGAATCACACCAAGCTTAAAACCAAAGATTTACTTTCCTGTGCATGTAGCAGTACTTTCCGTGATGCTGAAGTTTAAGAAACATTTGGAAAACTAGCAAAACTCCCCAAACACCTTTTGTCCTGAGTTTTCCAACAATTATTCACTCTTTTGTTTGAGTTTTGGTAATATGACAAAATAGTTTCCAGTAACAGACTGTAAAAAGCATAAATGAAAGAATACTGCTTTTTCTCACATGATACTTTCTAAGCACTGGCATACCCTCTAGCTTATCTAAAAGCTTGCAACAGGACTGTATAATTGCTTAGAGTCCATATACATGTGTTAAAGGTACAAAATGAAAGCAATTCCTAGCACATCCACATCATTTATTTTCAGAATGAAATACCCAGAAATTACAGAAAAGCAATCAGACAAAAGCATGTTCCAGAAGTCAGCAAGTAGCCCTTACTTTCAAAACCAGAAATGCATAATCCATAACTAAAATGAAAAGCTGTTCCAAAACTCCTATTTCTTTCTCTTTTTTCTCTGCCTCTGCAACATCAGCACAGGGCAGCAATGAGATTTGGTATCTCTCTGTTAGTGGAGTGTAAAAACTGAAACAGCAGGAATAAAATGTAACTGGCTTTAAAGATAGAAATTTAGATTATTGTTTTTGAAGTGTTGAATTGTGTACAGATACACAGTGATTAAACAAAAATTATCTCCATAAAAAAATTTTTACCAATCTTATGTTTCACAAAGCATGACTTAACTAAACAATATTTACCACTTACACAGGAGCATTTCGTATTTCTAATTTTGTGGATTGGCATACCTGTCTCCTTCTAATTTTGGTATATCTGAGCAGCTAGATGAATCTTCTAGCCATGCTAGCGTTGGTCTCCTTGAGTCAACCCCTGAGCTCTGTTCTCCTGATAACATAAGTTGCTGCACAATAGCTGGATCATATGCGTTGATCTCAAATTTTAAGTGGACCTGAGAAATAATAACAAAAAACAGAAGAGGTCTTTAGTTTAAATCAAGATTTGCTTATCAGTAGTTAGTTAATAAAAACTGGTTGTTTATATTGTATACCTTCATAAGTTTGGAAACATCCCATATGCAGATCTTTCCTCGTTTTGTTGCAGCAGCTAGAAAATGAGGGCAACTTCCAGATCCAAAGCAGGCTATTCTGTCAGTGCCATCTGTGCAGGGAAATTGTGCTGGACTTGTTGCCAGTGTGACTGAAAGAGGTACATTCTGAGTGTGCTCACCCTTGACAAATGGGCAGTTTGGGGAATGTCTCTCATGTTCAGACCTTTGCATATTAAAAACAAACATAGCAAACATTGATTTCTTACTGTGAAAAATATACACATCCTATACAAACTCAGCCCTTGAAGTGAATCTGAAACGGAACTGTTTGAACTGTATTGCAGTCAACCATACAAGAGAGTTCTGAAGTTATCAACGCAGCTTTCCCTGCTGTTTCTCAATAGCAGACTGTATCAAAGCCTTTGATTGCTTCCTGAATAGTCATATTCAAATGGAGAAATCTACACACAGCGCTGTTAATATAATTAATCCGTTTAAAAAAATAATGGTTCTATAGGCAGTAGTCCATCACGTCCTCATGAAGAAAAGCAAAGATTAAGTTCCATAGAGCGTACATCAGAATTCCAACGTTATCAGATATTATAAGTAACCTTAATAAGATGAAGCAATGTCCTAGCTCTAGTTCTACATCCACACTTACAGAAATCAAAACTGAAAACAGTCCTGAATGACACAGTGACCAAGAAGCATGAAAAAAACCTTCTAATCTTGGTATATACCTAAGGCAGAGACATGGCAAAGAGCAGTAACACTACTAAAAAATATATGGAAATTAACCAGGGAAAGGAGGAGACAAGGACTATGAAGGTAATGTATTACAAAGGAAAGTTGGCAGCAAGTCAGGAATAGGACATGTTCAAATAATGATTATAAATTACAAAATAATCAAGACAAAAATTATGTTGAGAACCCTTTTAAAATCAATATAAGGTCCTGCATTTTTGTCACTATGCACAATTTAACTGGTTCAGGAGACTAGTAACAGATCTTGCAACTTCACAGAAAAGACAAATAAGCACTGCATGGCCATTGCAGTATAAGAACTTTATGACTGTGACTAGAACACATATTTTTTTAAAGAAGATTGTGTTTACATCCCTGCAAAGAAATGTTGGTTGCCACCTTTGTCATGGAACAATTTGAAATGAAATTGCAAATCAGAACTAAGAAATAAAACCAACTACAATTTCTTTGGTTTAGTATCATACAGAAATTTGACATAGCACAGGGAATTATTTTGTGATTTGTCCCATGGAATCATACTGGAAATCCATTCTTGTCAGTGACACTCCCTACACTCACCAAAAATCCCATCGAGATAATGTTGATCTTTGTCCTCCAAAGATTTCTAACTTCTTCAGCACAAAATTAAGTCTACTCCAAACATCATTAAACTTACCAAGGTTCATCTGTAGGCTCCCAGCACACCAAACACACGCTACAGGTAAAGCACATGGCTCTGTCATCTCCTGATGAAGCAGGCTATAAAATAAAAAGAAACAGGTGAAATTTATATAGCTATATACTACAAAACCCTTTAACTGGGTGATCAAGTCCTCTCCTTCTTCTAGTGGCATAGCAAAGCACCACATCAAATATGTAAAAGGCCACAAATTACATACTACTAAGTGGCAGTATTTCACATTGGAAAAAAAAAAAAAAAATACACAACATTACTATAGAAGAGTATTAGAACTGACACCTGTGTGAGCCACTGGATAAAAATCATACAGACACAGAACTCAGCATCACTGCTAAGACTTTTCGGCCTTTAGAAAAAGTTCACAAGGTTCAAAAAATTTAGAACCTCAGCAGAATAACTATACATCTGCATGCTTGGAAAAACACAGGTTAAACAAGTATTTCCTGTTGTGCCTTCAATCGGCTGGAATATAAAGCATTCTATATCACTTCTCTGCAAAGAACAGTTGTTACTAGCTGAAGTGACAGTGGAAAAAGAATGGAAACTTCCATTCTCTTAAAATTTAGCATTTTCATAACCACATTTGAAGTCACCAGGATATGCCTGGGAATATGCAGATGCAATTCTAACATATGAACTCCCTGCATTTCTTCTCCTGAACAAGCTTAAGAAATCCTCCAAAAACTATCCACTTGCACCTACCAGGCTTTGCAGTTGACATAATCAGGCAGAGAACACTGATGCCAAATGATATGCACTGCCTAGCCATTGTTATGTAAACCCATACCATGAGTACTTCTTTTATAGTAGAAAAAACGTCAGAGAATGAAAAATGGAAATAAGCAAAAGTAGTGGAATAAAATGTGAGGTTGTATTCATTCACTAAGCTTAATAATTTAGTAATGTGATCTAGGACTGTTGTTTGTTATAATACGGTTTAAATCCCACTAGGAGAATATAGTTACTTATAAAAACGTTAGGATATTTACTGAACAATCTAACAAGAGGAAAAAGAGACTCTACATAACAATCAACTTCATCTTTATTATTGCTGTTCAACTCAGATCAATTTGATATTTAAAAGTGTTTTATATGCTGAAGTTCAGAACAGTATTTTCTGTGATCTGTACAAAAAACAAAAGCAACCTCAAGGCATGGAAAAAAACCTGAAACTTAAAAAAGAAAAGAGCTGAATGACAAACTTTTCATTATGATTTTTGTATCATTGAAGGAATCCACTAAAAAAAAAAAAAAAGGGGGGGGGGGGGAATACTTCTTTCCCTGCTCCCCAAACCTTCACCTAGGGAACAAATACTAAGAACAACTAAACCTTTTACCTGGTGATAGAACCCAGCTTGAGCCATAGGATCTGGCTGTGCCCACCTATAACCCACATGAGGCCATGAAGTGAACGTCTCCCGTCTGTTAGCTTCACTATACATCAAAGACCTAGAAAGGTGAAAAATTCTACGTTATCCAAATCTGCCACTTAGAATAAAAAAAAGTAAACTATTTATGAGATCTTTTCAATGCTTTAGTAACCATTACAAATACCACAGATAATTTTAAGTATGAGTTATAGATAACTATCATTAACAATCACAGAAAAGTTACAAAGTTCTCTCATTTGGGTGCCTAAGAGGTACATCCTCAGCAAAAGACCAAAAGCAATACAACAACCCACAGGCCCTAAAAGCAAGATTAATAAAATAAGCTTCCAATTTGGTCTAACTACAGAAAAGCATCAGATATCCAAAGCTACTCTGCATTTAGGGAAGAGCCCAATAGAACTGCTAGAGCTGGGTTTTTTAACATGACACATACTGCAAAAATTTGGGTTTATTAGTGGAACAGATATGAATATGCATATTTAAAAATACTCCAAAGTGATATTTTAGGCTTAACTGAATACATGGTACAAATCCCCCAATATTCATCGCTCACTGCATACTATAAGACTTAAAAATTATAAACTACTAAGTCACAAAATATGAACTCCTCTGCAACTCAATATCTACAGAGAAAAGAAGTTCCTCTCTTTTCCACCTTCACTCAGTGCATATCCCTTATCTGAAATTGTACATAAGAAACAACTATCAGCTTTTCTTTTTCCTTGACAGTGTATTCTCTGGTATCATCCCAAGAACCAGTGCTGAGAGACAGAAAAGTGCCTCAGTCTCAGGAGATTATTGCTGTCTTATGAGAGAATGGATATATTAAAGGTTTTCTACCAAGGATGTAAACTATTCTTGCAACATCCACATAAGGGTTGTCTTAACTTGTCATTATATAAAAAACTTGTCATTTATAAATATATAAAGGGGGAATGTCATGAGGATGGAGCCAGGCTCTTCTCAGTAGCAACCAATGACAGGACAAGGGGTAACGGATTCAAGCTGGAACACAAGAGGTTCCACTTAAATTTGAGAAGAAACTTCTTCTCAGTGAGGGTGACAGAGCACTGGAACAGGCTGCCCAGGGAGGTTGTGGAGTCTCCTTCTCTGGAGACATTCAAAACTCGCCTGGACGCCTTCCTGTGCAACCTCATCTAGGTGTTCCTGCTCCGACAGGGGGATTGGACTAGATGATCTTTTGAGGTCCCTTCCAATCCCTAGCATACTGTGATACTGTGATTATCACAGAATCACGGAATGGCAGGAGTTGGAAGGGACCTTCAGAGATCATCTGCCCCCCTGCCAATTGTACCATCTTAAAAGACAGATGTTGGAGAGCTCTAATCAAAAATCCAGTATGGTGACATACAGGTAGACCTGGAGGCTTGAGGAGGGGAAGTAAGAGATGAAATCAATTTTATTAATTTATTCGAGCTGTAAGAAATGATAATACACTTACAAAATAACATTTGTATAGAAACTTTCAAGAAGGAATTCATTTATAGCTTTAGATTTATCAGTATTCTAACTCTTTTCGGCTTCTGAAGGTTAAAATAAGGGGTTACTCACTTGTGTACACAATATCACTCAGATCAGAAAGAGATGAAGCAATAGTCTGAGGTAAAATTTTCTCTGACCCCAAACACATAGCAGGTGACTAGAGAGTTCAGAAGTAGCATATATACACTCTGCAAAACTAACAACTTCCTAAACCTCTAAAACACAAAACATGGGCATAACTCTTTTTCTTGTATGAAGGAAAAGGAATTGACTTCATGATGCAGCATAGTATGTTTGCTGTCTTTGGTAGACAAATGAGTGCTCTCTTTGCATTCAAAAGAGCCATACATAAGCTCTTAAAGCTATGCAGTTTCTGAACATCTCAACATTGCAGTCTCAGTAAGGTTTCAGTACTAGTCTGAGTAAAGCCAGTAACTTAAGTAGCTAGTCATATGCATCTAACTGTTCCACTAAAACCCATAATCGAATGTGATGAAGATTAAAGCCTAGATGAACACATCACATTAACAAGTTAGAATACCACCCAGGGACCTATATTTAGGGCTGCAATTATCACCTTTCTGAAAGTGTATTTTGAGATTAAGAGCAAAGTGAATTCAATTTGCCTGGCATTAAAGTCAGAATCCAAACAAAGCAGTCTTGTGACACCCATAAAGGTTTCTCTAGTTTAGTAGTATGTACCGTGTATTGTGCATTAAACAGTTAATAAGCAGTATGTGTAAGAGCAAGAAAGTACAGAAGAGGAATCTTTGTACAATAAGTACAGAATAGAATCTTTGGCAAATAAATTAAAGTCATCTAAGAGCTTGTTTAGATACAACTAAAGGGTCAAATTCATCACTGATTTTGTCTTCATATACCTGTCCACAGATCGACCAGGTCCCACACCAAGTTCTGGTCGTGCGCTGGGTAAGAGGTAAGACAACCTATCCATCACAGAGGATGCTACAGGTAAGGCAGCAATATTTTGATTTATCTTCTTGAGTTCATTTACAATGGCACTGGCGACAGACTTCAAAACATGATGAGGAAGGTGGAACGTAACCGTTGCCCACTAAATTAAGAAAAAAAAGTGCCTAGTTTATATTCTAAACAAAAAATAGATCACAAAAGCATCAAAAGCAAAAACACATCTCGCACCCTCTCTTGAGTTCAAGAAGTAATAAAAGAATAGACACACAAAAGCAACATGGACATAATGCAAGGAAAGTCAATAACTTCAGATTTTAAGGTCAGTTGGCTTTATCACTTGGATTTATCTGCAAGAAACTAACCTTGTTTGTTCTCTTAACAAGTGAAACTTCACACAGAGGAAACAAGGAACACATAATACATTCCATCCTCTTCAAACAAAATCCACCATGCTAAGTCAAGCATTTTGTATGCTTCAATAATGGTAGCCAAGCATTAGACTTGGGAATCCACATTAGACAGTACAGAGACAAATTCTTACCTTTGCAACTTTATGATTTGCTGCTGTTTCATGTGAGGTATTTTTTAAACCATCCTTCAGTTGTGTGATGAATAAGTCATATCCCTCTGTGCTAGAAACATCTACTTTTTCTATGCAAGCAGATAAGAGCTGTTGAGCCTAAAATGCAGATATGCAAGAGAAGTTAGCATCCACACTGAGTTACTACAGACAAGAATTATACAGGTTTCATTATATCAGCATAATTCCCATAAAAGATCCTGAGTTGAGTAAGCAGTTCCAAATTTTACTTTGTAGGTCAATCAAGGGATAAACTTCAGCAATAGTGACAGTATTATTACAAGTTCCTTCAAGCACAATATTACCAAATGTAATCAATCATATAAACCATTAAAGCAGAACATATATTAAAGCCAAAGATATTGCCCAATGCTTTCCCTTCAAGAGGATTCATCCAGCTTTAGGGACAAAAAGTGGAAGCAAGAACAAAGTCTTCATGTTTTTCTGAGTAGCTTTGTCTCTTAAAACAAGCAGATGAAAACAAGGAAACCAACGTTGCAACAAAATTTGAGATAAATTACGTACAATGCTAGTATAATGAAGCTGAAAAATGAGGCAGACAAAAAAACTAGGCTAGTTTAGAATCTAGAAATTCTTAAAACTCAGAAATAATGCATCTAGAAAAGAACACTGTAAACATCCATTTACAGACGTTTTTTCTTCCAAGTCCCATCTGTTTCTAGCTTGTCCCTCTGTCTACTAACTTCATGTCAACAGGTAAGATTTAAAGGTATGCTTTATGTGCAAAGCACAGTATTCTATATCTAGGTTAGGTGGGCTAACATCTGAAAAATGTTATATGAAATGCTTCAAGTAACAAACACAGGGAATTACTTCCCAAGGGCAACAGCCAGCCAGTCCTTTAAACAGCCACAAACTGCTCCGAACAGAATGAGCCAAATGGCCACTTGGGTTACGTCCTTGGGGGGTTCAGGGGAAGGAGGACAGAAATAAGGCAAATCAGTCACCCAGCTCAGGCCGTATCTATTTCTCAGATTTCAATAAAATGACAATTACAATTCTTGTGGCATCTCATACTTCCCAAGTCTCTTGCAGATGACAGAAGAACAACAGACAGATTGTGGAAGTTCATAAATTTAGTGTTCTACAGGAAAGCAAAAACAGCATAGAGACTGTATCGTAACTTGTCAATGCTGCTGATTAGAAATGCATAAAGATGCAATGCATTACCAGCAGATCAATCATATAAAAAGACTATTTAATTTAAGTGCAAAAAATTCACAGAAAAGTTCTAGAGACTAACAAGAAACCAAGGCTCTTGCTTGGATAAAGGTTCTTGATCTTCCTATGATGAAAGAAGTGGACTGATGTATTTGTATATGTGCTTAATAGCTACTGAAATTTTCTGAGGTCTGGGTACCTCCTCTTTAAAGTTAAAAGTAAGAACTGAAGACTGCTAATGTTTTTCCTCCCACCTCACTGATTTGGCCATGAACTCCTCAAATTTGTTCCTACTGAACTGCTTTCAGAATTTTCCAATTCTTTTCTACAAGAAGGACCTTTACAGAGAAGTGTTCTATTTTAACCTTGAAATAAGGATCTGTAAACTCTTTAGAACCAAAGAAACTTTAGCTAAAACGGACACAAACTTATGGTTTATATTGAATCACGTGATACTGCAAACCAGTGACAGCAAACGTTATGAAAGGAATGCTGACCTCTGTCAGTCTCTTCACATTCAGCCACACATACCAAAATTTTGTAGTTACCCACAAAGGGTGTAAAAATGATGCCAGTGGCAGCAAGCCTCAGGAACCTGCAAAGGTCTCTTTGGAAACCTCTATGAAGCAATATTTTATTGTTGTTACTCCTACTCAAGGCAAGTAGTTAAAAACCCCATATATAACACACATTCTTGGTTCATAATAAGCACCTATTAGTCAATACTCCAAGAGCACATAAATATTTCAAATCAATGCTCAGGATAAGTTTTTGTTGGTGGTGCACCATTCAATATAAATTTATTTCCCACAGACACAGGGAAGTGGGACATGCTCTTTTCTCAGGGCGCTTTAAAGATTCATAATCTGGATCTCGTAGTCCAGTTTTGGGGGTTTTTTTTGACTGTAAGCACTATTCTAAAAATTACTATTGGCAGATGCTCTATGCTTTTCCCAAACAAAGAATTAATCTCGCTTGTAACTAAACTGTTGTACAGATTTACTTCTCAGGTCTTACTTCATGACCACTACAAAGGTGAAAGCTACTTTCCTCATCACCAAGTGCCTCAGAATAGAAGCAATTGTTATCTATCTTGTACTACCAACATTTGAAAACAAGAACATACATGCTACCTCACCTAATAAATGCTATGTTAGCTGAAGGTAAACCAATGCAACAAAATCCTAAGCATTACACTCTAAGCAAAAACTTATACATTGGATTCCCTTAAAGTGATACTAAATACTTGGTTATACTGTCTCAAACCACAAGGAATCACACTACAGCTGTGATAGTCCAAACATGAAAGGGAAGCCAGATTTGTAGTGAGAAAAAGTCTTTCATTAGGCCAACTGACCTAGCTAGAAAAGTTAGATTCCAGCATTAATTCTTCACATATAGCAACACCATATTAGCTGATCTGAATTGTCTTTTTTCCCCTGAAAGCCTAAAACAAAACAAAAAAATATCAAGGATGCCTAGCAGCCCAGACCCACTTCTAGACGTGCATATAGATTCCATACATAAGCACTGACAAAGCTCTGGAAATGAGTCCTTATTTCTGGACACTAAAAAGTTCTTGTGTCTGAAATAATGTGCTCTTCATGAGGCAATCTCTTATTTGTTTGAGATATGGGTAACTGCAAAAAGCTATTGCCCTATGACAGCTAATAACTAAGAAAGTTTTCCATTATGTGCTGTTAATATCGCACTAGAAACTCAGGGTCAAACGTCCGGTTTCAGTATTTCTGACAGAATTATTTACATACCCTTTTTTTTTTTTCTCTCCACATCTTACCTCTGTAACCGGCAATTCAAGCTGAACCACATCATCTTGTTTTGAAACAGGCGTTTGCAGAGCTGTGTCTAACAGTAAGATGCCATTGAGATCTTTCCTACATCCTACTGCATAATCGTCCACAAAAATCACTTTATCCACAGCAGAAATATACTGACACTTCACTCGTCCACCTGGTTTAGCTATAAAGGAAAAGACAAAAAGCAAGATCCAATTAGAAAACAGTTTTTATAAAAGAATTTTAATATCTGTTCTGGAAAGTAATGTAACACTTCAGGAAAATCTTTACTTCTTGAGATGATAAAAAAACTAGCATTTTAGCTGCTGCAACTTCCACCAAACTTTTATATGTTCTACGTTAAAAGCCAAACAACCAAAATCTATACATCACATCAAAAACTACAACAATTTTATTCCTATAATGGAAGTCATCATTCAAGTCCCGCTCCTACCAGAAGGCCTAAACTAGTGGTTTTGAGCCTAATGTAGATGCCTGATGTACTTGATGTTAGGTGACAATCAATAATAAGAATTAAATTGTACAAATCAGCATGAAAACTAAGACAGAATTGCTAAACTATACCATTAAGGCAAATTAACACCATTTCATCAAGCAAAATAATACTCAAACTTTGGAAAACCAAGCACAGCATTTAACATGTGCCAATGCTACACATGTTCCTTGAGACACTAAGGTAGCTTATTTCTGCTCAACACTGCACACTTGAAGTCACTAACAGGTTAGAGAAGTTTGCTGGGGGTGGAGAAAGACTGTCAGCAGATAAATAAGGAAAGGCTGTGACAATGGATATTATCCCCAGGAATGTTCAACATAACTTGACATTATTATGTGCCTATGGATTGTAAAACTAAATCCACGTAATATGCTATCTGCGTAGAAGGCAAATCGCTTTAATTCACGGAAAGTGTAAGTTGCTACTACAGAAGCAGAGTGTATATATATGGACACATTGTCCAAAGGGCAAAGCCGAAATGGCTGGATCATCAACATAGATCTCTTCTTGTTGCACAGGAACAGGAGTTTCATTGAATTTTGCATTAATCTAGTCCCGTCCCTTTTCTCCTCTTTCCTCAGACACTGATACTGGTTCTATTATGAATAATTAAAAATCACCATTTAGGTAGCTGGCATACAGATAAAGTATCCAGATAAAGACAGCTACACAAATTTGTCATCTTCACACTTAGATATAGTTAAATGGCAAATAAAACTTCTACAAATATAGGGCACATCAATCCGATCACATTGCATTTGTGGTATCCTCTCTTGAAAAGTCAGGTCAAGAATAGTTGTCAGCTGCCCTTCTCACCAAAATTTTGGAAACAATGACTCATATACTCTCAAAATATAGGACATGTGCCTTTGCCTGCATGAAGTATACTGCAATTGTAATCATTGCTATAACAGTCAGAAACACTTCAAGAGCACTGAAATCACTTGATATTTGAGAAGTTGTTAGTCCTAGCTCAACAAAAAAGGGTCCTCTGAATGGCAAATCAACTAGGTTCAAATTGTACTTTTGCCATTACATTGGAAC
The DNA here is from genome assembly GCF_965231255.1 of Vanellus vanellus. NCBI lineage: Eukaryota > Metazoa > Chordata > Aves > Charadriiformes > Charadriidae > Vanellus > Vanellus vanellus. Next base: position 37,627,202 of record NC_138907.1, read on the forward strand.
TCCTCACACGAGAATTTCTACAGACAACACAGCTGCAGGCAAGGAAGTAAGTCATTTTACAGAAAAATAATGGTTTTGACAAAAATTCAAAAACATCTTCTAAAGTATTAGTATCAACAATGTACTGGAAACTACTAAGTAAATAAACTGAAAGGTATCTGATGCCCTTAACTAGAAACTCCAGTAGTTCACATGGTGTTTGCAGTCTACTCAGTGTGATCCAAGTGATGGATCACTACAGGACACTTTCTTTAACGCATCACTTCTCTCCTCCTCCTTCCCAGAGAAAATGGGAAAAGCAGCTAACCTTTTCTGGCACTACCAATACCATGAATGCTTTATTTTGCACTTTCCTTATTTCTTGTCAAGCACAGGGATATGCTCATGTCCTATGACTAGGAGTTCAGCAGACTGTAGGAGCCCTAGCCTTTGTGGCTTTCCAGGCTAGGCCATTCTTATTTTATCATTTCTGCTGTGAAGTTAGTGAAATCTCATGTCTAAACCACAAAATGGCTGACAAATATCCTCTGTGTAATTAGTCCCAATTTTTAGAAGCCAATGAAGGTTACTAATGAGGTAGATAACATTCCTATTCAATATAATATTTCTGCTCTATTAAGAAACAAAACAAGAAGTTGTAACTACAGCACAAGGAATATATTGCCTAACAGCTGTGATTCTCACTGTGCTGGCACATATTCTGGTTGGTTACATTGGTGAAAGACTTTCACTAAACTATCTCTAGAAAGTTATTTACAATTGATGGTTGTTATTTTACTCCAAGCACATAAAACCAAAACAAGCTCCCTTAGCCTAAGCAAATGGAACTTTGACGAAATGATTCCATCATTATTTAGTGTCATTCCAAAACCCCAGGAAACACATTCTACAACTGACAACTTTACCATTTGAATAGCCCCTGAACTGGTGACAAGCTACTTTGCAAACTTAGGAGTTTAATTTTGAAGTTCAGAAAACACATTTCAAGATGGTCCTACTACTAGTCACAAACTATACCATAGTTCACATACAGCTGGCCATATGATTAAAACAGTAGGTTGAGAACCAGGAAACTAAAGAATTTAGAAGTCACCACTATAGAAGAAGGCAGCACCGCAGAAGAAATGCCTACAAAAGTTTAATCATCCTCAAAGCACTGGCAGAAGGGTCCTTTCTAACTCAGGATCAACATTTTACAATATGCCAAAGGACTCCAACCAATATCCTTTGACAAATCTACTGGTGGCACTACAACATTATGTCCGGCCTGTCCAGCCTGGCTAAGTTCACTGGCAATAACAGTGATCTGCATCTTCACAAATCACAGTTCAAAAGTTTCACATAAACTCACTAAATGACTTAAGCCACATCATCAAAACCCAATTGTTATTCTCATTTTAGCCCTCATTCCTTCAGCTGTGATTTATTTTGGGTGGTAGAAGCGGAAACAGTCATTCAAAGTTTTATACAATTTTGCTTTTCAGTCTTGGCACAAGTGCATCATAGCTTCCCCCAACATATCCGGCTTATCTGTCTAGGATTCAAAAAAACCCAACTCACAAAGTCATTAAGCCTTTTGTCAGTTCCTATAAGGAAACCTGGCAGGCTGCTAGCATGCTATAAGTGCAAGCCCAATACTATATTACTTTATGGTATGTCATCTATAACAACCTTACAACTACAAACCTGAAAACTTAGAACAAAACCAAATAAACATTAGATTGCAGAAATGAAGAATTTGAGAAAAGGAGCATCCCCCCTCCACCTCCTTTGTTTCGAACAATATAGAACAGCGATCAGCAATTTCCTGTGATCAAAATCTGACCTACAAAAAAATATTACAGAAAACAAACTTGTTTGGAGAACACGTAATACTCTAAGCAGCATCTATGGTGACCCCTTGTCTGCAGGCATTAAGATGAACCAAACTAATCAGAGAATTAGCCATGTGTTTCAAGAAACAGAAGAATGAAAAAGCTTGTCTCCATTTCTCTGCTACAGATAGCTTTAGCCTCAAAGCTTTATAACTTAAGAGAAAATGGCTGTCACCAGAAGATGCATGGCCACCATCATGAAGAGATGTAGGTTAATGTTGATAGCAACACTTTTGATTTTTTCTAATATTGAAAAAAGAGTTAATTAACCTTGAAAATTGCTAGCAAGGAATGGCACTAAAACATATCATGAAGTCAGTAATTCTCTTGACAAGAAGCTCCCAATGCACAGTATGCAAAAAAAAAAACCAGTTTCTAAATTACAGTAAACTAACACATTTATCTGCAGCTATAAAATGACAGTGGTAAACACATGCATCATAGCGCTAATTCCATAATGCTAAGATCCAAGACAAATCAACTATCTAAAGGAGAGTGAAAAAGGGAAAGACTCGGGTTGGAAAAAAAAAAAACAACAACAAAATGTTTTAATGAAATATTAACAATAAAAAGAAAGGATAATAATATTAATAAGAAAATAATGAATTATACACAAATATATACAAAACCAATATCGAGCTCCCAGGATGCGGATCATGTCACCAGCCACCACTAGGACTGGACTCAGCAGCAGATGGGAACTGGATTCAAGAACTGGATTAAGGAACACATGGACTGGGATCAAAGACAGAAGAACGGACAAGAGTCCTCCGCGGACGCCAGCCATTGAAGAAGGAGGGTTGACCCTTTTAATCCCTCAGCTTTATAGTGTGCATGATGCACATGAGATGAAATATCCCGTTGGTCAGTTTGGGGTCACCTGTCCCGTCAGCTCCTCCCTGCAGGTAGGACCGCTCTACTCTCTTCCACTTTTGATCCTCAAAGGCGGTACATAAAGTTAGCTGACCTTGAGTGTTACAGGAGTAAGTATAAGCAAGAGCCTCTCTGCATACCATTCCTTGGTATTGACTCTAAACATAAGACCTAATCACTGCTCAAAGCAGACACTGTCTGAAAAACATATCATTAATTTCAGAGAGTGCAGTCAGTTAGAAGAGACTTAACTGAAACATAAAATGACTGAAAACGAAAATTGGTTTTGTTCTACCTGAAACCAGGACAGATGGCTAAGGCACGGCCAAACCATGCCATGACTGCTCATCATTACTCAATTTACCAGTTATAGGTGCTCTCTTGTTACTCCTCTTCTCCTCACCCACATCTTCAGTACCAACTTCAGCAGTGAAGTTTTATCTTCTAGATCCAGGCCCAGCTGCTTACTTGCTCTAAACATTACCTCAGCAAAGCACTCTGCTCCCACCATGAAGACACTCCATTGGTCCCTCTTTTCCCCAAAAGCATTCTCAGACTCAAGGAAAGGATGGAAAGGAATCTATTGGATGAATACAAGTTCAAGTTGCTATTTTAGACGAATTATGTAGATGGGCTTAAACCAGCTATACGCAAGCAACATTCTCTCTTTTAGATTTCACTACATACACACACCTCCATCTGCCACATCACCTGGAAGAGAAGTCCAAAGTGACTAAATAAAGTAAAAACACGTTCAGAGTTGAAACAGGAAAGAAAACTGAGAACGTTCTCCAAACAGCAAAAACGCTAAATGAGGCGGAAATACCGAGCTTAACATCACAAAGTGCCTTCAAACTCCCTTATTTGCCAAAACTGGATTTAGATAATCGAGAACAAGACGTGATCTACAATTTATCTTTTCCTTTAGCAACAAACAGGACAGAATTGTTTCAGCATCAGTTTCGTTATATGACAGCTGGTTTTAATAACCCTTATTAGAGTAGGAAGATGTGTTATCTGGGCCAAAGCATTGGAGACTGCCACATGAATATTAACTAGATGTGTCTGATCAAGCAACTACTAACAGAAGCTAACATTAACACTTAAAAGGTTTCAGAACATAAACAAAAACCCACTGAGATCAAGGCAGTTCCCATCTCACTAGCTTTGCAGGTCCTCTTCCACTCTACAGACTTAAACCGAGACTGAATCAGCAGGAAGACACTGGTAAGCTCTTTGTGCCCACGCTCTTTATTTTGTTTCAGATCTCCATGTATCCAGCATTACTGCCGCCTTGTATGCTGCACAGAACGCAACTGCTCACAGACCTTTATACCATTATCCCCAAGAACAAATTATGAAAGATTTCACAAGTTATTCTACAATCCTTCCCGCAAACTTAGGTAAATTGTGAAAAATTAAGTCCCTACAATTCTGCAAACACCTCACAGAGGACATTTTCTTCAAAAATTTTCTTCAAAATTTTTCTTAAAGTGAAAACTATGATTAAAAATTTTCAGGAAAGTTGTCTTTCACAAATTGCAGACAGGCGGATTACACAGCATCCATCCAGAACCAGAGACGGGCAAGGCATACTTCACAGCTCAGTAGCAGGAAGCTCCCGTTCTTTAAAAGCAATTCCCATCGCAGCATTTCAGAACAAAGAACCTTTGCCAGACAAAATTTCACCACCAGTTCCTCTTTTTGTCACTAAAGTGGCTAGAGCATCTGAGTTCACCCATTATGTATCCTGCAGTCTCTGTAACCAGAGAAAAAATCTCCATATGGCACTCTTTAACTCCAAGACTGTGTGGCAGGAAATGTTAAAACATTCCCCTACCCCAAGCCCAAAGACTGTCCAGAGATTCCAAAATATCAAGCTGGGAAAAGCAGCAAGTTCTCAAAAGCAGACGGGTGGGCTACAAGGCAGGTGAAAAACTGGCTAGACTGTCATGAGCAAAATTAGTAGTTAATGATTCAACACCTACCTGACAGCCAGTTATGAGGGGCATTCAGCAAAGCTTGATATGGTTTACTGTCTTCATCAATAGCCTGGATGATGGAACACACTGTGCCTTTAGCAAGATTGTGGATGACAACAAATGGGAGGCGACCAAGGGCAACTGATCCATTAAATAGCAGGGGTGCCTTTTTAAGGATCTCAAAAAGCCAGAGAAATGGGTTGACACAAACCTCCTGAAGTTCAACAACAACAGATGTAAGATCTTACAGCTGGTACGGAATATAACCACACACATCAACAGAAGCTGGGGACCCCCTGCCTAAGTGGCAAACCTACAGAAAAAAACTGGGCATCCTGATGGACAGGCTGAACAAGAGGCAGCAACGCATCCTTGAAGAGACAAACTGTTACCACACAGGGGATTGCAGGGGAAAATATTAGTCTCCTCTACTCAGTAATTTTCAGCCCACATCCAGAATACCATGTCCAGCTTCAGTCCTCCGTCTGAGATACCAGGACATATGCGAGAGTCCTGTAAAGGGGTACTACCACAGTTAGTCATAGTATGCTGGAGCATACAACACGTGAAGAAAGACTAAGATAACTGGGCTCGTTTAGACTGAAAAAAAAAAACAACAAAACACTTTAGGAGGAAACCTAACAGCAGTCTTCCATTACTGCAGCAGTAGTTCAACAGCTACATCAGACTGCTGAGTTACTACCTTTCCCTTTCTGACATTAATTTTAAGGAAATACAACACTGAACACAGAAGCAACCACACCACATCAGACGAAAACGCACATACCCCCACATTTTGTCCAAGACAGTGGTCCAAACCAAGTGGCTAGAGAAGCATTTAAGACAGGGTACATATACAATGTTACTTCCCTGTAACACACTCAGGTCCCGCTAATTTGTACTCAGGGACCTTCTGAGCCAAAAGTGATTTATTTTTTATATAATGACCTTCTTCCATCAGTTGGTCCAACGCTGTTGTAATTTCACGAACATCTAGCATCTACAATGTTCTGTAGCCAGGTGCTCCATATTTATGAGTACTTCAAATTAATTAAATGCATTCTTACATTCTCTTAATAACTGCTTCTGCATAGGAAAGCTAAAGTAGAACAGACTAGATCCATTCATGTTTAAGTTATATTTAAAAGTGAAACTATTCTTTAGGATGTCTTTTCAAATTCTTTAGGGAAGCTGGCAAAATTGAAGGACCTTGTATGTTTAAGACACCTATTTGCAGCATAGGAATATTTGAACCTGGTGACTACCTAAATTTAACTTTAGTTCTGTCAATAAAAGGGGACATTCAGAAAAGCTAACTTAAGCTCCTTCTATAGGTAATGGGAAGCAGGTTCTTCCAAAAGTTCAGAGTAAGAACTTTTCCTTTTCTCTGTATTGAACGGAGAGGGAACCTCAGATTATTTGTTGAAAAATGCTAATCTTGTTAATTCAGACTTAAAAAAGCTATAGAAAACTGAACAGAGAAAAATCTACTATTAAAAAAAAAAAAGTCTGTTGAGCAGTGTTGTCATCGTTTACATCACAACACGAAGCTAGGATGCCATAGAAGACAGATCAACTAAGTCTATCACAGGATTACTCCACAATAACCACAGTGCCTTCTTGCTCTCCCATAAAACATCCCCTATCTTCCCAGTCTTCATTGCCATCTGCCAAGCTTCCTACTTCCCTAACCCCTTCCTCATTGTCATCCAGCAACTCCATCATAGCTCTCAGTCCCATCCCTCACCCTCCCAGCTCTTCCTTTCCACACGGAGTTTTTTGTGATAGCGTCTCTGTAGCCTGTTTCACAGAAAACAGAGTTTATCAAACTCTTCTACAGCTGCCAAATGCTCAGATGAGATCCTGATAGCTTCACACTCAGTCATGTCAGGCAAGTGCAGTGGATCAGTTTTCCCTCCACAAACTGTACAGGGGACTGAAGAACTGCTGACAGACTGTATGCTATGCAAGCCTTCATTAACCAGCACTTGAGATGGGATATGTGATTTCACTAATGCTACTAATTTTCAAGACTACTTAACAGATAAGCAAATTCCCTCCTCTCTTAAATTACACATTAAAAAAAAAAAAAACCAATAAAATACTCACTGAACAGCCCTAGCAAATACCTCAAGAAAATTTTAAACATAATTGTGTTTACATTTACATGGCAGATAAGTTACTATTTCTATAATTTTACACTTTTATTCCAGGATGTAAAACAAAAGCTGTTTTTTCTCCCTGCCTTCTTGTGCATCATCATCATCTGTGGCATGCTCTTTCCCCTAACATAAATGCAAAACTTCAAAATAAATGTTTTGCATATACCAGACTTCCTGTCTACTTTTTGACTAGCAGCATGCACAGGGTCCTTACCAAATCTTGACGCTCTTCCCAAAGACAAGGCAACAAAGGAATTGGGCCAATACGCAATCCAATATTTGTCTCCACAGAAACAAAAAGAAGCTACAAGCGTTGGTATCCACGTGTACTTCACAAATGAAGAACTGAGGTCAATAGCCCTTCTTTCTTCAACTGTCCACTCGGTGATAAGCACTCATCTAGTGACTGCAAGCAGTCATTGCAATTAAGAGAGCATTAACTATTTAAAGGACAGCTTTCTAACAGCAGAAAGCAATACTGTGGCATCACTTAAGAACCATCAGGAAAGTGAACTGATCCATGTGTAAATTTTGTGTTTACAAACAAAAAAAAAATGGTGAGCAGCTACCGATGCCACTGGAATAGACAACATGCAACAAGCTATCTCATAACATGACCCAGGACAGACTGATATGCTCAAAGGTTGCCCAAGAGTCCACATGGTTGTAAGCCATATCTCCATCTTCAAGACAGCCTAAGAAGCATTTTTGAAAACCATCATACTGTTCAGGGAGAAATAAAGAATCCTCTGAACAGCAAGGATGGATATTTTTGTTTCCTCATTTGAAAGTAACTCAGAAAGAAAACCTGAAATAACAGATCATCATCATACCAAAAAAATAAGACATAACTGTTATTAAAAGCTTGAGAGAAACAATTAAGGTAAGTCTAGGACAGACTTTTCTTAAAAAATTCTTTAAAATCCTAGATGTTGTATTTCGCTTAAGCTCAAGTTATGGATATCAATGCAATAGTAACCATAAAAATACTGTTACAAGCAATATAACCAAAGACTTAGAAAGGGGTTCTGCTGAGGCAGCTAACATTATGGTGGGCTGCTAGAAAGGACCAATTATAGGACAGGAGAGTATACGAGATCCAAACCACTGACCACCATGATGTTCACAATAGTAAAAAGATCAGGGCTTCTACAGATCACTAGGCTGGGCAATCCAAAGCAAAAACCTTCTCCATGTTTCCATTACTTTGAGTCCAACAGAGATTTACCTGCGTTCTTTCATAATGTTCTGGAATTGAACTAATCAATTACCTCTGCCAGCACATATTTCTGCTAAATTTCTTCTACATTTTATATAACACAGTATACAACATGACTAGGAGCTGAAGGGTTTATCATATAAGCATATTAAAAGCTGTCTTGACCAAAGCTGGACCACAATCAGCACTGAGGTTGAAACCCCTTTTTTCCCAGGATTCTTCATATAAATTAGAAATACCTTAACTACCTGTGAGTAGGCAGGAACTACCTGAATACGGCAGGAAGTCAAAGTTCAAATTCCTGAAGCAGAGCACAGTATTTCTTCTTTGGGTCTGTAACAAGCATTTCAAGACACATCTTCCTGGAGAAGACCTTTTCCAAAGTCCATTTGCAGAGAGCTAAGAAAATTCTGATTATCTGAGATTAAAGCATTCTGCAACCTTTAATAACACCGCACTACTGTTACAATGATAGCCATGAATCCATCAGTCCAGATATGAATGATCTACCAATAAAATGAAAAATGTTGTGCTATCTTGCCTGGCAACATAACACATGCCTTCATCGCTGTCTGTTGTTACTTCTGGATCCCTGCAATAAACATAGGAATGCAATCACCCCTTTAAAGGCATGTGAAGAGATGTCTATTTTAGCTTTTGCAGAAGATAATCCAGATGTGCTTCCACAGAGCCTGGAAGTATCAATTAATGGCATCTTGACAGTCTGGCAAGATGCACGGCAAGTAAGAAAGGATATATGACATATTCTGATTAAGCTAGCAGACAAATGGAGCACACAGCGGTCTAGAATCTTTATTGGTATAAAACACAACTCAAATCTAACAATTCTCCTATCCTGCTTTTCAAGTGCTTAAAGCTCTTCATGAATGACCTTAAGAACACATAAATCAATGTAATGATGCCTTTGAGAAGCATTTTACCCAGATTAGCGTTGTCATCCAAATATACTCAAACGCAAGGTGGGCTGTAGCAGATCACTAGATATTTGACAATATTCCTCATGCGATGGGAAAATAAACAAGGAGAAAATTCTGTATTAATAGCAACAGCCTTCAGTATTAATATTTTTTTGTTTCATAATTGAAAAAATGAAAATAGGATCCAAGAAGATGAAGAAACTTACCCCAATTTCGAGGAATGAAAGAGACAACTTGAGCAGTATTACCATAGAGAGCTTGAAAGAGTTGAAACTGCTGATAATGTCTTCAAATAATTCAAGCCTAGCACTGGATGGCAGAGTATCCCAACAGTCTATTTCTAGAGATTATAAGAAGCGTACACTCCCTCTATGACTTTTAAGCTGCAAAAGAGAATCTTTTCTTCTTGTTTTCCCTCCTGTATCACATGGAAAGGAATCAAAAAGAAACAGAACTAACTGGATATCCCTTGATAGATTTCCAGGGCTCTATAATTCCAAGTGATCCAGCTGAAGACAAACAGGACTTCCAAAAAGGGAACACTGACAGATAGACAATGGTGTTGAACTTGCTGCCACAGGTGAGCCTCCTGGGCTAGGATCTATTTCCTTTTAAATTCTTCTGTTGGAGGAACAGTGGTTGAGGGCCTCTGGTGATAATGCAGAGTCGCCGTTTCCCCTACAGGAACTGGTACATATGTACAATGAACAGACCTTTCCCTGAGTGGATTCAGAAGTCTGTACTCTGATTACCGTTAGGGCCTCTATGGTAATTTAAAAAGCTTTAGCCATGAAACGCTGCATTTTAGTGAACAAGGCTCTGAAGCTGTTGTTATATCAAATGAATCTAGAAAAACCTACAGAAACATTCAAGATGTTCACTGTCCATCTGACAGTACATTTTAGTTTCTTACTGTGTTCCTGGCCAAGCTTCTCTGGGAATGATAGCACTCTCCCAGTTCAAGCATTTTATTTGTAAATAGAAGGAACCGATAAATATCTCTACAAACACTAGAAGAGTTGTCTTTTTTTTTTGTCTTTTTGTTTTGTCTTGTTTTTTTGAGGCAGAGGAAAAGGCTCATCCCTAGTGCTGTATTTGGAAATCGATCACGCTCTTTGGCTACCAGTGTTCAACTTGAAACTGAAAGCACACAAATACTTAAATGCCTAAGAGAGAAAATAAAGTACTTGACAAACTTGCACGACGGATTCAAAACTAGTCCTGACTAATCACTACTAGCAAACACATAGAAATGCATAATATCTAGTAGTCACAAGAATGGTCTGTACACTCCCAGTCTGGCTCTCCGAAATGCATGATAGGCATGCAACAGCCTTGGTAGAACAAAAAGGACAACTTCGTGACCAGGTAAGACAAAGATTAATGTTAAAGGATCACCTGATTTTCCATCTTACCAATGGTACTACTATTCACTACCACGCTCTGGGCTGCTGCAAATGATTACCTAGCCCTCTTGAATAGGCCAACAGATTAAAGATGATCACGCACTTGCGAGAGATAGATCTGATGAAGATTCAGTGTGGTATAATAATAATAACAATAATAATAATAATCATCATCATCATCCTCCTCCTCACTGGATTCCTACAGTTTGGGCACAGAATAACAATCCTTGGATCATCATATACATCAGACCAATGAAGTTCACATGACAAATTGAAGCACATAAACCAGAGACCCCAGCCTAATGTTTGGACCCGATCTATAACTGAACTGTCTTTTGGCTGTGAATCTTTTGTCTTGCTCTTTTACACACCAAAGAGAGAAATCTGCATTTACATTCTAACGAAGGTGGCCTCCATTGCTCTACCCGATTCAGTATTCCACAGGTTCAATCTTTTCACTGAGAATGAGCTCAAAGCCTAACGTATTGCCGCAGTGAACTGTGACTGCAAATAAAAGCAACACTAAGGCTTGGTGGTGTTTCTTTTTCTCCCCCCTCCCCCCGATGGGGGACCCTTTTTCTTGCCCTGCTTTCTAGAAAGAGAGGCCTGTGATGTTTTGTTTTCCCTTGGGTAATGAGCAACAGCATTTCTGTCCAATATAAATCTTTTGGCAGGGCAAAAGACCTGCAGCCCCAATTACTGAGGAGGACAAGCAGTCTCCCAAGAGAAGCAGTTTTAATTCCCAGGGACTCTATTTTTAGCTATAGCACCAGAAGTCCCTGAAGCAACAATATCCTTTGACCTGTCATTTATGGCAGGGGAGAGAGCAGGGACAGAGTTGGTCTACAGGTCTGAGTGTCCGACGACTACTACCATGTATTTAAAGAGCTCACACTGTACCAAGCAGGCAGACATCAGAGAACAGCTGAATTCCCTTTTCCTCCTCTTCCCAAAGAAAGGCTGAAGAAGGAGAGAACAAGAGTGAACATGGCCACTAACAGCCCCAACAGACACCAACTGCTGAGATGAAACAGATTTCTGACAGGCATGCCCGTCTGAATGTATAAGGACATTCACTTAAAGTTTCTTCAAACTAAACTAAGGTCATAATTTTTTTTCACTAACATAATCATCAGCTATACTGCACAGATAAAATCTGGGTAGATTGCAAGCAATTCTGTCGTTTCATGTGAGGAGGAGTAGAATCCATCTTTTACAGTCATGCTGTCACAGAGAAGACTGACACTAAAGGAAGTATACATGACAATGTACGTAAAAGAAGCAAACCATTAAGTTATTTTTAAATAGCTACTATTTAGGGGAGACTTGCCATTAGCATTTTGAATACTAAATCAAATGCCTTGCAAGGATTCTATCATAGGAAAGTGTAAAACAGCTTAAGCTTTGATTTACAGTACACTTCTGGTCATGAGAATTAAGTATCTCCTACACAGACAACCAGTTACAAATTAAGTCCTCGATTTATGCCCTCTTCATCCACAACTTAAAAGTAATTCTCAAATTCTGGTAAAACCTTGAAGAAAAGTAAGAAATAAAGTTATTAATATGAAAAAGTACTTTAGAAGATAGCATGGTAGAAGAAAGGGAATTATAGAAGCAGAGTGATCTGAATTCTGAACAGAGTGGGAAACACCACATGAGAGCCTCATTTTCAATACCAATGATCTACAACAAAAGTAGCTGACAGCTTCTTAGTAATTCCACAAAACTTTTTTTTTTTACCTTGCCAAACACTTAACCTTTATACTTCACAATGTACCAGCTTTAACTTATGAAAGGAAATAACTGATTTTTGCCCCTTTCTCTTCAGTTTGACTTTGCAATAGTCACTGGTTTTCAAGGTGAAAGGATACATATCACCTAGACTATGGTATTTCCATACAAATCTCGATACTACTATGCCATGTTCAGCTGGCAAACAGCCCCTCACTACCACCACTCAGCAAAGCTAGATCTTATTAGCAACACACAACTGTAAGGAGAACCTGAACATGGAAACACACAACTAGTAAGAAATGTATCCTTCTATGCCAACAGCTGGTCTCACAACATACCAAATAACAACACCCCTCTCCACTCCCTGCCAATATTCTGACAAGGACCACAGTTTAAGAACCATTAATGAAGCAAAAAACTAAAGCTGTTAATGGCATATGGATCCTTTTTTACAGAACTAGTTTGTTAATAGTGTAACAACATTAATGAGCAACAGAAAAGTTGCTTTACAGTTATGGAGATACTAGAGTCTTAGCCTCCACCAAGTCAGTACACAATCATGCCTTCTTAACATAATAGCAGGGATACTGTTACTAACACCAGAGACAGTGGAGATACTCGGCAGCATGAAGAGCTGTGCAAATATATAAATAAATATATATATAAAAATGCACCATGAAACAACTTTATGAAAGATTTATAATTCTAAGCTATTAGACAAATGACACCTGTAAGAAATAAGCCTTCTTAATAAACCCAGATTAAGGCTCAACAAATAAACTACTACAGAATCAGATATCAATAAGAACTATATCTATTGTACATGACATGCTGCTTCTAATCGTTGGAAGGTTCAACGTTATGCCACCCACAAGAACACCAGAAAAACTAAAATAAAAAACCGCAGCCCTACACATCACAGCTTTCAATCCCCGTTTAATCTTTTAGTAACCACGCCAATACGCTTTACAGAAGAAAAAGGCCTCGGTGCTGCCTACAGGAGTACCTCTGCCCCGAAGAGCAGGAACCGTTCAGGCTTGAAAAACAAGCAGGGGTGAAGAAGAGCGAGGGGAACCCCCCGGCACCACGGGCCTGAACCAAGCCCGGCCTCTCCCCACGCGGAAACCCCTCGCCCGCCACGACACCTGTTTTCAGGGGAGCCTCCGGCCCGCCTCCCCCGCGGCTCCGCAGCGCCGCGATCGTGCCCCGCAGCCGCCCCGACAGGCTGCCACGGCCCGCTCCCCATCGCCGCCCGCCACCCGGGCCGCGGCGGCCGGGGCCCGGCAGGCCGCGGGGGCCCGGCGCTCACCGTTGAGTGCCGACGCCTGCAGCGTGGCCCCCGAGGTGCCGTCGATGACTTTGATGGCGCCGCGAGCGGTCACGGCCAGGATGGCGTTGAGCGCCGGGTGGTAGCACAGGCTGCAGAGGCCGTCGGCGTCGCAGCGCAGGCAGCCGTCCCGCAGCAGCAGCCACTCGCAGGAGCCCGGCCCGGCCGACACCGGCCCGGGCCCGGGCCCGGGCCCAGCCGGCGCCGCCGCCGCCGAAGAGCAGGAGGCCGCCGCAGCCATCTTCCCGGCCGCTGCCGCCGCCGCCCTCAGGACAAGAGGCCCGGAGGGAGACGCTCACTGACAGTCCCTGGAGTCGCCGCCGCCGCCAGTCACCATCCGGGTCCGGGGAGAGGGGGAAAGGGAGAGCGCCAGCGTGAGCAGGAAGTGACACAACCACGCCGGATGCGGAACCGACAGCCGGCCTGATACGGTGGGCGGGGGGGGGGGGGGGAGGTAGCAGCCGCTTGTCACGGCAGAGGGGCGGGGAAAGGAAGGAAAAGAGAGGGGCGGGGCTCCGCTGCGCGGGCGCGCACCCTCCCCTTCCCGCCCGTGCCCAAAGGGCAGGCGCCTCCCTTGCGGCCGCCGTGCGCATGCGCGGGGACGGGCTGCGGTGCGCACGGCTGTCGAGCTGGGCGGGCGGTGCTGCCGGCCCTTCCTCAGAGCCCGGGGCGCCGTGCTTGGTGGCGGCGACAAAGGCAGAGCTGCGGGGGCCGCCTCCGGGGCGGGGCGGTGGATGGCTTGGTGTGCTGGAGCTGGCCTGCGCGGCTGCGGCTCCGGAGGGAGAGTGCCGGCGGTGGTGCCGGGCCCCGGGCCGAGGCCGATGGGCTGCTCTCTTGTGAGGAGTCGGCGTAACTCCTCCCTTCTGGCTCGACTTGAGCGGGGTCAGCGGGCCGCCGTCCTTCCCGGGCCCTCGTCGCTGCGGTGTCGTTCCCGCTCCGGACGACAACCGGGTCGGAAGCGGGCGAGCGCGTTTGCCGCCTCCCGCCTCGGGGAAAGCGGGGTAGGGGGTTGTTTTTCATCCCCTGGCTCTGAGACCGGCGTCCTTTTCGTACTGGGAAGAGTGATGTGAGAGAGCCCCCATTTAAGCTGGCTCCAGATTTGGTACCAAGTGAAAAAGTGGAAGCGTTGGTCTGCTACAGCTTCCCTTCAGAATCGTCTTGGGGGGAGGGCACTCCTGCCTCTTCGTGTGGGGGCGATCTTTGCGAGGGGTGTGTATGTGTTTGTGTGTAAATACACACAATGGTTTCAGCCTGATTATTTTTTTTTTTTTTTTTAACCTTAGACGTTGGGATGGAGTAATTCTACCTGTGAAAGCATTTTGTTCTGAAGCAGCTTTCACCGTCCTTCAAAAATGACATAAGTATAAAAAAGCTTTTTGTATTGTTGAGATTTTTCCCTTTTCACCCACTGGAATGCAAGTTGCAGCTTGTATAGCTAAGCCTACCTGTAGGCATTCTCTTATCTAGGTGACATGTTCTGCTAAAATACATGACAAAGCTTTTAGGCTACTGATGGTCTTAAAGATAATGAAGTTTCTAATAGAATGTGGTTTCCTACAGAAGATTATTTTTACTAGAAGGGCCAAAATTAGCACAGGCTGCTATAGCAGGGAAATGATTTGAGAAATACAGTGTCTCTGTAAAGAAAATAAAACCAAAACCGCATGGGTATGTATGCCACCCAGGCTAATCCAGATTGTCCTGAGAGCAAAGCTCACTTCACAACTTGAAGTGAAACATTTCAGGCTAATAAGGGTAGTGACAAAATTTACAGCAGATCTCAAGCTGCATGTTGTCTCCGCCTCAAAGCAATTGATTTAATTTACTTTTCAAGTAGGTATGATTTCTCTAATAAACAGAATATGTCTGATGGGTAGAAGAGGGAGAAAGACATGCACCTGTCTAACTGCTGTATACCAAAGATCATCCAAAAAGCATGTCTCACTATTTAGGTAAGATACCCATGTGTCTACCTTAAAATGAGGTGTTGCATCTTCCAAAGGGATCTTTTTGCTAGATGGATGTGCTCTAAGTTTCCAGTTTTGACAGTAGTGTATTTGTTATCCCAAATTTATTTATAGCCTCAAAACTTGAGATTGATGGCACGTATAAGAATATAGATGTCATAATTCAGTAAATATAAATGAGCTTCATACATTCTGTAAACAAGTTTAATTCAAAATTTTTATAAAATACATCTTGTATTTACACACATTCCTCATCTAAAAATATGAGTTTGTTGAATGCAAAGTTATTACAAACTATCAGAACCATCTGAGAGCTGTTTGTACATATTTCTTGCCCAGCATATGCAAAAGGTGAACCTAGAGATACTAAGATTAAAAGGTGCAAATCTGCAATTGTGTACAAAATACGTAATATGTTAAGTGCTTATCTAGATTGCATATTACACATGTGCCAAGCCTGTGGAAAGGAACAGTTAAAATTGCAACTATAAGTTTCACAGAACATTAGTATAGAGGAAATTAAGAGATTTGGAGATTAAATAGAACATTCTTGCATCCTCTGAATATTCATAGTCATTTCAGATGCACAGGATTTGTAATGGACATTTAATGAACAGCTATGCAAAGAGGAACTAAGCTTAAAGCTCTCTGACAGCCTCGTAACCTAAATGTGTCCTTGCCCTTCATGTTTGTGGTGATGTTAGTTAAACCTGTATTCACAGGGTCTAGTTGAGTCTTAGTTGGATATTCCTGTTAAAAAAGAAATATAGGTCATAGGGAAAAAAAATAAAAGAGATAAGACCAGGTTATCATGCAAGATTCCAAAGGTAACATGTTTGGGTTTTCTTAATACACGGTAGCTTGCTTTTTTTTTTTTTTTTAATTTATTTTGTACAAAACGCTTGCAGATAAGTACTAAGCTGCTGGTGTAGCTGGTTTAGTATGACTCTGCAGTAATTCCACCAGAACTTCTGTAGAAGTCAAAAATTAGGTGAAAAGTTGATCACCAGTTTTTCTCCTTTAATGTATTACAAGCTAGAGTATTACATTACAATTCATGTCCAGCACCAACTTTAAGTAGTTCTGTTTAATACCAACACAAGCATCAGCCAGAAAAGCAGACCGAATAAGCTAAACATTTGTGGCAGCGTTGGAATTTAAATATATATTTTGCATCACTAATGAGTGGTAAAAATAAGTTACCAAAATGGCGATTTATGCAGTCTTAAAAAGGTGAAAAACTACAGCTCTGATAAGGAAATAGGTCTGTTAGGAATCAAAGATGGCCCTTGCTATTACCTTGTCATGGCTGATTTTTATTTGCAGCATTAAAAAAAAAGAGACAGGGGGAATGCTTTTTTTCCCTGTTACAAAAAAAAAATAATCTAGAAATTTGTGATCTTCAGTATTTAGTATTGTCAAATAGATCATAAACACCTAAGTTAGTACCATGCAAAATGAACTTCAGTGGACTTCCCTTGTGAAGAAACATTACCATGCAGACCATTACATAAGCAATCAACACAGTACACAGGAAATATTTAACATGTCATCACATTATTGCATAATCCTTGGATAGTCAAAATTAGCAAGACTTTAATTGTTACTAAGGCTGTCATTCTGCCGCATTTTAGTGGCGGGAGAGTCTGGCTTTACCAATCTTTTTATTTCTCTGTATAAGGGATTAATAGTACTGGGAAAGAAAAATGGATGTGTGTTAAATACCATGCTATTAAAGGCAAGACAGAGGAAGATGTTGTAAAACATAGTTAGGGAAGCATTATTTTTATTTTGTCATCATAAAATAACATTGTTTAAAGATCACACAAATTTGATAGATCATCTTTTTTCTCCAACATTAAGCCAGCACTACAGTTGAGAAAGGTATTCACCCGTTTCTCTGTAAATTTATACTTTTAATTAAAATAATTTGATTCTCTAAATATGCGATTTTATTAATAATGTCACGCAACAATATCTTGCTCCTTTGGTCAGAGATAGTAAATGAAGACTTCAAATACTTGTATCTTCAGTTTTTAAAAACCCAATATACATCCTTAACCAAGGAGTATTTACGCAACACACAAGCCATAGATACAAAATACACAGTATATACATGTTTTGAAAACAAATTGGAATTTATAAAAACTCAATAGCCAAATCAAAGTAATTGAGGCACTAAATTAAAAGTAGCATCTTCATGTCTTGATTATACAGAGTATTCTGTGAACAATCAGGACTGTTTCATAAATATATATTATCTACAGAATTTGCTGTGCCAAAAAAGCCAGCTGTGTTTAAGCTCAAAAGAAAAATTGCACTTTGAGATTGTTACAATTAACTTATCATTTTTCTCCTCGAATATAGTAATCTGGCCCTAGTGCTTTTGGCACAGGTATTGTGTTTTTGCTACACTTCCTTATAAAACACAAGGTTCTTATTTTGTTAATTAAAATCTGAAGAGTCAAACAAACCTAGAACTTTGATACAAATCTATATAGCTACAATTGCTTCATTAAATAATATACACAAATATGCTCTTCGATCTTAAAACATCTCGACCACTGGATACAAAACAGTCACTTGTATTATCTCCAGCCTTACGCATTATCAGTCTGCAAGTGAATAAAATACGGTTTCTGGCCACATCTTGCACTAGGATCACACCCCAGTGTACAAGGACAGAAAATAAATGTATAATAAAAAGATTGGATAAATTAGAAGGGGTTTCTTGGTCTTGAATTCTTCTCCGACTAGTAATGATGCAGCACTGTAGGCAGCCCAAAATACTCCAAACAACTGAAAAAGAAGATGGACAGTCTTAGCTGAAACCACAAGAAAATCTCCCTGAATATCAAGATAAAAATCAGTTCTTCTCCACATATAATTAAAAAGAAACTCCCCAAAAATATTTTGGGAGAAGAACTCCCCACACAAACACACGCGTGCATTTTCATTTAAGTTTAGAGAAATACTTAACAAGTATGCATGTTAACTTTCATTTGAGACAGTTTTTACTGAAGTGAGCAGCTAAGGATCTACAGTAAGTTTTCTCTAAGACACATAGATACCACAAAGCAAGCTGTAGGTTTACATATACTGATAATTTGAAACTTGACTGGATTAATTACTTTTCATTTTACCTTACCTGTCATCAAGTATTAACCCTTCCCTTTCTCTAAGCAAAAGAATTACTATACTTGACTCTTCCTCCTATGATATATAGAGTTACATTACTATTTTTTTATTTCAGGATTCATCTGGCTCACAAGCTTTACTTTATTTATGGTGCCCCCACCTCAAGGTAACTGAAACTCACATTCCAATTCCTTTCAGGTGCAATGAGAAGCCTGGCAAAATACAGTCTGTATCAAAACCTGTATTGCTTAGTAAGTTAAGAAAGAAACAGTTTAAAAGACTGGTAGGAAGTAACATTACCGGAGAATATCCGCTATGAAGTTAGCTTGCATACTTTAAGAAAAAAAAAAAAAAAAAAAAAAAGTCTTGAGGTCAGTGAACTTGACTCAAACCTCAAACTAACAAGGTTATAGCAAAAAGTAATCAGACATTATTATCTTCTAGCAGCACCCTGAGTATTAATAAAAAAGGAAAAATACTTAAAACTGAATGGCATGCAAAAACACTGTCATCTCCTGCAAACCACAAGACCAACGGGGGCAAACATAGTAGGACCCGAGCAAAGAACTTTTTCCACAGTTCTGTCAGAGGAGCTGAAGCCCCTCGAGGGATTATGTGGCCCATTCAACTGCCATTGAAAAAAAGAAAATAAAAAAAATGGCATGTGTTTGCACACTTCTGGTTTTGCTGCCTCACACAGGACTGCAGAGATAAACAATGGGGAAAACAGAGATCATGACTGAATTCCCTAAGACACATTAGGGAAATTGCAGCAATTAAAACAATCGAGGTGCATTCCTTGAGTAGTTTAGTCTGCTGACTGCAACTAGAAGAGAACTGACTGGAATTTCACTATTTTACTGCAAGTTCCCCAGCTTTAGGACTGTTAAATATTTCCCCAAGTGCAGAGTTCTCAAGCTGTAAGCAGTAGTACTTGCACAGCATAAGTAGTTTTGGCCATATGGGGCTTTTCCTGCATTTTCACACTAATGATGCAAAGGTAAGAAGCTTGCACAGATTCACCCTGAAGTTAATGTAAGACTGTTCGTAGTGATCAAGCAACAGAGGTTTCATTAACATATATTTATTTTCAAGTTATGTATTAGTTAACTGGCAAGTTAATAATTTGCTTTCTGACTGTATCACTTAATAGTAATTGCAAGTTATCACAAACACAGCAATTCTGTTATTTATCATACATTTTAGTTGTACTTCAATTATACTGTTTACCAGCAATCTAAAAGGACAGAAATAATTCAAATCAACAGAACAAGAACTCAAAAAGCATACAGCTTAGCTAGTAACAGATTTTTTTTTCAGTCAATCTTTCCAAAAGGTTCAGCAGTAACTTCAGTGGCTACCTAAAGGGGTTTTTAAGCAGTACTGGAGGAGGTGTTCAAGAACTTTACGTAGTTCTGGGATCTATCAGGGAATGTTGCTAGTTTCATAAAAGTGTCCAACAGCAGGTGGTATTAGGCAAGTTATTCTTGCTTTGTGCCTTACATTCCATATCTGTAAAATCAGAACAATACTTACCTTCCCTTAAAAGAGTATTGAAAGCTTTGTACTGCTACCACTCACTACAGGAAGGTCTCAGAACAATGACTAACATCACATTCACGCTGCAGTAACTAAAAATAAACCGGTTGATGGGGGAAGGAGTAGAACATCTTGTTTTCAGATTCTTCATTTTGAGGTTTAATTATGTATCCTCTTCTCAAAATGATAATCCTATTTATTTTAATGCAACTATCCTAGCACAGCAAAATACCTGATAACAACAGGTGTTGTTATAGCAACAGCACTGTATATCCCCAAGTACCCAAAAGAAACATTTAAAACAGAAATCATTTAGCAGTCACATCCACCATGCTAACCAAAAGGATGATGGACTCATAGTTCTCAATATTTTCACATCCACCATGCTAACCGAAAGGATGATGGACTCATAGTTCTCAATATTTTGACACATCGTTATGTTGTCCTGAACAGATTAAGACTCGAAGTGTTAGGTAAGTGACTTAAAAATAACTTGTGAACAATTATCAATAGATGATACCGAACTTACTTTTATTAGGGTAGAAACAACTTCAAATGATCCAACCACCAAAAGTACAGGTACTATGACAATGAGGGGAAGTAGGGAATATCCTATCACACCAAGAACTTGGCCATAAGCAACCTGAAATTTTCAAGCACATAAAACCAAGCTTTTTAGTACTCAATCTTTGTCACCAAACACAATTTGATCTTGTTATAACAGTAATAGAAGTAATAATGTATTAGGTATTAATGAAATTTCAGCTAAAGGAAACTTGGTAGCATGAAAATTGTTTTTGTATGCTACTCCCTAGAACCGTGTAATTAATCAATTCAGTTCTCTTAGAAATATGTTGTCTCTTTTTTTTTTAAACTGTAAATGGCAGTTTTATCACTTCCAAGGGAAGTATTTACACCGGTTAAAATGTGTAATTCCACCCACCCCTCACATTTTCATGTTCTGCCTTAAGTGGTTCTCAACTTCCACTCTCACGCTGTAGTCCTGGCTGTCACAAGCAGTAAAGATATGATTTTCTGCATTAACATACTCATATCCATTATACATAAATTCATAAAATACATTAATGCTTTTAGTGTCAGGAGAAGACCTAGAACCTGATCCCTCTAAGGCACAGAAATCTGCCGATTTCCAGTTTAAATTTATTATGACTATCTTAAACAGATTTGTTCAAAGTATTTCCCTAACTGTTTTTAGCTTCATGGGGATTAAAATATTTTATTTTCCCCCATTTTCCCTTCTTTTTTTTTTTTTTTTTTAAATGTTCCTGGGCCCAGCTAGGCATCTTGGATTTCACAGGAAAAACAGTTGCGAGACAAGTGACCATCTTGCAAGCAATCTCTCGTGGCCGTTGATCCTTCACAGTGAATTGTGCAGACCTGTACTTTCTCCCCAGTCTGTACGTTCTGATAATTTCACATTTTGAGCCACGAAACAGATTACTGTAAAGGCATCTGGATTTTGCTGGTATGCAGAAAAAGCACGTCATCACATTTACAAAAGCTTTTTCTTTCAAAACAGTGTTTGCACAAGAAGTCTCTAGCAATTATGATTAAAAGGAAAATCTAAACAATTAAAGTAAATGTAAATAATGCAGGAAGTCTGCAACACTAGTTCATCATTAATGCAAAATGCATAGTAAAAATATAAAAATCAAGTATCACTGAATATTTAGTTCTCCATGACACAGTTCAATGTATTTTGTGCTGCAGAGCCATTTTTAAGTTTCTACCCTCCCAAATGTTCTGCTGAAACTGTCTGTGAGCCTTGCTCTAAGTCATTTTTTGTTGTTGACACCTGAATCACTTAGTAAATCAATTTGTAAACAGCTCAAACAGCTATCCCAGCCCTGCTGGTGCAAGCAGCTGGAGGGAGGGATGTAGGCCAGAATTTCAATTGGCTGTGTAGTTGAAGAACATGTGGTGACTTTCAACCTTTAATGGGTTTGAACTGCATCAGGCCAAGGATGAAAAACACTGGAAGGTGCTCTACACACAAGGACATTATAAAAATTAATGTTAACCCCATTTAATAAAAATAATTTTTAAAAAGTTTAAATAAAGGCTAGTGCAAGAGCAGTGCAACTGGTCCCATTTAGCTCAGTGACTGAAAAATTGAAAGCACTTGTCCCTCCAGGATGGACTTCAGTTCTGGATCGCAGGCACCTGTTAGAATTTCTGGGATTCATAGTGCAAATTTCCAGATTGTTTATCACATCCAGCACACCATCCATCACACAGAAAGATTAGCTGATCATCCCTGTATTTTAGATTTTATTTTGGAGGCCAAGAACCTGAAATGTAGACGTTACCAACTGCATCCATTCTTAGTTGGGTACAAAGTCCAAAGCCAAGCAGCAAGAAAACCCAACTACTACTGGAAAACATAGCTAAGAGACTTTGCATTACCTCCCTCTATGTCCTTTTTGCATACAGGTACTTACTTCTCCTCCAAGAACCCTGGCCAGTAAAAAAATTGTCAAGGATCCAAATATCCAAATAGTTATAATCCAAGAAACAACCTTAAGAGATAAAGAAAAATTCATTTCTGTTAATAATTTTCATTGTGAAAAAGGAAAACTAATTTCTATTAATCACCTTCACTGCAGTCAAGGATTTTATTATGCAAAACTGAATTCTGAATTGTGGCAAGAATAGTTTTACTTATTCTCAAGTTGCATTGTCATACTAAAATTCAGCAGTTACATTTACAGAATCGCATTAGTGGTAAATTTGGTGAACAGTATCAGTCCAGTCTCTGTATTGCCAAATGTACGACAGCTGCACTTAAAAAGGAAGTCAATACTCAATTCAATTTTTTTGCTTAATTCAAAGTTCCAGATTCACAGAAGAATCATATAGGGGATGATTTTGTTTTTTATTTAAAAGCAGATAAAAATCACAGCGCCACTTAAAAAAATTTAAGATAAATATAAAAGCTTTATGCTATTTGTGAAAATAGTGCACGGCCTCTTTTTCCTTCCTCCTTTCTTCCACAGTCTAAAAGAAGACGACCAGATTAAAGTCTTAGAGCAGGAATGCTCATCTCTCTCCAGCTTACAGCCCACCATTCCATCCATGTAGTCTAGCTGCTGTCAGTCATCCTGTTGCCAGCTAGTAGCTTTCCCTCCCCACATATATACAGCACTCTTGTATCAGTATGGTAAATCCACTGTTCCTAAGAATCATTAGGCCTACTGTTCACGTACAGTAGGTACGTGAACTGCAGAAGGTAGTTTATCTGTCAGGGGATCAAGGAACGGTCCTTGCTTTGCCTAGGAGGCAGATAAGTGGTCTGCCCAGAAGACTTGAATAATACAGTGGTTTAGTCTACTCACTTCAAGTCTCACAGAAACAAGATACTGAGGGTGAATTTTTAATCAGCATTTCGTACACCATATGGAAGCCAGAGGTCACAATGGGAATGATTTCATCTCGCCCTTCACAAAAATCCTTACATAAGCACATTCTGCTACTTTACATATGGCTGACTGCTATACTACATTGTATTTAAAACTGTAGCTACATATATAGTCATAGATTTCCAAAGAAGGACCACCTAGGCTCACATTCAAATTGTGACTATAAATGACACTGCTCTATTTCAATCTGAACGTAAAGAAAAAAGCTAATGGTGTTTATGGAGGCCAATTAAGTCTGCACAATGCCTCTGAATAGCTGTTCACCCTAGGGTTCAAAAGGAATAATGGCAGAAGTCTATTGACCAGAGGAAAGTTATTTGATTGTAATTGAGCAGGGAGGACAAAATAGCAAATAGCACTAATGAAGACTAAATATACCAGATAACAGTGGTGATGTAGTATGAATTAAACAAGTAGCTTTATTTGTCAGGAAATTAAAACTTATGGCATCCAAACAAATGTTCTTCGGTAACATTTTTTAGTAATAAAAAGCACATTAACAAAAGGTCACAATTAAAATGGAAAGAATCACTAATATGACTATAAACCCATTAGTATCAATCTGTTCCCTTTAGAAACCACATCTTTCCTTTGTTTTACTGTATAAAAACAAACCTGACATTTCATCATGATTAACTTATCCGTGGGCTATTTAATACATTTCTTAATGCTGTCTTTCTACATATTGACTTCAGAAACAGCATTTGAAGTGCCCCACATTCACATGCAAGGAAAAGACTTTCTACCTACGTAAGAACGCAAATTGCTTAGCAATCATGTCCCCAGATTTAGTTTAGATTTCTTTTCAGGTAGAAGGCTACCTACCTTAAATTGCCCATATAATGAGATCATTGAGAAGAAGAGGACAACTGCCAGAGGACCCCAAAAGTCTGGATTGTCTCTCACTACCTGCCTATTAAACCCAAGAGATGGCATAGGCATCAACACACATCGAATTTTGTAGTAAATATCCTTTAGATCAATGTCGAGTTCTTCTCTGAAATTGAGTAAAGCAAGAGAGCATTACTATACATCACAGTAATGAAATAAAGCATAAAAAAAAGTAAGTTTGGGGGTAAACAGCAGGTTTATAGAGCAAGCCTCCTGTCACCCATAAGGCTTTCTGAAGCCATGACCAGCAAAGGAACAGTTCCATCCACAACAACGTAACACCATACCTTCATCTTGCATTCAGTAACTGGTGTGACACAGTTACATCTATTTAATTAGTCAAAAAATCAATTACATGACTGAGAATAGAAAACACACACAACATACCCTAACAGTCTACACTAAGAGAGTAGATGTATTTTCTGACATGCAGGAACACTTGACACATTTATACCATTGTAACTACTTAAAAGTCAGACATGCATACACAAAAGTAGGATGTCTGTGTATTCTTATGATGAGCAGTTTGCCATGAGCACACTTATTGCTGAAACATTTTACGTCAAATTCTACAATAAAGAATACCTCTACATTCAGTAATCCTAAACCATTCAAGATACATCAAATAAAAGCAATTTTTAAAAAATAAAATGGCATTTAACTTGCTTCAACAACAGTAGTTTTCAGCAGACCAGTTTATGCCAATTGTTTAATTACTGGCTAGTTTCCAATATGGGTACAAATAAGTAAAAGCCAATTAAAATAGCAACACATTCTTCCAATAGATCTTGCTCTTCTGTAATTGCCTTCTCAATTCCCTGCTACAAACTATCTGTAAGCAGCTACAAATTGACCAGAAGACTGTTCTGCATAGGAGACTCTTAATTGGTACATCTTGCCCTGATTGTCCTAGCATAATGGGAAAGAATCATGCTTTCCAAGTAATAGGAATTCCACTTCTTTAAGTTTATGCATGGAACCTTAAGACAGAACTGTATGCTACTGTTTTGCTTATGCAGTCATGACCAAGGAGCTCTGAAGCGTTGCAAGAGACTTCCCAACAGACATCCCTCTGCTCTACGTTTAAGAGCACAGTGGAGAAAAATGTAGAACCATATCCTAAGTCTGTTCATGAAAGTTTTGTACAAGGCTTTGATTTATGGCTCTTTCCTCAGAAAAGCTGAAGCAAGAAATAAACAAAGACACAATTCACCACAATTTCTCTTAAAAAAAAAAAAAAAAACAACAAAAAAAACCTAAATACTGCTCATTGAGTGTCGCACAGCAATTTCAGGACTGCCATTACTGAAGCTATTTCAGAATTGGTATTACTAACCTGTGACTAAATAAGAAAAATTGTTCTTTAACACATCCCTGAATGTAAGGAGTGGATTAGAAGCATCTATTTTCCTCTATTTATCTAAACAGGATGTTCCATTCCTGTATTTTACTCTGAAGACTATGTAACACAAATATTTCTTGTCTGGAAATAATTCTTTGTCATAGCCTAGGGTTTCTGACAGTTCCTCATGTGAATAAACTGTCTTTCACATGAAGCTGACGGCTACCTCACTTGAGAAGTAATGGTAGCTGTAATAGGAAACAAGTACCTGGAGTAAGGCTGCCCAATGAGAAAGAAAAAAAAAAAAAATCTCACTCCACTGAACATCACCTCGAATTTCCCTTAGCTGGCTGCTATTTAAACCCTTAGTAGGATTCAGGTTACAAAGCTTCATTATAGCACATGTCCTGGGAACAATCAGAACTGTATGAAAACTGCTACATGGAAGTCAGATTAAGGTCTTCTCTGTTAGGATGATTATATCCATCCTGTTTGCCACAAACCCATCATTTCCCTGGTATGTTCTCCTCACTTCCAGCAATGAGCAGCTTAGAACATCTAACAGTCTTTGAATCAGAAACTCGTTTTTTCTGGTATGTTAGACAAAAGAGGAAATTCATATGTTGTCACTTCAGCACACCATTCTGTTTCTTAATTAAAAGTCAGGAGGTTTACAGAACAGACATTCACACAAGGAGCTAGTTCTGCACAGTTTAGTTTGAAGTACTTTTCAGGTATCAGTTTCATTATTAAGCTCTCCACGCATCTGTTCTCTCCCAACACTCTCATTCGAGTTCTCCAGAGTAGTCTCTGGCTCACTCAATTTTTTAAAAGCATCATTATCTTTAATTCATGCAGGAAAACACGGAGACACTAAGAATGAAGTTGCTTAGGTGCAGAACAAGGACTAAGACCCAGGCTGCCTGACTCACAGTGTGGTAACCTTAATAAACAAACTTTCTTCAACCAACCACATTTCTCTGAACAGAACAAGAGATACAGAGATTTTCAGTTTTAAGGTCATTTTTGTCTTTCAACACTAACACTCTTGTAATCTAGCTTTATAAAATAGCATCAAAGATTACAAAGTTTGTGCTACCTCGCTTTTAGCATCCCTGCTGTAATAAGCATGATTCACAATACATTTACTTCAGAGTAACTAACAGAATTTACTTAACATGAATCTTTCCACAGGATTGTCTTAATCTCCGATTCATCAGCACAAAAAAAAAAAAAAAAAAAAGAATACAATCTAATTCTCTAAACCTTTACAAGATCAACAGATAAGAGCAGAAGAGCCATAATAGCTTTATACTTATAGAGATTAATAAAATTGGATTTTACTTCCTCCTTCCTTCCTCCCCCACAGGGAATAACAAGCCTCTCTTTCTCACTATGGTTTTTATTTTTAGTGGAACGCAATGTTTTCATTCCTGCACCAGAAAACACTCACTGGTCAAGTAATTTGTCAAACATAATTGTAGTCACAGCAAAAGTCTGTGGGACAATTTGAGAGGCTACAAGTTGCTTGTTTTTCCTACACAGCTAATAAAGATAGATACCCAAAAATAATTATGACATACAGGAGTGGCTTGTTATCTTCTGGGTCATCATCTTCCACTTCCAGAAGCCAACCATACCCTCTCTGTCTTAGGAATGTAGTTGCAGTAGATTCTTTGATGAATTCTCCTCCAAGATTTAGCTTAACATCTGGAGTTGCTATGGAGCCACTAAGATCTTAGAGAAAAAGGGAGAGAAAGATATACCTTTTTATGCCTTGCCAAATGCTATTTGATTTCAAAAGTACTGAAAAATAAACAAACATATAAAGCTACATGTCTGGTTATCACCACAAAACTATTCAAAGTTATGGAATAAAATTATACTTTAACACATACATAATTTGAAAGGATACTTCTGGTTTTAATGCAACAGTAACAATTTTGGTTTAGGTCTCAAATTATCAAGTTTTAGCTTCTAGATGGAACTCTTGTTTTTATGACACAGTGTTGTTGCATGACAGAAAGGCTTCTATTTGTCCTTTATCATTAAGCATTTAAAGGTATAAAAGGAGTTAACTAACAAAAGTCTCATCATATTGCAAGTTGTGCATTATTTACCATTTTTTTGCTGACCATACTATACCTCTTTTGGACCCCATTTCTGCACAGTGGCATTGTTTCAGCTAAAACCATTCTCTGCTTTTATGTCCAGTTATTCATGAGAGGAAAACATTTGTTGTTGTTGTTTGTAGCCTGCCTTTAATACAGGTGAAAATGTTAAAAAAAAAGAATACTGTCAGAGATCCTTAGGCTCCAGCCAATAAGAAGAGATACAACGAGTTCTCTTCGATATACTATGATCTTGCTCTGCTACAGTGCTAAACAAAACAAAGAGCAATTTATGTATGTTCTGGCTGTGTCAAAGTCACCAGTAAGTATTAATTTTATTATCTCATTGTATTCACTTAAACACAGATTAAAAATACAAAATAGTAACTGAAAATATACAAAACATCGTGAAGAAAGAAAAACAAGTAGAGAAGAGGGGAATAATAACTCCTTTAGGAAATCAGATTTCCATTATTTGCCAAAAAGGAAAAATCCAAACAAAAACACATAAATTTTTTGTACAAACCTTATTACAAATATACCGAGAGACAAAATTTCTCTTATCATCCAACACCTTTTCATTTCATGAAAGACAATCTTATTTTGGCTTTCCATTGTTGTGTGTTCTTCACACAAAAAAGTTCCTAGGCATAAGTTTCCCCAAACACCTATATATAGCAAGTAATTCTGAAACACATACTCACAGAGGCAAGTCAAGCCATATTTGTAGATTACATTTGTGAAATCTTCTATCAAAATGCAACATGGTTTTATAGAAACAAAGTTTGTGACAGAATCTCACAGTCTTAGCCAGCATGTCTGAAGTGTTCACTGACCACTCAGTATAGCGATTAATTTAACAGAATTCTCCTTCCCAAATCAGCTTGCTGGGCCACTCAAGCTTAAATTTAAGCTTCTCCACAAATGCTTTTCAACCATTTCATAATCATGAGAATTAATGATCCATTGCTTTGATTCTTGGAACACCATCTACGCAGGATCCTTGTAAAGATCACTGTAACTTAAAGAAGGAATTTCTCTTTACTCCTGTCAGTATCAGCACACATACACTGTTCTCACCAGACACAAAGCAAGCCTTTCTCTGCTGTTTACAGAAGGAAGAAAAAGGAAAATTATGTTCTTAATGCCTGGGAATTAAGATAGAGAAAGCCTCAGAAGTATTCTATTATCACTGGGACCCTTTTGTCATTTAAAAATATTTGTTTATGCTACAACTTAACACTGTTTCGAAAGGAGAGGTTCTTGCTACTCTTTGTGCATAAAAGTGGCTGTCAAAACAAGCAAATATAACAGTCCAACCAGCTATTTATTTGTCCTTTCACAGTGACCACTGACAATCCATCCTGGGGCAGGGAAACTTCTACACAAGTCTTATTTACCAAGACTCCTTTTAGCAGTCAATGATTGGTGAATACCTACAACCACACTTTTTAATCATGAAACCCATTAACGTGATCTTAATCTATTTTGCAAGACATCTCAGGTGGGACATAAAGATGCAGAAACCAAGGGGAAAAAAATCTGCTACCTCCTCTTCTATAGTCTGCTTTGAATGAGATGGTTAACAGCAAGCGCTGAACAACCTGCAAGAAATTCATGGTTCTGATGCTTGCTAGCGAGAGTTAGGGTGCCCTCACTTCTACTGTCTCAGGCAGACGACCACAGAGGCAAAACTGAGGTACCTCACACGCCTCATTTCAACCAGGCGTTGTGGAAACCCAGCTTTCAAGACAGTCTTTGCTCTCAATTTTGAAAAAGCACTACAAGAGGCAAAAAACCCACCTAAACAGTCTTTTCTTCATACCATATCTGTACACTTAATTGAGAACACCTCTCCAGCATTCTTCCCTACAAACAGCTCCTACCTCTCACAGAAATAAGATGAGAAAATAAAACAGCTTATACTTCTATTTTTCATATGGATCAAGATTTGGGAAACAAGTAGAAATGAGAGTGCAACAAGTAGTATTTTAATTCAGAAATATCAAGCTGTATAACTTTGCTTGGTTTTGTCTGTTAGTGTAGGTCCATGCAGCACTTCGCAGACAGAACTACACTTGAACAGGCAGATCACGCCTTGCTTGTGTTCACAAAGAACACAGAACCGAGTCCAACTCAACACACACTACTGGAAATGTGGCTGTACGGGATTGAATTCAGCATTGCTCAACAAATATTTGCAGGGGGAATCCCGAGTTTCCATTCAGATGTACGTGGATCCTTTTTCAGGCCAAGGTGGAAAAGGAAAGCAAACCAAACAACAAAAAAACACAGCCAAAATTGTATCTGTTGATTAGTACTTCTTGTCAGAAGGACTGGGAAGTTCACCAAAGAACAGGCATTCTACAGTAGTTGTTCCACTTCAGTAATCCCTTACCAGGGTGGGGCACGAGTCAGGATTTAAGAGATTCCCTAACCCTGTCCACAATTACAACAGCAACTACAGACATACATAAAGTAGAAAGCTTCCCATTTAAATGGGTAGAGCCCAAAAGGCCATTCTCCATCGAAATAAGTTAGCAGACAATGCTGACTATTGTATGTTCATTTTCACAGTCTATAGTCAGATCTTCACAGCATGCTGGTACATCACAGCTATTCGTGCAGCAGTTCGGCAGCGCACACCTCACCCCCTAAACTGCACACAGAGGTTCTTCCCACACCCCACTACTGTACTGAAATGAGACAGGGCAGAGAGACTTCGGCGCAACACAACCGCGAAGGTGAACACACGTTACAATCTTTAATAGACACCAAACGGCGCTCCGGGCAACGTGGAGAAGCGGTCCGTAACAGCGCTTGTCACGGTTCTGTCAGGTCGCCGGGCACAACCTCGGTGACGGCTTTCGGAGAACCCGAGAATGGGAGCACCGCGTCCGGCTTACCGCGCCGGTGCTTCCGCCACGCAGGTAAGGCGTTAAACACCGCTACCGGCACCCTGCCGCAGCGGAGACCCGAAGCCGCGGCCCGTGGGCAGCGGCCACAGCGGCCACCTCAGCCGGGCCGCTCCGCCTCCAGCCACGCCACCAGCCTCAGGGGCGGGGGGGAGGAGGGCACGGAAGGCACCTCTTGCCTCAGTGGCACGGGAGCCGCCCGCTCCCCCGGGGCCTGGCCGAGCATTTCTCCCGGGAAAGCGAGAGCGGCCCCAACCGCGGCCCCGCGCTCACCTTCGGCGTCTGCCGAGGAAACAAAGGTGAAGTCCCCGTTGCTGGGCGCATAGAGCTGCGGCGGCGGCGGCTGCGGGCCCGGGGGCTGCATCTCCCCGCCCTCCGCGAGGGCTGCGGGGCCGGTGGGGGCAATGAGAGACGAGCAGGCACCAAAGCCTAGGGCCTCCCGAGTCCCTCCTACCGCCGCGGCGACGGCCGGCACCCAACAGCCACAGCGCAACCGCCTCACGGGGCAACAACAAGCGACACCGCCCCACCGATTGGCTGCTTGCAAGGCGCACCGTGATTGGTCGCCGCGGGGCCAACGCTGACTGGCTCCCCGGCTGTGACTCGAGGAGTGAGGTCACTTCGACTCCGGTATAAGGCGCCTCCTGATTAGACGAAGCGTAACGCAACCGGTGGGAGGGGTAAAGGTAGCAAGCTGCTTCCGGGTACAGGCGTGGGGTCCATCTTTTCCAGCGGAGGGCTTATGTTATTCCTCTTGCGTCATTGTACGGCCAATGGCTGCTGCGGCCTTCCGGGCGGCTTCCCCCGTCCTCCCCAGGGGCGGCCCGCCGGTGCCTTTTCCTCCAGACAGCGCTTCCCACGGGAGGCCGGCTGGCGGGACCCTCGGAAGGACGAGAAGCATCCCTCTTGTGCTGGAGGCTCTGGAGGGCGGCTGGGGCAGCTCCGACCCCGCCGCCCGCCTCGGTGCGAGAGCCGCCGTCATCGTGACGGGCAGTGCCCAAGACGCGAGGCCAGGTGTTTCAGTGCAGTCTGACGCCCCGTCCCAGGGCGGATCTGAAGGCTGACAGCAGGAATCCGGCATCTGCAGCACCCTGGCACGGCAGCTTCGCCCCCTCACCGCCATCTGCAACGAGTTTTCCTGGTTTTCTCCTACAAGTTGTTCATCCACGTGGCCAATACCCTCTGCCTGCCCCCACCTACCTTCTGCCCGTTACCCTGTTTAATTGTAAATCTCCATTTCATAGTGAGAGATTTCCTTTGTGTCATTCGATATGCAGCTTGACCCACGGTACCTGCTTCCTGCATGCTGCTAAATATAGTATTTTGAACTTTCAGTAGAAAAAGGTTTGCTGGCAAATAGTCAGCCTTTCAAATATAACTCTGAACTTCTTTCTATATCCTTGTTGAATAAAAGCATCGCCTCAAATGCTTTACTTCCACAATGGATGTGAAAAAACGTGTCCTTCCTTTTGAGTCTTCATGAGGATTTGCTTCCATCTTTGCTATTCACCGATATTTTATATGACTCCACCTGCAAGTGTCATCATGGTAATCTGCAACCCTTTTGCTAGTTGTTTACATGTACAATCCTAAATCTGTTCTGTTACCCTACATCCTTCTTCCTCTCCCATTCTTCTGAATTTGCTCCCTTTCGGTATCTATATGTGTTTTTCCTAGTATTTTTTAAGCTATGTCCAGTTCCTCTATATTAATGGTATTCTTGGTAGTCCTCTGCAGTTCTGAGGTTTCTGGACTGCCCTCCTGCAATTCCCTTGTCTAGAAGGAAATCTGGCATAGTCACAAATCAGACGTAGAATGCAGCACATTGCATATGCTCCAGAATGGCAGCCTTTTTAGTTCATAATTAAAATGCATTAGTATATCCAAAAATTTCTCCCACAGTTTAAGCTGCTATGTCCAAGATAGCCTCTTTATCAGGCCTTGCTAGCAGCAACTGTGATTAATAGAGTAGAATAGAATAGAATAGAATAGAATAGAATAGAATAGATTTCAGTTGCAAGGGACCTACAATGATCATCTAGTCCAACTGCCTAACTGATTCATGGCAGTTGTAAAAGTTAATGTCATTAAGGGCATTGTCCAAATGCCTCTTGAACACTGACAGGCTTGAGGCATCAACCACCTTTCTAGGAAGCCTGTTCCACTGTTTGACCAAGCTCTCTCTAAAGAAATGCTTCCTAATGTCCAGTCTGATAACCTGCAAAGCATCACCAAATGGTCTGTTCTTGATGTGGTCAATGATAGTGCTGTGAAGCATGTTTTTGACGGTCCTGCAGGGAGACCTATGAAGTACTAAAGGAGTTGTAAAATAATACGATTGAGATGCTGTTGCCAGTCCCTGTTATAATAAGAGGACAAGCACGATGGCTCTGGTTGAAGAATGCTTTGAAGAGTCAGGAACCAGAATCTCACTTTTTATGTGTTCAACAACTACTAGATTTAATAGAAAAGCTCCCAGATAACCCCGTTTAGGCTTAGCCGTTAGCTTCTTCCCACTGCTCCCTGCTGAATATCAACATGTTTATTCTCAGAGGATACTTTTTTTTCCTGACATCTCAGGGAAACAGGCTTAAATTTTATATTCATGCTACGAATATTTAATTCTACTTCATACATAGAGCTCATTAAATACCATGGAGTATAAATATGATGTATTTTAAACTGAGAAAATTACAGGTTGAGAAATTGCATTAGAGCAGTGGTTTGATTTGGAAAAGGAACCTCCTTTCTGAGATATATATCCCATTAAAGGAAATCCCTGTGAGTTCCATCTCAAATAAAATTTTGAACAAGTAAAAGCCAATCTGATTTTTATGGAGAGAACATGGCTGGAAAGTTCCTACTTTGCCATATCCAACCATAACTGAAGTTTGCATTTGTATCAAATATAAATTGGGTTCAGGTTCTCTGTGAATACTTTACAGTGACTGTCAGTTTCCATGCAGCAGCAGAAGAAAAACACCTATAATTGCATGTAACCTATTTTTTAATTTAAAGATGTCTTGATAATACAAAACAGCCCTACAGATATTTGTGTAATTTGATTTCTCCTTTAAAAAGTTGAGCAATCAAGACATCTGGTAAGCGTAACTCATTTTTGTAACTATTATGAGGAACTTGTTTGTTACAAGACCTTTGCAATAGGCTTCTTTGAATTTCTGATGTCTCTTCCACTTTAGTCTGTTACAGCCAGCCTGTCAGAATTCAAGGAGCTTTTGGATGATGCTCTTAGTCATATGGTTTATTTGTAGGTAGTCCTGTGAGGAGGAGGGAGTTGGACTCGATTGTCCTTATGGGTCCCTTCCAGCTCAAGATATTCTATGATTATATTTATCTACACTGTTATGATTGTGGTGTTCCCTGTTGTTGCTGGGATATCTCGGATGCTTCTAGAAGCTGTGCCTTCCGTAGGATGCCAGACACATCCGGTTTTGGACAAATTTAGAATCATAGAATCACAGAATCATTTAGGTTGGAAAAGACTCTTAAGACTATCAAGTCCAACCCTTAACATAGCACTGCCAAGTCTACCACTAAACCATGTCCCTAGGCACCATGTCTACATGTCTTTTAAATACCTCCACGGATGGTGACTCCACCACTTCCCTGGGCAGTCTGTTCCAATGCTTGACAACCCTTTCAGTGAAGAAATTTTTCCTTATGTGCAATCTAAACCTCCCCTGATGCAACTTGAGGCTGTTTCCTCTTGTCCTATCACTTGCTACTTGAGAGAAGAGACTGACCCCCACCTCGTGACAACCCCCTTTCAGGAAGTTGTAGAGAGCGAGATCTTCCTTCATCCTCCTTTTCTCCAGGCTAAACAACCCCAGTTCCCTCAGCGGCTCCTCATAAGACTTGTGCTCTAGACCCCTCACCAGCTTTGTTGCCCTTCTGTGAACACGCTCCAGCACCTCAATGTCTTGTAGTGAGTGGCTCAAAACTGAACACAGTATTCAAGGTGCAGCTTCACCAGTGCTGAGTACAGAGGTACAATCACTTCCCTAGCCCTGCTGGCCACACTATCTCTTATACAAGCCAGGATGCTGTTGGTCT
Organism: Vanellus vanellus; assembly: GCF_965231255.1. Classification (NCBI taxonomy): domain Eukaryota; kingdom Metazoa; phylum Chordata; class Aves; order Charadriiformes; family Charadriidae; genus Vanellus; species Vanellus vanellus. The sequence goes on from NC_138907.1 coordinate 37,662,137, forward strand.
TCTTGGCCACCTGGGCAGTATACTGCTGGCTCATACACTGTGTGATTTTCAAAGTACAAATAAAATACATGTAGGTTTTTGTGAAGCAGAAGACAATTTTACGACACTGCTGAGCATGCCTAGCAAAGAAGAGATCTTGTTCGCTATTTGGAAATATTTTCCATATTTTCTCATTATCTATGATTCTGACTATGATCTCTGTATGAACATGGTCAAGTAAGTCATTCCGTTTCTCTGCTTTCGATAGACTGTAAAGACATTTATTATGTCCTTTTTTTAAACAGTATTTTGGTAGTAGAAGGAAACTTGTTTTAATTATTTCTTTTCCTAGGGGCTTTTTGACCAGCTGAGATCCAAATGGAATTTCACATAGAAGAAATGCTGAAAGAGACAGAGGAAAGATGTTCTGAGCATGCTTACCTAAAATAAGAACAGTGAGTAGATTTTCAAGACTTGCTCTTCCTGATGCCTTGTCATATAAGAGCAGCGAAGGATCAAGAAACACACCTCATCCAGGCACTCTGGCTTTTTCTCAGCATTTGATCAAATATTAAGGTTTTGGTTGTCCTTCGCCTCCTTTCAGCCCCTTTCCCTTCCCCTTTAGACTGTGCAAGTGAGCAAACCGTTGGTTGTCCCTGCCTGGGCTGTGCCAGCGGAGGGCACTCCAGCACTGCTTTTGCCGGACCAGACCTTGTCCAGGGTTTCAGTTCAGGGTGGGATTCTGAAAAAAAAGTGTTCAAAAGCAGTTGAGAACCTGTTTCACCCAGATGCTGCTACTAGATTTATCACCATTTTATGCATTTTCCCTTTCTGTGCACTTTAGGAACGACCTTCATTGATTAAGGCCCAGACTACGTGTGAAAATGTGAGCAATCATTAATTGCTCCAGTTGGACTGCTGACGTTCAGGTTGTCTTGTAGCTCTTTGCACGTAGCCACCCTTCCACGTATCTTAACTGTTTGCAAGTGCTGGCTTCACTCCTGCCACCAGTGGAACAATTTGCTTGCGCTCTGGCTTACTGCATAGTAGTCAGGGAAAGGAAAAAGGGAAAGTGAGTATTAAAAAAGGCTGTCGAAAGCTGTGCTGCATGCAAATACCTTGTTGGACAGCCACGAATACAATCTATCTGCAAATGGTTATATAGGAAGGGCTCCTGTTTAATTTTAGTTTTAGAAGTACAAGAATCATGCAGTATGTGAATTTACTGAAACATTTTGTAATATTTCCTGTGTGAAAAGGAAGTCAGCATCACTGATATTAAGAGTCATCCAATTTCTTCAAGGAAGTCTGGAGCCAACGACTGTGTCAGGGGAAGCAGGCAGAGTTGCTGAAGAGTTTTACTCCTAATGTCTCAGAGTAATATCAGATTAGACTAATCTTTATGCTGATAGTATAAATCAGCCACTTTAAAATGGCTTTTGCATTTGCATCTAGGGTCGTTAGACCCTCTCTTTGGCCCTGCCTCACTATATCTAGTTCCTTGAGTCAGTGCTGCTCTAATTAGGGAGGAAAGCCCTGAGCCCTGGCTTCTTGGAACAGCAAGACTCCATGGTTTAGTCTAGGTATCACAAAGTTCCACAGAGAACTTCTCACTCATGTTACTATCAAAATTACTATCTTTTAATGAAACCATTAAAGAGTGAATGAAGTAAATGCATTGTAGATACACTCATTTCTACTGGTAGAAATATTTACTGTCTTGACCATTAACCCTGGACTGAAGGCTAGGTTTTTGATAACTGCAGTATTGTAAAATTTGAAATAGTCCTGAACTGGAACTTCTGTACATCAGAAAAGAGTTCCATATGTTTCTGGCGACAGAAAGGTATTACACAACATACTTTTATAGCAAACAGGATATTAAGTAATTGTACTAGGAGGAACCTTGCAGAGAAGGAACCTACAGAGAAAGTGGAGACTGTTCTTTATTACTATGACGCTTTGCTGCTTACTGAGTCTTTTTAATTTAAGAGCACGCTGATGTGAGTAAACAGCTTTCTTTTTTACCACTACCTTACTTGTTGAGTATTTGTAAAGAAGAAAGTTCAGAAATGATTTAACTTCATTTTGCTATATTTTTTTTTTTCTCTTAAAAAGGTCTTGCATGCCTTTGACAGTGGGGAATTTGCACCTGTTTATTTTAACTATTTCTTTAAACAAAAAATAAAAGACGGTGGAACATTTACTTAGAAAAAACATTAGAAAAGTTGTAATATTTAAGGTGATACTTTTTACAGAAGCAAATTCAAATTAGTCTTTCAGCAACGTAAAGCTAGAATAGTTTTCCAGAACTTCTGGCTAAGTAATAATCTAGTATACTAACAATTATTTTTACTTACTACTAACTATTAACATACTATTTAGTGTGCTACAAACTATGAGATTATTACTAAGTAAAGCTGGTAATACTGGAAAATACTGTAGATTTTAGAAGCTTTAAATATTTGAGGTTTGGCTTAGAGAGGGTTAATGTCAACAGACTGCTTCTACACTTGATATTTGAGTATTTTAAGGATTTTTTAAGAAAGCTTGTCTAAACAAACAGTATTTTTCATTCAGTATATTAAGTTATTCTTAAAAATGGTGGTTTTGCTTACGTGACGATGGTGATTAACACTTACAAATAAGAGCTGGGGATTAAAATTGATAGCTCTATGAAAATATCTGTTCAATACTCAGTGGAATTCAGCAAATGGAAGGAAATGTCAGAAAATGGAGAATGAGAGAGAGAACTTTATTGTGGCACTGTGTCCATCCGTAAAGCCATATGGTATCTTAATATCATGGTCTGCTCTAGCATTCCATCTCAAAAAAATATATAATGGAAATGGAAAAGAGCCCAAGGAAAGGAACATCTTACAGAAGGCACTGCTGGAGACGGGATACTGAACTAGATGGACCTTTAATTTGACCTGCTACATGTTATCGATCACAAATGTACTTTATTTTCTCAGTCCTATCTATTAAAAGTAATTTTATTTAAGGTTCCTTTATTTAGTTTTATGAAATGAATACGTTGATGTAAATGTTGGTTTTGTAGGCTATTACCTTAATTACCATTTCCATCCAAATATATCTTGGTATCATTCAAAGTAAAAACAAATAAATAAGTAACATATGTCTCATTCACTCTCTTTAATGATAAAAATATGAAAAATAAGAATCTGCCTAGATATATTACATTATGAAACTATGCGAAACATGAACTGAAACAATGTGAAAAATGAACTGTATCTTTCTGACTGTCAAAAATAATCACCAAATTTACTTTAAAAGTTATATTTTAACGGTTATGCTGGTCTATGAGAATGATCTGTTTCTTAGGAATTAAAGCACAGAAGATTAAAATCACTTGCTTAAATCGATATTTCCTGCTTATTGATTTGAAACATGCTTGAAAGTTATAAAATATATGTATGAGATATCAAGTCAAAGTAATTGTAGTCAATGCACCTAGAGAGAATATTGTTATATCTGACTAGTTTCATATCAGCATTTTACTAAAGGTAATTTTTTTCTGGTCTAGGAGAATGACAGTAATATCTGAAGTATTCAATCTTTTGATTTGTTTTATTTTTCAGTCTGGGTATTAGATTCACCGTTCCATAGTCAAACATTGAAACTTTCAGTCTGAACAAGTAAGATTCATAAACTATTGTTTCTTTGTATTTAATGTTAGATGTAAATAGTAATTAAAAAATCAGATAACCTTAAAAAGTAAATGTCTTTTCAAAACCCAATACATTATGATTGCTATATTTATGTTCTAGTTATATAATATGGCTATTTATTAACATTGTAAAAAGTCTTGCTCTAAAACATTTTTTAAAGGTCGCCTTTACAGACTTTTTTTTATAAAAAATCTCTACTTCAACATATTACAGATAGAAAATTTTGGATTAATAATTTTTTCTGACAAAATATTTTTCTGAACTGGGAAATTCTTGTGTTAGCTGTCTTAGAGTAATATTTACCATTTATTCCAAAATATTGCAGATAATTTCAGACGTAAAGACCACCTTCTCCCTTTCCCTCACAATGATACAGAAGCTTAAGTTTTATAAAATTATCCCTGAAAAAGTCTTATTTACTGTAGTATTCAACATCTAAAAAACTTAAAGGAAAGATAGTCCAGTTTTATTTTGACATGTGCAGGTTAATCAATGCCCCCAACATTTATTTTAAAATTCCACACAATGAAATTGCAAATTTGTAAAAAATGTAAAATTCTCAAAATGCAGCACTTTCTGGAGAAATGCTTGTGACACATACATGTCTTCCCACAAAGGACATTCCCATGACTGCCCTAGTTATTACTATTGTATCTTAAACCTCTCCTAGACTTTTGTGGAAGGAAGGAGAACAGAGCTGCCCAACTGAAATGGGGCTGTCCCTAATGACTCCAATTTACCAACATCAGGCCAGAGCCCCAACTCATTCCTAGAACGTCTTTCTTTTATCTCCTTACTGCCCCTATAATGCTGTTACCTACCTTCAACTGGCTATTAAAAAGTAATTTTGGCCAGATATTCTTGGCTCGGTTGGGAGCTGAGAAACTGCATTTCTCCAAGCTACACACAGAGAAATATCATACATATATTCCTTCTGGTTAGGAGTGCTTGCATGCCCCAACACTGATCCTTAGCCATCCCAACCACAGAGTACAGAAGCCTGTTTGGGGATGTGTTCGGGACTGCCTGTGAGCTTGGGCATTAAGTGTAACTTGTTTGACTTTTCTAGTCTTAAAATGGGTGTAATAATGTTTAAGTACTTCATACAGGTTTTGTTTGAAGAAGCAGATTACATTTGTCATGACCTGCATGAACTTGCCAAGGTCTTCTAATGCAGATCCAGAAATACAAACCCATATTTAGACATATCTGTAAATGATATAATTTTCCAAAGCAATTTCCATTGAAACTTTTAATATGTTTCTGCGATGGCAGCCAACATCTCAGACATATCATATAACTTTCATACCCATACTGATACAGTCTACACTGCATCTTTTTTTACCAGAAACCTCCTATCCATTCACAGAAACTTTTATAAACACTTTCCTACTAAGACCTCACCATTTCCTGAGTACTAGTTGTACCTGTGTAGATATTAGCCTCTCAGTGCACCACAAAAGTCTGCATCAAATACTGAAGGACAGTTTATGTGCCAGCTACTGTATGAGCTAGACTTATTCTAAGAAATGGAATTCTCTCTTCTCAGTGGAATTTATCAAAAGCAACAGAGTACATCTCATTCAAAGAATGGGAATGATCACTGTCAAGCAAATAGCAGATGACCTTTTGGCCTGCAATGTCATGTCTTGTGAAGAAGTGAATACCATTGCCTGTGAAAAAGTTGAACAAGAAGCCTCAAGAATGATGATTTACATGATTTTGAATAAAGGTTCAGAAGCCTGCAATATTTTGGTTAGGTCACTTGAGAAACACAACCCTTTTCTCTTTCATGACCTGCAAGGATATTGTAAGTATTACCGGTTATATTTTTGTCTTCTAGTCAGGAGTTAAATTATTATAGGAAAAAACCACGAAAAACTTGCAATGCACTCATTTTTACAATAGTCTCATAATTCTGTAGTTAAGTAAATTCTTGTTCAATTTGTATGGTCTGAATTGTTTCATCTGAGAGAATAAGACAGTGAACACCATGAAATTTTACAAAGTTAAGACAGAAAGAGGGGAAATCCAAATCCAGTGAAAAATTCTGAAAGGGTTAAAATCATCTGTGATGAGAAAGATGAAGTGCAGACGGTTAAACACGTCCCATCACTGTTTATGATAAGTGAGTTGTGGGTGAGCTGAATGCTGGATTGGATCAGTTCTATGGACAAAATTAATATAAAATTTAATGGGGATATGCAACGAATTTTTCAAATGTAAAACTTCCCTGGAGGCTGAACCCACTTGTGCACAGGCTGCAAGTTGGTTGTTAAAGGTCTGCCTTATTGTGTGAATGTAATGCATACACCTGGGCTAATCTTTTGGCACTCCCTGAGAGGCATGACATTTGTTACCGAAGCATTTCCCTAAAATAGGTTTCCCCGATTTCCTTCAATTTGTGAGATCATGCTTCCTTACTCCACCTGCTTCAAAAGTCTGATCTTGAAATACATGTCTGACTCAGCCCTGTCCCTTAGTCTATATAAATGCGCTTTAAAAAAGCAGTGCATATGAACCTTTCAGGACTCGCTTTAGAAGCTGTTTTTTCGTAGGCTTCAGACTTTCTAGATGTTACTACATTAAATTATGTCTACGATGGAACGTTCAGCTAAGCTCACCTCCAAACTGTATGAAAGCAACTCTTAGACTAACCAAAAGTAACAAAAATACAAAAGACATAGTTTGACAAAAGAACTAGATTAAAAGTTCATTCAGTTTAACTGTCAAAAACTGTTACTGATTTACAAATCTCTCTCAACGCTCTAACACCTTTCATATATATATATAAATGCTCTTTCCATATTAAAACCTTATTACATAAAAACCTCATACTCTGATCATGCATTTGCACATATAAGCTTTCATATGCTTGGATGCAAGCTTACATTTTTGGAATCTAGTGCACGAATAGGAGAAGTCCCAAAGGCCCTCAAATAAGGAATTAAGTGCAGCCGGAGTGGTATGTGCAGACTATATGAATCTTTTGCACAAGGAGTAACTACAACCCTTATCAATTAACTCTCACCTAGACAGTGGACAACAAATACATCTCATGCCTCTTGCTTACTGCTATTTCTTTGATTTAGCAAGTACATTCAGGCAGTTCTTCCAAAAGTGATGAAATTTTAATTGACAAACTCGTTGACTATGTAATTCACTGATACATGATCTGTTTGCCTTAGGTACTATTGGTCAAGTGGAACAAGATAAATTAAATGACTTGATTCAGGATTTAAAGTATGTGTATCTATCTTCAGCTTTTCAAAAATATCATCCTCTGGGTAGTGACATTGACATAATTTTTGATTTGGGAACTGCCTATACTGACATCTTGCTGTGGAAAAAAGATATACATAATAGCAGAAAAGGGCAGCTGACGCTAAATGCCCTTCTGGAGGAATTGAAAAATCCCTGCATTATAGAAGGCGAAGCTGGCAAAGGAAAAACTACTCTTCTGAAAAGAATAGCAGTACTCTGGGCTTCTGAAAATTGCTCCGCTTTGAAAAAATTCCAATTTGTTTTCTTTATCAGCCTGACTAGCACAAGAGGTGGAATATATGAGACTGTCTGCGATCAGCTTCTTTTTGAACAATACCCCATCTGCAAACAAGATTTCATGAAAATGCTACTTGCACAGAGACAAAGGGTTCTTTTTCTGTTAGATGGATATGATGAATTCAAACCCCCAAACTGTCCAGAGATAGAAGCAATGATTAAAGAAAACCACAAATTCAAGAACATGGTTATTATTGCTACCAGGACTGAGTGTATCCATAAAATCAGACAGTTTGGGTCACTGATTGCTGAAATAGGAGATCTATCGGAGGAAAGTTGCAAGAAGCTCATTAAAAATGTCTTGACAAATAAGCTGGCTGATGGTCTGATAAACCAGCTCAAAGAGGCCACTTCCATGAAGAACCTTATGAAGACTCCACTCTTTGTCATCATTGCTTGTGCCATCCAAATGGGTGAAAGTAATTTTCATCCAAGCACCCAGACTGTACTTTTCTCTACTTTATATGATTTGATGGTGGAGAAAAACAGGTACAAAACAAAAGAAATAACAGAAAACCATATTATGCTAAGCATAAATCATTGTGGAGACTTAGCTTTAGATGGAATATTTGATCAAAGATTTGATTTTCAGTCTGAGGATTTAGCTGACATAAAAGAAGAAGTCCTGCTAGCTTCAGGTCTTCTAAATAAATACACAGCTCAAAGACTAAAACCAACATATAGATTCTTTCATAAATCATTTCAGGAATACACTGCAGGCAGAAAACTTTGCAAACTACTGACATCCTACCAAGAAGCAGAGGTGAAGAAAGGGTATAGTTATCTACAGAAAATTAATACTATTTCAGATATTACTAATACTTATTTCAATTTGCTCCTCTACACTTGTGGATCCTCTCTAGAAGCCACTAGAATAATTTTGGACTTACTGAAAAGAATTGATCAACATAGAGAAATTTCTGAAAAGAATCTGGCTTTGGAAAGAGAATACGCAAAAAAAACAGAAAAGGAAGATTTAAAAAGAACTGACAAGGATATTTTTGCCGAGTGTGTTATTAATTTCTTCTATGAAAGCTCTTCAAAATCAGCCTTGAGCAGAGATTTTGAAGAGTTTTTTTGTGATAAAAGTATTTTCATTAATACTCAAAACATCCCAAGTTATTTCTCTGATTTTTTTAGATACTTACCAAATTGTCTTAGTGTACTAGGACTCATTAAGTTAGAATTTTTTGGAAATTACTCACCAAGTAAGGAAATAGACGATGAGAATGTGGAAGATCTTCAAATTAGTTCGCTTAAAACTTACATTCCTGAAAAGGCTGTCTCCTTATTCTTCAACTGGAACCAGAGTCTCAGATCTTTAGAAATTACACTGCAAGATTTCAACAAGTTAAAGAAACATGATATTAAATATCTGGGCAAAATATGTTGCTCTGCTGCAAGCCTCAAGCTGCACATCAGCAATAGCGCTGGTGTCACGGGAACATTGAATGAAGTCCTTGAAACCTGTAAAAACCTACGAGATCTTACTGTGGAGTCCACACCTCTTACTGTGGAAGATGAGCAACAGATCACAGCAATGACAAAGCTGAAAACTTTACATGTAAGAGATCTGCAAAGTGAAAATCTAGAAGGTATGGTATTACTGGCACTAAATGAGGTCTTTTAGATAAATGTGGATGGGAAGGTAAAACAAAGGGGCTTGTGGCTGACTTGTATATGGAAGATGGTGGTTTTCATCAGTTTAAGAAACATTATAATGCTAGAATGCAACTCTGTATACATGGTGAAAGTGACTGCAGTCTACTCAGTTATGTAAATTTACTTACGTTATTTAGTTGTGTAAGTCAGGTCTGGCTTTTGAATTCCTGTAAGTTGCCATTTCATTATATTCTTGGTTCTTGCTACACAAAGGCCTTTGAATTCTTATAAGTTGTAATTCCATCATATTCTTTGTCCTTGGTACACATTATATTAAAAAATCTGTTTTTTAATAAAATACTAGATGGGAGAAAAAAATTAACAGCCCTGGTGCAAATAATCCACAGTAAATGAGATAGCGCCTATAGGCTAGCTAAACTTTCTAAGTGCTGTGGGATACAGCATGGGATCACTTTAACTTAGTTTTCACAACAGATACATATGTGTTTGGCAACCAAATGAGGGTGTTGTAGCCTAATCTAGACTGGTAACATTGGACAGAAATTCTCCGTTGTTGCTTCCTACATCTCTGTCATAATTTCTGGGTAAGCATTTTTTTGGAAAGAAGTCTAATTCTGATGTTAATACCTATTATGATGGAAAATCTGCAGTAACTTTTGGTAAGTCTTTCCCATAATTAATTAAATGCCTCTATCTTGAGTAAATGTTTTCTCTTAAAATTACAATGGCTTAATAAAGAATCATAGAATCATAGAATCATAGAATGGTTTAGGTTGGAAGGGACCTTGAAGATCATCGAGTTCCAACCCCCCTGCCATAGGCAGGGACACCTCCCACTAGACCAAGTTGCTCAAAGCCCCGTCCAGCCTGGCCTTGAACACATCCAGGGATGGAGCTTCCACAGCTTCTCTTGGCAATCTGCTCCACTGCCTTACCACCCTCAGAGTGAAAAATTTCTTCCTAATATCTATTCTAAATCTAGATAGCCGTCACTCCTCATCCTATCACTACATGTCCTTGTGAAAAGTCCCTCCCCTTCTCTCCTGTAGGCCCCCTTTAGGTACTGGAAGGCCGCTATAAGGTCTTCCTGGAGCCTTCTCTCCAGGCTGAACAACCCCAACTCTCTCAGCCTGTCCTCATAGAAGAGTGTAGTATGCTCCAGACATACCTGAGGTGAAGGATTCTGCAGTTAGGATGAATGACATGTATTTCCTTATGCTGTGAATCACACACACGCGGTATCCTTCAGCGCTATTGTTAGAGCAGGGCTCTAGCAGAGGATGGGTGCATCTGCTTATGCACTGTGCTCTGAGTTCTGCATCATTCAAGCTATCCAGGAATGTACCTTGTCTTGAGAAATGTACACAAGTGCTGTTGATACCAAATCTCATGAGTCAGCAAAGCACTCTTCTAGTGACTAAGCACATAGTGGGCTGCATTAATACCAGTGTACCCTGGGAAGTGGTTATTCCCTTCTATTCTGCACTCTTGAGGCCAAATCTGGAGTGTTATATGTAGTTTCAGGCTGCCTGGTATAGAAGAGATACTAACAATCTGTTTAGAGTCCAATGGAGGGCCACTAAGGTGGCTGGGGAGCTGGAACACCTAATACACAAGGAGAAGCTGAGACAACTAGGCATGGTTTGCCTGGAGAAGGAAAGGCTAATGGGGAAACTAATTTCAGTCTGCCATTATCTTAAGGGTGATATAGAAAGACAGAGCTTTTCAGAGGTGCACAATTAAAGAGCGAGGGTGAACAATTTCAAGTTTGTAACAAGGGAAGTTGCAACTGGACATAAAATATTTTTTATCAGGAGGGTGATCAAACAGTGCAACAGGGATCTGGAGGCCATTTAATCCCTATCCTTGGAGATTTCCAAAACTCTGCTGGACAAGGCCCTTAGCAACCTCATCTAACTTTAAAATCAGCCCTGCTTTGAGCAGGAAATCGAACTAGATGACCTCAGAAATCCTAACCAGAATTTTTCAATCATTCTATGACATACAATCTCAAGATTATTCTGGAACTGCATATTAATTAATTCTCTTTCCTGTGTGCAGCCAAGATTGTTAGGGAGAAAAGCATAAGAACACAGTAACAACAGCCACACTGATTCAGAGGAAGCATCCATCTGCCGTGGTTCATTGTCTCCAATAGCACCTCTAAGTGGATGTCTAAGGAAGAGCAAGAACAATGCAAGCATCTATAATACTTTCTTCTTAATCATCTCACAGCCTCTTTTTCAAGCTCAGACCAGTTGCCTGTGCTTATGATTTCTTTATTCAGTGACCTCATCAATTGGTCCTGCTAGTATATGTCTGTCTTTGCTTTGAACCCATATAAACTTATTTCATCTGTGGCATCCTTTGGCAAAGGGTGTGAAGGACTATGTCCTTAATGTTTGTTTTGGACTAGTTTCAGTTGGTGGCCTCTTGTTCTTGTACTGAGAGAAAAAAAAGAACAGTCAGTCTCTTCCCAACCTTTTCCTTGCACTCATTATTTTGTAGACCTCTGTCATATTCTCGCTAGGTCATCCCTTTTAAACATTCATGTTTTCACAGAAAACTATTATTTACTTTTCACAAGAACCTAATATTACTGAAGCGTATCTGCTCTGCAAATGAATTTGTTTGTGTATTAAATTAACACGCTGTATACATCTGTGGGGGTTTTTTTTGGCAGGTGGACTTATTGATGGAATAAAGAAACTTGTAAATGCTGAAGGGCTTGTACTTGACAACATAAGTATGTATGAAGATGATGCAAAAAAATTAGGTAACTTCTCTCTCCTGTTTCACACCATAATCATGTACATAGTGCTGAGAATATGAATGTTTTAACAAGTCAGTCTGAAGCTGGTACACTATTAGGACTTGAAAATCCTGTCACGTAGCTTAGAGAAGTAATTTCTTATAGATTTGCATTGAAGTCTTGATATGTTCTGTATCCTGATTGTCACAAAGTATTAGAGTACTCCTTTCAAGTTAGTAATTCACACTGTGGTCAAACGGATCTAACATACTGATCCCAGGGCTGACTAATCTGCATGAACTGCAAGTCAGGAGGTTGCAAAGGTGATATAGTTCCCTTCCCTGACCTATTGCTGACTTTCTGCAAGGTCAGTCACTGGATACCAAGGTTGAAAAGTTTAAATAATGGTTGCTAGGGCCATACAACCCAGTAACTGAAATGGAGATAGCAATTCATAGGCCTACCCATCCTCTCTTTGATGGCATGGTAAAAAAAAAATGCTTCTCCTGGATTTGTTCCACAGGAATATCACATTTCATCTTCTATGATTTACTTTCTCTGGGCTGAGGGGCAATTCATATTGATTACACAATACCATAGCTGAACAGGAAGCTGTGTTTGTCATTTTTTTTCAAACAAAACTTATCATATATTTCATGGCATCAAAATATAGATAGTTGTAGTATGCCAGGCAGTAAACATCTAATTCTGTCTAGCCGTTTGCTGTGATCAAAACATAAACATATCAAAATAGTTCACCTAACAACGTGACCCTTATTTTTTTTCGTTCATAGCTGAAGGTATCAGAAATTTGAGGAAGCTACGCTCATTATACATGAATCATTTGACAGCTATTGGGGATGGTATAACCTACATTGTAAGATCAGTCTCTGATGAACTAAGTGAACTTGAAGAAATCCAACTGGTCAACTGCTGTATCTCCAGTGATGCTGTGGAAATTCTAGGTAAGAATAGTAATAGTAACTTTACAAACTGAGTATGTGTGTTTTGAAAATAAAAACCTAATTTTATAACAGAAGAAAAAAGCATATAAGGATAAAATCAGAAACATTTAGGTTCACAATGAGTTTCAATTAGCAGAGATGTAAAATGCAGTAAGGAAAGTTTACGTAAAGCTTTTATATAAATTGTAAATATAAAGATTATATAAAAGAGAAATATAAACTATTGCATAGCTCTGTAAACAAACAAAATAGCAAAGCAAATAATGGATGATGCAAGCAAAACTAGTTTTCAAAGTTGTTTTTGTTTCAATTATTACTAAAAAGATTCAGGTACCTACTCAAATCATTTTAACAAGGTCACAGTAGTACGAATAAGGATAAATAAAAATTATTTAACTAAAGCACTTGAACTCAGGTTGGCAGTTAGTCTTCCAGAATTCTCTCATCCCATAAAATATACGTTTTTAAATTATAATTAAAAAACTTGACAGCTTTGTGAAGCAGGAGGTTGAAGTCTCCAGGGCTTAAACCACTAAAGAATCTCCCATGTATTCAGGCAGCTTTGCCCTGTTTCTGTGGTGCAAAGACATCTTAAAGTTGTCTCATCACCACTGAAGATTAGTTTAATCACCAGAGTGTAAGTTATACAGAACCATTACTCCAGCTCTTACAGATGGCCAGGTCCTTTATTTTATCACTTCCTGGAGATACAATTAACAACAAGAGATCACAGTTTGCATCAGAGAGGCGTCAGAAAAGCAAGAAAAACCTGGAGGCTTTTAAAAATCTCATCTTGCTGGTCATTAAACAGAAAGCTAAGAAAGGTGCAATAGAAGACAAGTCATGCTGCATTGAAAACAACTATAACAAGCTTTTATTTCTCCCGTAGCTCAGAATCTTTGTAATTTGCCAAAACTGTATGTACTTGATTTGTCGGAAAATTACTTAGAAAAGAAAGGAAAAGATGCTATCCACAGACTTGGTAAGTCAGAAGATTTCTTCAGATAAATCATTTAAATTGGGAATGAGCTTCAGTTCTAAGACTTACCAGATAGAAATTCAAGAATTCTTTCCTCTTTTATTTTTAAATAGGATATAATTGGTATCCTGAACCATTTCCTGTCAGTGAATGGGAATTTTTTGGAAGTGAGAAATATTGTATGCAATTGTCTGCTCTGTCTTTGCTATCAAAGCAACAGTCTTGCAGTGTTTAACCTACCAGTATTTTCTTCACGGTTGAAATGTGATTTGGTTTAACTTTTAAAAGTGATTTTACAGTGAGCTGTTAAAAAAAAAAAAAAACAACCCACTTATTTTCATTTAGTTGATGGATTAAATGTTCTACCTGGGATGAAAGTGCTGATGCTTCCCTGGGGAGATGATGTAAAGATTTGCCTAACAAAATTGTTAGAACTACTGGAAACAATGCCACAGCTGACGAAACTTGGATTGAGGAGATGGAGCCTCACTGATGTGGAGGTCAGAATTCTAGGTAAGGAAAGGTACTGTGGATGAAGAAAAGATGAAGGACAAAACCCGGACAAAACCCAGACAAAACTCAAAACCAGTTCAGGAAATGCAGCAACTTTTAATAATGTAAGTGAAATAGCATTAAGTCTGGGTAGTGTATACATATAGAAAATTAGACGAGCCAAATCATGCCCACATTTCTACTCAATAAGGACCATTTTTCACTGCATACATAGTGCAAGAAGGAGAGCAGGCAACTGGAGATTCCTGGTGAAGAATCTAAAGAGGGAATCTTTTCTGATTGATAGATTGATTATCTCCGCCATAAACATGACAGAAATACAAGTGGACTCTTCTTACATCAAACCTTCCACTAACATAACATCTGTTCTGGAATCTATGTGAACAGTAGAGTTTGAAAAGGCCAATATTAGTATAACCTTTACCAAGGGAGATAGCTGAAGATCAGGGAGATATAAAAACTACCCGGATTCACATCACTCACCCCTTCTGAGGGTACAGTAGAAATGAAATGTCAAAATGAATGAGAATTTTCATGAGCAGCAGTCCATAGGCCCATTTAAGCTACTGACCTCAGTAGTTAAAAGGATCCTGTTGTACGCAACCTACAGCAGGTTAAGTTTTAACAAGGAAGAAAAGTCTAGATAGAAAAAAAGAAAATGTGATCTGTGCTGCTATATTTTACATTCTTGGTTTTAAATAAGAAAAAAAGTAATATGCAAGCGCATGTTTAAATTCTTTTCTATTAAGGGTGGTATTTTTTTAAGCACAGAAATTCAACTGAATTCAATAAGACTCAGTTCTTCAAAATCCTGACCAGGAATTATTCTCTCCATTAGGGCTTGAAGCAAAAATAAATACATAAATAAATATATGTTCACAGGCATTTTTTTTGAGAAAGAACATCTGCAGAACCTTCAGCACTTGGACTTGGCAATGAATTGTGTGACAAGCGATGGTTGGCTTTCCTTCATGCAGCCACTGATCTCTCTCAAGAAGCTGGTATCTGTAGATTTCAGCAGCAACCAGGACTGGGTGCCTGCATCACTGTTAGTGTGCAAATTAAGTCAGGTACTAACCACACTGAATTATTTAAAGGAGATTAAAATGTCTGGATGGAAGTTTGGTTGCCACGATCTTGGACTTATTAATGATGCAAAGATAAACTGCAGAAAACAATTTCAGCTAGTGCATTCTTAAAGAGAATGAGCTTTCCCAGTGAAGCTGTCCCAGCGGACACTTTCCACGGAGCTTTCACTTACAATCTTTCCTATTTGAGAAATGCTCTTCTCCATAACCACACATTGAATCAGAGCTCTAGGGTTATTTGGATCTCCTGGACTGCTAGTGAGGCTGGAGTGAGAATAGTATCACATCCTTTTCTGGGAGAAATGGGTCAAAAGAAAGTAAGAGAGAGATCACCTTGCATTAACCCCAAATCCTGCAACCTGTAATGCCTCTCAGTCTTTAAATGGTTTCAAGGAGTGTTCACTTTATCCGTGTGTGCTTTCTATGAGCTTATTTTTATTAGCTTTGAAGTTTAACTGTGTAGATTAAGGAATGCTCTTAATAAAAATGTAACAAAGTCTGCAGCTTGATGGATAATAGATAGGTGTTGTTTTACCAGTTTGGGGGGTTTTTGGTTTTTGTGTTTTTTGGTTTGTTGGTTTTTGTGTTTTTGTTTTTGTTTTTGTTTTTTTTTTCAATTAGATAGTATAGTTGTCTGACCTAGCACAGAGAAGCTTTTCCTACTGGCAGGGCAATTCTAATATAGTTACATCCCTATAATACACTACGGGAAAATTTATTGCAGAGACAGAACATGCCAGTGAAAAGTTAGACCTCTAAAATAGCAACAGCATGATTAGAACGTATTAGCTCTACAAAAGAGGGCATGGTCACACAAGTGACCATGAATTAACCAGAGATGTAAACAAGAACTATTCTGCAGTTATTAGCCACAAACAAATTCTTACTCCACAGCAAAACACCAGATAGCTTATTTCCAGTGACTTTTACCATCTTTAATCTACCCCCATTTTGGCTTGTAAAAAGGTCAGCACTCATTTCTTTCTTTCACAGTAAGCTACCTCACATTTAACGTGGTAAGAGCTTACACAGGGACATTATTACAAGTTTGCAGGTGTGCTCTTAAGTTCATACTGTGGTCCATTTTACAGGAAGTTGGTTGTTTTCTGATACCCTTAGTTCCTCGTATAGACAAGCCAGAATGCAGTCTCCAGGCCCTCATAGTCCACAAGTATCCCAGGAGAGAACCGTGTACACAAGGCAGCTCCAAACACAGCAAAAGAAAACAGGAGTCACTTGGCCGCTTCTGTAAAAAGCGGTGGCAAGTCAAGGCAGCAGACTCTGGTTTCCAGTCTGCCACTGGAATGGAGGGACAGGAGCACCAGTTAGAGCTGCTGTTTCACTTCTCTGGGCAGTGTTGAACCATGTTACTTGTACATCATGAACCATTAACACTGTGTTATCTCCTCATAAGCACTTGTACTTGTGAGTTCTTTCCTGTGCCAGAGGGTGCTTCAAAGCTGTTTCATTCATCTGCCTGTGCCCTGCCAATGAAAAGAAATACAGTATTTTCCTGCAGTTGAGATATTTGAAAGGCATGATCCTAATTCAGCAAAGCACTGAATTCAGTGAAAATGCTTGTTATCGCTATTGACAAAATCTGACACAGGCTAGAAAATACTTTTTTTGTTTTCCAAGCAGCAAAACCCTATGTCAGATATTTAGGCTGAAAACGGAATAAAGCTGATTGATTAAAATAGAAAAAAGGATTTAAAATTACTAGGGTGCATCTGTGAAAACAGACACATAGATTTATGTAGTAAATACTTAATTTTTATTCTGATACAGAAAGGAGATCTCAAAATAATACAGTTTAAAGAAGATAGTCTCATCAACATTTATGAATTTCAGTCTTTTCAATTTCTTAGCTGCTTAGCAAGGCAACTTTGTGCTTCGAAGTTCTATTTCAGATTGGTCAATATGTGAAAGAATAACCAAGCCCTTGGTAACCCCTGCATCTCTCTTCCCACAGCTGTATTTGGTTTCTTTCCTTCCTACTCCCTCAGCAGACTATACTTCTCACCTAAGACTGTTGTTAATGTTGTTTACAGTAGAAACGATGAAAAGTTGAATAAATTAGAGAGACCATTTTTATTCTGTGTATTCCTTTGCTTACTCTTTATCATTGGCACCTGATGCTGCAGACCCAGCCAAATTTCTTGCCCTCCACGGCTTTGTTCTGTAAGAAAAAACAAGTAGAAATGCTCTCTATTTTCTGGTGGATATTGAATTGCAACATACTGAGTGTTCTTGTCTTGAGATGTATAAATCCATTCTGACATTTAAGGCATATGATATAAAACTGAAAAGTTGTATTATGCCTCATAATTAATGTACTAGGATGCCAACAGGTGCTTGAAACAACCAACGTGTCTTCAAAGGACTATTTAAAGGTAGTTGCAAAAACTCAAATCTAGAAAGCAGCTGACAGAAAAGGGTTAATTGCTATTGCTGAACCTGAAGAAGAAAGTGTGGGTAGTCCAGGCAGGTGGCCTTGTAAGAACGAGATCTTGGAGAGATGATGGTAAAAATTCAGTCCTGGAGCTTGAATGGAGATGGGTGATCCTGATTGTGATTAAGGCGCCTTAGGAAGAACCTTAGGGTTCAGGAGCTCAGACAAGATACTGAGAAAATACAATGATCAAGAAAATAGTTACTTTGTAGTCCAGGTGACTGTGCAGTTTTGTTGGCGGTTGGCATCTCGGACATAATAGGACCAAGCTGGAAACCTGAGCTATAGAGCAGGCAGATTTGCATAAGGCCTAGAGAGAAAATAAGAGCCAGATGAGGGCTTATGTCTCACGCTCTGCCAGAACCCAAAAGACTATGAGAGCATTGAGGCAATCACCTTCCTAGAGCTATAACTGGGACATGTAAAGTTTGTCAGTGGGGAAAAGGAAAGGAGAAGAGAACTGAAAAACGAGTCCATGAAGTCACAAAAATGAACAGATGATGTTGTTCAGATAGTTGGGGACAAATCTGTACAAGTTTGATTTGACAGTGCTATCAAATTGAACTGCTGACATCATTTTGGTTTTAGGCTCTTCAGCCTTATTATTCCAGTCTGAAGACCTTTCTGTTTCCTATGAAAAAAATTAACAAAACCACACAAAATTTAATTATTGTAATTAAAGGAGTATTCTCTTCTTTCCAATGTGTTGCGTTGTCTTTTATCCCAGAGTGTCATGTTTCTGGAGAGTGTTTTGCAGTGGCAGCCTTTTGCCCTCACTTTGTGCTGATGTAAATTAATACATACAGTGTATAGCAATGGAAAATCAGGCGCTGGAAATGTGGAAGATTATGTTGCATAGAGAACTGGAGTGTGTTCCATGTCTCATGAGATCAGAAACAAGTGCCATTAACTTTAGTCCTTGGAAGGATCCATTTCTTTTGGTAAGTAGTGGAAAAGTCTTTGTTAGGACTGTTGACAGGGGGAAAAAGGAGGTGGCCGAAGAGCAATGTTTCAACCACTTTCGAAAAAGGGCAACATCCTTTGGAGGACAGTTCTAAAGAGGAGTCAGTCATAGCCTGCGGATAGTCTCAGGCCTACTAGAAGAAAGGCATGATAAGACCAGACCCCAGTTGTTCCACAGTGGAGTCAGTGAATAAGCTTACATTTTGGTGTGCTATTTGCCTCGCTAAACCAGCACATTTCAGTACTCCTACAAAATATTTTAAAAGTGAAAAATTAACCATCAGTGTCCTCCCCTCCATCCTATAAAGCAAAGGAGCCTGAGGCTCCTTTGTTGATTTTTCACATTCTCTCAGTTGTTTTCCCCAGTTTTCCTTCACAATATCTTGGATCGTATTATTTTAGATTTTGTACGTGCTTGTCGTAAGCACAGTTGTGCTGCCTGTAAACATGAACAATTTTAGGTTTGTTTTTACAGTCTATCCCCTTCCTTCCTGGTCTGATGATTAACAAGCTGAGTTATAATGCTATTGCTACACATTCACAACTTAGGGGTAAAAAGATGCTGATGAGATACTTAAAATGTCAAAACATAGATATATAGCAAGCAGGAAACTGCACCCTACAGAAGATCATTGTTTGTTGTTACAATACCGTATAGTGTATGCTTTCAATGATTTATGAACGATCATTTAATCTGCCTTCCCAGCCCTCTAGACCTGAATTAGTCTCTTGATAGCTCTGATTAACTTGGACCCTTCAGTCATATAATGCTGTTTTTGCTTGTAGATAAGCAGCTTTTAGTTCGTTGTATTTGGACTGTTTCCCACAAGTGGTATAAATGTGTCCTTAATGCTTCTTACAAGTTTGCTAATAAGATTAGAAGGATGATTGTAATATTTGTTGATTACTATCCAGTATACTGCTAATCCGTTATGGCGGTGAGGAAGGGGAAGTACACAGCATGGATTTGAACATAAATCTCAAACAGTAGCACTTGTTAACTTTCAGCAGCTTATGTATTTTATTGTGCTCATTGCTAATTAAAATTCTTACACAGAAAGCTTGTTTCACCCTAGGCTTGACCTGCCTCATATGATGCACTGAGGTGGCAATTTCCTTGAATTAGGGTAGTTCGGGCATGTGACAAGTATTCTCTGATCACCTTCCTTATTGTGAGTCTCTAATAACTAGCTAGCACGCAAGAAGATCATTAACGTCCTTATTGTGTTAGTTCTCTTGTGTGAAAACATAATGGGTTCCAGCGGAAGGAAAATAAGATTGGGACTATTCCTGACCACAAAGATTCCTTCGCATATGGCAAGCAATTATTTAAATTTACTCCTCTACATTTAATTTCCTTTTCTCCTTTAACTTTACTCCTTTCTACTCCTGTTCCTTTTTTCCTGTGAATCTTCCCTGACGTCCTTATTTTATACAAAGAGATTTTTAACAAAATGTATTTAACTGATTTTACTGGGATGTAGGGATATCTTACTGGGATATAATTTTACTGGGATTTTTTAATTTTACTGCAATATAGGAATGATCAGGTTACTTTTGTGGGAGCTGCAACTGCTCAAATTCTTTCAAAACTGGGACCTCAAAAATTAGCTTGAGATTTGGATCAAATGGTGCCACCTGCCAAAAGGCAGAAAATAACAATAAGAATAGATGCATCAGTATTAAAACTCAGAATTTTTTCTCCAAATTACAAAAAAATAATAGAGAAAACAGCAAAGGTTGTTCCTCTTCATGCCCATGAATACCCCAGTGTCCAGAGAGAAATCTCATTGATCTGGAGGCACTTGCAGAAACATAGCTACTTCTAGGCCTTCTTCAGGGCACATAGAAGTCTCAGAAGCTCTACTCACAATCGCTTAGGTTCTCTACTCAAAATTACCCCAGACCGCTTCCAACTGAAGATTTGAAGGTATGAATGTGGAGCACACCTAGCTCAGCAATGCTAGCAGCAGTAGCAGTAGCGTCTTACTGGAAAACACTGCTAGGAGCTCATGCACTTAGAGCAAGAGGGCACAGATAAGCCTAAAAAAGGCCTAAACAACCCCTCTTCTGAACAATATATTAGATGAGAGTGAATATGTGTGATTGGCAGGAAGCAAACTTTTTCCAGCACTACCTGAAAAGAAGTAAGGGTGACTAGGAGGTTTTTCCGCAGGCTTTAGGACAAAACCAAGTATTTCATTAGAGCCACAGCCTGGAAAATGAGTCGGTGTACTAATATACCACAACAGTCAGTGTTACACTGTTGTAGCTTATTAATCAATTC
The DNA here is from genome assembly GCF_965231255.1 of Vanellus vanellus. NCBI lineage: Eukaryota > Metazoa > Chordata > Aves > Charadriiformes > Charadriidae > Vanellus > Vanellus vanellus. The sequence goes on from NC_138907.1 coordinate 37,682,991, forward strand.
ATAAGCATATATCTGCCCCAACCTTGAGGGATTTTCACTGGCAGATTTACAACAGCTTGAAACATCTGGGCCAACACTCATAGGGAGTTATACACAGTTATGCTCCACTGGTGTCACTGGGATCTTCACTGAGCCTGGGCTTCACTGCTCCTTCACCTCCCCTGACTCTTGAACATGCACAGTCTTGTCTCTGCAGTGTACTAATACTAGTCTGTGCTTGGCACAGAATCACCGTTAAACTCTTATGCTCCTTCTGCTGACCATAAGAACATAAGCATAACCTCTGTGAATCTTCAGCAATGATTCAACAAAGATTTCGGATTGAAAGTAATCGAATTACTGAGCCGCAGGTCTACATAAACAATCGACGACTCTGCTGCTAGTTAGAAATCAGGAATCACTCCTCAATATTTGCTTCATTTCAAGCAGGAAAATTTTTATTTATGTCAAAATAATGCAGGAGCAATTTGGTTTTTAATTAAACCTGGCATTGAGTTTCCTTTTTGAAGCCTGACCTGGCTTCTGAAAAAAAAAAACCACAATAAAATTTCAATCTACACTTTATAGGTAGAGGAAACCCTACTTTGTTCTTGAAAATATGAAGTGGTCTTCACACATTGTCAACTGTAAGAGCAGATTTGCTAGCCAAAATGCTAAAATAAAGATTGAATAACAAATTAAAGGTGAACCATCCTATCTCCTGCCTGAAAGACAAAACAGAGAATATTTCCTCTAGAGATCTGATTATCAAAAGTTTTGGGACAAATGGAAAGAGCTAATTATTTGAATTGTACTTGAGCCAATGCAATTTTATTTAGCAAGGGCTCTAAGAAAACATTACATTAACTTCATGTTACTGTGGGAACTTGGAAGAATCCATGGGTGTAGGGTTTCCTTTTCTTAAAGGGACTTTTCAAAAGAAAGTACAAAAAGCAACCTAAAAAGATAGAGAATTGTGTCATTTTTATTATTTGCATGGTATGATTAGTGCTATTTTAGTTTAGTTTAAGGAGCTTCAATTAAATATAAAAAATAGAAACAGATACTGAATCACCTTTTTTCAATTAATGGCAAACGCTCGAACTTTTCTGACCCTGGAATGCATATGAGCTAGTCAATGATCTGACCCAGCGTTCCCAATAAATTATGGGTCAGTCTATTATATTTATTAATTACCACTGGGTGTCACTGTGTCTCTACAAATATAGCTAAAATAGGCTTAATATATTAAGGAAAAAAAAGCATATCAGTTGCCTATAATGCATACCATTATTGTGTCTTTTTATGAAACTGTCAGGTAGCTTATTCTCCTGTGTATTCGAAACTCTTAAAAAACACGAAGTGGTGAACAGCCAATGATGAGAGAAAACTAACAGCCAAATGGGAGGTTGCCCTAGGAAAAAGATACTCCTTCATTTGCTTTTTATGCAATCTGTAATTGTGATTGCTGTTGTCAGCATGGGTGTAATTCATTTTATATTTCTTTGTTTGCAATGCATTGGCTACAAAAAAAAAAAGGCTACCATACATTTTTCCCAACCTCTGCAAGTATTGTATTATTAAAGCCTTATACCTTATTGCAGTTAGAGGCCATTCTCCTTTAAAAGATTCATAGTAGCTATAAATATCAACTTCAGCATGAAATTCAGCCTATAAACAATGTATGCTTCAGAAGGAAGTTCTTTCTTCAGTGAATATTTTAAAAAGATTGATTATGGCACACAACAGCTCAAACCTCTGGTTTCCAACCCTCTGTTTCATCAACAGCCTTCACTCGGACCAAGGAAGCAAAGGCCAGAATGACTTTTAGGCTCTGAATAGACCGTTGGCCCCCAAATACCTCTCCAACTATTTAGGTTTCACAAGACAGAGGGTAATTGTCAGTGAGGGTTACCATGCCCTGCTCGCAGGGAAAGCAAAGCTAACCTCAGCAGCGCTAGCCCAGCCTGGAGCTGAGCTGTGCTGAGCTCCTGCCAGCAAGGGTTGTTGCAGGACCGGCAGAGGGTAGACCAGGGGCAGAAAGGGGTGCTACTGCAGAGAAAGAAGGAACCTGGATCCTGTTCACCATGATACTTTGAAGTCCTCACTGGAGAGTCTAAGCATGTGAGTGGCCTCTCACCATCTTTTTTCATGTGCTTCTGCCATGTATTATTGTCACGAGCTGCACATATGCAAGGCTCAGAAGAAATGCATGGTGATACTCTTCTGGCATCTGTGGACTTAACACCAGCATGAGCAGAAAGTATTAAGACTGGCAGGTTCTGAAGATATGAGATGCAACATTTCTGTAGCCTTGCTTCTATGGTTACCACAGAGCAAGGACAGAAAGTGAAGTGCTTGTGTATTTAGGGTCAAATCCTTGTGATACATTCAGCTATCTGAAGCATTTAAAATAGAGACCGGCAGCTGTAGGTATCAACGACAATATTCCGATTGATCATTCACAGCAAGAGAGGCAGGAAGGTGAGTGTCCTGAAGAAAATAAGAGCGAGGAGTACTGGCTTAGTGTGAGCTATATGTATTTTGTCTTCTAAAGTCTGAATATACATAGAAACATTCCCGAGTGAAGGGCTGGAGCAAGTATGCAGTTAGCTCTGCCTCTGTGGGTCTATAGATGCCTAAGTAGTTGCATAGATTGAGGCCTTGAGACTGCAGCTAGAATTACCTAAAACTTAGTTTCCTGTACTCTGAAACATGGAAGATTTCCCCTCTGATCTGGAATGGAAACTACAGTCATTGTCATGCCCCCCAGATTTCTCCGGTCTTCTTGCTTTGTTTTTTGGGGGATTTTTTGTTGTTTTTTTGTTTTGTTTTTCAAAAGGTGACAAAGCTGACTTATCTCCTGGGGACTCCCCGTTGGGTTTGCTGCCGCAGCCCTGCAGCCTCGCATAGTGTTCCGCTCTCTGGCAGAAAGCCCAGGACACTCAAAATCCCCTGTCTGTGTCCTGGCTTCCCGGCTCCTAACCCCAGCTCAGGCAGCCTAAAAACTGCGGTGTCTACATTTGGCACCCAGTCGTCCGACGGAGAGAGGGGAAGTCTTGTGAGCCCCTGCATGAACTGAGGCTCCCAGTGCCCCATGTTACAGCCCAGGGGTCGGTGAGAAGGGAATCCTCCAGCTGGGCAAGCAGGGGTCTTGAAATCCTGGGGACCTCTAACCATTGGCTAGCCTGAAGAGCAGGCACCCATGCTTTGCATGTTCTGTAAACATGGAGTAAATCTATGTGGAGGCCACCAAAAATCTGCCATTAGCTTATCCCCAGTCCAAAAATGAATTCAATCTCTCAAGCCCCAAATCAGGCTTATACCCATGGAAGCAAGATTTATGAAGAGCTGCTCTCTGCGGTGCTGCTTCTCTCCGTCCAAATCAGTAATGGCAATGTCCTCATCCGCATTCCCAACACTGGGCAGAGCCAGGTGCTGTTTGGCTCTTCCCCTCTCACAGGGAGGTTTTGCAGGGATGGAAATGAGAGGAGCAGTCCCATTGCTGCCAGGATGCATCCTGAGGTGCTGGCTTACTTCTGCTCTGGTCGTCTTCTGTCAGAAGGGCCGAGCAATGGACCTTGCTTGCTCTCTGCAGAAGCTGCTGTAGCCCAGAAGCAGGGCTGTGAAGCCAGCAACCAATTAGAGGGATTTCTTCTGAATATTTTGTCAAGTGCTCTCTTCTGCAACCACCTTTCTGCTCACAAACTGTAAACTTTGGGTCTTCAACTCCTTCCGACTCAACTTGTTTTAATACTGTGATTTGGGAAAAGTTTGTTGAAACCAAACTATTTCCAAAGAATATGTTAGTTTTGACAGATCAGCATTTTCCAATGACATTACATTTTGTCCTCAAATTCCTGAACAGCTCCAGTCAGGTCTTCGTTCTGGTTCAGTGACAGCAATGAGATCATCATCCAGTCATGCCAGACAACAATCCAGTTTTGTAAAAGGCCTTTCTCAAACTGTGAATTTCTACTTTGCAAAGGGTCTCACCACTACTTTAAATTGCTGTTTGAATTCAGATTTCCCTTTCTTGAAGGGAAAAATCACAGGATGCAAAGAGGAACACCAAAGGCATATAGAGACACCGTTTGTTCAAATGCAATCAACTGCAAGTGTTGATGACGTCTTTGGAAAGGAAGGTTAAGATGATTACCTTGAGCCAAATAGCAACAAAGCAGGGTCTTTACACACTCCCTCCCCCATTCTGCAAATGTAAAAGCAACATCTGTGCATGTATGTCTCTCTGTTGCAGGCACATAGGGGCAGTAAGGTAGGAAATGACAGAACTAATAGGAATTTGCTGACATTCAACTCACGTGCTGTGATTAAACTGACTTGTCTCCAAATATCCAGCAGTTAGAGACACTTGCTATACAACTAAGGGAGATCTTCACCAGGAGCATCTCTGTTCAAGTATTTAGAATCACTTTGTGCAGGATTCCTCTGAGGTCTTGTTTGGTTTACCATGCTACACATGCTTTTATCAGCTATGTTTTTTTTCTATACCACTCTTAATGATATCCATGGAGTATATTGTTTCTTACCTCTAAACCCTTTTTTTTTCATAGGCTAATGTCAGAGTGCTCTCTGAGTTGTTTTTTAATTTCTTTTTTTAACCATTTTGAATTGTGGTACCAGATAGGTACTGTGATTCTAACACTGCAGTCCGTAGGGGTAAGATCACCGCCAAGAGCATGCACGCAGAGGTTCTCAGATTTTTTTTTTGTTTGCACAGAGTCTCAGAATGATCTAAAATGTTCCCTGTTTCAAAAAGGCCTGTGGGCAATATCGCTGGATCACCAAGATCCAGCAATAAGGTTTTAATGCTTTAAATTTCAGGTGATCGGTAAATTCAGATTCAAAGATCGTGATCCAAATTGGCCTCAGAAGTGTTTGGTTCAAGACAAGTCAAAATGTAACGTGCTTTTCAGGGCTGTTTCTGATTTGCCTGCTTGCTAGGGAAATAAGAAGTTCACCAGAGGGGGAGAGACAAAGTGTTCTGGGAATGTCAAATGAGAATTTTCTACCATCAGACTTCAGCTGGTATGCGCTTACATTTGTCTTCAAAGTGAGAATGAACGTAAACTAGCTATAATGCAGACTCAGTACCGAAACTTTTCAGTCCACTCTTAAGCAACATTAAACACAGTGACAGCCATAAAAGTCCACTATGCACTAAGGAAACTTGTTAAAACATGCATACTTTTGATCACTTGAGACAATAAATAAACAGAATAGCAAGCACTCCTAGACTCAGGACCATAGGTGAGTTGATTTGAAAATACTTATGTTTATTGACCTTAAAGTGAACTTTACTGGATAGTAGGCAGACAGGGCTGCCTTGCACCGTTTTGTAAGGTATGGTAGTGGCACAACTCCTGACAGATCAGGCACTTCCAGGCCCACCCCTCAATCAGAACGGAAAGAAGCAGCTAAGAAGGCGAATTTTCTTTCTCTGGCCTTTTGTACACAGATGTAAGATTTGTTCTGAGCTTCATGGTTACACTTTGGGCCTGTCTGCCCAGTTTTGTGATATGGGGTTTACCACAAACTTCTTTATGGCTCACTTAGGAGCCTCTAAAGTACGTAGCATGTGAGGAGCTTATTGCTTAGGTTTTATGGGACTCAAGCAAATAAAACTGTTTGAATAATAACAATATATCTTGAACTCAATAAACCTGGAGGATTTTTAGATACAATTAAAATGGTGCACAAGCCAGAAGTATTATGAAAACGGATTCATCTCAGGGCTGGTTTAGCCCGAGAAGCTCGCAGCTGGTTTATGTCAAGGTTACTGTGGCTACAACATCCTGATGAAACCAATTTAAACCGCCCTTATTCATTTTTCTACTATGTTGTAGCTGTCATCAGTGTACAGACCCAGTGCTGACCTCAGGGACGTCTTTGAAAAATAAAGGTAAACTTGAGTTTATAGGTTTTGGTTAAACAGATATAAACCCCTATAAAATACCAGGGGCTATCTAGATCTTCACTTCAATGTAAATTCAGATTACCATAGAAACAAGTGCATTTTTTTTTTCATACTGGAAGAAAGTAATGAATTAGAGCAGTGAATTAAATAATTTAGAAGATGAGTATGGATGACTGCTTAACTCTCAAGCAGCAAGCTCGTTCTATTTATAGCATGGTTTCCATTTTTTCTCCTTCTTTCTGTATGTATTTCAATAATTTACTTCTTAACTAATAAAGTATTAAGCAAGGTCAGTAAGCCCACTGCCCTTTTCTATACCATCATGTGGAAAATTTGAGTTTAGGAGACTTGCTTCTGAGGTCAGATGAAGAGGGTGCATAGAGATGATCAGCTTGAGCAAAGATAGTGATGCTGACGTGTAGGCATATATGAACAGTCCTGTGACTGATTTATCAAACGTAGTGTGATGACACCATTGCATGACTGACAGTTTCCTTTCAGAGTCTGGGATGACGCTACATAATTATCCTTCTGCCTAGAAATAAAGTGGCAAGTTGAATGTTGATCCAGTTAAATAGTTCCAGGAAGGGAATATTTCACTGGAAGAAAGTGCAGTTGCAATGCAGAGGATCCCATTTGAATTAGACAATGGATTACTTGGTTCATGACCTCTTAGTTGAAAGCAGGAAACGGGCAGAATCTCTTGTCATATTTGCAAGGAGCACATAAAGACAAACTGTTATAGCCAGGTATTCAGACAAGTGAGAAGGCAGCAGCAAGGTCTCAAAGGCTCTGGAATGGAAAGTAAAGAGATAGGTGCTCTGGAGGTCAAACAGCATCATCACATGTGTTTCCCTTGATACCAATGCATGTTATATTAGTGCTGGAGAAATCACTGACGGGTATCAATAAGCAGTTTGTTCTCCATACCCATTTTAAGCTCTTTGCTGCTAGTCATTCAAACTCCCTCCAACAACAGTTTTAGCTCTCATCAGCCAAAAGGTGGACAAAGCAGATGCTACTTAGCAAGAAGTCCAAGGAGCTCCAAACTCTAATATATGCAGATTATGCCCCAGGACAAGATGCAGAGAGGCAAGCGGACAAGATACAGAGAGGCAAGCAGACAAGACAGTATGTGGCATAGAGTCAGAAAAAAAACCTGTCAGGAGGAGTGTCCCTGTGGGTGAAAATGAACCACTGACTATTATGCACGTAGATTTAAAATCTAGGGAACCAAAATTTTGGGGAGCAGCAAGTCTCCAAAATCTACTTCAGTAGTAGTTGATTAAAAAAAGCAGGTATGTAAAAATGAAAACTCATTGTAAAAAAGACCTAAAAAGGGCAACTAAAAGAGTAAATGTTTGCAGTTAACAGGAAGACTATTTCTAGACAAGATATCAAAGGCTCAGAAGATGGCAGGACTTCTACCACACGGGCTTCAGATATATCAGCACACTCCACACAAAGCCCAAAGCAATCAGTTTACATGATTTAATATCAGGTTAATGGAAGCTGTTTGAACTAAGAAGATAGCTTTCAAATATCTGAGGCTACATTGAAAGGAAGAAAATGGAAAATAATATAAAAACTGGCAGCTTAAATATAAATGCTTATGAAGGCAGATTGGAAAAGAGTTTGAGGAACAACTTGAAAAAGACATAAAATGTCATATAAATTCTTTTTCAAACAGATGAGGAATAAAAAGCCAGCCAGAAAGTTTGCCGGGCAATTGATGGCGAAGCATAAAAGGGAGTACTCAGAGAACATAAGGTCAGAGCAGAAAAAGTAAACAATTTTTTTTTGTAGCTGTGCTCTTTTTGGAGACTTTAGGAACATTTTGCCATTAGACTCCTTCTTCCCGGTGGGTGAACCTGAGGATGTGTCACAGACTGAATTGTCAATGAAACTGGAAGCATCAATGAAGTGAATAATAACTCACCATACCCAGGTGTTGTTCAGAGCAGAGTTGTAAAGGAACGCAAGTCTGAAATAGCTGAACTATTAACTGTCCTGTATAATTTCTTGTTTAAAATCACCTCAATACCAGCTGAATGGAATTTCATAAATTTGTCAGAAATAAGAATACAAAGCCTTTGAAAACTCCAGCTAAACCAGTAAAAACAGGGGTAGAGTGAGCTGGAAAAGGGGTTAAACAGTGAAGTGGCAAAATTTGCTGATGATACTGTATTATTCAGGGTAATAAAAATGAAAGCTGACTGTGAAGATTTGCAGGAGATCCTTATAATGCTAAGGGAGTAATAAAACAACAAATGAAACTGAATACATAAATGTAAAGTAATGCCTGTGGGAGAAACAATCCTACATACGTTAGACTCAGAAATAGTTTCTATCACTCAGGAGAGAGATTTTGAAAGGTAAGTCCTTAGTAATGAACAATTAAGCTGTTAAAATGCTGGGAATTATTTGGAAAAGAGTATCACAGAATCACAGAATTTTCAGAGTTGGAAGGGACCTCTAGAGATCATCTAGTCCAACTCCCCTGCTAAAGCAGGATTGCCTTGAGCACATTACTCAGGACTGCATCCAGGCGGGTCTTGAAAATCTCCAGGGAAGGGGACTCCACAACCTCCCTGGGCAGCCTGTTCCAGTGCTCTGTCACCCTCACCGTAAAGAAGTTTTTCCATGTATTTGAATGGAACTTCCTATGTTCCAACTTGTGCCCATTACCCCTCGTCCTGTCACTGGGAACCATTGAAAAGAGCCTGGCTCCATCCTCCTTCAACCCACCCTTTAGATACTTGTACGCCATAATAAGGTCTCCCCTCAGCCTTCTCTTCTCCAGGCTAAAGAGTCCCAGCTCTCTCAGCCTTTCCTCATAAGGGAGATGCTCCAAGCCCTTAATCATCTTAGTTGCCCTTCGCTGGACTCGCTCCAGCAGTTCCCTGTCCCTCTTGAACTGGGGAGCCCCAAACTGGACACAGTATTCCAGTTGTGGCCTCACCAGTGCAGAGTAGAGGGGGAGAATGACCTCCCTCGACCTACTGGCCACACTCTTCCCTATGCAGCCCAGGATTCCATTGGCCTTTTTGGCAACAAGGGCACATTGCTGGGTCATGGATAATTTACTGTCTACTAGGACCCCCAGATCCTTCTCCTCCGAGCTACTTCCCAGCAGGTCCACCCCTAACCTATACTGGTGCCTAGCTTTCTTCCTCCCCAGGTGCAGGACCTTGCACTTGCTTTTGTTGAACCTCATTAGGTTCTTCTCTGCCCAGCTCTCCAGCCTGTCCAGGTCACCCTGGATGGCAGCACGACCCTCTGGGGTGTCAGCCACCCCACCCAGTTTGGTATCACCAGCAAACTTGCTGAGGATACACTCTGTCCCCTCATCCAGGTCATTAATGAATATATTAAAGAAAATTGGACCAAGTATTGACCCCTGGGGGACACCACTGGTTACAGGCCTCCAACTAGACTCTGTGCCGCTGATCACAACCCTCTGAGTTCTGTCCCGCAGCCAACTCTCAGTCCACCTCACTGTCACCTCATCTAGCCCATACTTCCTCAGCTTCCTAGTGAGGATGTCATGGGAGACAGTGTCAAAAGCCTTGCTGAAGTCAAGGTAGATGACATCCACAACTCTCCCCTCATCCAGCCAAACAGTTATAACATCATAGAAAGCTATCAGATTGGTCAAGCACGATCTACCCTTGGTAAACCCATGTTGACCACTTCCAATAACTTCCTGTTCCTCAACATGTTTGGAGATGACATCCAGAATGAGTCTCTCCATTACCTTCCCAGGGACAGAGGTTAGACTAACCGGTCTGTAGTTCCCTGGGTCCTCCTTCTTGCCTTTTTTGAAGATCGGAGTGATGTCAGCCTTCCTCCAGTCCTCAGGCACCTCTCCTGTTCTCCATGACCGTTCAAAGACGATGGAGAATGGTCTAGCAATAACATCCGCCAGCTCTCTCAGCACTCGCGGGTGCATGCCATCAGGGCCCATGGACTTGTGAATGTCCAGCTTGACCAAGTGGTCTCTGACACGGTCCTCCTCAACTGAAGGAAAATCTTCCTCTCTCCAGACCTTCCCCTTTGCCTTCAGAGTATGGGATTCATGAGGGACAGCTTTAGCAATGAAGACTGAAGAAAAGAAGGCATTCAGTAACTCTGCCTTCTCTGTGTCTTCCACCACTAGGGCACCTGTCTCATTCACCAGTGGGCCTACATTTTCCCTAGTCTTCCTTTTTCTATTGATATACTCAAAGAATCTCTTATTGTCTTTAACTGCAGCGGCCAAGCTGAGTTCTGATTGAGCTTCGGCCCTTCTCATTTTCCCCCTACATAGCTTTGTTATATCTTGATAGTCCTCATAAGTTGCCAACCCCCTTTTCCAGAGAATGTAAACTGTCCTTTTTTTCCTGAGGTCCAGCCAAAGTTCTCTATTTAGCCAGGCTGGTCGTCTTCCCCGTCTGCTCGTTTTTCGAGACAAGGGGATGGCCTTCTCCTGTGCTTTTAAGAGCACCTGCTTGAAGTACGCCCAGCCTTCCTGGGCACCTTTGCTCTTCAAAACTGCCTCCCAAGGGACACTCTCGACCATGCTCCTAAACAGGCTAAAGTCTGCCCTTCGGAAATCCAAGGTGGCAGTTCTGCTGGCTCCCTGCCTTACTTGATCAAGAATTGAAAATTCTATCATTTCGTGATCACTCTGCCCAAGGTGACCTCCAACCTTTACATCCCCCACAAGACCTTCTCGGTTAACAAACAGTAGGTCCAGTAGGGCACTTCCCCTAGTTGGTTCCTTCACCAGCTGTGTTAGGAAGTTGTCTTCCACACACTCCAGGAACCTCCATGACTGTTCCCTCTCTGCTGCGTAGTATTTCCAGCAGACGTCTGGGAAGTTGAAGTCCCCCACAAGAATAAGGGCAGATGATCGCGAGACCTCTGCCAGCTGCTTATAGAATACTTCATCGGCTTCTACATCCTGATTGGGAGGTCTATAACAAACTCCCATCGTGATGTCTGCCTTATTGGCCTTCCCCTTAATTCTTATCCATACACACTCAACACTGTCATCCACACTGTTAAGTTCCAGACATTCAATGGCATAACGGACTCGGAACTTGAAAACTGTGTGCACTTCCAGCACCCTCATCTCAAAAAGTTTGTAGTAAAAATAGAAAAGATAACGAGAAGGACAAGAAGGACTGTTGAAGCTAAACAATGGCTTCCCTTTGAGGAATGGCACACAGCCCAGAAAACAATGGAGGGATGCTGTGATAAGACTTCTGAAAACAGAGAGTAGCAAAGAAAAGGTGAATAGGAGTTAATTCACAGTCTTTTCTAATATAAGAACTATGGATATCAAACAGACCAAACAGGTGACAGATTCAAAAGAAACAGAAAGAAACACTGCACATAATGAATCATAAATTCTTAAATCCCTGAGCTGAGTAAATACCAGAAAAGCATTGCTAGATACTTGGATTTTTCCAAGCATAAGAATAGGGACTCTTCTAAGAGTTGGAGTCTTAGGGATAGAATGCTATTCTCATGTCTTAGGAGTATACCATAAGACAAATTAATTTCATTCCTCTCCTTTCCATTTTCTGAGTTTATTTGTTAAAGGCTCTTATCAAGTCAGCAAAATATACAAGGACCTGGAATTGAACCACTGTAGCAAGAGCTTCCCAAGAAATCTGGGGTTAAACAGATAAGTTTAGTTTCTGTTGAACTTCAAGGAGAAGTCATTTTGGTTAAACACATATCTCCATAGAGAAAACATCCCTTTTAAGGCAGAACAATATTATATTACAGGGTATGCGACACCATTTTTCCACATTCCAGTTTAACATTCACACAAGCTCTTCCTCCCAGATGTGACATTTCGCCTGACGCTTACTGCATGTCATGCACTGGCCTGAAGGCAGTAGGTGAAAGTGACATGGCATTTAAAGAAAAAGTTCCTGACAGCATTGTCATGATCTGCAATCGCCTGAAAATCACTACTGTTTATTTACAGTGGCTTGGTTAAAGATTTGAACCCGGCCCAAGGGCATAAAGCAGTGACCTAAAGCCTTAAATAGAATTCCACTTGAAATAAAATAAAACAAAGGAAATATGCCACAGTAATAATATTTGAAAGATCTGCTGAGTGGTAAAACAAACACTGCCTCTATTTATCTGGCTATCAATCCATGCAGAACACGAAGTAATTTGTCACGCTGGAATGGTGAGATCGTGAGCAGCTTTGGGATCACTTAACTCACATACATGAAAACTTAGTGTGAAGACAAGACCAAAACTATCCCTTTTTTAACTTGGTATTACAGCCAACACTGAGTAAATAATAATTTCCCTTTTCTTTTCCCAGCAGTCATCATTCTTATTTTCGTCAGGAATTCCAGCTATGCTCAATTTTAATTTAATATCTGAAGCAATCTTGTAATGTGCACTAAGAAAACATTTTTGTATATTTGCATATTTTAAAAAGGAATTTACAAATAAGCTGGATTGGTTTAAACAACTGCATTTTAAAGCTTACATGATGTTCTATAAGGGTAAGTGGGAGACAGGATGTGTGGATTACAGTGATTTCCCTCTGCGGATGTGATGGATAGGCTTGGGCACCACATACATCTGTCCCCATGGTACATACCACGTGGAGGTCTGTAGGGTAGAGGAGGAGCTGGTGTGTGGCATGTGCTCACACCTGCAGTGCCTGCTGCAGCACACCAGCCACATCCCCGCAGCCCAGAACGAGGGCAGAACGAGGCCGTTGCTGTTGGCCTGATGGAAGAGTGGTACCCACCAGGCGGAGCAGAGCACCCATGGAGCTGTGTGCTTGAACTGGCACCTGGGTGCAGGATACGCCCACATTCCCTCCCCTAGTATGTGCCTGATCCCACCGCCAAGTCAGGCCTTGCATTCATAAAAGGAAAAGGAGCAAGTCTGGGCTCAAACATGGTCTAATGAACAACACAAATGCACCCATGATTCTGGGGAATTTTCTACCATGTCCTCCTTCTGGGCCATAGTTTTGACTGCCTAGAAGATGGGTGTAGGATGCTGACTCTTTTGCACAAGAAGAACAGAAGCGTCAGCCATTGTTCGTAACAAATACCTACTCAGGTACATAAAATAAATCAGAATTACAAGGCTGTTTTTCATTTTGCGTACCTTTGTGCTGCATTTACCACATGCTGCCACGTTTTCAGCAAGTAAGGTAGGAGTGCTACAGAAACTCTCAGTCGTGACAAGGCTAAGTCACTTGCCATGTACACCACTAAACATTGACCAGAATTGTTGCTGGACAAAGCAATAGATAAAACTCTCAAAGATTCAGTGCAGTGCTTAGCAGCAATGAAAAAACAAACCCATGATATATAAATAGAAACACTGCCTATAATCTGGCAGAAATAATTTTCGAATGATTTCAAGTGGACAGCAGTACGCAAACATGAACAATATGCACAGACATTAATATTCAGGGACTAGGATGAGGGGAAAAAGCAACTGGAGTAATGTCTGAATACATATTCTGGGGTTATGGAGAGGGTAATGGAGCAAATGGCCTGGTTCTCAGAGCAGAGCTGCACGAGGACATCCAAAGGGTTCTCTCTCCTCATTTTATAAAGAAAGAAAGTGATCCAGAATGAAAGGATAATCTACTTAGCACTGAAATCCTGATGCCATCAACTCTTCCCGTAACTCGGGGGGCTTTTGATGAAGCCCTTATGTAACCAGAGCAGGGAAAAGAAAAGGGAATGACCAGGAGAAACATTCTGAAGGGTGGCTTAGTTGTCTGTTTGGGGGATTTAAAGAAATGGCGAGGAAACAGCAATGAGCCCAGGGCAATGACACTGCTGAATGTCTCGCCTTCTTTACGTTTTCCACCTCCTGAGGCATCTCAGTAGAACTGTATCTCTGATCTGAAACAGTAGGAGTCAGCAGAATAAATGTACTGTAAGAAACACATTTTCATCCAACAGTTCAAAAGCCTCAGTAAAAATGGTAAAGCTTAATCTGTCCGCTGTGGGCTGTAGCAGCAGACAGCATGGGTGGGGCCTCAGTGCAAGTCTTGGCTGCTTCTTTTTTTAGGGAGCTTGAATAAAGATATTTATTCTTGGAAGAAAATAGGTCAATTATTTTCTATGGCAACTGGAAAACAAACACACAAACTGGCAGGGAAACATCTATCCCCTGCTTAAAAAAAAAAAAAAAAGACCAAGTAAAAGGTTACTTTGTAATATTCGTTGCTAAACTATTTATTCAGTTAAATTCCATGTTGTCTTTTTACAGCCATGCAGAGCGCAGTCTGCATTGCTGGAAGCTGATGGGATGAGTCCCAAGAACTGCTGTGGAAGCTGAGCCTGAGCCTAAGCCTGACCCAGGCTGCTGCTGACAGTGAGTGGGGAGAAATTTCACCTGGATGCTCATGCAGCACCAAAGGTGAAGCATGAGCACTGTCTTACTTCCAGGGGAATTTGTGCATCATTTGTATATAAATTACATTTACATATTAAAAGGTGTCAGTCCTACTGTGCTGTTGAGGTCAGAGGGAAGGTACTTATTTACTTACTTCCCGTGCCTGCAGAAGCCAGCATTACTACAACAGGGCAGCCAGACTGCAGTTCATTCATTTCTCTTAAGCTTGAGCTGTCTCTGTCTCTGTAGATAGGTTCTTCCTTCCAAAAGTCAGAGGGTTTCCTCAGAGGGAGGAAAGGAGCCTCCTGGCTCCTTTCAAAAGAAAGCTGACTGACTTTCCCACCATCTTTCCTCCTTTTAACAAAAGGGAACCTTAGCCCCTCTCAGACTATTTAGGACTTTCAGTTGTACATCTCCCTGTCAGCCTCTTTTCCTCTTTCTTCACAGTGGGTGATCTGCCAAGCCATGGACTGTGAAGAACAGGCAGGTAAGACGTACCATTATGGTCTATACTTGTCAACTGAGACTCAAATTCTTATTTCTTATATAAATTTGGAGTAGCTCAATGGATCTGAGTTGCAGGATTCATTTCAAACTTAGAGTCAGTTGATGTCAATCGATGAAGCTTTACAGAAGTACAGCTAACATGGGAAGCCAGCCTATCTTCTTGGGAAAGAGGGAGAACTCAGTTATTTGAGTTATTTCAAAACAAAAGGATCAAAACGGTGAACTATAATTGCAGTCTGGTTTTAAATAATAAGAGTATCTTTGAATACCATGAAAAAGGGACAGCAGTAATGAGGCAGTAGGCACAGCACTGAAATGTAAAGATATGAAAATCCTTAAGAATATCTTCACATTGCCCACAACTGAAGAGGAAAACATGCTACTGCTATTAGCAGCATGTTTTAATCTAAGCAGCTGTTAAATCAGGATCTCCTAAGATCTGCCAGTTGGGAAGACAACTTAGTAATGGATTCAATTGCATACCTTTACACAACTTAACTTACAGGAATGTACAAATCCCGCTTCTTGGACTGTAGAAAAAAAGTCAAACAACCTATGACAGCTTCTTCACTTACTGCTTCAAGACTCTTTCTGCCAGAACCTTAATCCAGGAATAACCTCTCCAGGCTTCCCACAAGCCTACACAGGAGAGCTATTCAGACTGCTGAAGCTGCTTTTTCTCTCCCTTCCAGTGTGGTCTCACTCCTCCTATCCCCGAGCCATATCACACAGACACATGCACACAGGCACGCACAAACACACACACACTCACACATACTTTTCCTAGTGCCTCATGCAGCCAAAGTATCTCTGCTCAGAGCATTCAAATTCCTGAGCAGCTTTGTCTTGCCTTGATTTTGTGTTGAGTACCTAAGAACACAAGAGTTCCAGGGCCAGAAAGAGCACAAGCACAAGCTTGATCTGGAGGCTGTTGTATTAGGGATCCTCAGCCCTAAAAGTGGGCAGATACAGGCTGTAGTGCCAGATTCCTTGAATTATTTTTCATCAAATAAATGTGCACTGTGAATTGCATTCTTTCTGGGGCATAGACTCTTCTTTTTTCATCTGCGTGCTTTAAACAAAGGGGCGGAATGGACGCCTCTCCTTACTTGCTCTAAGTGAAGGGACCTTATTCCTCCCCAGGTTCCTGGCACAGCCTGGCAACACAGCCCTCTCCTTAGAAACTGAACATATGATGTAGGAGGCATCCTTTGAGCGCATTTTTCAGGTAAGGTCTGTGAAGGGTCACAGGTAAAGAGGCATGAAGAGCTAGATAGCAGCTAAATTCTCAGATTTGGTTGCTTCTGAATACGTGTGATACCTACCGTCAGGTGTCTAACTTCTGATCTCTAAGTACTTTTAAGATTAAATATTTTGAGGCACTAGGCTTTCTGGACCTCCTTCTTGAAATTCCTGCCTATATGCAGCATAGCTAAAGTTCAGGCAGTTTTTACAATGCCTTTGGTTCTGATATTCTTTTTCAGTCAAAGCGGTGCTGTTTACCTCACTGATATTAGTTTTCACTTTTCCATTGCAAATCAGTCAGCGTTGGGCCCAGAAACTGCGAGCTGCTGAAGCATAACTCTCATAGTCTCTTACTCTTGGATAATTTTAATAAGTAAAGATGCCAAAGGGTACTTGGGTTTGGAGAGTAAGACTGTTTTCACAGTTTCTATCCTCTGTAAATACTGCATGAACTTCTATTGCTACAAAACACCTCTGTTAAAAGAAACCAGACATGAAACTTTTTTTTTCAAACAATCTTCTTTACTGACAAATACTTGGGAAAAGGAATTTTGTTAATAACACAAATTTCACTCTTCTCTGTTCTTATTTTTTACCATCAAAGTTTACATATACCCCTTTTTCTTATTCTCAATTTATGGAACTCACCAGAACTGATGCTGTTCCCAGGGACAATGCTACACACAAGCTTGCTTAAATTGGAGTTAAGTGGGGAGAGAGAAAAAAAAAAAGACAACCTAACTAACTCTTGCAGTTTCTAATGGCCCATATCCCATTTAAGCCATGGCTACCTTACACTTTACAGGCATAAATTTCTTGGGCAAGACAGGAACTATGGGGTTTTTTTGTTCTTCCTGTTAGTTTTCGCTCTTGTTCTCCTGACACGACCCCACCACCCTTCCTGTTCCCAGAATAGTGATTTGGTGGCATCTCTGAGGAGTCTGAGAGAAGATGGGGCAAAATGTCGTGCCAGAATATGGCAGGAATGGCTGATAGGAAGTAATGGAAGAAAAGAGGATTGGAGTTGAGCCTCGTGGTTCAGCTGGCTAGCACAGTTGTGCAGTGCCAGAGGTAATCCAGTGACCCACGTCCAGATTGTTGCAGTGCAGACTGAGTGCTGGGGATGGAGGGGTGAGCCTGGTCTTCCTGCCCGTTCACTATCTTCCCATATCTTGCCGTTTTAGACATGTAAATTGGCCTTCAAATAAGGATAAAATTACACTTGAGAAAGAATATTTCTTATCAATCAACCAACCAATGATCTGGATTTTTTACATGTGAAATGTGGATTTTAATGTGGAAAACTGCAACTGCCTGAAGATCTTGAGTTAATTACTCTTCCTGATTGAAATTCTCCCTGCAGGCTGGTGTGAAGAGTTTTAAACATCTACACATAACACCTTATGACATACAAATTTTTATTCCAAAATACAAAGAACAATGAATATGGCTTATTATTCACACTAGTGGGTAATTACCACACAATGGTAACAAAAAGCATTTTGGGAAGACAATGCGAGTGACCACTAAACATGTTTTTGGTCAGTAGATCTACAGTACTGAAAAATTGACTCCCTTCATTACTTTGATTTGCTGGCCATCCACACTGCTAAATGTTAGTTTGTTCCCAGCAGTTCCTTAATACCTTCCAAAGCAAAACTGGGATGTGGGATTGGGCATCGTGGTGCCAAGCAAAAACCCAGGGCCAAATGCTCTATGCTGTGCATGCCGTTGGTCTGCTCAGGAAGGAGCCTGCTCTCATTTCTGAACATACTGATGAAAAGAGGTTCTGACGCTGATCTTGGGTGTGAGCAAGATGCTAACTAGTATTTGGAAGTGGAGACGGAGGAGAAAGGGGAGAGACAGGGTGGAAGTTTTGGTGATGCTCGCTTGTCTATCATCTGTCAGAAAAGACTTCCTGAGAACAGTGTTACAGGGTTATGTTTTATTTGGCTGAACTGAGCACACTATTAGGTCTCTATTTATTTGGATACCCTGATACTTTGATGCTAGAAGTCTCAGGATATTAAAATGAGCAATATTTTTAGAGCAAGCAACTTCATCTTTTTCTAAGCTCTTCTACCACCTTATCCCCAAGCTCCTGAGAGAAGGAACAGGCTGTACAGCTGGCCATGAGGGCTGCTGAGCTTCAACTGTTTCTACACATGAAGTCCTGTCTTGGAGAAAGCAAAGACATGAGAGCCTACTATTTAAAGGGAACAAGATGAAGTTCAAAGGCCTCACTAAATTCCAATCCTAAAAATACAGCAGGGAGGAAAGCCATTTTGCTGGTAAATGGCTCCACATTTATTTGCAGGCTCATATAGCTTAAATCTAAATCCCAGACTTTCTTTGGAAACTTTTTGCCAGCTGGTGCAGATAGGGTATATTGACACACAAGCAAGGAATTCCACATACAGAAGGAAATGGAACAGTAAGAGATAAAATTGGAATATTAGAGAAAACAGTAAATTTAGGTAAAAGAAAAATGCTTAAACTCTGTGAAGGGAATACAAGTAGATTTTCTTCAGGGAACTGGAGGGTTAACCCATTTACAGACAATGTGACATTTTCCAAAATAACTTCTCCTACATGTGAGAGCATTGAGTTGGTGAGAAGATTAATCTCTTATTGATGCCTTGTTTATTTTGAACATCTCCAGCTTTATGAGACTAACAGAATGATTTATCAGTGGCTCTGAAATACTGTAAACATGTCCTCCAGAGTTTCTACATGCACTTTTGCTTTGGGATCTCATGGATAAATTCTACGCCTGAATTTCTATTCACATTTGCTAGCATGGAAGATATTGATGTGATTTACATTTCTAGGATTGCTACTAAATGCGGCAAGCAAAGAAAAGAGGAAATATTAAAGGAAGAACTAAAAGGATCAACCTTAATTACTACTCACAGCAACTTATTAGGATGTCCTATCAGTCACACGGAAAAATGCACTCCCTCTTAATGCTATTGATTTTATTTCCAGAAAGAAAACAATAAAGTAGCCTTTCTTTTTTTTTAAGATTTCCTCCCAGATTGCTCTAATTAGCAACAGGAGACTGAAATCACACAAGAAAATAGCTGAAACATAAGCTTAAAGCATTTTGGAAAAGAAGACAAAATTCCTCAATGTGCTTCTCTTTTTAAGACTGAAAATGGAATAGCTAATTTATGCCACAAATCTGTGTTTGTGGCAAAGGTTCATGTAGCCTGTTTCCTCAGAATAGTGGAAAACTGCAGTACTTAATCAGAGGAGATATAAGCTTGAAATGCTTTCAGTGGGACCGAATACCCATATAGTATCACAACCACATTTAGAATCTTTTGGCTGATTTGATCAAAACTTCTTACTATGTTCAGCACAGAGAAACAAGAAAATAATTGATTAGAACCAATGTCATAGAAGGACATGTTTTAGCAAGTTCTAACTTGTTAATGGACTAGGAGACCCTACTGTGTTCTGTTGTAATAGAGAGCTGCAAAGTTTTCATAACTTGAATGATTGTGTGCTTTGGTATGCCAAAGGTACAAAGCATGTACTCAGATGTTTCATTTGATAAACAGCCAATGCATTTCTCATTGTCCACTTCTTTGGTAGGAAAAAAAATAAAGTATATATTTGGGCAGGAAAAGTAACAACCCTGATACAGCTATATTCAAACTTGCATCCCTAGAAGTGCTGACAGTAAGTAAATTCATATGTATTCTTGGTGCTTTCTTGTCTTTATCTGTCATCAGGCCCATCATTCATGATGAAAAGGCATTCTTTAAAAATGAAATAACACAAAACATTTGAGACCCAGAGGGCTTTAAAGGAGTCTAGGTGGTCTACTTACGTCTCCTGCACCACTTCTCCATTTGTTTGTTCATAGTGTTGGAGGAAGAGCAGACATATAGCTAGCACTTACACAGGGTTAGGAGGGCTTTGAAAGTCCAGGAAGAATATCTTGGGAAGAAGATAATACATAGTCCATGAGAAAGAGACCAACAATGTAGCTAAATGACACCCTTGAGATGAATTTGCTCTTTTTCACTGTGATTACTGACAAATTTAAATGCTCTGTATACATACGGTCCCTGTGAATTTCTGTAAGACTATCTATAAAGAGAAAGAGTTAGTTCTAATGAGTTTAAAACTTCACTCCAATGTTATGATACTTAAATAATCATTAAGATTTATTCAAACAACATATATGGGTTTGTTTTGATGTTTCTGTCAGTGTTATAACCATTCCTACAGTTTCATTCTGCCTGTACACATATATTGAGAGGGGAATAATTAAACAGTCATTATAAGCATATGCCATCTAACAATGAAAGACAAATCTTCTGCTCTTGTATAATTTCTAGTTTCACTTTCACATTGATAGAACAGTTATTAGACTGAAGATACTTTACTACACAGAACTGTAAGAAATATATGAAAATGGTATAAAAGAACATTGAGGTTTCATTGTGATGGCCTCGGACATAAGGAATAACAATGATGTTGTCCATAAATCCTTAATTCCATCCCTTCATATACGTACAGTACCAATAATTAGAAGATCATGTATGATTTTTTTCCTGCTGGACTTCTATTTCATTCAGCATGATATATCATTAGATTTGTCAGTGACTTCTCTAAAAATCTCATTAGATCCTTGCTGGCCTTGCAAGACCTGAACCTATTGAAAGGAAGCTCATTTTTCCTGATTTTTCACAGCAGCAGTCTGCAAAACCCTTCGTGAGCTGGGCTTCTGAAGCCCAGGGTGGGGTCAAAATCTTTGTTGGGAGCCTTCAATTTACATCTAATTAAGTCTATGAATAAGCAAACCTTTCTTTTTGCCTGCCACAAATTCCATGCTCTTTGAGACTTTCAGTTGTCACAAATTCACTGTTGAAACTACTGTTGAGCTACGAATATCATCTTCAATAAAACATGCCTCCTAAAATGTACCGGTAGAATGCATACAGCAGTTTTCAGCACTGATTATATCCGCTATGCTATAAGACCTTGTCAGAATTATCCTTTTCCCATTGTTGGGGCCTCTTTTCTGCCGCCTCTTTACTGCTTTGATTATATAGCAGCAGTGGTAGAATTATTTATGTTAGGATTCTATACTAATGCATAACACCATACTGTGAACGTGCCAGTCATTCGTATGCAAATTTAGAGGTGGAGTCCATATTATACTTCCTCTTTTCTTGCTCCTGATTGGAAATCTAATTGTAAGGATTCAGCACTAATAAAATTAGGACAATTATCAGTATTCTCAGTTCTTAATATTTTTAACAGCCTTGCAATAGTTGTTGTTCTCAACTGCTACAATAAGGATACTTAAAGACTGCAGATGTTCTCATTACAGAAAAAAAGAAAAAGGAAGGAACATTTCTAGCATTCCAGTTTTGAGGGGAAAACTTCAAAATGCAAATTTTAAATGCTGACAGCAAGAAACATTTAAAGAGAACCGGAAATCCATTAATACTTTCTTATTGTAATTTTATTTTAAAGCCAGTCTCAGTTTTGGGGGATCTGCTTCACATTTTACAAGAATGTTTGATACATAACTTCTCATTGTGAAACATAAAGCACTGTATGGTAGAAATCTAGTTTAAAAGCAGAAGAGACAACGTCGCTGAAAGACAGCAGCAAAAAGAACTTGAAAATGTTACTGCAAGTCAGGAAAAGATTTTATCCTAGAAGAACAAGGGAAAAAAACCCTATCATCACATTACTTAGGAAGGAGGATCTGGATTACTGTAACATCTGGTGTGGTCTCACACTGGTTTCAATCCCAAATAAACTCTTCTGTGTGATTACATGGGACAGGAGCTACAGTCTGGTAGGCACCAGATTTTGAAAATGGCAAGAAGATTTTGCTTATTGCTCTCACATTTATCGTATTTTCATTCTATGCAACACCACCAAACAAAATGATAAATGGTAGCTACTTATGTCCTACATCTAACTTTCTGTCATAAAGCTGTTGACAGCGTAAGTACAGTTGCCTTGAAAGATATTAGACACCCATAGATTCCTTACTAAATTATCGTATTTTTTCCTGATCCCAAATTTGCCATCCAGCCAAGAACAATTTTCGCAGCTTAGTGCTGTCAGACAAGAGCATGCTGCTAACCTCATGTTCCTTAATCTTGTCACAGACTTTACTAGGTGACACCAGAATCTTGTGGACACCTTATAAACCCAGAGAGCTTGAATTTTCTTAAGATATCTGCTTCCCGACTCTGTCAGCAAATGAAGTACAACAAAAGATTGAGAGGCGAGATCTCTAGTTTGTACAGTCACCTAGGCAAAACTAGCTTTTGTATAATCTGGGACAGTCTCACCTTTCTGTAAGACAAAAGCTTCAAGGATTGTCATAGCTAATCTTTGGGCAGCACTTTTAGAAGCACGGTGACTGCACCCACATACCCCATATCAAGTGAAGGGGTTAAGTCAAGGCCTCTTTTCAGAAACTCCCTGGACTTCAGTAGCAAGAGGTGCCATAAATAAACAATTTTTGACTCCCCAAAGTCCAAAGAAAAAGAGGTGATCTGGAGCGATCTACTGGGGTATGATCATGACAGAAGAAGAAACTTCACAGAGACACTGTCCAAAGCAAAGATTGCTTGGTAGAAAGGAACATCTGTCTGACCCAAACAACAAATAAATTAGATTGGATTGACATACTGCAACACAGATGCATAATTATCATTGCCTAAAAAAAGGAAAGAAAATGGCAAGAAACATTATCTTTTCTGATAGCAAAAATAGTAAACAATAAACATGCATGAAATTACCTCTTCAAAATCTTGTTACTATTGACATTCTGTGTGCTCTTAGTTCTGATGGTGTTCATACAAAGACACACGGTGGGGCTGGCAGCTGCATTACCACCATTTTAAAAGTGAAATTTTCAGGCAAGAGTATGCATAACAGCATAGTTGTATTTCTTCAAATATTGTGTACGATGAAATCAGAACCAGTTAACTCTCAACCAGTGTATATTTATTTCATAAATTCCTTTCCCTGTAATACCCTGTGACAGTCAGGGAATGTATTCTTTGATATGTATTTACTGGTGGCTCTCAGAAACATAGTACTGTTTGTACAGCAAACTCAGAGCATCAGTGAGAAGGGCATGGACATCTCCTCCAAGCAATTTCTCTTCTCTGCAGCCTCACAGACAGAACTTGTCAAAGGCTGTTGCCAGAGCAACTGAAACCTCTCACAAAACAGCATTTCTGATGTGAGACAGCTGTACCCCAGGGAAATACAAACCCAACTATTTTCAAATGAATAGTGTTGAAGTAACTTGTTATGAAAACACCATACTATGATAAACAGTTGTAAGACGGTACAGTTTTGTGGTTTGTGGGATCATCTCCTGTAATGCTGCTTTCCTGATAAATAGAAAAATAATCTACAGAACAGTGTTTATGAGGAGGTTTTTAAGATAAATTCAGCCTTTTTCTCCATGAATGAAAAAAAGCTCTTGATATTATAAGCCTAATGACTCAGCCACGGGATAAGTTCAAAGGACTGGATGCAGAGGGTCATGATATCCTCATCAGTTCCCTATGTGTCTGTCCGGGGAGCAAGAAGAAGCGATAAACCCAGCTGTGCAGAGCCTGAATTGGGTCTTGAATTTGAAGACTATGACTATGCTTTACTGCTGTACTATAGATGCTAAAAATAACAATTCCATGCAGGTTTCTTTTCCTGTTTGACTTAGCTTGCAGAGCAGATCTTCAGAGAGGAAGTAATTCACTTTCAGTCTTTAGCTAGAGAAGACGCATTTAGGCTTAACATTATTTTTTTTTAGAAAAGGGACTGAGGACTGTCTGAAAGCAGAGAGTCTCTCACTCATAATAAATATATCTTTCACCTATTCATAGATTTATTTATTCTGTCTTTTTTTTTTATTTGGGTTTAACTTCAAGTTGAAATTTGTGAAGAAAACATTGATTAAGAGAAGGTAAGAGAAAAAGAACATATGTAAGATGAGTTATAGTGTATACAACAAGTTAAGTGGCGTCGAGTTATTTGAGCGGGCTATTTTCCATTCTCAGACCATACAGCTTCCCCATAACCCTTATGCTGCGAAGCACACAAAGGTATAGAGGCAGCCACTGGCACGGGGTACTTTAATAGATTACATTCAGAAAAATGGGGTTGAATCGGAAAGTGACTGTGACTGAAGAGAATTTCTAGGACAGCAAATGTAATTTCTTGGTTTTCTTGGAGCTGGAAACAGTGATAAAGAAAAGATATGTTGCTTATAAATGTCACTCACACCTATAGCCGCCTTTGTCTCAGATAACGGAAGAAGATGAAGGAAAGAGTGGTGGGATTAGAAAGCAAACACTGACTTTTGGATTTATATTTCTCATTGGGGATACCAAACTGCAAGGCGCTGAGCATGCTGCCCCTTATTAGACTAGCCCTGTTGATTTCAGTGACCCCAATCTTCAGTCCATCCCTGAAGATTTTGCTGGATTAGGCTCATGATGTTGGCTGTTTTTCAGGATCAATTTCAGAGCTCTCTCACTGGTGTATTTTCCTTCAGAAGACATAACTGACATGATACTCATTTCAGATGTGTTCAGGTTTGGTTATGTTTCAAAATCTCCTGATGCTAGATGTCATGACAGTTATGTCATCTAAGGAAAGTATTATCTACTCTTCATAGGAATATCTGTAGGGTTTTTTGAGAGTATAGGACTCTGCTATGCTATCATTTGTCAAACTAACTGAAAAGTAGTTTCCTATTTTTTCTCTTTGCTTTTTAATGTCATCAGTACTCAGACGCATAACTAGAAGTATAGTGAAATGGATTTTAGTGTCACAGCTGTGTTAATTGGGAGTCAGTCCATCAAAGTTAATGAATTATATCAGGCCCAAACTGAATAAGCATTGTTGACTCAAAGAAATAAGTACAACCCTCTTGAAAATGATGTTAGTAAGAGATTCTGGGAATTTTCTTCTTTATCAGGTTAATCCATCTAATCCATATTGTACACTGTCCACTTCATGCCATTGTTTTCTCTCCTTCTGAGTGGAAAATTTTTGTTTCCTTTAAAATACATTGATGGGGATCTTTACAAGATTATTGATATTTGCATTGCCTGCATAAGGTGTACCTTTCCTAATATCCCACTTACCTTCTTCAAGAAATAGGAAAAGAAATGTGGCATTTTGCATAAAATGTAGTTTACTGGCAGACATTGAAAGAGTGCTCTAACATGATAATTTCGTTATGGGGTTGTGAGCCATTTCCGTTTGAATCAACTTAATCTTACACAGATTATACATCTTTTAAAAATTACTGTTAGCAATGTTTGGACACAAATATAAGTACAGAACAGATTGCATTTCAAAGTGTCTGGAGTATAGCTATGAATATTTTTCTAAATGATGTTTCAGCTGTGCAGCTTCCAAGTGCTCCAGCGCTGGAGCACTTAAATTAGAGCATTTGTATTTACTAAACTGATCATTTCTAGAAATCTCTTTGAAGAATCTTTGTGTAATTGACATTGTTTCTATACTGGTGACTTTTAAGATTGAAACTTTGATCACTTTATTGCTTGTTTATATGATGCTATTAAAAAATCAAATTACTATTACTTAATATTCAGTAAATGAGACACTGCC
This sequence comes from Vanellus vanellus, assembly GCF_965231255.1. Taxonomy (NCBI): domain Eukaryota; kingdom Metazoa; phylum Chordata; class Aves; order Charadriiformes; family Charadriidae; genus Vanellus; species Vanellus vanellus. The sequence continues at coordinate 37,708,687 of NC_138907.1, forward strand.
TATCCTCATTTTCTCACTTTCCTCCATTTCTAAGAAATGAAGGTCTATCCACTGGTAATCAGCTTGCATAGATTGAAACTTCATTTCATTTCAGAAATAACTCCTCTTATCCACAGGTGTTTATTTTATTTAGTCTCCGTAATTATCTCAGCTAAAAAAAAGGGGGTAATGATGTGGAGGCACCTTCTAAATTATGAAAAAGTATGTCTGCCCTTTGATCTCATCCTGTCTGTGGATCCAGTGCAGCTATTTACTCACATTTCCTCACCTCAGACAGGAAGATTTAGAATTCCACACACGCAAAGACCACAATACCACCAGTAGGTGTGTGGAGCTCCAGTGGCATTTTACAAGTCTTAATTATCAAAGGAGAGATACACATGTCTACTAAGCCAGTTCTGAAAACAAATGCTGAGACAAGAAGCAATAATTTCCCGAGTCTGAATGGAAACCTTGTGTGTCTACCCCTATCTTGAGATAAACTCCTGAAGTACCTTTGATAATGTCAGGGAATTAAATGGGAGTTTGACTGTTGACTTTAGTGCAAACATGATTTTGCTTCTGTGTTAATAAACTGAGCCTGTGTGCACTCTGATAGATGTCAGGGAGATCAAGGTCCTCCACAAAAGGATGTTTGAACAATTTTCTCTGCTTCAAGGGCTCCTTCAGACAACCTGACTAGGTGGAGAGGGGGAAAAAAATGCAGGCTTGCTTCATTTCCCACATTTTTCTCATAGTAGAGTTGAAATAAAGGATCTTCTTTTTGAGGCCCTTAATTATTAAAACTCTTTGTACCTTTCTCCCTGTTCTCTCATGACTCTCCTTCCTTTGCCCCAAAATTTCCTTTCTACTTTAAAATCACTTTGACAATTGGGATCTGAGCATGGCCCAAAGCTATTACTTTCCCAGCAGGTCATGAGGTCCTGTTTGCAGTTATTTGGTATCACTTTCTGGATGCTTTTTTACTTTAAACAGTATATATGCAAGCATTGTAATATTTTCTGTCTTTGCAACACAAGAGAATTTTTTGTGTGTGTGTGAGATCTTAATCATAAATTGGTTTCTTGGACAGGAATATTCACTTGGCATCAAGCAACGGCAAAGGCCTTTGCTTTCACTTCAGGCTGCTTTAGAACATTTCAAAGGCTACAGGCAATATTCTTTCTATGATTTACACTCTATCTTAATTGTGGTGCAGTATTTCCAAAACAATATTGAAGGATGTTCTTTTGTGGGTAGCTAGGAACAAAAATATCTTGTTTAACTTTTGAGCTATGTATACTTTCTTGGCAAAGATTAATTTGAGAGATGGATGAAAAGCTGTTTTGCTCCAAGGAAAGGTTTTACTCTAGCAGATTGAATTTTGTTACCAGTGCAAACCTTTTACAGATTGAGTTCAATTATAAGAAATAAAACTAGGAGAGACGGTATTTTCCTGGCTATTTCCCAGAGATTGTTGGTTTAACAGGTTTTTTGTAAGTCTTTGTCATGCAAGGTATCTGAGTGTTTGTCCTCTATTTCTCATTTTTGGAAAGGAAACTAATCTCAGGGTCTAATCCAACTCAGCATGGAAAAGGTGAGGAGGAAGACAGACTTTTGTTGACCCTATCTTCTCCTGACTTGTATGTTGTTTTTTCTTCCCTTTTCATCTGCTACTGCAACCCTGTGTATAGGAATAGAAATAGAAGACTCTTTCTAGAAGCCTGATGAAAGGATAAAGATAATCTAAAAAACTCCTCTGTGAGACCCAATGTCAACTTATGCGCAGAACCCCGGCAGGGAGGAGCACTGTCTTGCCAGGGAAGAGGGATTTCTATACAATGTTGTGCTAGGACAGTAGAAGGTATCTGGAATTAACTAGCTTGTGTGTGATTCAAGAGGCTGGCAATTTTTCACTGAGTAGAAGTATTTTATGACAATTCATTCTATTTTTAGAGTAGATTTCAAGATGCAGGTTTTTTTTTTGTCACAAGATCATGGAATTTGTGGGATGTGGTTTATTGTTTTTTGTTTTGTTTTTTGTTTTATTTGGGGTTTTTAAATTTTTTTTAAGAATGCAGAAATACCTAGATTCATCCAAATGGATACTTTATTTTCTCTTTATTACAGCCACTGAATGTGGCAGTTGAGTTTGATTTAATTGATGGTGAATTCATACAATAGGAGTCATGCAGTATTTCCTCTGTGCTTATGTTTTTTTTTAAGTTTCAAACTGTCAGTAAAAATACCAGAATTATTATTAATTTCTGTGATCTTTTGGAGAAATTATATGTTGATCTGAAGTGTGAGTTTGCTTAAAAATAAAGGCAACAAATGATATACTTTACACTGCAAAGCCCATTCAAATTTTAATGGGTAATTTTTGCATTAGCATTCTTTCACTTCCTAGTATTCACCCATCAGTTACACTCAGCAGATTAAACTGAGGCGGAGTTCCTATTAAAGTGACCTCTCTGGTCCCTGGTGATGGTCAGTGCATCCTTCCCGCATGTGTACATCTAACTTCCACTTGCTGACTGTCACACTTGTCTCCATGTACATGAACGCATCCTGTCGTCATGAGGATGACTTTTATTTCAAAAGAAGTTGGCTCCTTTGCCACAGCCATGCTTCTCTCTCCCCAAAATGTGCAAAATGACACATTTCTCTCACCACTTTTGTGTTAACAACAGACCCTCACTCACACACCTCTCTGTGGCATGTGAAGGACATTTCTACAGATCTGTGGACCCTCTATACACCCCTTTTGAAATATGCTTCACCTCGGTATTTGCAACACACTTTCTACAGAATCTGTTACTGATCTAACCGTGAATGCAGCTGGGACCACAGTGGAAAGCTTGTACTTGTTTTCAATTCTCATATATTGTATTTGGTTGCAAAGTGGCTGTTTTTCTGCCTTAAAAGCTGGACTGTAGATTCTTTACACATACCTACTGTGAACTTCTGGCAGTCTCTGAAACTCTAATGCTGATGAGCTTTGGCCATCACATGCACACAGGCAGAATAGAAGGAAATATGGAACATACAATAAGAGAATACATATTTCTAAACCTGTTGAACATGTAACATGCAACAGTTCTGACTTAAAATTAATCTTATGAAGCAGAATTGCTAGTATGTTTGTGTGCCTGTGACACGTATTGTTAAGGAAGACTCATTTTCCTTCCACTTGTCTCTTTTTTGGCTTTGATAAGAAAAATAGGCCATTTTTAAATCAAAGCATGGCAGTTACAACTGAAATGTGGGCTTGTGCTCACAAACATACTTAAAAAGGTGTCAAACTCTGTTTACACTTATTTAACTGCAAATTTCTGTCTAAAGAAGAATTTAAATATTTTCAGTCAACGTCTGGTTTTCCAGCCTAGACAAGTTGGAAACATTGTCCTCTCCAAAACAAACTTATTTTTTCTAAATTTGACCTACCTTTAAGAATTTCCAAATAAGCAGCTATTTGTCCTATTTCTGGTTTCAATCAAAACCCAAACCAGCACATTTATGTTTCATAATGCTGCAACTGAAGTTACTAATTTTTTTTTGTCTGTATTAAGTTGAGCACAACATACTAATCTTGAGTTGCAGAGATACAAAACAGAACCAGAGTACCCAGAAATTGTTAATGCCCGTGTAAATCAAAATTGGCAAGGTCTGCAGAGTTCTAGCTTTTGGGTTTGCTCCAAAACTTTTAATATTGCAAAACAGACTTCTTAGCTAGGAATCCTAAAGATGCTCAGAGAATTAAACGTTTAGAGAAAGGAAAAGCTGTACAAATATTTACTTATGATTATTATTGTGGTACTTTCAGATCCAGGCCTCCAAACACTTAATAGATGTACTTAACTTTAGTGAGAGTACTTCCACTGAGTTAGTAGAAATATTCATAGGCTTAAAGTTAGACACAGATGTGTTTGCAGGAATGGAACTCTATATTTTATATGACTGGTATTAAATTCACCTTCCAGCTGTAGCTTTAAAGTTCATTTCATAATGGGACTCCTGGGGAAACAAGCTTAGAAATAATATATGGTCCTAGAAAAATATTTTGTGTTCATAAATAATATGATAGAGGATATTTTCAAGCTTTGGAATAACTTTTCCATTGAGGCAGGTTTAAAGACTATTTAAAAGAAACATGAAGCTTGATTTAAACATTGGAATATATTGCCAGAGGGAAGAGAGTATACATTTTCATTTTTATGAATTAGGTTTTGCTGAATTATCTTATTTACTGACATCCCATTTGCATTTGCAAGGGTCTTATTTTATAAAACACAAGAGAAAGGACATTTCATGCCTAAGGTGGATTCTCATCTTCTGTGAAAATGTATCATGTATTTCTTGAATGTGAAATTTAGGTGTGCTCACATGCTATATAAGTAAGAGAACTCAGTATGCTAGGGTCCAACTTATCCTTGTTTTTTCCCCTTTGCACACTTCTCTAGTGAAAAAAAGCACTGCTCATAAAACTGTAGTGAATGAAAAAGGGAGGGGGGGGATAATCCCCTCCCTTTGCTATGTGTGAAAGTGGGATCTGATCTGGAGCTTGCAATGCAGTGCTGAAAGCTGAAGGAGGTGACTGAGAAAGAGAAAAACCACAGGAAAATGACAGCAAAGCCCTCTTTTATAAGACAGAGAATTGTAGGCCAGCTGAGGGGGGGAGCAAAGCGTTGGGCTGTAGAAGCATTTGGGAAGACAGGATGCCGTACTAAGTCATCTTTTTGGATAAGGTTGGGTTTGGTTTTTTTCAGATGATTTCTAATTTTAAGCCACAATTAAATTTAAACTTTTAGGACTTTTATGAGGCCAAGTGGCACCTCTTTGTATAGTTCCACACAGTTCTAACAAACCTGAAAATTTACACCCAAGAAATATTTTTCCCCCACTTGAGGAAGTGCTTGTGGAAAAGCCATAAAATGTAAGAAAACAGAAAACTGATAGGATTTTATAAAGACTATTAGAGAAATGAAAAAAAAAAAAAAAAAAAAACAGACCAAACCAAAACCAAATAAGATCTCCATAGGCTTCATTAAACAATCCTGGGAATACTGCATAAAATGATGAAAATGATGATCATTCTCCTTCATATCCTCTCAGGCTGTGCCATAAGGACCAGTGGCATATGCAATCTAGTCAAAACACTAGAGGTCTTTTAATGTGGTCAACACCTTTTGTTTAGGAGATAAGGTTTTCTAATGCAAGGTTCAGAACAAACATAAGTTCCAGATGGTATAAACAGACTAAAATTTCTGTGTACGTCCAGGGGAGGACTGCCTGAGCAATGTAGAAAGGCAACCATAAAACCTTTCCTCTAGGACCTCTTACAAAGCACAAGAAGCACTCTGAGGTCAGAAGGAATAAGTTCAAAGGGAGTTAAATGCCATGCAATGCTTAGGAAATTAGACAGTGCTGTCTAAATTAAACCAAACACTTCTCCAGACTCTGGGGTGTCACTAAAAGGTGCAAAGATTGTTTAAAGCTACCTTTCTTGCCAAGATGCCAAATGCTGTCCAGCTAGTTTCCTATGCTGTGAGCATATTTCTTGGCCACATATCTGAGGGACGAAGGAACTGGACTCTGCATTGACACAGATCTACTGGATGTGCGCCTACCGTCCTCCAAGCCACTTCACTGCAGGGATGCAAACTTCCTCGTAAATGTGCTCCAAATCCAGTCACTTGATAGATCAAACCTCTGCATGCTGCATTCAGGATCTTTCTTCCTAGGAGAGAATGAGTAATGTCATGACCAGGTTTCATGAAACTGAAGTCTAATCATGGTTTCATTTTAGCAAATATGTTCATTTTTTATTAGTAATTTTTTGACTCCCATAACAGAGTTTGTAAGATTTATAGGCTTTCTATCTAACACAGATGTAGACGTGTGTGAATTCAGAAGTACTTTGTAGTTCCCACTATTTAATAAATTATTACTGGAAGATACTTATTTTGCCCTCTTGAGGTAATATACAATTAAAGAGCTGTCATTTTACATCAGCTTTGCCTATATTAATGATTTGATCCAAATTAACACATTTTATGATGTCATTGGTTAACTGTCATTCCAGGTGTAATGCCAGTGAAATCTGTGGAGTTCCATCATTGATAAAGTCATCCCAATACCGTTTTGTATTAATACATTTGCTGTAGCAAAACCTTCCTAATTAGGGAACAAGTATATTTTTGGCTATGTCTATATTAGCAATCAGTGCAATAGAATTGGATCTGCAGAATGAAACACAGCGCAGAGGATCCAATCTCAACACTGTATGTTTCACAGACAGCACTAGTCTCATCCCATGGACTGAATGCTTATTAGCAATTCAAATGCATTAGATGTGCTCTTCAAGAATCTCCCACCTAAAGTTCAACTGGAAGGATGACATTGTGCATACTCCATAGCTTCTGCATCATGGAAACCAAAGTGCACAAGTGGGGGCCATGAGGAGATCCATTTGACAAAAGTGGACTCTTGATTGGCACTAAAGTGCCAAAGCAGATGGACTTTGGTGTTCAGAGATGCCAAAGACCAGGATAAAAGTCTCAGACCTTACTTTGCAGCATTGTGTGGAGGCCTGAGACACATCTCTGTGAGCTAATTCTACCTGGAAGTACAGTGATCCCCCTTGGGGTCCCAACAACACCGTGGGGTCCCTGAGCTCATTAATCCACCGTTCTCATTAGGGCTCATTCTTTGACTAGTTTTTTCAGTCTTATGTCACCAATCTCTGTGCTACCATTGGGTCCAGGCTGACACGCCCTTAAGCAACCATGGAACAGAGCTATTACTGCCAGAAAAACAGTTTTATTTAACGTGTAGGTGGATGAATCCAGTTCTAAGTGAGACATCAGTGAGTTTTGCAGGAGTGCGTGATCCAGTCATCTCTTGAACCCAGTTCTGATTCCAACTCTTATCTTTAAACACAAAACCATCTTTCTCTTTAATACAAGCAGTGTGAATTGTGACTGATCATAGTAATGACAAGTACACTTACTGCAGTCTGGTAATTCAGCTTTTTACTTTCCAGTTACCACAAGATTCACAAGAGATGAAGTTATGGGCAACAACTACCAAATAAATTAGTAGCTGCTTAACAAATTATTCTTGTCTCACTAAAGTTTGAGATGCCAGAATACTTTGGTATTAGTTTCCTTTGCTTTTATTGTCTTCAATAATTTTGAAAGGTTATTATGTTAAAAGCTATAGAAAAGCAGAATGTGCAGGGAGAGGCAATGTTTTATGTTAGATCAACTGATTATTTTACATTAGACCAAACAGAAAAAAAGGATAACCTTTGGGATCAGACTTTTTTCTCCAGGTCACTACAAGCATTGTTTTGAGCCCTACACTTTGTTTTTCATGGCATTGTAAAAGATCTACAGAAGCAGAAGTACTACAGATTTCATAAGTGAAACTCTTAGTAATGTATTCTTAACTTGAATCACCATAGACATTGCTTAGTGGCCTTATTTTCAGTGAAAGACAAATATTCATTATTCTTCTGAGGTTTTCAAGATCTATGACTGTACAGAGCACAGATTTAGGCACTCAATTCCATCAAAGAACCCAGAAACAAAGCCATCATTTCAGAGCTATGAGAGTATGAAGGGTTAATGCACCTTGTGCCTTCACCTTATTTGTATGAGTAGCCTTTTGAAATCAACAAGACAGATACTATGAGCAAGCTAGACACAGATAGTCCTTCAAGAAGTATTTGTTTGTGAAACAGATTTCTCCAGGCAATGTGCTTCACTGAATCACTGGACTCAGAAATACTGCTGATAATATTTGCAACTCCTTGGCTACAAAATCTTGAACACGCTAATTTCTCTGCATACTTCCATACCTTTTCTTTCTTATTTATTTAGTTTGGAGACCCTTTGAGGCAGAAACTGATTCTTGCTGTGCAAACACACTTAGCCAAGGACATGCTTTTGAAGGGAATTTCTAGGTACAGCTATCGCTCATCAATATACATTCAATATAACCTTTTAGATACATATTCACAGCACAGGTTACTTACCTTCACATCATCAGATAGGTCTTAACTCCATTCCTGTTACTTTGGCTTTTTTGGTTTTGTCATATGAATACATTTTGAGAAGGGTTGTGTTCATCTGAGAGGCAGATCTTTGGATTAGTTGGATTTGAGTAAAACATTGTAACTGCTGTACTTAGCCACAGCTGTTGCTTTCCACTATAATTTTGTCTAGTATTCTATTAACAGTTCACTGTTATAAGAGAAATAGTATGTTGGTACTAGAGCACTGTAGATAATTAGGCAGAAATCAAACTTGCCCAGGAAGTTTATGAAGTTTAACATTCCATTATGAATGTCCCTAAAATACTCTGCTAATGCAATCCAATTAATTTTTTTAATCGGAATTGTCATGTGGCCTTGGGCAGCAGCATAAAATACAGAATCCTGAAGGAAAGGGTTGCTTTGTCAGCCAAATGCACAAAGCATGAATTCCCAAAGAGGCTCAGCAATGTACGAGATAATGGGAGATTAATCTCTCAGAATGGCAAGTTGACACACATGTAGACTAGTGTATGTACTCTAAGCACTGAGAAAGGAAAGAATTTCTTCAAAAGCCTATGCTTTGTTCTTAAAACACCATTTGTTGCATCAAATCTTTTTGCGGCTCTTCTATCAAACAAGTTCATGAAACATAACGCAATTGGCCTTTACAGTGTAATGCACTGTTGATGGCCACCTAATCAAATGGTGGGTGTTTGAAGATGCGTTTATTAAAAGTCTTATGCCACATTTAGATTGCATTATTTGGGCAATGACACAAAATTATAAAAATCAAGATATTTTAGTTATATTTACGGTCTCAGTGAATTAGTTTCTCTGGTAGTTGCATAAGTATCAATTGTAGCAGGCCACCTACTCTCCTTGCTTGGAGTCACAGTGGGGCTCACACCCTACCAAAACCTCATTTGGTTTTACATCTGTTTTCTTCTCCTCTACCTCTGAGTGACCGCAGCTGCTCACACCACCTTATCTTTTCTGCACTGCATTTTCCTCTGACCAAGCTCTCTCTATCTAATCCAGAATATGAGCTTGTCTTCACACCTTGCCTTCTAGTATTTCTTATTTCCACTTACACAAAACATTTCCTAAACTAAACTGCTGGGGAGAGATTCTTCACGCCACGTAAGAAGGCTGGAAGAGCATCAAAGAGGCCTGAAGTATTGTGTCTGGTGAGGGACCTATTCCAGTGCTTAATCATACACTTGGGAAGTCTTCCCTAGTGTCTGACCTGAATTTCCTGCACTGCAGTTTAAGCACATTTTATTTTTTCATGATCTCCAGTAAACATGAAGACCAATTTGTTTCTGTCCTTTCCACAGCAGTCTCTATGTACTTAAAGACTGCTCTCACATCTGTCCTCAGTTCTCTCTTCCCTAGACTAAACAAACCTCATTCTTTCAATCTCAGAGGTCAGATTTTCTAGGCTTTTGATCATCTTTGCTACTTCCCTCTGGTTCACAGATTTCTTAAAACTGGCTGCCCAAGCATGAGCATAATGCTCCAGATGAGGTCTTGCCAGAGCTAGCTGGGAGAGTTATAATGCATACTTTTAAGGTGTGTCTTACACATTTTTATGCATCCTTCATTATATTCAGTTTGTGGTCTACTAAATCTCCATACTGTTTTGTCCAGAAAGACCATCTAGCTGTTTGTTCTCCATCTTTCAATTATGCAAATAGTTATTTCAAAGTGTACTACTTTGTGCTTGTCCTTATCAAAACATAATTGATTTACTTAGTATTTTAATAATAAAATAAAATACTATTTTTTTTTCCCGTCATCTGAGTCATTAGTCAAAAAGGTGAAAATATTGATTTAGGCAAAGACCATTCTAAACGCACTTGATACAATCATCTATTTTGACAGAGTGACATTAATAACTATCCTTTGAGAACAGTTTTCTAACCAGTCTTCCATTCACCATGTTATTAGATTTTCTTTACCGTCTATCCCCAAGTTGCTTGTATCATTTAAGACCAAATTAAGATAGGCCATTTACTATTTCTCCAGTATCCACATGGCCAATTACGGTGTTATAGAAGGAAATTAGATTAGGGCTACGTCACTTGTTCTTTATAAGTTCATCCTGCTATTTACTTATTACCCTGAGGCCTTCTAGTAATTACAAATACATTGTTTAAATACCTGTTTTGATATTTTTCCAAGAAGTAAAGTTCAGTCAACCTATCTCTTTTTTGAAGAGGGACGTTATGTTTCTTTTTCTGTGAAACTGGGAAGAATGACATAAGGCTGCCTTTGAAGAATCCCCTCAGCTCACCTTGTTACAAGCCGTGGCAGGATCAATACCAGAGGTTGTGGCAGAAGGGAACAGATGGGCCAGGGTAGTTGCACTAAAGACTTTTCAGACGACACAGCTACATGGTTGAGACACATAGGAAATACATCATAGAAAATAAGCTTGCCTCCTGGCTTGCCCAGCCAAGGCTGAACACGCTTGACAAAGCTGAACTCCCCTGTCACTTACTATCCTCCTCTTCTTTATAATGTTAACCCAAATAACTGGCATTTTAAGCAATACTTTACAGAGTCTGAGTGCCTTCCTTATTGGGAACCTAATGAACCAGCATCTCCTGGTGCAAAACACCATGCACCCAGACAACAGCAAGTCATTCTTCCCTGTACAGATGCTCAATGTCTCTTGTCATATGGGGTTTTATAACTCCCCATCTGGCCTCATGCTGCATGATTCCCCCTTTTCATCGCTACAAAACACAGGTGCTATGTGCTTATTACTTTATCCATTTTTCTTCATCGTTCTGATAACATCAGTTTCATTCTTCATGCTACCCACTAGCTCCCCCCACTCCCTGCCACATGAGACTGTGTCAATGATAAACTGAAAAGCGGCAGCAATGAATCATCCCTAGCAGCTATGTTCGCACCTCTTCTATAAAGCAGTTTGGGGAGTGGCTGTGAACACGCATCAACCTGCCTGTCTCTTACTGATGTGGGTGACTTGTGGACACCTGCAGCCAGCCAGCAGCCAGCCTGCCTGGATATGCCGGCGTTGTGTTCACTCACTTTGGGTGCTCAGGCACACAGGAGCTTACGTGCTCCATTAAGCACTGTCCCATCATATCTGAGGCCATTTTTTCAGGTTCGTTGTCTGCATAGACAGTGAATCTGGTCTTGAAGACAGCCTCGGTGCTCTGACCCGCAGACAGTGTGGGTAGGTCTAATGGTTTCCTTGTGGCATTTGAATGTGCTGCTGTAACTCATTTGGAAGTCTATGAATGCAAGGATTCAGACACACTTCACCCCAAATTATTGATGTGAGGGACTGAGTAACCACAGAAACAAAAAGCCATACAGATTAATTAAAATACAGACCAACTATATATTGTGACTTCTGAAAAAAATCATTAATGTACACATTATTTTATCTTCTATCTAAATAGTTTTCTGCTTGAATGTTTTCCAAATAATAATTCTTTCTTTGATGTAAGAATGTGCTGAATTTCTGAAGGTTTTTTTAAGGGAGAGATAGAGACCAGTTGTTGATTTTTTAACAGGCTGCATATATTAAACTTTTAAATCTTCATCTTCATAAATGGTTCTGCAAAAGAGTGAGTTATGCCAGGTTGAAGTCAGGAGGGTAAAAACATAAGATCTGATATTGGAAGGAGAAAATAAGCAAAATCCTCATAATAACATAGAATCATAGAATGGTTTAGATTGGAAAGGACCTTGAAGATCATCGAGTTCCAATCCCCCTGCCATAGGCAGGGACACCTCCCACTAGACCAGGTCTCCCAAGGCTGCGTCCAGCCTGGCCTTGAACACCTCCAGGGACGGGGCCTCAACAACCTCTCTGGGCAACCTGTTCCGGTGCCTTACCACCCTCAAAGTGAAAAACTTCTTCCTAATGTTCAACCTGAACCTGCCCTCTTCCAGTTTAAAGCCATTCCCCCTCGTCCTATCGCTACATGCCCTAGTAAAAAGTCCTTCCCTGCTCTCCTGTAGGCTCCCTTTAGGTAATGGAAGGCTGCAATAAGATCTCCCCGGAGCCTTCTCTTCTCCAGGCTGAACAGCCCCAACTCTTTCAGCCTCTCCTCATAGGAGAGGTGCTCTAGCCCTCAGATAATCCTCGTGGCTCTCCTCTGGACACAGTCCAGCAGGTCCGTGTCCTTCTTATGTTGGGGACTCCAGAGCTGGATGCAGTACTCCAGGTGGGGTCTCACGAGAGTGGAGTAGAGGGACAGATTCACCTCCTTTGACCTGCTGGCCACACTTCTTTTGATGCAGCCCAGGATACGGTTGGCCTTCTGGGCTGCGATCACACATTACTGGCTCACAATGAGCTTCTCGTCAATCAGCACCCCCAGGTCCTTCTCCTCAGGGCTGCTCTCCAGCCATTCCCCACCGAGCCTGTATTTGTGCTTGGGATTGCCCCGACCCAGATGTAGGACCTTGTACTTGGCCTTGTTGAACTGCATGAGGTTGGCAAAAGAATTTCAGAAATGGCAACAAAAGAAAAAAGTTATGAGGAACAAATATATGGAGTCCTTGGCCATCTTAAAAATTTGAATGATTAATACAACTTCATTACTTATACATCAAGACTCCACGTATGAAAGCTGTAAAGGGATCTTTTATACTTGCCTGTGCAACTAAAGAGAAATTGTATAGAAATAAGATGTGTGGATTTAACATTAAAGATGGTGTGTTTTGCTTTTCTCCAGATGTAACAAAAATTGCTCTGCTATATATTTTCTAAGGAGCATGTCAGAATTCACCTTTTACTGTAGTTCTGTGACTACAGAGAGATGCTCATCTCAGCATAAGGATAACCCTGAGAGTGTATAGTGAAGCAGACTTAGGCGCTTAATTACTCTTCCTCATTCATCCCTTCACAAATCCTCAGAGAGAATGGAATGTTCTCTGCCTTGAGTTACAATTTTTCCTCTTCAGTTTTGCATCATATCACACGGGATTTTTCAGTTTGTTTTGTGCTTTCTTGTCTTTGGTTCCAGGCTTTCCTAATCAAAGACTTCAGTGGTCTCCAGTAAGGGACATAAAATTTCAAATACAAGAGAAATGTATTAGTATGCCTAAGCTCTTTGCTACAACTATGTGCATGTATAAGGTGTTCCCGTTGGACTTACTCTTTCATTTTTGTGTTGACAGAAAAAAGAAATTGAGCAACTGCATCTCTTCATTTGTAATCTTTGAACTCCTCGGCTTTATGCTTGTATTGATACTGTGCCCAAAATGCAGACAAGGATTTGATTGCTTGCAAAATAAGGGGGCCTTTTTTGAGTCCCCAGAACTTCAGATTACAAGATATGCTTACCTGCCTAACGGCTGAAGGGTCAGATTTATTCTCTACCTGAGTTAGCTTGTTAGCAAAATAACTCAACCTACCTTACTATAAGCTGTATTGTTCCCTTAGAATGGAGAAAAAAAAAAATTAAAGCCACTTGCAAGCTTGTTTATATGCCAGTCTAACATGACAAAGACTGTATCTAGACAGAGATTCCTTTAAGCAGCTGAAGTCAAGTTCTGGGATTAAGTACTGCAAAATCATACCCATGCTTTTTATGTTCTCACTAAGCCACCGAGATAGCAACTGACAGAGGTAATAGTCAACTTCCCCAGCCTTTGGTATCTCCACAGTAAATTGTTGACCTGTATTCCTGATGGTCCTTTAAAAGGGAAAGGTATCATTAATGGAGAGATATATACAACATTTTTTAGTTAGCATTTTTTTTCCAAAAATAATTAGACACTGCAGCATCGTTGAAGAACGCAGGTTGCTATGAGAATAGACTACTTGCAAGCACATCTGCTCATGATTCATGCTGATCCCAGGCTTGAGGACAAGATGAGGGAACATGGGAAGCGCTGTTTCCAAACTGTTAATTCATTGTCTGTGAGCAATGGCAACAACTATTTGCCTGTCAGACTTCCACATGAATAAAGCATAATTGGGAGGCACCGCTGATCCACTTGATTCTTCTCTCTCTGGGAAGTATGAGAACCCTGTTCTTGAGTGCTAATACAGTTTGCCCAGACAGTCAGTCCACAAGTTGGGGTTCAGGACTCAGAAACGACTTTAACAGGGGTGCAAAATGGTTTAAGAGTCAGAGGCTGAGCCATCAAGAGCAACCAGCCATTTACTGGACAAAGAAAAAACAATTTTGAGGAAAGAAATCTAGAAAGAGAAAAAGGGAAGAGGAGGGGATCAATGAAGAAAAAAGTAAGTCACAAATTTTCCTGTGACTAAAGCAAACGACTGGAGGTCCAAGCTTCTGGGATCTATTGAGAGCTTTCCTGACGACTGACCTAGCCTCTCTCCCCTTGTGTTTGTGCAGGTTCCCAGTGGTATAATTCCTGTTATACCACTTACCTGTATTATGGGCATGCCAAAGGGCTTTAAATGGTTGGAAGGAAAATATCTGACGTGTGTCAAACATTATCATTCTTAGAGGAGATTAGACATTGCAGATAAAACTCATCTTTCTCCTTCAGACAGTGCCCCTGGAAGTGCTCTGCAGTTGTCTCAAACTCACCAAAAGGCTAGCTCCATGGGCCCATCACTTCAACTAATCTGTAGCAGCTTTGTGGTTAAGGCACTCCAGAGCTTTCTCTTATCTTTCTGCCACTGACTTCTCCTGACAAAACACAAATTTCTCTGTGTCTTAGCTCCTGATTTATAGAATGGAAATGTTCCTAACAGGCACATTACAAAGATGAACCTATTTCTGATGTGTTCACACAGTCCATGCAGTGTTGTACTTGGGGGAAAAAAATTCTGGCCTAAACAATGTCTTTGTAAGGCAGGAAAAATAGATTCTCAACCCGCTGCTCCTGTCCAGCACCTACATTCCCCATTACCAACACAGATGATATCTGTATCTAAAATTTCATGAGAGTGCATTAGAAAAAAGCTGGACAAGACTAACACATACCAGAGACTGAAGTAATATGCACAATTATCTTGTTGGAAAAGAAAAAATAAACACAAGTATCTGAATAAAAGCAGAACTTGCAATACTTAGATAGGAGGCATACCAATTTTGATTTGAATGAGTTACCAATTCAGTGCTCGTATATCTACTTAAGCTGTCAAAACATTACATGCCATGGAATATATTATATATATTAGATGGGTCAGATTTAGGCCACTTCCTTCCCACATACAAAATTAGAGGTGGTTAAGTAGGGCAGGGTTTTTAAGCTTGTTCATGGCCTCCCATAATCCTACTCTCAACAAGTCCTGTAGCAGGAGCCAAAAGGCGAACAGAAGGAATCAGAAGGAATAATTTATATTTTTTGTTATTACTGCCTATCAGCCTGATGTTCTGAATGCTTTCCTCTGACAGAAGTCCTTAAACAACCAGGCATGATATGGAGCAGATGACTTAATCATTTGACCACATCTCGCACTCTCCAGAAGTTGCCTGAGATCCTAATGCACTTACTCCATGTTGTTCCAGTCTCTCCACCACTCTGTCACCCCACACACCAGAAGTATTAGATTGACGTGATCTAGTGCTCTGTAATCTGTAGACCAGCTGGCTCTCGTACAGGAGTCTGTGGAAAAGGGAGGAGACTATGTTGCTGTGAAGCAGATGCAAATTACATCTCGGTAGGGATCAGTGTTGAAAATCAGAATGTAAGAAATACCCTGCTGTGCTGGACCAGTATTCTGCCTTCACCAGTAGGAGATTCTATTCAGGGAGAGCATGCACTCTGGGCCACTATCTTCCCATGTCCACAGTCATTATGGAATTCCCATTTATTTCCTTTTATATAGTATTAGATTGGTTTTCCAGGAGTTTCTAAACCATTTTATCCTCTGCTGAAACAATCTGCCTCCAAAACTTGTGGCAACAAATATCAGAACTTGACTGCCTGCTGTGTGAAAAAATATATATCTTAACCTGTTTTAAACCCATTTTCCACTATTAATGGGTGACATCTTTTCATTACTGAAGGATTTGGTGAGTTAGCAGTGTTACATTCACTTCATTGGGTGCCTTCACATTTCTCACCAAGCATTCTCTACTCAAAACCTGAAGATTTAGCCCTTTAAGTCTCCCCTTTTGATGCAGTTGCTTGACATCCTTAATCACGTCTCTTGCCTTTCTCTGCACCTTTTCACACTTCAGTATGACTCCTTGTGATGTGAGGATCAAACTGCACACAGTGCCCAAGATGTGAGTACAAGATTTTGTGTTGCAGCAAAATGATGCTTTCTGTAATGTTCGCAGTGCACTTTCTGATGAAGTTTGACTTTTTTTTTGGCCTTTAGACTGCTATTGTATCTTAACCTGACAGCTTCAGAGAACTGCTGGTGATGATGGCTAGCTCTCTTCCCTGGGGTATAACTGCCAATTTCAAGTTCAGCATCCCATAAGCACACTTTAGACTATTTTTCCCCAAGATTAATTACTTCACTTTTTTTTACACTGATGCTAATTTGACACCTTTTTTATCCACTCACTCAGCTTTGTGAGGTCTTTCTGGAAAATAGGCCTACCAAAAGGCACGTTCCTCAGCTGCAACTGCAACATGCAACTGCATGAGATACCTCATGTGACTGGAGCACTTCCAGCACACAAAACACTTTGCAGATACCCTGCGAAGAGGTGACTCAGCACACAGGAGCATCTCTCCTCCTACCTGAACAGGCTCTCGGGTGGTGGGAGAGAGGAATTTGAAATACCTACATGCTTAGTAGGGATTGCCTATTTGCATGACAGTAAAAGTATTCCTCAGCCATTTCTGGAATGACTAAAATATAAACTGCTTGCATTTGAGTAGGTATGATTTCATTTTTAGGATCAAAAAATGGAAAGGATTCCCTTGCCTCAAGAGCTATGAGAATTTTGCAGCCTAGTGAAGAGTTCACATACCTTCTCCTTCACTGGCTTCCGTGTGCAGTGACATCTGATCTGTCAGCTCCTCTGACCATTCAGTTTGTTTGTTCAGTCCTTTGGGGTCTTTTATGTCAGGCTATTCTTATCTACAGGGACATCAGAAACACCAATTTCCTTGCCATGTCCATGAAGAATCAGAACACAGAAAGGTAAAGGAAGCATACTTCAAATCCTACCATGGATTTAATGAACATTGTAGTGTACTATAAGGCAGGAAAATTAATTTCAACTGTAATGACTGAGACAGATTACCTCACTGTTTTCAAAACTTCCCCAATATGAGACAGATTTAGTAATGAAAAGTAGCAAATAAAGATCTGCTACTGGCCAGTGAAGACCCGTCCAGGGTATGTCAGAGGCAGGAGACTTATGTTACAGTGTGTTACAATCATGCAAAGGGCTGTCAGAGTCAAAGTAGCAAACACCCTTTGGACTAGGAGCTAAAATAGTAGTATACAAGTCAGTTGTTTTGATGGACTGTGCTTTATGTGCTGCATGAACCTTCCTTTCCTTTATCCATGCTTTGTTTCCAAAGCTTGTACTGAAATGAAATGCTTCAGAAACAGACATATTATGCAAGCAAGCTTTCAGTCTTCAGAAATATATGTGAAAGACAGTTCGATCTTCTAATGCACTCCTACAATGTGAGACTTATTGGTTCATCATCTTCACGGTGTTTGTCTTTAATTAAGAAAAAAAAAAAAAAAGATTATACCATAAAAGACAGATCATATATTCTCCCTCAAATGGACACTCCTAGAATCCCTCTTCCATATTTTAAATTAGCATTCCCTAGAAAAAATTAGCTGTTTCCTTTTAAAGCCAGTCTCTGCATGCCAGAAGCTTTCATTTAAACCTTTCTCAGCAGGACTACGACCTGCTTCTAGGGCAAGGTCCCTCAGGCAAAGAGTGTCAGCCTCTTACAGGACAGCAATAGCCTAATCTTAATTCCTGACAGTGACATACAGGGAGAGTCTGAGAGAGCTAGGATTGTTCAGCCTGGGAAAGAGATGGCTCAGGGCAATCTTCTCGGTGTGCGTAACTATATGATGGTGTGGAGCAAAAGAAGACAGAACCAGGCTTCTCAGTAGTGCCCAGTGAAATGACAAGAGGATGCATATTGAAATGCAGGAAATTCCATTTAAACATAAAAAAAAGCTTTTTTCACTATAAGGCTGGTATATCACTGGAACAGGTTGCCAAGGCAGATTGTGGAGTCTATATCCTTGGAGACAATGGAAAACCCAACAGGACATGGCCCTGAGCAACCTGCTTTAGCTGACACTGCTCTGGGCAGGGAGGATTGGACTAAACAGTCACCAGTGTCCCCTTCTAACCTCAACCCTTCTCTGTGATTCTGCGTGAACATCCACGGCCTTGAAAATACTAAATTCTTTGTTCTGCTTTCTTGCAGATTTGTCACAGGATATACAAGAGTTCAAACGCAACTCTCAATCGTGTATGTTTGGGATAGGATGGGTTTACACCAAGACAACTCAGGAGAAGAAGAGCAATAAACTTGAAAGCCAGACATATAATTTACGTTTGGACATCTGGCTCTGTCACATGCTGTAAGGCTGACTCTCCACTGGGAAGTAAAAGGCAAAATCCCCCAGAACCAGCATAACAACAATTAAAGACCGTGTCTCAGCAAAGAACTTGCACACATATTTGCCTGCAGATTTTAGTGGAACTTGCTTAAGCACTCTGCTGAATCAGGGCTAAAATCCACCGATACTAACAGGCACTTCACCTCTACAGGGTGACCTACTTAATTACACTAATACCTTTTAAGAGATTTATTCCTCTCCTGAGGTATGCATTTTTCCATGGTGTTTTAGGAAAGCCTATGACAGACATTATGATGTGTTAAGTGAACTGCTAAAGATTCCAAATAGTCCTAGATAACAAAGAACACTTTTTCTTTAATGTGCTTTAGAGGAGTAAAGTAAATATATCTGGAAATTTAAGAGCACCAGTGGAAGTGTTTATGAAATTGTACATGAGCTATTTGATTGTAACAATGCTTAACTGTAATTTAGTGGTCTTATTTGCAAAATTTTTTGTCTTTTTTATGACTTGTTTTTTATGGGACTAGGCAATTTACTATGTTGAGCCACTATGGGTTAGACGTCATGCTACAAACTCAGATCCACCTTTTTGTTGCTTCATGTGGCAGCCCGGCTGCTTAGATAGTTCTAGGAATCATTTTCCACAAGTACGAGTACAGACAAGTATCAGCCTTATTTACCCATCTTGAAGTAACATAGTGGGTTTAGGACAAAATAAGCCCCTTTGAAGAGACTTCAGTTGCCTAACCAAGCCCATTAGCTATTCATTTCCAGAAGAATGCAAAGATGTAACCACAGTACGACTATTGCTAATAAACATACCAGAGCTTACCCCTCCCATCAGATAGTGCTGAAAACAGTTGCTTTCTACCATGACCAAGGTCAGATGAGTTCAGCACCTGTTGTAGCAAAATGTGGTATATATTGAGCATGTTTTTCTAAAGCAGGTGTTGGTCTGCCTTGACCCTACTCGCATTAACTGGACAAACGGACAACTGTTTTTTCTCAACAAAGAGCATGTGTGTGATCTTGACATACAGTAGTTTCAGTGATTTTGAAAAAGCCTAAGAGTAAACTCTGAAGTTTGCAGCTTAACAATTTCAATAAAGTAAAAACCAGCTATGAACTAAACACCTTCTCCAAGCTAAACTTAAACTTCAAAAGGTTTGTCATTGATTAATTTTGATGATGCCTCTTACAAGGACACCAGTTCTTATTCTCTCTATCCAGCTCTTTTTTCAGGCATCTGGAAACCTACAGCTGACCTCTCCCTTAAACATCTCCAGATGCACTTGTTTTTCAGCTTCAACTACTTCTGAAATCTTTGGCACCCTAACCTCTGTAATACTGTTCAGCACAGGGCTATAGCTTTCTATAAGATTTGTTTCTTGGACATTTATATTAGATAGGCTTTCCTTTTCTCATACCAGTTCCTGCAGGAAGAGTAAGTGAATTTGTAATGTGTTGGTAGTGTGATAATCATATACCAAGTAAGATTTATCTGGGTAGATGTTTTCCTCCTGATTTAGGCCTTCTTTCCTCCCAAATTATAATCATGTTCCCCTTTTCCAGAGGAAAAATATACTATTCTATATAATGTCTTTCAATGGTAGTTAATAACAGTGTTGTTCACAAGGCTTTGACCTTCTACTTTTTTTTGTGATTTTCAGATGCTTAGTTCAATGGACCAAATAGTTACGCCTTCCATTTACAAAGTACCAAGTTGTACTGGAAAAAAACACATTTTAAAAGGCTGAAGTGGTACGTAATCATGAAATAGTAATGTTTTAACTTGTTTTCAAATCATTAAAGTACATTAGCATTTACATGCAAGTATGAGATTAGAAGAACTGCAAAGTGTACAGCAGTGTATAATAATGTTCATGTACAGACATAATAAAAAATATAGTTAAACACAAATGCTTCTAAGATATTAAAAGAACAGAAATTCTGTTGCCAAAGCAAATAGTATTTTACTGAACAAAACTAATTAATGGTCTCTTATTTTTATTCTTATTCTCGTGATTTTGTATTCTTTCTGCCCCTAACTAGCCACCTGATATATAAAAATAAAGGAATTTTAATTTCTTTTTTTAATTTCATGAATGCCCACTGTGAGCCATACCTAAAATTTGGTTAATTCAGAAAAGAAATTATCATGAGCAGGGAATTACTGTTGTATTTTTCAATTTAAAAAGGGGGTAGGAAGATGATTCAATATATGGGTTGTCTGTTCCTAGAACTTTTAAAGATGTGCATCATGTGAAAAAATGAAATTATTTCCTTCTTTGCCTATGTTCAGAAACAAAGGGAAGGAAACAGCCTTATAGTTTGTATACTGAACTGGAATTTAGGACATCAATGTAGCATGTGCAAAATAAACGTCTGCTTGCTTTTAGTGTTAACACTCGTGGACTGGAAAAGGTTAGTAAGCTCTCCCGAAAAGATATATACATTGATCCTGCTTTTTCCTATCTTTTTACTTTCTGACATAAGAGCTAACTGTTTCAGATGGGGATCTAATTTCTCCCTTGTGATATAGAACTAACTGTGATTAATTACTTTTACATAAAAACATGTGAAAATATAAATAGACTACAAAAGAAAAGCAATGTATGCTTTAATGTGGTGGACACTGGCATGCAAGTGAGATTGCTTTTTCCTCCTCTTTTTCAGTTGACTGTTTATACACTCACACTGTGAGGCCCATACACATTGTGGTCTTCCTCCCTGCTGCAGGAGCAGGGGTGCTGCACTGTTTCCAAAACCTGTAGTCAGAACGTTCACTCTCCTCATCCTCTCCTACTACATGGGTGGCTTACCCTGGTCCTGTCCGTGCTACCAGACCTCCTCAGTTCAGGTCCACCACCCACACTCTTGAACAGCAGCACCTCACATATGATGGCACTGAGGTTAGTTCTCACATGTAGAGCACAAGAGCACCTCATATAGCAAATACTTTAGTTGACAGTAATAGGAAAGATTATATTTATATATTCCTACAGAGACAACTTGATCTCATGTTCCGTTTGGTACATTTTTGCCATGAAACTACCTAACCTTTGGTTAAGTGGGACTGAACAGCAGAGCCATCAGCCCAGGCAAGAAGTAGTCAGCAGATCTTTTTAGTAAGAAAAGCAGTTCTTACAGTAAGAGGCTGCTCTGGTCTTTCTTGATCCACAACAGTGGAATTCACTGATGTGTTAGTGAGGGTCTCTGCCAGATAGCAGTCCCAGTCCTTGGAGGAGCTGAATCCGTCCCTGAAAGGTCAGCAAGGAGCTCCCTCCTTCACCTCAGTGAAAACAGACTTTTTTTTCCTGAAAAAGTCATGCTTAGGACACCTCCTGGGTGTCTCCCAAGAGAAAGTCCAGTTTCAGTCCTAGTCGAAAAATTAATCTATGATTTTTTCTGCCTAACCTACTCTTGCATGTTCTGTATAATCCATGTCTTTTTTAAAAAGTCTGGACAGGATGAAAACCACATAATTTTTCTTTTTTGAAATTTATGTCTCAAGGCTCATAAAGGGTCAGTTATCTCCACAGAGAGACTGTCTTAGTGGGTCACAGATGATGTTAAAACCTGTCAAGCATCAGTAAGGCACGGCAGCACAGTATGATCTGAACCTTCGTTACAGGTCAGATGGTACTAGTGACCTCTCTGTAGGAAGTTTTCATCTCTGCAAATTGCAAAACTGCCATCTGGACTCCATTCACCCTCTCTGTAACTGTGCTACACAAATACAGATACTTTTAGAAACAAGACTGCTCTATCAAGAAAAAAAGAGTCCTTCTGTCTTGATTCATTTAAAGGACACCAGGGTACCTCTCCAGCTACACAGTGGTATGCTGGAAGTACTGTCTGAAGTCACATACTGTGTGAATGCATGTATAAATAGGCACTCAAAGAAAAAGAGAGTTTACTGGTAACTGGGATTCTTTCAGTTTTTGTTGTCTATGGGTATACTTGCAGCTTTTTCCTCAACCTCTCCCTCCTGGGTGTCTGGAAACGTGAAGGATTTATGAAGCCAGGAGGAGCAGCTAAGGGCCATAGCACTGCTTATGTGCATAGCCTTGCTTTCTGGGGAGGATAGCTGAGGGGGTGGAGGCGCTGAGCAGGTGCTGTCTGAGCAAAAAGCCCCACTCTGCTGTGCCAAGTAGCTCATACACTGCATATCCTGAAGAAGTCCAGCTATCGGTGAGCGGCTTCCCTATTCTGGAAAAAGAGCCTACTGCCAGGAAGCTGATGTTGCAGACACCCCAGCAGTGGTCCTTGGGGTGCTGCGCTGCTGCCAGAAGTACTTGTGGAATGGCTACAAGATGTGACTGGGCTCTCTCTGTCAGGATAGTCATCAATACAACAGCAAATAACCCTGCTGCTTGCCAGCCTCTTTACAGCTCCATGGTCTGAAATTACTCAAGTCTGACTGTGTGAAGCTTCACTTAACTTTCATCTTGTAATACAACATTTTGTTCCATTACAGCATTATTATCCGGCCACAGGTTTTGTGTTTAGCTTGCATTAAACATTTTGTTCAGTAGTATATTTAATGAACATCAGCTACCTTTGAACTAAAGATTTATGTAAATAGTAGGTACGAAAGTACTTTTGAAAATACAAGGAAAATAATTAGTTAGCAGGGAACAGGTAGAATTTAAACAGGTAGAAATGAAACAGTTGAAACTGAGTTCTCTTGCAAATATACATCAAGTATTTGCTTTATTACTATTACATAAAAAGTGGATAAAGTAAGCCTCATTCAGAAACTCATCCAGTACAAACGCTGGGTTGCAGCAACTGAATTTCCGGGCCAGGAGTATGAGTTTAAGGAAGGCAGAAAACATTTTCCATCTACTAACCTTCTGCAAAACTGCTGCTACTCTAACAATTTAAACCAATAGAGCACCTGGCCCCTACCAAGTCTCCATCCTATTAGAAACACATTGACTCCAATGGCTGCTTGTGGGAAGCCAAGAACCACATTCATCACTGAGGTATCTCATCTGACATCAGTGAGATCAGAATTTGGCTTTAATCCTCCAAACCACAGACCATTTTTACACATGGACTATATGAAAATTAACTTTGAGTGCTACACTAATTCTAATGTATTTGCAGGACAGTGAATGCTTCTCTTAACAACATCCTTAATAAACTATCTTCAAGTGAAAAGTCTTTTGTCCACTGGCATGGAAGAAGGAAAAATTAGAGCTTCTTCTCCTTCAGCCTTGGGTTGAAGACAGCACTTGTGGCACTGAGTACCCACAACAGACACAGGATTGCTGGACCAGGCAGGCAACAAGCTACTTAAGAACAAAGACGCAAGAGATAACGCGTAATCCCCCTTTCCCTAAACTATCTGTCTAAGGCTGGCAACAGCCAGTATTTCTTAGTGGTAGCTGAGCTTTTATTTTGCAGCAGCAGATAGGCCTCGGCTTTCACACCACATGCTGTCAGGAATATTATAGCCTGGAGAATAGCCTGGCTTCTTCTCACTGAAGAATGGAAACTTGCTGTATATTATTCAATTTGTATGCTCTGATTTTGTTTTGGTTTTGGTTGCTGAATAGAAAAAAAAAGAATAAATTTTAACAGACAGAAAGTGTATGAAACAAGATATGATGGAAAAGATAATTGTATAGGTACTGATTGGTTAAAATTACTCTCTTTTCTTAATCTAGAGGTCTTTCAGAGAATCTTTATTGTTTTTAAAATGAAGCAAGGACTTCTGGTAAAAGACTTTTTGCAGTTATGCTTCCATTTTGGCTGGATTTTGAATTAATATTATTTCTGTATTCATAACATTTTAATGGTATTTTGTAAATTCTCTATGGCAATAAACTGCCCACAGTGTATAATTTGTCTCCTACACTATGTCAAAATTCTAGGTTTTGTGCAGCATTTTCAGTCACAGACCTTATTTTTAATACCTGATTCAGATGTATTTTAGGTGTTTGCACTTTGAAAAAGTGGCTCTGATAAAAAATGGTCATAGCTTAATTTTCAAACTGAACTTCCCTCTGAAAATCAAAATCTTCTTAGTGCCTTGAATTCAGCTAATTAGTCACTTTCAAAATTTAGGCTGGTACTCCCAATAAATTAAATCAGAGACTTCTATCTCAAACACAGGATAAAACCACAAATGCTGGACACCCCTCTCAGTATGCTTGTGTTTGTGCATGTGTATGCATGCATATATATATCGCTTGTGCAAAAGTTACTAAGGTTTTCATAACAAAGTTTCTCTAGCTACTTAATCATTATTGTTGCTCCATAGATAGGCAGTGATAATTGCAGGGAGCTCTGAACAAGCTGACTTTTACATAATTATCAAAAAATCAGATTTCTGGAATATTTCTTGTGTGATAAGTATTGTTTGGAAAGTAGTTTTATGTCTTATAAATAATAGACTTCTAATTAACCTTTCCTCTCACTGGCCTTTTTTAAAAGAAAAAATAAAGAAAACAAGGACACACTGCTAGAATTGATTATGTTATTTATTACAGCGCTTTTAAAAACATTTTCATAAATGGTTGACTAATGACACAAAGATTTAGATCCTGCACTCTAACTTGAGCTTGCTCTAATGATCTTATCTATAAATGATTAACAGGTTTATGGGCTAGGAAAAAGTGGAATTTTCTCTGGTTTACAGTACAAATCATGCCCGGAACATGTTCTTTGGTTTCCTGAAAACCAAAATAGAACAAGAATGTCTTTCTTAATATGAAATATTAATCTAAATTGAAGTATGCTCACCCTCTGGGGGTTCTATTCTGATTTTTAGTGATTGCCAAGTATCTTTATAGATGACTGATTTGGTGAGTGCTCTACCCAGCATTCAGCAGTATAAGCACTAGAAATATGTAGTTGCATAATATCACAGAGATGGGATTTTGCCAATGAGACATGAACATCAATGGCAAATAAGAAAAAAGGATGTTTTTACCTTGTCCTCTGAAGACCGCAACTTACTATGAACCTCCCCCCTGCCATGTGCCATCCTACACATGGGAAACTTAGACTAGAATAAAGCCAGAAGCAGTCTTATCTTGTCTAAACGGTGTAAATCTGGAGCAACCCCCATTGATGCCTTCTCCAGGTATTTCTTTATGATTTTGGAAAAGGAAAACTGAGATATTTACGTAGTTGAACAATTTCCTAGAAAGCCTGGAGCATGAAGTTTCATTAATACACTGAATACACTGACCACATCTCGCAACGCAGTGGCTTGAAAAAGCCATCCACAGGTATAAATCCAAAATGTTTTTAAAAGAAACGGAAGCAAAATTTCACTTTGGTTCAAGAAATGGTACTATTAAAGAAACAAGTGCCACTTTGTACTGAGATATTAAGAGTTAGACTGCTAGTGGCATCAACAGTCTTAGATCACACCCAATAGAAAAAGTAAAATTTATGTCTATCATCTTAGAGGTCTACTCCATAAAATACATGCAAAATATGTTAGGTGCTTATTCACAGATTTGGGATGATGCTTCTCATATCCCTTTTGCTTTGGGGGGCTATTAGCAAAAGCCATTGTTAAGAGTTTTGAAACATTAGAGCAAATCCTATGTTATGGCACTGAGAAGGGAAGCAGTTTACATACATTTTTTTAGATACTATGACGAGACATTGCTTTGCATATTTTAAATTTTAAAAGTAGATCCCTTTTCTTATCTGAGATGAGGTACATGTTATCTGAAGGGAATGTATATGACAATTACTGAGTGAAATCAGCGACAGAAATCTCAGTGCGTGCTAAGCCTTATAGGCTTTGTAAAATTATGAGATATATAAATGTTAAGAGGCTAATCTAAAACAAAAATATATTAAAATTTTAACATTTCATTGTGCTTTCATTTGAAAAGAAAACCCATGTTAGTGTCTGTCAGCTTATATCTATAATTGTAGTTGCCCTAAGGTCTGATAGAAAGAAGGTTTTTTTGAAAGCTAGTCCAAAAATACTCTATACGGTTAGAAATAATGAAAAAAAATCAGTATGCAGATGAGAACACAAATGCCTTTATCTTTCCTAAATTGAGTGGGGAAAGGCTCTAATGAAGAGTGAAGTAATTTTGGCAATTTGGTGAAAGCTTGCAGTACACAGGCAAATCTGTCAGAGGCAATGCCTGCATCAGAAATATTACTGGAGGGATAATTGATAAGAAATGGATATCCACAAAATGCTGGAAAAGACCAGCAAAGAAACAAACAAAGAATTGAAATCCTGCCATCTCTGTATCACTTGCTTATGTATGGATTGAATCTATTCAATGCCAAAGTAGTTAGGTCTACATGTTACAGAGGAGCAGAGACTACTTTATTTTCATGTTATGACTATTATCCCATTTTAACTTACTAAGAGTACCCATCAGGACACCGCTTCAATATGTGTAAAATAAAGTATTAACAGCAGGACTTTATGGTTTGGAGTCCTGCAGTTTGCAGGCTCCATTAATTTCTTTGTGGGTTGACAAGTGACAGTGGTGTGGAGTAACTTCTAAGAACAGGGAGTCTCCTCAGACTCCATTCTGTCACTCTCCCTACCAACTGCCCAGTGCCTTTCATTTGTGCGACCTATTTGTTTAAAGCCAACTGTGATTTTAACGTTAAACAAAGAACAAATTAGTTTACAGAGACAGTTGTTGATACAGAACACTAGAGAACCTTTATTTCCCTGTTCCTGCTGGCAAGATCTGCAACGGCATTTCATGATTGTGGTATATTTCTCATTGTTAAAAAAAAACCAAACCTCTTAATTTTGAAACCATAGGAAGGATTGATGCTACACAATGACACTTGTTTGTAAATGACCATCAGAAAAGAAGACAAAAATTAACTTGTATGAACAGCTGCCAAAATTCTCCTTCTGCCTTCAGAGGGTGATTATTTTCAGTTCCTCAGGGAAAGGTCATCCTATTGTTAGGCCTTTTCATCACCCTTATGCACCATTCCTAAAAGGTTTCTGTTGCATGACGTGTACACCAAGCTTGCTGCAGTGATGCAGTCTGACTGCAAGATACCTCCACAAAAGACTGTGTAGCCCTGCTCATTAGGCGCTGACTGACACTATGGAAAATTTCTGCTGCACATGATCAGGTTTTCACCGCTCAAATCTTTGTGACTAAAGGTGCTACTCATTGTGGACTAAGTTTTTTCAACTCCTTTTCCTGCAGTCGCTGCGTATAAAATACTGGCAATAGAATTTCCTTACCAGGGAAAAAAAATAATCTGACTAAACTGAAGAAATGCTGGAAAGGAATTTGCTCCAGCTTTCTCCCTTCACAGTATATATACAGAGTATTAATCTTCAGACAGGCGAAGGATGATAACTGGTGTGAGCAGGCATGCACTACAATCAACAATGATTTAATTTCATTCCAGTTCTAACATTTAAAAATATTATCCCTTCCAAGTATCATCAATCAACTCCTTGTTTAGGAAATACCAAATTAGTTGCTGTTGCTAAAAGGCCATCGATAGATTTTTATATTTAGGGGGACTATCCCACCATTCTTTGTCATTCAGATTTGGTTGTTGGGTATTAACTTTTCAATAGGAATGTTACAAAAGGCTTGTTCAGCACATCTCTATCTGCAGACTTGAGACGGAAGGGAACCATCTGCAGAGCATAAAGTATCCTTGGCACGACCGTGATCTTACAGGCAGCTGCTCTCCCATCCATGGAAGAGGGAGCTGGTTTCAGTGCCTGTGATTTCCTTCTAAATTATTTGAAGTTAATGTGGTTCACACAAGTGACTGGGGTTATTTTGGCATGTAAGTAATCTAATTAAGGTTTGATCACTAACTGGATAACTCTGTGGTTTACTAAACAGTCTAGTGGGAAAAAATAAATGTGTTCCATGCCTAGAAAGAATGAATAACATCAAGATACAATTCTCCAGTTAGGAACTAAATTATTTAAATCTACCTTGAATTACCCCACTGAGTTCAGCATAGCTTGGTTAGGAGAGGAAAGGGAAATTTGAGCCTGTTTTCCCTCTAACCAAATTTATAGTTCATATACTTACACCTAGTTTATAGTCATTTTCTTCCATTTGTCATTTTACAGCTTACTTTTTATAGATAATGTTACTGTGTTTGGACAGATTAGTTTCCAGGCAACTTTGCTGCACAATTGTGACCTCCTACATAATAAATATCCTGCAATGAGGATCATGTGTTTGCACAGTTGAAGGAAGAATGGAACGCTTCAGTCAGGTTTCAACTGTCAGTCTAATTCAATGCCTGTTAGAATCGATGGAGAGAACCTGAGAGATTTGAATAGACAGTGAACATACAGAAGCCTTAGATAGTTCTTTATAGAAACACTCCCTCTAACATTACTCTTACTTAACTTAAAAGTTGCATTTTCTTATCTTGTTCCAGGATAAAGCTACCATTTAGGAAATATTTGCAGCATTCCTATAAAATACCTAGAAATCAAAGTACACCCACTAACCTGAAATGCAGGGTGACTTCCCTGGGGAATCCAATTGATGGCAAAATCATAATCAGAAGCAACACAGACATCTGCCTAAATCTCTAGGCTACAATAAAACACCTTTGTCCCCAAATGCCTTTCTAAATCAGCTTTTTTATCTGTAACACTGAGGATTACATTACATAGCATGGATTATGTTGTGCTTATGTATCTGTTACTTTATATGAATGCACCAATTAATACTGATATGTGTTCAGGTAAGTTTGGTGAATGGTTTCCTGGAGGAGTCGTTTACCGTGGAAAGGTTCAGACAAAGCAAATGTCAGTCACTACAATTACAGGACTAATCTGAAACTGATTAGGAAGATAAATGGAAATTTCTATTACATTTGGATGCATTTATATTGATCCTTCAATGTAGTTGTGCATGACAAGGTCATCCCTAGAGGAATTAACATGGGCATCCAGAAGAGGATTAGCTTTGAAGCAGCATGCACTGTGGTAACAAAAGTCACTATGCTGTTTCTCTAATTTGTGAACAGTATACAGTCTTTTGCAAAAGGAAAAAATACGTGAACAATGGTTCACCTCATCTCTTTCTCCTACCTTGATGGCTTAATACAAGAAAGTCTTTTTTTTTTCTTATTTTGGCTTGGAATGATTTTTTTTTTATTTTTGCCTATTCTCCTCATCTACATTAGAGTATCCTTTCTTGCCTACTCTTCTTCCCTATGTCCCAATGTCTTCACATCCCTTCTTTTCTTTATCTGTTTCTATTTTCTATTTTCTATTTTCTATTTTCTATTTTCTATTTTCTATTTTCTATTTTCTATTTTCTATTTTCTATTTTCTATTTTCTATTTTCTATTTTCTATTCTCTGTTTCTACTTCTTTTTCCTTTCATCAATAGTTAATTCAAGTCTCAAGTAAATTCTCCCTTCCCTACTCATTCCTCATATTTAGTGATGTTTGCCTCAGCCTCCAACCTCCCCTATCTGTCTCTGCTTCCTCTGTTATACCACTTCTAACCTCACTTTCATAACCCTCTCACTCTGCTATGTCTTTTCTTCCTGGTTCTACTGCCTTTGAGCTCCTCCTTCCTACCCTAAATAAAGTGAATATCTCTTATTCCCTGTTTTCAGTTTCCTACTCCTTGTCTGACATTGTTTCCATGGCTTTCCTCCCTTCAAGCCATCCTAAGGCTGTCACGCCTGCTCTTCCCTGCTCTTCCTTGCTGTCGCTTCTGGCCCTCCCTTCCTTTTTCAAAACACTGTGTATCTCACACTTTTCTCTGTGTGGCTGTTCTATTCTGTCAGTTCTGATTATGTAGCGTGGGTTCTCACAATTGACACATGCAGGAAATGAGGCATTTTGAAAAGAATGCTGCAATTCGATGCTGAGAACAGGCACTGCAGCTCCTCCAGTGGATAAGAGCCTGGTGCTGCATGTGATAGTTCTACTTAATAATCAGGACAAACATGAACACATCCCATGAATGCATCCCTGTGTTAGAGGTGGATTTCCCTGTCCTGAACAGTTTTGCTCATGTGTCAGTATTAAAGAATTTCTCAGGCCACCAACCTCACTCCAGTCCTGCAAAATTTCAGACTCTCAGCCATGTGCAGACCAAAACACCGCAATGGGTGCCCTTGCACTTCCCATTCATGATTTATGCTTCTGAGTGACTGCTTTTTCTTTAGTCTGATAGGGTTATGAACCCAAAGTTGACATATTTCTATGAGACCAACTATTATACTCTTAATTCTGACAAGCAATTTTTTTCAAACTTTCTAGCAGTCACCACCTAAAGAAATTCAAGGAATATTGAACTCTCGGTGAAGCATCAAAGTCCAATTTTAAAAGTAATGACAATCTGAAGGCAGAGTATCCTTGCTTTTTGTATTAAAGACTACAATGTACCAACTAGTATATCAAATTCTTCACATTAATAAGTCAACCTCAGCCCGTGTAGTTTCCTGCCTTATGGCAGGAGTCTTTGCCTGCAGAAGACATACTTAAATACAATATACCTAATTTTTAATTAGTGCATTGAAAGAATAATTCTGTTTCTCCCCTTTGAGAAAGGTATTTCCCCAGTGACAGATCTGTGGAGATTTCATAAAGAGAAATGCAAAAGTGTGGGGGGGCTAAGCTAGAGATTTCCTTTTATCAGTTCATATGGACAACATATTCTGACACATCTAGCAGAAAGCTGGAATTGCCACTCAAAGGCTTGGAAACACTGTCATCATGAGGTAGAATTAGCTATGTTCTGCAGTTGGCAAAACAGTTGCTTGCTTTTTGTATCCTCAAAATATATTTAACACAACCTGTCATTTAAAAAAAAAAAAAAAGAATTTCTCTTATCCTAACGAGGGAGAGTTTTCTCAGCTGAAGGGAGCTTCAAAAGGTGAAGCATTTCCCTGCTGTTCATGACTGCCAGAATTGTTCTTCCTTGAAGCTGCTGCTGGCTGAAGTTTCTGTTGTAACAGATCTGTGGACCATATTATGAGAAGAAAGGTCAGATAAGCACTGATACATTTTTCTAGTGTGCTCGAATATATCAGTAATAACTATGAGATTGTAACCTGGTGAGCTAGACTGTGCAGTTGCCAGATACAGGAAAGTTTATTCTGTTCAACTTTTGTGTCATGTAACTCTTTTTTCTAGTTTCTAATATAATCAACATTGCTTTCTTTAACATAATCTTGTTTCACACATTGTTACTGAGGCAGGCTGCTCCAAAGCCATGTAAATGAACTTCTGACCTCTGTGGGTGAAAGAAGGGAGGTAAAAGTTACTCGGCCTGTAGCACTCCACAAGTGCTGGCAAGTGTTGCCAAGATGCTGGTGAGAGTTAGTACGTAAAGCAAGTCAAAAGAGGGGGGAACTTGTCAGCTGCAGGACCAAATACTGACAGGTGTCAAGAAGAATTCTCTTTTACAGTGTCAATATTTTTGTTTTGCTTTGTAAAAACATTTGCCTTCTGCTGTCCTGCAAACAGCATTATTAGAAACACATTTTCAGAGGATATAAAGAATCACAGCCAGAGGTAGTTATTTCAATAAAATGTATTTCACTTAATTTGGACACACTTAATTGGGTCAGATGCTTTATTGAAAAAGCTTCTAGAGAATCAATTCATGATAGTACATAGAAAAGTCTGGGACTTAATTAGGACAGTAGTCACAAGTTTTCCTTAATGAGGTGTATTTGGCCGCTGCCATGGGTTTACATGGTGTTTAACCAGGTGTTAAATATGTGTGAAACACTAAACTTCATTCTTTTCATAGAAACACTGCCAAACAAAGATTTAAAGAAGAACAATAAATGAAATTCAAGATTATTATTCTTATTTCCTTTAGCACTTCATTTCAGTCTGAGCCTGCTGTTCCCTTCTGTGTGGGTTTCAGTGTCAGATCCGGGAAACACTACAGATTTCCATTTGTGTATATGAATGTCAACATTATAAAAAAGATAATTTCCTGAATAAGCAGGCTTCCAGATCCTGGAAGGTCATGTGTGTCATTACATTTTTGTTATTTTAGCTCTAATGTCCCAGTTCCAAGCCTCAAATTGCTCTGGAGTTCAGGTGAATGTTCAGGCCTGAATTATTCAAAATTTCTTAAACACCATTCAAACAGCTTTTTCTAGCAGTAGATATTTTGGTGTGAGGATTGGGAGAGCAGCTTTATGTGAAGGAAAGTCAGCCCATAAATTCCTCCCCTGGTACCCAAATGACAGGGACACCTTTGTTTTCTTCCATGGGACTTCCACCAGAAACTGCAGAGAGTGCTAG
Source organism: Vanellus vanellus (assembly GCF_965231255.1). Classification (NCBI taxonomy): domain Eukaryota; kingdom Metazoa; phylum Chordata; class Aves; order Charadriiformes; family Charadriidae; genus Vanellus; species Vanellus vanellus. The sequence continues at coordinate 37,741,444 of NC_138907.1, forward strand.
TCAGCAGAGTTCAAGGCCTTTAACCATTTTCAGTGAGGTCTCCTTGACCTGTGAGGTTTTAAAAATAAAACACACTCTTTCTTTATCATTGCTTGATATTTACATTCAGAGACCCTCTCTACAGAAGAAAGGTATTTTTTCTGTATAGCCTGAGATGTGAATTCAAGCTGATGTAAAGACAATTTATGTTTTCTAAGCAAATAATTTGTTATTTTTAATATGCTATTTGATTTAGTTCATTCATTTTGAGAACAGCAAAATGAAAAGTTGTTCTACAATTTAATGTCTCTAAGGAAAATCCACAATTATACTGGTGTAACTGAGGAAAAATATCCTTTGTTTTCAGCCCCGCAAAGGATAGCACAATAAGTTAAAACTGGAGTTCTTGTATGTCCTGCGGCAAAAAGGGTCAAGGACACTGTTAAGGAAGATTTGAGAAAATAAAGGATTTTTAGATGGGAAATGATTCTTCAGTTTTCTGCTAAAGTACATAAAGTTAAATCTTTTGTTCTCTCTATTCAGGACAGGTTCTTTTCAAGGCATTTGGATGTCTAAACATAGGGGGTAGGTTCCTAAGATATTTCTGGTGTTGTGAACTCACTCACGGTGAAATCAGTCCCCGGAAACCATAACAGCTAGAAATAATCTTTTAATAAACAACACAGTACTGAAGAATGTGATCACATTTACTAGTGAGAAACTGGGCTTTTACCTTCTTGCTTGTCTTGAGGAAAACACAGAACTTCAAAATCAATTCATTTTTTCTCCTCACCTTGATACCCTCAGCTCCATAGACTGCTTGAGCCTGCTCTTGTGATTCAGAAGAGTGTTGGAAAGAGGAAATCCGGTTGCTTTGCAGAGCAAAGACCCTGAGAATAAATGTTTTCATGCTTAGCTGTGAGCAAAACTCAGGAAACTGGAGGACAGAGCCATCAATCATGGGATGCTTTGATATTCATCCTGCTTTGCACAGTCTGGAAAATCTTCTGCTTGCAATAGGAGAAGAGAGAAAGAAGGAGAAAGCTTGCACGAGTTATTATGGATGTGAGCTGTCTTCACCATGTGCTCAGCTTTTCCAGGGACTGAGGAAGACACTACCATTATTCTGGCCTGCTTTGCTCCCCTCTGGAGCTGAACTGTTTTTGGGGGGGATAACTAAGGTAACCTCCTGAGGCATCAGGCTGCAAAAGGAGGAAAAATATGAAGCAGCTTAAAACATCAACAGAAGACAGAGATCTGATCTCTACCCCTCCTCCATGTAAAGCCAGCTCTGTCCCCATAGCCGTCATGGTATACCCATAGAAGAGCTTTCCATACACATGATTAGGCAGCATACCCTTGAGGCCTCCCATCTTTTTTATTTTTGCAAGTTAGATCTGCAGGCCTCATCTCAGTTCATGTATGGAAAACGTGACCCTTAATGACTTTCAAACAGATACACAAAGCAGTTATATTTGGACAGCAGCATAACTGGAGAAGTGTCCAACAAAGTGTGCCAGTAGAACTCCAGCATATTTCCTATTTTAACAGTCTGCAATTTGAGTGTTTGTTCTCTTGAGTGCCTTCAAATTATGCCAAGTTCTAGAGATTAGAGTCCAGGCTAAGTACTCTCCATGAACAGATATACAGTGGATCTCTGTTTTAATTGGAATAAGGTATATATTTGAACTGATTGCTCATCGCCTGAAAGAGCTATTCAGCTGGCTATAAAAATTGTGGTTTTGACATGGGAATGTTCCTGTGGTATTGTTTTACATAGCAGTGGTTGAATCTGAAACTTTAGATTCTCTTTGGACATTTCAGCTGTGATGTGGTTTGAACTGGAGTACCCAAGGCTCTCTTTGATTCCCTACCAAGGGAGAAGTAAAATATTATTGCGTGGTTTTGATGTCCAGAGAAGTCTATGTTACTTTCTCTGCAGGATCACCTTGCTATGTTGCAGGTACATTACCTTCCTGGTAAGTAACGACAATTAATTTATTTTTCTGGTGCAGGAAACCGAATTAATGGAGTCAAGCTTATAAACTTGAACTCAATCTAAATCACTCACTGAAAACATTTCTGTTTACAGACAGAGCAGTGACTGAAGCTTAGTAAAAGTCTTTTATTAATCCTGTTTCATATACTGACTCAAAACATAATCATGGATACATCACAAGACCTCATCTGCTTCAGGCAAAGCAGCTAGAAATTAGGTAAAAAAATAAGCATTGTGGATGCTGCACTCCACGTAAAGCCTGAGTGTTCTTAAAATAAGTTAAAGTCCTTGGAAAATGTAGATGAAATGGGGATGTATGACCAAAAAAGGTTGATGTGCATGGGTGGATAACCACACTCCTTACAAAGTAATGCTGCCCCTAAGAAATTATAATAATTGGCTAGTCGTTTACATGGGCATCTAGAACTAGAAAAAGATTAAGGAAACACATATAACAAAAGACTCTGGATTTTATGATTTAATACTTTTGACAAATAGATATGTTGCTGATTCAGGGACACTGACATGGTGCAATTACTGCTGCAGATTAAGTTCACAAGGCAATGAGCATTTTTCAGACCATCTTATTCACCATCCACTGTTAACACAAATTAGCTTAATTTCAGCTAGTGGGGAATCTTCTATTTACCAGGTTCCATCTCACATATAATTGGAACTTTATATTGAAGGAGTTTCTGATGTATATTTTTAGCTGAGTTTTTACATTTGCATTGCATTTGAATTAGACATTTTTGAACTATGCATGAGCAGCAGCTGAAAAAAGGGTGGTCTGGGTTTTTTAGAGTACACTGTGAAAAATATGGAACTGCTAAACGTCCACTTCCGACTGTTCTTAGATGAATTGAGGCAAAATTTCTTTGGGAGTTTTGCTTGAGAAAGTCCTATAGAATTTGGCCTAGTTTTGCCTGTCTTCAGTAAAAACAGTGTAACTGCGGTTTGTTCTTAACCTGTCACAACACAAATTGCCTCTTGAAACAAAGACTTATGTCAGCTGTAGTACCCTGTATGAGTATTGTCTTTAACTTTGCTTAGTCAAGAACATTATAAAAGAAAAACTGCAGATAGATGGAAAAAAGGCACAGACTTCAGAATGAAAAGATTCAGTTGTTTAAATATAGGTTGGGTCCTATGTGACCATTTAAAAAAATTAAGCTGTAACAGTCATATTTTTAAAAATAAAATAGCTCTACTGTGCAAATTTTGCTTTCTTCCAACGGAATGGTGGTGTGTTGAATTTCAAGGCTGACCCTGGAAAGCATCTTAGGTGGCAAAGTAAAGATCAAGGCCAATGTCAAATTCTTCTGATTTATATTTCTCCAATGCTTTCAGAGTCTGGAGGCAGGATGAAGTCTGACTGGACTGAGGGTATTATATTCCCACATATGTCTCATGAAGAAATTTCTTGGGACTAAGAAAAAATCCCTTATTCTTTTTGGCTTAGTGTAAGATGTGCATACATGAAGTGTAACTCAGGCGAGGCTTTTCAAATCTCTTGTTTCAGACTGGTACTCATGACTGTGGTGGGTATCCTCGAATAATGCAATTGCAATCAGCAAATGACCCTCTTCTCCAGGATCACATGAATGCCACTGTGCAGTGCTGAAAGAAGAAAATGAGGTCATATTTCACGTAAGGACACAATTAAAGCTGGAACTGGTTTCATATTTTTCCTCACATTTTCTTTTCCACTCTCAGTCATGTCTGCATGGCTGATGGTTAACAGGGTGCTTTGCTTCTATGTGAGAAAGCATTTGTTATTGCTTGCTCACTATTTTCCATAGCAACACAATGTCTCTGTTTAAGATCCAGTGGAGATGAGCAAATAGAAAAGCCTTTAAGAAGCAGTTTGTAAAAGAAGCTGAATTAAACTTAACTCTTTCAGGTTTACTATGCAGTCAGTATTTATTCTGGTATTGTGAAATGTATTGTTGAGGGCCAGAATGCTCTCAATCTTTAAGCACAAGTATGGCCATATTGGCCAGATCCACCATCCCCTTAGCACAGAAAGCCGCCTCTGCCAGCACTGGGTAGTGGATTCCTACAGAACACAAAAGCAGGGAAGGCATGACATGATAAACACCCCGCTATACCCTTTCCCTCCTTCCCCCCGCCCCAGTTCCTACAAACTGGGGCTGAGGAACTTTCTTGACTAGAATATGTGTTTGTGTTTTTAGATGAAGATGTGTACCAAGTGGTTATATTGCAAATAGTCTTATAGTTTGTTTACTCCACTAAGGGCAAGAAACAAATCATAGCCTCTATATTTTGTTGCACACTGCACTCTTGTAAGAAATGGGCACAAATCTGAGATGGGAATCAGAGACTATTTGAAAGGTCCACATCATTTACTGAAGCTTTTAAAACCACAGAATAAGTATAGAAGTACATAGCATTAAAATAACTATGTTGACAACCACTTTTTGTTTCCAAAGAATTAGAAGAGCAAGTGAACAGTAAATTAAGACTTATGTCAGGCTGTGAAAGATGAAGTATCCTAGAGATACGCTCAGCACATGGGAAAGGCTACAAAAACATTGGTAAGGATACACACAACAATTTGTGCCCCAGCCCAGAAACTGATGCATGTGCAGGACTTTGTGTACAGGTGATGTTTCTGTAGCAACATTTTGTAGAAGCAATAGCCATTTACAGCCCACATTTTTTTAGAATCCTTTTCCCTACCATATGCTACATTACCCACCTTGGTGATAGCAATAATAGCTAAGATAGCTAAGAACAACAGATACAGGTAAAGAGCATTACATGGATGGTCTTTCCTGTCATTTCAAAAGACTTTTAATTGAACAGGCCATTCACCTGCACTACCAACTCTCGTAACTTTTACTCTAAGTCCTTCCATACATCAAGTGTACTTTAAGCCCTAAGTCCTGGAGTCATTTGCTATATTGTAATATCTGCATTTTACCTTCCTTTCCCTTATGTTTATATCCATCGTGATTGCAAACCTTGAAAACCTTGAAAGTACGTATGCTAAAGCTTGAGAACATAACTGAACAAATGAAAAAAATTAACAATTTTTAGCTCCTGTGATTACCAAGCCAAACCAAGTTTTCATGAGCCTTGTTCAGGCAGGCCTGGCAACACCTCACAAACTTGTTTGACTTGCTACAACAGCCCCGACTCAACATCAACCTGGCCTTTTTCTTCAGTGTCTGTCCAGCCAAGGGTGCTACCATTGTTTTGTCAATATATAACATCCTGATGTAGTCACGTGCTTACTCTTCAATCTAGAAATAAAAAATTGCTATTGCTTTGAAAGTAATATTTAAAATAAGTGTTAGCTAATCTCTACTCACTAGCAGCTTTTCAGTTTATAATATTCATTTTCTATTTAATAGAGATAAATTTGGATTTGAAGTACAGTGCTACAGTATTTCTACTTTTAAAAATCATTAGAAAGCATATGGAGGTGGTTTGCAAATATCAGTGATACGTGCACTGCTAGAGCAGCAGCAGCCTGGTGAAAAGGGCACTGATTACATCAGGACTTCAGGAAGAGTAAAGACTTAAATCTATAAGCAAAACCACATCTTTTTTGTCAGCCTTATCTAAACTGGCATAAGGATACTATTCTGTCTCTTTTCTGGTTTTAGTCAACTTTTTATTTTCATGGTTTGTTTCATCACCAGACTCACACAACCGAATAGCAGCCATTTTACACATGACTTATAACTACTGTACTGTATCAAAGTATTTATGTAGGATATTATAATTAGGATTTTTGCTCTGCTACAAAAAAATTTTTAAATACGATTAATTTTTAAATATGATTAATCAATCTTAATATGCCCAGTGATAGAATTATGACAATATCAAGCAAGAGTGAATGATAATATAGTTGTTTTACCTCAAAAACATTAAGTTAATGGAAGAAACAGACTGACACAAAATAAGTAACAGCACAAAAGAAAGTAGGGAGAGAATAATAAATGCCCAGGAAGGTAGATCTTCAATTTAAGCATGCAACAGCAACAGAAAAAAAGACACACAGAAAAGCACACTGCAATTTGTGCAAATAATTTCTATTTTCACAATCCAATCTGACAGTCTTTCTGTGATAGCTACATGTAGAGCATGGGATATTTTTTTGAGTTATACAACTATGTAATTCTTGTAATAACTGCTATTTTTTTACCCAGCGGGTCAATATGATAAACATAAGATAAAAATAACTGCCTAAACTCTGAATCAATTTCTAAAATTTCTTTACATGTAGCTAAATCTATCATTAAAATCCAGACATGCTGCCAAATTACCTTGAATCCTACATGACATTAGGTCTGTCACCGTACCACTCAAAAAATCTTAACCAAGTTCACCTTTCAAACATCCACTCACAGATCCGATGTGCATGTGCACCCACCACAAAAATCTGGGCTTTTTGCTGTATGAAAAATCGTTGCATCTGGGTAAAATGCAGCAGGTCTCACTGCTGTCACACCTCAGCCGGGCCCTGGGGCAGCAGCCAGGCCTGGTCGTGGGTTGGTGGTGGGCTCACGCCTGGGCCCTTGGCTGGGCCAAAGGGCGTCCATGACGCACGGGGCCATGCTGGGGCACCTCGGCCTGTCAGGGCACCTGGGCCAGCAGTGCCACCCGGGCCAGCAGTGCCACCCGGGCCAGCAGAGCCATCTGGGCCAGCAGAGCCATCTGTGCCAGCAGAGCCACAGCGGGACCTGCTGCTTCGCCCCCGTGGGCTGTGTGGCAGGGACCTCCTTCCTCCAGTCACGCTGTCCCTCAGGAACAACGCCTTCCTCTCACTGCCCCCGGGCGCGGGTAAAACTCCACAGCATTCAAAAGCAAACGAAGGAAAGGAGAATGCAAATTCAAAGCCATTTTTAAAAAATTACTTTAAAGACTTTTACCGCTGTGTTGTCTCACAGGAGCTGCCGCTTCTCCTCCTGACACTGCCAAGGTCCGGGGCTGCCTTTCTGCCCTCAGCCGCCGCTTGCTGTCTGTGGTGGGAAAACCACCAAATTTACAGAATCATAGAATAGTTTTCATTGGAAGAGACCTTTAAGATCATCAAATCCAACCATTAACCCAGCACTGCCAAATTACCACTAAACAATGTCCCTCAACACCACGTCTACCCATCTTCTAAATACCTCCAGGGACGGTGACTCAACCACTTCCCTGGGCAGCCTGTCCCAATGCTTGATAACCCCATCAGTGAAGAATTTTTTCCTAATATCCAATCTAAACCTGCCTTGGGGCAAGTTGAGGCCATTTGCTCTTCTCCTATCCCCTGTTACTTGGGAGAAGAGAGCGACCCCTACGTCGCTACAATCGATGTATGGTGGCCCAGCCCTGCACCCAGCCTTCACCTGCTCAGCTGCTGGGGCAGAGGTAGAGGCTCCTCTCCCCAGGGCGCTGTGCCCAGGCCCCTAGGGGTAGCCACCCACGGCTGGGCGGCTGCAGCCCTGCCATCCCCTTCATGGCCTCTGCGGCTGCCTCCATGTGCGAGGCTACTTCGGAGGTGCCTCTGCTTTACCTCAGGGCGCAGGAAGGGATACACACAGGGAGGGGCCTCACAGAAAAAGCGGGAACCCTGAGAGAAACCATCTGCTCCCCCCATCTCCTTGCTTCTGGCAGCCCCAGCTTCTCCAGGCTCCCACCGCCCTGCTGCCTTTGGGATCTGCAACAGGTCTCTTCGTTTCAAGGTATTGCATGTATTTATTTCACTCCCATACGAAACTTCAGAGTATGGTTTCAAGAGGCACAGCAGGCCGATCTAAAGCTCACTGCCGCCAAAGGGGGGTGCATGCTCATCCGCCCCCTCTCCCTTCCTAACCCTCAGGCTGGTGCTGGCGCTTGCCAGAGCCCTTCTTATGTGCCAATTCCATCGGCTAAAAATGGCAAAAATAACCACCCCAAAACGCCACAATGAAAAACTGAATAGGTTTCTGCCACACTAATGAGTTAAATTTGACTGCAGCAGGGCCCAGCACGTGGCAGAGCAGGTGTGATAAAGGAGGTGCAGAAGGAGTGAGAAGAGGAGGAAAGAGAGATTGTCTCCTCTCGACCATGTTTGATCGGTTTATTGAATTTCAGTCTGTGTTATTTTAACTCTGAAACCCAGGTGTATCACCCTGACACTGTCAGGCCTTTCCCCTCAGTCACTGGTACGTGCCGATGGAGTGCTGGCACCATTTTGGAACCTGGCTCAAGCAGCCATCACTGCTCCTCTCACTGCTCACAAGGGCTACCAGCAACGAGTTTTCTCCTTTCTAAGACAAAAAAAATTTCCTAGGACAGGAATTACTTTTATAATATTTAGGAACTGATTTTACCATTATGCTACAATGGCTGAAATGCAGCCTGATCCACTTTCATGAATGAAAAATAGAACCTGCCACAATGCCTAGACGTGCACATCCTCAAGGTTTTGTTCAAAGAAACATCCTTCTAGAGAGTAATGTTCGCTTCCCCTGTGCAAGCCCATGCACTTATACAAATGCCTGTAACTTTTCTAAAGCGGGATGTGAATATTTTTCTTAAAAATCACACAATAAAACCATGAGAAAAATGTTGTGCAGAAGAAAGCATTATAATCTGCATATGGATTAATCTGATAACATGATCTAATAATGTGTTTGCATTGGCATAATCTTGAAAAGCTCTCTTGTGCATGAAAATAATTAGCAACTAACGAAACATATCTTTTTATGCCTCTCCTGGAAAACTGGAGACAGCCAATCCATTGCTTTTTAGCTTTGCTTTTATCCCCCTTCCCACCCCACAGACAGAATGGTTTTTATCAATGCTGAAGATAGATTGAAGAGTTTCTAGTATAAAAACATAAGCATAGCAAAATGCAGTGGTTGAATTTTAAATCAGCAAATTTTAAACAGGAAATAAAATACATTTTTAACACTGAGTTATGTAACTGCTGGAGCAGTTTACCACAGGCATGGAAAACTCAGCATGTTTTGCACTCCTTAACTTTGAATTGGCTGTTTTTATAAAAAGATATTTTCTAATGAAGTTTTTGGGGTAACCATGGAAATTGTCAGATAGTATAGGCAGGAGGTGAAGTCAGGCCAGACCATTATAGCCATTCCTTTTTACTACGAACCATGATTATCATCCTCTGTATCTAACAAGCCATAGGCTGATAATCTTCCAGACAATCAGTACAGTTTCTAACAAAGTTGACTTGAAAGCTGAAGCTGGAGTGTTCCTTTCCTGGTTCCACTGAAGAGTAGATGCCCCAAGTGGTCTGCAGAGAACTGTGAATTTGGAGGATACTCTACAGTTAAGGCCAAACACAGATAGTTCACCTTACATGACTACCAATTTTAGAGAAAGTAATCAGCGCAGAGTAATGCAAGTCGTATACAATCATGCATCTTTGCCTTCCAGTTTCATTCAGTATTGGCCACTTCCAAATGAGTATTTGGAAAATCTTTTTTGCCTATATTGGCAATTTCCCCAAAGAGCCAAGACACAGCTGTCATTGATTTTAATTTCACTAAGCACATTCTTTGTAATTATCCACTAGCAAAGTCTACGTTACAAAAAAAAAGGAGAATTGGTACCTAACTTCAAAAAGACCTGACAAGTGTCAAATCCTATTACCAGTTGACTTGAATAGCTGTACTTGATATGGGATATTTTTTTGTCTAATGTCTAGCTAGCAATAAATGTTTAGAGGGAAAATTTGATAGAAAAGAAACAGGAAAAAATAATAAGCTGTAACCATCAATACATAATGTAAAACTATACAAGATTACTTAGCAACAGTAATGCAGTTAAATCAATATTCTGGCATCAGTGCTATGCATTTCAGGACGACAAGTTTTGGTATTTTCCAGACTCTGCCACCTTATAGCTGCCTATTAATTACCTTCATTTGTCAGCTGGCAGTACAAACAGGGTACAAATGTTTAGTCTGCTTGTGTTAATATCTAGAAGCTGCAGTAGACAGAAGGTTTCCAGAACTCTGCTGTATAATCACTCTATGAAATTGCTTAGCTCTGATGTTTGCTAGAACTACTAGCATGTTTTCTTTTTCTTACAAATAAAGTAACACATGAAAATGTCTCAAGCTAACACTAACTTGTTTGCATTCCTAACAAAATCATTTTAGAGCAGAGTAGTAATTCCACTTCAATATCAGTTTTAGATGTGCTTACTTACACGTTGCATTTTAACATTCAATTTTAGGGCAAGACTGATTTACACAGTGGAATATTTGCGTAAGCCACTTTGTGTTCCTACCTCATGAATAACATTGCAGGAAGAAACGGAGGTAAAAGCAGGTCCATAAACTACCATGTTCTGTAGGTCAAAGCAATAGCAGAGTGAGACAAGCAGCACATTGAATGTTACTGCTCTGCTCCCACCAAGGGAAACAAACTTGATCCTGGACATTGGCTCACTCAGTCACTTGTTGGGGCAGAAAGCAAACCAGAGTATAAACATGTATATGCACAAGAGCTTTCCATCAAACCTGACATTGGACCAGCCTTCCTCTTTGCCAGCCAGTGCAATGCATCATCAAAACTCTGACTAGAGATAACATATTCTTTTTCTGAAGTACCCATTTATTAGTGGCAGACAGCTCAACATTGAGAGAAATCCTAGCAAAAAGCAACAACTAGGACCATACATCAAAACTTCTACTGCCACTTCATTAGGAGGTACCCTCAGCCTATTTGGTCATTCAGCCAGGACCATAACCCTGTCATTATTGCTTGGACTAGAACTTTTCTATGAGCAGCAGCATCAGCTGCTCTTAATGCCACTTCTTTTTTTCACCAGCTGGGAGCTAACTGAATAGATACAGGTGGAATTCAGCCTTGTTCCTTAAATGGCTTTCCCCGAGCATGACAGTGTGAATTTTTTGATTTATACTTGCTGTCTCAGGCTCTTTTTGCACTACAGCTGCAGAAAAGTGGTAATTTGATGATCTAGTAACTTTTTCCACATAAAAAGCCAGCAGCAGCAGAACTGGCATACTAACAATGTTCCTCATATTGCAGTAGGCTGGCATGGACGTAACAGGCAGATATGATAGGTACCCTGGTTTTGCAATGTTTTACAAATGTCACCTAGCATCAATAGATTTCTCATATATTTGAAATTAAACACAAGTTATTATTTGCAGGACTGGTGTTGAAGTCAGGTCCAATAAAACTATAGGTCTGCACAGAAGAGAGAATATGGTCTTTGCTCTCTATCCATGTGGAAGTACATATTCACCTTGTTTGTAAGAACTACTGAAGACGGCAATAGTGCCAGTTTACTTGTCTCTATATGTCAATGGAATATGCTGAAGATTTCTATCATCTTCAGTGTTGTTGCTTCCGACTCTTGCTGAGGCAGCCTGCAGGTTTATACAGCTGAACTTTCCTCATTGATTTTATACAGATTCTTTTTGTCAATATAAACACAGATCAAAGCTAAAATGTTTTAAAAATGAAGCTAGAGACAAAAGACGGCAGCTGGTCCCCAGAGGGAGGGTTCAAGCCTCCAGGTCAGAGAGACTGGGGAATTTCCTCCTTGTGTCTCAAAGTCTGTTGCTAAGGAGACCACTTTTGCTTCAGTGAGCCTGTGGGATGGACTAGTTGACGTGTATGCAATATTTCTGTTACTAAGGCAAAAGAGAAGCACAAGCTGTGGAATCTTTTTCAGGGTAGAGCACAGAAACCCACTTACAAGGCCCTTTTCAACTACTATACTTTCTCCTACTGACAAAAGTTGGTAACCTCACAATTTTTCCCCTCTCCTTTGCAGTCTCTTCATTTCAGATGAGAAGGAAAATGTTGCTGTGAATGGGAAGGAGATGATACCTTACTACCAGCAGAAATCCAAGGAGAGCACAAACTTTCCCAAGGAACAGCTCTCCAGCTAGGCATAATCCTTCCATTACAAGTTCAGCAGGTAATAATTCTAAACTTAGTATCATCTGTATATCCTCTAACAGTATTCTTTCACAATAACAGGAGGTAGTATAAATGAACCTGAGCTTACTTTACCCCAGATAGTGCTCCTGTGTTACTGAATAGTTTCAATGGTGCTTCTAAATAGCACAAATATTTGGCTTGTTTTAGAGCTTAAAATGACTATTTTTACATTTAACCTTCCAGCATTCCCAGTTTTGATAATCTTATGTTTTTTCATATAACTTCTGTATCAATAGATTTGACATTCATATCAGTTGTGTGACTGAGGTCGCAAGACCTCTATTGTCCAATCTATTGTTTCCCCATGATGATCTTTCTATGAGATAAATTAATCTTGACCAGTGTTTCCTAAAAAGGAAGAGAGAGAAGTTTCCACTGCAGGACTATTGAGAATCAAAAGGTCGTTCAAATCTGATATACTTTGAAAAGTTTTACTGTTATTACTGTTTTGATTAGAAGTGTACTGTTTTACCAAAATAGTTATATGCAGGAAAGGCTGTTGGGTGGACACCCATATATAAATGCATTATACTGAAATAGCTAATACAGCTTCTAGAATAAGCCGTATTTGAATAAGCATGTTCATCTGCTCTAAGGAAATTCTGTAAAACCTTGTAGCAGTAAAACTAGTGTAGATAAGGCTCCCCTAGCAATCTATGGCTCATCTAGGAATAATAAACAATAAGCCCATTCCCTGAGCCTAACTTTACAAAACTGTTGTACAATATGGAGGAAGGGCATACAGTTTTTATCAATGAGCTTCATTCTCCTACCAGGTGCAGTGAATGTGACTCCCTCAGTAACAATGGTGTATTATATTCTTCATTTGGCACCTGCTCCTTTAAATTAGGACTCACTTTTTGGTCTTTAACCTTTAAAATAGTCTCTCCATCAGTGACGCAAAGTGGCTTTTAACATATACTTGTATAGCACAGGTCTTTCATGCTGAAGGAAAACTTAAGCATGTTAAGTAGGTGGATGCCAAAAGAGGATCCAGGAAGGCTTAATCATTTATTTTCAGTTCATTTCAGCTCTTTTATTTCACCATAATAGGCACATTGATACTCAGTCTACAGGTAAGTAAAAGTAAAAATGGAGTAAGGCAAGACAATGTAGAGCCAATCCGCTTAATTTCAATCATTGTCTGTTTAGACTTCTTTAAAGAGAGATTAAAGTAAGTTCTCTAAATAACCAATTAATTTAATAAAGAAAATACATGTATTTACATTTTAAATGTATTTACATCTATTTACTCATTCTGTTAGAAGAATGTGAGCTTTATTAACTTCGCAGTAAACAGTAGGCATAAAGTATTTGATTCTTTGATGGTCTTTTGCTTTTTACTCTTACATATTGAGGGAAGAAAACCAAAATATTAAAGGTGTAATAAGAAGGGTGCCAAACTGTGAAAAATGTGCTTCCTCCTTACCAGCTATTATTCCTACTGCTGAGAAGGAGCAGGTTCCAAAGCAGGCAGGTGAGTGAAAGCTGGTGACAGCTGGAGAAAAGGTTTATTTAGTGTGGGGGTGGCTGGTTTCCCAAGGTCCAAAATTGCAGCAAGAATACCTGGAAAAACTCTTGAAATGACCTAATGTGCTACAGTTTGCATGTCTTTTGTAAACTAAAAGGTAATTTTCCTATTTATTTTTTGTTGTTACTTTTTATTTTGGGAGGAGGTATAATAATGTTCTGCAATACATTGTATTTTTATGGAGCATTGTTTCATAAAATCATCACCTCCTCGATGCTGAGCTAGTAGGAAAGAATGAAATTTCATTGTAATGTCACTTAGATCTATCACCAATCAACTCTGGTTTCTTCTCACTTAATTACTCATCTCGTCCTAAACTATTTATATCTTAGAAATGCTTGGTTTATTTTTCCCACTCAGAAGGAATGCAACTAGAACAAATTAAAAACAAAAGGAAAAACCCGAAGTTGCTTCAAAATGAGTGAGCATGGAGTTACTTTTCTGAAAACCCTTGAGCTTCTTGATAAATTATTAGCACTTAAGAAAGAAAAAGCCTAAATCATCAGAGATTAAACTGCAGACTTCTTGTGCTGAACCTTTTTCCTTTTTAAAGGTTTATAGTGAAAACACTGTTTTGTTCACAATGCATTAATTCTTACTTCTTGTAGAAATTACTTTGGAAGGTATCATATTTTAAATATGAGTTTCCAGTAATTTTTCCACATTACTTCTTTGCTTGTGGGTCTGTGCTTGCAGCCAGTAATATACAACAATGGCTTAATTTCTTTCAAAGTTGATATGTTTTACATTCAAGTATGTTATTCAGTTACTCTAACATAGTCTGGAGAACTTCCGCAATACATAAAGCTGGGGCTTCCCAACACTAAATCAAAGTGAATCATTAAGTTGCTTCCCACATGTTTAAAGTTCCTAACACCTTCGCTGTTCCTGTATTTCAAATGTGTGGGGAACATTCTTTGCTAACATAAAGTGATTTCAGCTAAACTGTGACAATTCTTAGCAGTTAAGGATCTCTTGTTCAATTGTCACATATTGCTGTAACTCACCTTCTCTGCAATAATATTTGCATTACAGCTATTAAAATCCATTAAAAGTAAGCCATGTGCAGAATTTTTGGCTTTACCAAAGAGGATAACAAATAGAAGCTGTGATATTATACCTCAAGGTTAACATCCAGGCCATCTGAGCCCCAGGAAAGTCAAAAGGAGTTTTACCATTACTTTAAATGACACCAAGGTTTCACCAGGTTTTGCAACTAGATCTGTCTAGATACATTCAATATGGATTTTTTCCCCCTTCATAATGGCATGAAAAAGGGAGAAATTGTCTCAGAAAATGAGAATTGTAACCACACAATACATTCATAGCCACTGTTTCCAGAAGGGTTGACAGCTACCTCTGTGGTATGCTTACCATTTCTCCCAGTCCCGAGGATGACTCTCAGTGGCAGTTTAGCTATATCAGATTCCAGCCTTCCCAGACCTGTGGGACCCCACAACACCTTACCAATAAAAAATGAGATAGAAACTGCATGAAAACTCTCCAAGATTTCTTGCTACCACAAATGTGCTGAAGGAGCGTAACTCAGGTGCATCCTTTTACTTCATGAGGATTTACTGGTGACAATAGCTCCATGCTCCATAACAGACCTGCAGAGAATCAACTGTTTTGCTGCTTCAGTCTGGCTCATGGTGCATGAGGGTGCATACAGTACTAATAGTGGGTGGATAGTATCCAGGTCTACAGGGTCTTCCTTTCAAATGTACATGGCACAACCCTCCAGCTTTCTGTCAAAGCAAAATCAACCACTGCTTTGAGAACAGCCAGCTGCAAGTGAAGGGGACACAAAGATGGCCTTGTAGCAAGAAGAGGGAAGTACTGTGGAAAAACATCTAATTCCCACAAGTGCTCAATAATTTTTAGGCTCTTGCAAGCATTTCAGTACTATTAAGTATCCAAATAATGTCTACTTGTGCCTAAGGCTGGACTTCCCTTACAGAAGTAGGCCTGACCACAGTGATCTGTAAGTTCAGGAATTCAGGACTACGTTACCATAACACTTCGCTAGGAATAAAAACACATACACTAATGTAGCCTCTAAGTGGTTCACTGCATGGCAAGCTTTCTTCTTAGCAACAAAAGCCAGCACTAGCACCTCACTTCACTGCTTTGCAGTCTGTAGTGTCTTCTCATTTCATGCAGGATGTAGGGAATCACTAATGCTAATGAAGGCCCAAGACTCTAGCAGGCTTTTCCAGTACGAATTGGGAAGTCCCAGCACTAATGAAACTACTTTTGGGAAACTGCATAATCATCTATGTACAGGAAGGATGAACTGAAACTGGAATGTTTGCAGAAAAGAGCTGGAAGGATCATTAGGGAATGAAAGGCCTTTTAAGATAGTTAAATAGAGCAGCTTGTTTAGTCTAGCAAAATTAAGATGGAGGGAGAAAATGAATGCTGTCGACAAATACACTGGTGAAGAGGGGTAAACACCAGGAGGAAAAGCTATTTAGGGTAAAAGACAGCACTGGCACAAGGGTACAAACTGACCCTTAATGATTTTAGACTGGAAAAACAAGGACAAGGTTGCTGCAAGAGTGAAATCCTGGAGTTATGACAGCAGCAGTGGAAACAAAGGGTTTAAGATGGAGTTTGACCTAGCTATGAAAGGGTCTGTATCATGGGACTAGCTGTGATGTGGGAGATTGGTCTTGGTAACTGTGATACTTAATGCAGTTCTATCTTTTTTAAGACCTAGTCTGCAAACAAACATGTACTGAAATAACTCCAGCCATTGCCTCTCCAGCTGTGAGCAGGACCTTCACACAGCAGCTGCATTCCACAAGAACAATGAAATGTGTCCAGGCTCCCTCACGAGCAAGAGAGACAGGGACTTGGCTTTACTACATTTGGAATATGTTTCTTGTAGAACTAAGGCTGAGCTTCAGATCTTTCTGCATTCTTAACTAAATATAAAACTAATTTGCTTGATTTCCTACAGTAAGCTTTATAGGCATGTAGACACGTTCTGATTTTAATGATCTTTCCGTTATTTCTACAACTGGGGAGAGCGAGCAAGTGAAGAAAAAGTGTGGTTGTGATTTTCATAACTGTTATAAAATGCTCATTTTTAAAATTTTTTGAGAACGCAAGCAGGTGTCTAACTTCAATGAAGGATTCTTCACTATTTCCTAGAGCAGTTTCTTCTAGGATATGTGTTCTTAGACATCTTAGGAACTTAGAAAAATAATTTCAGAGCTGCTTTAGTTTTTGCAGTGCTGTATTAATAAATAACTTGGCAAAAAGACTTAGCCTTTACATATGAGCAGGCTTATGACTGTTCCTAGAATTCTCTTTCTGTTGTACTACATCCGGAGACCATACATAACTTCTCAGACTTTCATCATGGCCTTGTATTGTCATGCTATCAATGAAAGTCCTTCTGATCCTCTGGTCAGAACAGATAAAAAGGGTCTCTAAAGACAACCTGTCTTTTTCCTGTCCTGTTGCTGAAGAGAGACACAGAGGTGTCCGCTGGACTGATGCATTTCCATGCAACACAGCAAGGCCTTGCTTGGGTGTGTGGCTTGTCTTAAAATGACTGACTCCTCTTCACAAGTCTTAAACAGACAGTTAGAAGCAAAGCATTAGAGCCGCATCTCTTTATGATCAGGTTTAGATTTGCTGGTTTTAAGTTCCTTATTATATCTTGTCTGATCAGAAGAAACTGTTCATCTAGTACAGTAAGTGCTTGCAGGCAGACTGTAAAAGTATGTTATTCTCTTTCAGCATATTCAGCTAATGGGTAATCTTACCCAAAGATCTAAACTATTTATTTATAAAACACAATAAAAAAATGATCTCTGGTGTAAAGCAGTTACTGTAGAAAGGGTTTGGGCCAGTTGGATCTAGCAGTGCAAATAAGAGAAGGGGAAAACAATCCTATAAATGGATGAGATGAAGAAGATTTATGAGATCATCTTGAAATTTCCCCAAGATAAATATCAGGAATAACTTACCATAGAAAATGAGTGGTGATTATCTATGAGTTCAAGAGATACCTGATTCTTTCTGAGGAACACTGAATCATGTTATTCCAGGGTCAGATACTGTCATGGTTACATTTCACATTCATGGTCTAAACTGGGCTGAATGGGAAAATTCCAAGGCCACCTATGCATTACTGGAAATATAACTGGGGATTCTGTGAAGGATTTCCCAACTCAGTATTCATTTATGTATATATTTCTTGTGCTCTATACTGGTCAAGAGGTGGTGGCCAGAAGAAAGACATGCTTAGTACTTTACTGTGGTCTTGTTGCAAGGAACTGGGGGGAAGAGGACGAGGGCAAACCCAGAACCACCGGAGCATTATAAACTCATATATCTTCCTACAGACAGCTCTATTTTCTGAATGCTTTCTGACAACTACTCAGATCTTTAGATAATATATTTTAAAGTGATAATTCTTCCTTCATTCCACAGGAGCTAAACCCTGCTTCACTGTAAAAATGATCTGAAGGATATTCAACAAGAAAATTCACGGCGCACCATGGACTCCACTTATCCTCAGGTCAGATCTACAGCTTTCAGTTTTTTAAGCAGTTTTACAGTAGAGAAATCATAACTTACTCAAGTCTAATTGGTACTCTGAGAATCCCTCACAGGTGTAAATTGCTACAGCTTTATGGATGAATTTGAAATATCTCTTTGTTTCTTTTCTTCCTTTTCTTTATCAAGTCCAGACATCACTGAGTTTTATAGAATGTGTGTGAAATTCTGTTTAAAGCAACATCTTACATTGTGGAAATAAGGAAAAACACCAAAACTATGTCATATTTTGCTTTTCAAGGTATTCTTTTGCAGCTTAGGTTGTGAACTCTTGGTTTATTCAGTTGGAATTTGCAAGGATATTTACCTGTAGCCGAGCTTTCTAACTGTGAAAAAAGCTTCATATGTTTTTGAACCCTCCTACATCATACACGCATTTGTAACTAGAAAAGCACTTTAACTGGACAGGAAAACACATTCAAAAGAAATATAGCTTTAATCAGGAAATGCGATTGAATGGATTATTGCATGGGTTTTAGAAGGAAAATGTAGAAGTTCAATATTTTAGATTGTGTGTCTTCCCTACTTTGACTCCATCATGTGCAGACTTTTTGCATACATGAAAGATGTGGCTATGAAGATACAATGAAAAGATCTGGCTAATCTGAAAAACTGGCATCTATCACCTAATAATTGTAATATAAATTTAATGCTGGTAGAAAGTATAACAAATATGAACAAGCAGGTATAGAATGCAAATAACTGTATATACCTCCGTTGAATGGTGGAAGTTTGCCCTATCAGTAGATTTTCCCCTAAAAGGAAACAGTTCACAGAATCCAAAAAATAGCCATGCAGAAGCCCAATCGTACATATCTCTGCCTGAGAGTGATGAACTTTTTATGAGATAGTCTCAGTTGTGTCTTCAAGACATTTCCTAAAAAGGAAGAGATAGACTTGTCCACAGCAGATTAAAAGATGTGTTAAGAAACAATGAACAAACAATCCAAAATTGGACTCCATAGTATTTAAATTTATTTGCACTTCGCACACATCTGAATGTCAAAACACTAAGTCAAACTGAGCATCAATTTATACTTTGCCTGACTTCCTAGACTTCAGAGTGGGATACAACACAATACACAAATAGTCTGGCTTTCTAAAGAAAAGCAGTTTGGAAATCTTGCTATGGGTTTGTATGTGTGCAAGATCCTGAAGTACTTTTGAAAACCTTGCCCTGTTTCAGTCAGAGTTGATGGACAGGTAAATGGTTCAGTTCTTCTTGCTACAAACGTGACAAAAATAAGCAGCTGGGCAGCAGAGAAAGACCCTTTTAGTATGCCTATCCTCACTCCCTCAGTGCAGAAAAGGCTGTGTCGTGAAAGGAGCCTTTTTTAGATAAGAGAGAATCCACACAACAGGATTTCTCCCTGTTCCCGAAGATGTGAAAGCTCTTAAAAACCATGATGCATTAGCAATGCTGGTTTATTTGTATAAGTGTGCATACTTATGTCCTGGTATGCATATAATATTATAGATGAGTTTTATTCTATGCCAGAAAAACCTGCATTACCTAGTGGGTCAGCCGCTAACTTATGTTTTCTCAGATTTGCCCACTGGCATGATGTATCTTCCAGCATGCCAAGGGCTACATGGTTATGAATTAATGTGGTAAGGAAGCTTTTAGAATGCACCTTGTAAATGTAAGTTAACAGTGGAGAAAGGCAGGAAGTAGGACTTTCAAAAATCCATATTCAGTTTTCAGAACTGCAAAAGGAGCCCTAAAAATGGAAAAGCGTGTAGTTTTTATTTTGCTTGCTTTCACGTTATATGATACACAGAAAGCAAGGCACAGTGGGCACACTTTCATCTGAGTGACACTTTGCAAGATGCATGGGGAAGAGGCAAAGCCCACAAGTCCAGCAGGAAAAAGCTATAGGACTGTGCATAAACTGGTGTGGTATTGGGCTTCTGGCTGTGGGGGTACGCCCTGGCAACATCAAAGCAAGAGCCAAGCAGACACTAATTTTCCATTCCTGTGCTCAGTTTTCAGTAGAAGGAACGGAACATATTGGGGAGAGGGGAACTAGGCATGCTTCAGCTAGGTTTTGATGTTGTTCCACTGAAGGATCTTAGCTTCGGTGTTCACTGCATCTCCGTTGCTTAATGCCAACACAGTCTGAATGAATCAATTTCTAAGTTAAGTGGAAAAGCCTAGAGGTTTTTAGTTGGTGTGAAGCCACTGAGACTTAGTGAGTAATGGTACAGCCTCCTGCAGACTGTGGGACAGCTACGTGCTGTTTTGTTGCATGAAATGCAAAATAATCCCCTTACTATACAACTCTTTCCCACCCTGATAAAATGATCAGGTGAAAGGATGCCAGCCCACATGCAGACTACTTACAGTTTTTGTCCTTTCATTCAATAACAGTAGGAAAGGAAAATATCCTTTGATTACTCCCACATCAGGGAGCAATCCACAATATTAACAGGATAAATATTTTTCATGATGCAGCAGTAATTAAGGTTGTCCATTTCTCTTGCTTTCTTGCTTTAGGAATAGTGTCAGATACACCGTGGCTACAGGATGGTTTAGGGTTACAAATACCGCTGGGGTAGAGCGTCTCATGCCTCATTTAGAACGACTTAACCAGAGAGTTATTTCATGGTGGTCTACTTGCACCTGTTCACACTTAACTGATTCTGCACAAATTTGACCTCTGCCTGACATCTCTGCTAACGTGTCATGGCACAGTGAATCTCTCTCTGTTGCTGTACATGTGTTGAATTATTTCTTGAACTCTGGTGACAGCCAGGTTATTCTAACTGCTCTCCAGACATCAAATGAGACAGTCCTTGCTCCCCAGCACAGTTTCAAAAAGACAAACAATAATACTCAAACAAATAAATTAGATGCCTTACTGGTAATCCCTGCATATTTGATTTCCCAAAGCCATCACTATCCCATCTTGCCCTCTTTTCCAATTCATATAATCGTATTGCCTTATGACTGATTATGCTTCAAACTGAAGGCAAAACCTAGATTTTTTTTCTTCAAATTATGTAGTTTTTCATGGGAGTTTATAGAAAATATGATTTTAAGGCATCTATCATGAAGGTGCACAAGTCCATGGGACCTGATGAGATACATTCGCGGGTCCTGAGGGAGCTGGCAGATCAAGTCACTAAGCCACTAGCCATCATATTTGAGAAGTCATGGAGGTCTGGCGAGGTTCCTGCTGACTGGAAAAGGGGAAACATAACCCCTATTTTCAAAAAGGGAAACAAGGAAGACCCACGGAACTACAGGCCAGTCAGTCTCACCTCTGTGCCTGGCAAGATCATGGAGCAGATCCTCCTGGAAACTCTGCTGAGGCACATAGAAAACAAGGAGGTGATTGGTGACAGCCAGCATGGCTTCACCAAGGGCAAGTCATGCCTGACAAACTTGGTGGCCTTCTACGAAGGGGTTACAGTGGCAGTGGACAAGGAAAGACCAACTGATGTCATCTACTTGGACTTGTGCAAAGCGTTTGACACTGTCCCACACGATATCCTGGTCTCTAAATTGAAGAGACATGGATTCAACAAATGGACCACTCGGTGGATAAAGAATTGTCTGGACAGTCGCATTCAAAAAGTTGTGGTCAATGGCTTGATGTCCAAGTGGAAAGCAGTGATGAGTGGCGTTTCTCAGGGGTCGGTACTGGGGCCTGTACTGTTCAACATCTTTCTTGGCGACATGGACAGTGGGGTCGAGTGCACCCTCAGCAAGTTTGCCAATGATACCAAGCTGTTTGGCGGGGTAGACACGAGATGCCATCCAGAGGGACCCGGACAGGCTGGAGAGGTGGGCCCAAGCCAACCTCATGCAGTCCAACAAGGCCAAGTGCAAGGTCCTACATCTGGGTTGGGGCAATCCCAAGCACAAATACAGGCTCGGTGGGGAATGGCTGGAGAGCAGCCCTGAGAAGGACCTGGGGGTGCTGATTGACGAGAAGCTCAACACGAGCCAGCAATGTGCTATCGCAGCCCAGAAGGCCAAACATATCCTGGGCTGCATCAGAAGAAGTGAGGCCAGCAGGTCAAAGGAGGTGATTCTGCCCCTCTACTCCACTCTGGTAAGACCCCACCTGTAGTACTGCATCCAGTTCTGGAGTCCCCAACATAAGAAGGACATGGACCTGCTGGAGCATGTCCAGAGGAGAGCCACGAGGATTATCTGAGGGCTAGAGCACCTCTCCTATGAGGAGAGGCTGAAAGAGTTGGGGCTGTTCAGCCTGGAGAAGAGAAGGCTCCGGGGAGATCTTATTGCAGCCTTCCAGTACCTAAAGAGGGCCTACAGGAGAGCTGGGGAAGGACTTTTTACTAGGGCATGTAGCGATAGGACGAGGGGGAATGGCTTTAAACTGGAAGAGGGCAGGTTCAGATTAAACATTAAGAAGAAGTTTTTCACTTTGAGGGTGGTGAGGCACTGGAACAGGTTGCCCAGAGAGGTTGTTGAGGCCCCACCCCCGGAGGTGATCAAGGCCAGGCTGGACATGGCCTTGGGCAACCTGGTCTAGTGAGAGGTGTCCCTGTCTATGGCAGGGGGGTTGGGACTCGATGATCTTCAAGGTCCTTTCCAACCTAAACCATTCTATGATTCTATGATCACTGAAACCTTATACAGTCTGTTAAGCATACATAGTTACAATATCAAGTCGTGTATAATCTAGTAAAGCACTGCAGTTCCATATAACAGTACTCAGATACCCCAGCTAATGCTCTTAGGCTAAGCACTGCCCTCCAAATGATTTACCTGCATTTTTTTTCGTCTAATTTGACAGAACAGACAAAAGTTGATAGAAGCACAATGTTATCTTTCTTATTCTAGAGATGTCAGTCTCAGCTGTGGAGATATTAAATGATTTGCCCAAATTCATGCCCACAGTTCAAGTCTGTGCTAGAGCCAAGAGAGCCTAGAAGTTCAGCCTGATGCTGTAGTCAGAGGAGTCTTTCCCTTTCCCTTTGTTCTTCCTATTAGCTTCGTTGTCTGCCCTGGCAATGCGAGGGAGAACTCCCTTCACCGTACCAGTCCAAGCACAGCTATCAGTGTTGGAAAGCATGTTACTTCCAGTATGAGAAATGGCATTCCTCAGTGTGCACATCCTTAGTGTGGTTAGGATTTCTCCAACATTGCCACAGCATACAGGGATCACTATAGAATCCTAGTTAACATTTAGCATATTTGTGGCTTACATTCAAAAGTAATTTCATAAGCGAAATGCAGTGAAAACTCTTGCAACCCCATGGATGCAGAATGTCAACATTTACAGTCAGCTTGTTAAGTTGCTGTCTCCATTTGTATTTTTCTAGTGAAGAGCAGTTTGGTTAAAATAACAAGTGACATGAAGCTTTTCTGAATTTAGAAAAGACTTGATGATCAAACATAAATACATGAACTATGAACTGCAGATATGCCTATCTGCCAGGAGAGGAAATAGAAATATTATGAGTAAGTCTATTCTCACAATTTTTCCAACCTACTAGATAAAATTTACTAGAAATTCAGAGGGAAGAAAAGAGACTATACCCCCAGAAATGTTTCTGTACTGCAGCAGAGTGCTTTGTCAAAAAGGAATAGCTGGAAGCCCTGAGAGACAGGGCTAACATCCTACAGTATCGTTCAGAAACAAAAAGTAATGGCTCAAACTCTGTTTTCTGTAAAGAGAATAAATATTAGAAAACAAATAAGCTGTCTAGTTATTACATTATAAAATAGATAGCAATGATAGCTTTTTGGGACTCCAAGCATTTACACTTTTTTCTTTTGATTCTGATACTGCCTTTAGATAGGTGTCTAAGAAGCCTGGCGTGAATGTTTTCAGTTAAGGTGTTTTTTTCTTCCAGTTGTCTAAGCATAGTGGCAATGAGCATGGCTTTCTTAAATATTATTCTTGGTGCACATTTTTCATGTTAGTTATGCACCTAGAGCATATCCTATGCTATAACATATAATGCATTTTTAGTCCACATGGATCACAGCTAGTTGGGGATTTGAAGACTGGGGACAGCCTTGGTTGTAGCGCAGTGACCATGAGATGGTGGAATTCTGGATCTTGAGAGGAGGGAGCCAGGCAAAAGCAAGATCACAACCCTAGACTTCAGGAGAGCAGGGATCTGCTTGGAAGAATCCCATGGGATGCAGTTTTGGAGAGAAGAGGGATCCAGATGGTTTCTGGATGGTTTCTTTTCAAGTGTCACCTCCTCCAAGCTCAAGAGAGGTCCATCCCCCTGAGAAGGAAATCAAGTAAAGGTGGCAGGAGACCACCTCAGACAGGGTGCATATATGACTTACTGAAGATAAAATTGAGCTTCATCTCTCAGATCAAAAGTATTACCTGCAAAAATCTGCCAGGGGTCTCAGGGTTTTCAAGTGAGATTGCACCCCTGTCCATGAGCTCAGGAGCCCCATTTCAGCTCAGCCCAGGGCCTTCAGTCCCTGCCCTAGTGATGCCGTAGGAGTGCTGGTCTTGACCTCTGCCACAGCTCTCGTGGCACCCTGAAAGGAGGTTCTAATAGAAGTAAGGTTCCTAAATATATCTTAAGCAAGGGAAACATAGGACAGGCTAAAAGTCACCCATCCACAAAGCTAAAGTCCAAGTTTCTCTGAGCACAAGCTAAGAAAGAATTGTCTTAGACAATGACGAAAAGAAGTATCTTGAAGAATGTGTAGGGTCATACTGCAATGTACCTGTGAAAAAGAATATTCTCTCTGGTGTAAATATTCTGGGAAATTTATTTCTCTCTGGGAATACTCTGGTATAAATCAGAATCCATGATTTTATTGGAGTAATGTTAATTTGTACCAGGAAAAAATCAGTCCTTTTATAATTGTTAGAGGGAGAAAAAAAGCTTACAATATTCAAAAGCAAGCAGAAAGTATTAGGTAATTCCTTGATTTTCTAGCACTTGTAAAACACTAACTAGACAGAAACAGTTAGTGATGGATCCAGCCTTAGATTTGGAGTCAGGAAACCCCTTAAAAAAAACACATAAATGAAGGCATTTATGGGAAACAGATGTACTAATGTACTTTGTGTTCACATGAAAAGCAAATAGATGCATGCAAAACAGTTAGGTCACTGCAAATTTAATTAATTTGTTTTCAACAACCATTAATTTATTTCCTTGGAATGAAGTCCAGTGTGTATCTTTCTTAGTGTCTTCTTGCATCATCCAAATTTTATTTGGCCTCTACATGCTGCATCCAACACCTTCCCTGCTAGGCATGCATCTGGGTTATTTATATTTGAGATATCAAGCAGCTGCTTCCGATTCTGGTCATGACTGACATTCTGTAAAAGGCAGCCACCCAAATTGTCCCTTCTCTCACTAATTCTAGCAGGAATGAAAAATATTTTGAGCTGATATACCTCCTATGTTTTTCTGAAAATTGGCCTCAGCCCTTTCTTGTTGCTCATTAAGAATTTCCTACATAAATTATAGAATGTCTTTCAGCCCTAACCCTGATAACTAGCTTCCTTGTTAACACCAATAAATGCAAAAATGAAAAAGGTCTATAAAGTAAAATCATCCTTAACAAGGTATTATGACTGTCTTCAGATATATTTTTTTTTCCAGATTTTCTGCCCTCTTGTGTCATGTTGACATACTGTACAGTTATTTATACCCATTTGCCAGCAAATCCAGATGGTTCTGTCCTGTATACACTTTGTAGTGATATGGGTAAACAGATGAAATGAAATGGATGCCTTCAGTACATTGAAGTTTCAAGGTTGTGAATTCAAACAAATGTCAATGATAAGCAATTTTTATTAACATAATGTAGCTTTGACAATGTGAGGAGAAGAGTAAGGTTGCTGTGGAAGTCATTAATTACTTTGAAAGTCCCTTGTATAGGTACATCAAAGGAACTGTCTGGACAAACTGTGTGCTTCCATCAAACCCGTCTCAGGGTTTCTGCTAGCTTCCTTGTCAGGTTGTTTTCCATCCTTCAGTTGTGATCTAGCTTGGAAGTTTGTTTTGCTTTGTAGTTTCCTCTAAGGTATTGGATTTGGTCCTTGTTAGGAGGAAAAAATAAAAATAAAAAATAAAGAGATCGATGTGGGGTTGTGCACTTCCCAGCATATGACCCGCTCTCTATCTCCCACTGACAGCCTCAGCACAATACCAAACACCTCAATTAGGTTGGCAGGGGAACTGGGACAGGGGTTCAAGGGTTCTTGAGCTGGATGATTATTGGGCTTCCTGGTATGTTTGTGTACTGTATTGTGCATAGCCCAGCTTTGGGATTGTACAGATGAGGAATTTAGCAAATACTCATGCAGGAACTAGGTGTGTATATGCTTTATGGCTTCTGCTTTCTTCTTCTGGCACATTTAGATTACATCTTTAGGTCTTCACTGTACTTCTTCAGTTAGTAGAAGAGATAGGGAAGTGTTTTCTGGCATATTGGAAGACTTGTGAAGCATCCATGGAACTTTTGGGGCAGTTGTACGGTTAGCATACTTTTCCCTGTGGCCACAGAAAATTGATGTGATATCCAAGGCAACGCCTTCCAGTCCTCTGTTCCAGCCAGAAGGTCAACATGCAGCAGTATCTTGCTTTTCAGGAAGTTGCCATGTAACTCCCCCTTGGAAAGTCTGATTTCCGTTAAGAATTTTATCAAGGCTTCAGGAAGGCAGAACTTCTCACAAACCAGAAATTCAAGGTTTTGATCTGACAAGCTGCATTGTGACAGCTGAGATGCAGATCAAATTATGCAAAGCAGTATTTTACAGAAGACCATACCAGAACAGAAGCTGTGCACATTTCAACTTTGTGTCTTCTAGGTCTTCACATGTGAGACCGAGCAGATCTGAACAATTCAAGGATCCAGTTTCTGAGGAAATAATAAGGCTTTAAAGAAAGATGAAATCTTTGCCAATGTAAAAGCCCTTGTTCTTGACTTAAGCAAAGGTTCTCCTCCATAACACAGTAGCTTTTTGCCTGGAGCAACAGTTACTATTTTAGTTCAGACCACCCACCCTCATCACAAGACCTAAGGATTTACAAATTTAGAAGAGCAATCACATAGGAAGGATAATACAGACCAAACCCTCCTGCAATAGCGAGACATTTTTCAGCAGACTAAGCCAGGAAATCAAGTATAAAACACAACAAAGCAAAAATAACACTACTGCAATAGCTGCTATAAGAATCTGTTTCTGCTTTCCAGAGAATACTTACTTGAAGAGTCCTGCAAGATAATGACTTTTTATTCAGCAAATACTTTTAATGTTCTAATCATGGTATTTGAAGATGGTCTACACAGAAGATGTCTAATTCCTCATTTCACCCAAACTTCCACTATGCTAATGACTGACAGACTCTTCCAGTGAAAGTTTTGGCCTAAATTCTCATTAGGCTCTAAATCCTCAGGTCCCATAAGAAACATGTGGCCAAACAGAGCCTTGAACCTGCTTTCTAAAATACAAAAAGCATGGTAGTCACAGAACCATCATTCTTCTTGGATCACGAACACATTGGAAATTTGATCCAGGCTTATACACAATATGATGTCAAAGGCAATTAAGCATTATCTTAAAATTAAACACAGTTCTTGGCCATTCTACAACTCAGTTCACAGAAAAAATATGGGAAACTGTAGCTGCATGTCTCATTAATGCACAATACTATAAGGGCTTAATCAGAAACAGGGGTAATGACTAGAAATTTTAAGGATAAATATAATATCTATTAAATCATCCATGACTTACATGTTCTGATCGGAAGATACAGATAAATGTGGTTATCTAATGAAGAACAGCCTACAAACTGTGTCAGGATTTTACCAAAAGACTTCAGTGAAAGCTGCTGAAACTTTGCCATTAACTTCACTAGGACCAAAGGATTACTCTCTTGTCTCCAATTACTTAAAATCAGTGTATATCCCAGAGGGTCCTACCTGCTTGGAGTTTGCCCTTAAAACCTCAGGAAGTAAATTGAATTGGAGAAGTTAACTGAATTAAGATAGTAGAATTGATCTGCCCCTTGGTCCTATATTTCTGCAACTCTACTGCAGTCTGTTTCATTACAGAAGAAAACAAAACTTCGTGCTTTGCTGAGGCTATGTACTGAATCACAAAGACATAGCAATTTAAAGGGTTTTTTATTGTATTGCACAAGATACCTATGCAATCCATGTATGTACTGTATTAAAGGATCCACATTTCCCAAAACATTGGCTGTTGCAGCACACATCACAAGCATTGTGAATAACCAGTGCCTTCTGCAAAAATTAAAATAACCAGTTGCAATTTTAAGCATGTGTGGCAATAAATGAAGAAAAAAAGCAAGGAGTATCAATACATATTTCTTTTCAAACACACAAATACACAATTTTCAGAAGAGCACCAATAATGCCAAGCAACTATTTTGATGAGATACTGTATGTGTAGGCTCTGCAGTAAAATGCCAATATGCACACAAAAAATATATTTCAACTTTTAAAATAATTTAACCATAATATCTTGCATGTGTTACCTGTTTACAACATATCATTTCATATACAATGTCAAGCCCAAGCCTCAACTTGTGTAAATTTGTGCATACTCATTTAAAGCAGCTGAGACTCTGGACTAAGTGTTCAAGCTGAAAAAGCCTTCAAATTGTTCACATCTGAATACAGAGCGGTAGTATAAGACTGAAAAAGCAGTTACAGTGAAGGTATAACAGAAGTGGTACTACGGAAAATGAAGAAAAACACTATCAAACCCTCAAACACAAGGTTCTAGAAAGAGGCCTACATGTAAAGTGATGTTGTAATAATTTATAAGAGTGAATAATTAATATCAGTCTCCTTTCTGACACTTAGAGATTCTCATCTATTCAGAAGCCTGTAGAGGTGAACTAACCAATGTCATGATCGTTATCATCCTCAAACTCCGTTTCTTAAGTTTCTGATGATTAATACTGGTACTTAAAAAAACATTTTATATTTGCTTAAAATTGTTATTAAAATTTACCTTCCTGATATGAGAATTTAGTGTAATAAAAATCATGAAAAACAATAGGTAAAAAAATAGTATTTTAAGAATATTTTTAGAAAACCCGTCAAACAACTGCAAATACAGCCGATTTTTAAGTGTCTCTACTTTTGAACTATGTGGTTTTTTGTTTGTTTTTCTTTAAGTGAATCACTTATAAAGAAGCAAGGGAGTACCAGTTCTAAGACTTATTCTTGTCCATTACATTGAGGACCTCATCCAAAAGTGAAGGTCCCAAGTCAAGTTGTAATGAGAGAAGAGAGCCTGCAAGATCTGAAAGAGATTCTTCTGACTTAGTCTTTGTCTTGGTTAGTTCACATGAAAGTCGACTGTCATCAAATAAATCAACTGTTTGCCAATCAGTGCATCGTTCAGAAGAGCTGGATGAGTGACTGTCTCTACCATTAGTAAAATGCGAAGAACAACCATTTTGCTCCCATATGTCATCTTTGTATGTTTCTCCATCTTCCATCTGTTTACCTTTTTCCTGTAATTTTTCTTCTATTACTGGCTCACAGCTAAGCCTAGGATTTCTTGATGACCTGATGGATTCTTGCTTTGAATTAAATGTCACCGGTGACAATAAGGGCAATGTAAGGGCTTGAGAACCCCCAATGGCAGGAAGGGAAATAGCATTTTTGAGCACTGGTGATGGAGTTTCTGTAAACATGGATTCAGAAGTGCTGTTTGCCCTTAAGAATTCATTGTGGCCACCAGACTGGCTAACTCTGGTTTCTCCTTCATTTCCAGGCAATAGCTCATAGTTGCCCTGCAAAAAGGAAATGTCTCCAAAAACATCATGTTGTCCCTCTTTTCCAATGTGTATGGTGTGACGAAAATCTCCAAGTGGTGGACTGATCATATCAGGAGATAAGATATCCCTTAGTTTGAATTTCTTCCCTTTCTTATTGTTAGCAGCTTTCAAGTAGATGGGTGTCTTGGCTGGCATCTTGCTTGTAGCTTCTGAGAGTGGAAGTTATTAAAAAAAAAAAAAGAGGAAGGGGAGAAGAAGCCTCTTACAAAGTCAGTTATTCTTGGGAGATCTTCAGCGTTATCAATGTTACATCATCATCTTGAACCACTGTAGGGTATGTCAAGGTGAATGTCTCTCACTGCAGATATTTCCAAGGTAGAACACAAGTTTCAGGTCAGCTAGCAACCAAATGCCCTGCTACATCCAGAACTTGAGAAAACCTGCATGGGATACAAAATCAGGTTATCATTAATTTATTTCTCATGGTTCATTCAGTCTTGTTTTTGTTTTTTTTTTTTTTTTTTTTTTAAAAAAAAAAATAGTAATGGTACTGAGAGTTCCAGCCTGCAGATTAGCTTTATGATGTTGCTTCCCTTCACTAGGCAGGATAAAAGAGCTTAAATTAACAAGGGCTAGCTAACCTTTCTCTGACTTCATAGCTTTTTTTGAAGTCAGGGTTTCTTAGACACGGTTGCTGAGCACAATTCATTTGATAAATATCACTATCTCAATCTTTCTTCTCCTTATTCTGGCATTCAAAATCCTGGCCTTTGACAGCACATGCAGAAACACATTTATAACATTCATCAACATTAATCTTTTGGTAGACCCAGGAAGATTGACGGAGTCATTCAGGAAACCTTTTGGAAATGGAGTAGACCACCTTGGATTCGAGAACTTCAAATACTGCCATTTAATGCTGGAATTCTCACAAACTCTCCCCAATAACATTTTTTATAATTGTGCCCATTTAAAAAGATAGTTTTAGGTACTTGAAAAAAGTGCTAGTCCAGGTCTTTACAATTAGTTAGAAACATGCAAATTCACGTGTCTTAGAAAAGACATATTCTTGTGACTACAATCTTTAGACTACAGGAATTCTCCATAGCAATTAGTTATAGACTAGCTCATGAATTATGTAGGCCATGAGGCCGTGGTGACTCAGAGTTGCTCTGAGCAACCAAATGAAACAGTGTTTGCAAACCAAGTCATCCTATTAGAATGTGGTCTCTGAAAAGTCTGATAAAGCAGCCCACAAAGGGCTAACAGGCCACTGGGCCAATAAGTTATGGAAAACCACTCTTCATTATGCTTTAGTGTATTTCTTCCTTACAGTACCAGTTCCTGACTCTTGAGCAATCTCAGAATAAATCTGTTTTTCTCCTGGACATTTTTGTACTTTCCCCTACTAAGTCCATAGACCACCAGAGCATCACAGGTCATTCCTCCCCACCAGAATGCTGAGCCACAAATCCCTCACGCTCTGTCCATCACCATCCTCACTCTGTAAAGGAGCTTGCAGTTTTTGCACAGACAGACTGTTCTATGCAATAAGTGAAGGGAAGCTGTCTGTAACAAGGGCTACTTTTTCTGCCTTTTATTCATGCCCCAGCAGATATTTTCCTTCATCAAATTAAGCCTACTAAGAATCGCCACTTTTAAAACTTTGTACTCTATGGCTATACAGCCAGAACGTCAAGAAGTATTTAAGCATTTTCACAAATCCTTTAACCTGAGTAATTAGTTTTTACAGTGGGGTACTTATCTGTGCATCACAAGGGGAACTGGGAATCTAGCCAGGCTAGTATTTTGGTTTTTTTGATTCCCACCAGATATCTACTGCACTTCTGATATTGTTGAAACACTGTCCCCCAAAAGTACAGACATAAACAGATGAAATCTGTCCTACAAAATAAGCTCAACGTTCAATAAGTTATGAGGACATTTTATACTTTTAAGCTCAATTTTGAAAATGCAATTGATTTCATCAATCAGTTAAAAGCACTTCAAAGCTTCCTTCTACACAACAAAACGGTAATTCACTAGGATCTACAGAATACTAGAAGATTCCCATTGCATACCAAAATTCCACCAACTGAAGTCCATGTCAGTAATGTAAGATACAAAAGTAAGTCCTCAATAAGATCTCTACTCGTGCCACATGCCCTGGGAACAGAACTGATTAGTCAACACGGTTAACTTTCGGTTTGAAACTGAAAAATTCACTGCATTGTTTCTCCCCGATTATCATTCTACCCAAGCAATCCACTTAGCTAAAGAAAACGTCCTCAACTCTAGAGAAGACTATTCTTAGCAAACAAAGTCAAATGGTGAGGTTGTTTTATGTTTATCTAATGAACACAGCTCTATCTCACTTCCCAGGAATAACAGGCCAAATTCCCTCTGATCCCAATTCCTCATTCTTTCATATGTTTTCATCTGGAATTACTGGCAATGTAGTATCAATGTGGTCCAAAGTCACGTCTGTCAGTCACTAGTTTAAAAATGAAAGACAAATCCTTGTCTAGTCAAAGCTTTCATGGCTTCCACCAGTTTGGATGTGTATCAAAAGCCATTATCACCCAAACTCCACAAGGAGATTTCAAAGAAACCTGAAGGACACAATGAAACATCTGAACATCAAGAAATACTAAAGTCAAGTGTAAAATAACTTTTAATATAAATAATCAATTTTGACACACAGGAAGAGCACTGTATATTATTTAGCTCATAGCTCAGGAAGAAAAAAAAAACAAACAAAAATACAATAACCTGAAACAGAGCAAACTTTTGGGCATCCAGATCTCCTTTAGTTCTTGCACTATGGCAGAGCCCCAGTAAGGGGCAGTGTAAAACCACACTACCTCAGAGGATGCTGCAAGAGACTCCGTGTCAAGAATTATAATCCCTCTGTGTACAGCAGTCCCTGCAATTGCAAAGGCCTTGCCTTCCATATGGCCAGTGCAAGAGGCTTTACATTTGAAGACAAAAACTTTCACAATTACATGCTTACTGCAAGCATCATTTTCTCTGCTGAAACCAAAGGCTACCCTTGCTGCAGATTTCACTAGCCACTCTATTGAAAATCTGCAAAGTACACGTTGTAAATAAAAAAGATGAAAGTTCCTCCTCAACGGACAGACTTTCCACATACAGCATAACATAGGCTTTGGAGCAACTGTACTTTGTTTCTGCATACCTATCCCTCTTTGTCAACTACTGCCCAAAGGAGTACAGACTTTAAGCTACAGCTGAAATGTCATAAATCTGGAAATATTCATTTAGCCTAAAATACTGTTGTTACTCATATTTCATTTACAATTAAACAAGGAAGAACCTATATCAATATATAATGTGGTTTAAAAAAACAAAATAGTTCTTTTAGTAAGAAAAAAATTTTAAAAATCCAACTTTGGCAAATGAAGAAAGGCTTAACGAGATTAAGCCTCCAACTCACCTCCTGCAAAACTAAAAAAATTAGTCCACGAAATTTTCACAAGGACCTTACACACTCCCTGCACTCATCAAGATTTAATGAAACCACCAGTACACACAGGCTAAGAGAAGGAACAGAACACACTCCAGTCTCAATACCAGGCCACACAGTAGAGTTCACCTTGTCTTAAAATAAGACCTTTTTCTGATCTTGCTGCTAAAAAAATCTCTGTTTTGACTAATTTCAACTCAGTAACAAAGTGAATGTATAGCCAAACTGGAAAGCTGAATGAGAAATTATCAGAAAACCAAATGCATAACCAAAAGTCCACAGTCCCAGACTGCCAGTCTACAGTGGAAGACCTTAAGAGAAAAACAACATGAAAGGATTTTTCTTCCAGTTGAAGAGATATCCCTCTCCTAACAAGATTCAAGCATGAGCCAAGCCAGAGAAACTTCAGCCCAGTGAAAAGTAAAGTTTTAGTTTGGCTGTAACACTTGCTCATTTTCATTCCTATCACTTCACACTCTCATATAAGTGTTTTGCTTGGTAACAAAGACTAATATTTTCAGAGGCACTTCTCAATCTGCCTTGCGAACCTTCTGTCCACTCAGCAATCATCACCTTCCACGCAGCTCAAAGTTTTCCATGGATGCCTTAGACTGTGGAATAAACGGTTTTTAAAGGACAGACTATCAGCAAATGTCTCAAAAGCTAAGCTTACAAAGACAGAGGCAAATAATGGTCAAGGTACAAAATTTTATTTGTGTGCAAATCCCAAGAGACCTAGATCCTTAAGCAGTGTCTTAGGCAAAGAAACCATAGAATGACAGAATTGTCTAGGTTGGAAGGGATCTTGAAGATCATTGAGTCCAACCATCAACCTAACACTGACAAAACGACCACTAAACCATGTCCCTAAGCACCACATCTACCTGTCTTTTAAACACCTCCCAGGATGGTGATTCCACCACTTCCCTGGGCAACCTGTTCAAATGCTTGACAACCCTTTTGGTGAAGAAATTTTTTCCTAATACTCAATCTAAATCTCCCCTGGTGCAACTTGAGGCCACCTCCTCTTGTCCTATCACTTGTTACTTGGGAGAAGAGAGTGACATGCACCTTACTACAACCTCCTTTCAGGTAGTTGTAGAGACTGAGAAGGTCTCCCCTCAGCTTCCTTTTCTCCAGGCTAAACAACCCCAGTTCCTTCAGCCCCTCCTCATAAGACTTGTTCTCTAGACCCCTCACCAAATTATAGAAAGAAAATCCTATTTACACTGGGCAAGACCAGATGCAAGTGTGTGCTCTGGGAAGCCTGTGGGCTTTCTACAGGACAATCCCTCGCCTTACACATCATTGGCTAGAAGAATGTAAACTTTAGAGAAACCCATTTCCAAAGCATTGTTTAAAATAGCATTGAATTACCTTGTGGAGCAAGTCACTACGAGAAAACAGAGTCTGCACGTTGTCTAAATATCCAAATGAGAATACAGTAACCCAGCAAAAGACAGACACAAACTGCGCAATAAGCTGCTGCAACTTTTCTATACAACAAAGTATCTGCAAACGTAGAAGAATTAGGCTTCAGGGGTTCATTTCAGGTAGCTACCAGCAGCTTTCAGCATCACAAACAAACTGTTGAGAATGTCCTTGTCAATGCTGTTACTTTCACTATGCCTGAAACATCAGTGCAAACCATGTTTTTACTGGTTTTGTAACAGGGGCTTGAACTCATGCAGTCATGATTCCTGAATGCTGGTAAAACAAACTCCCAGTATAACCAAGTTTTCAGGTACAAGAAAAGCAGCAGATTACGCACCATAGAGCTTACCGCTTGTGTTCTTGAGGACTTAGGTGTCCATATCAACTGCCAGCCTCTGAAGATGAGAGGCCACGAGCCTGTCCACTTCTACACCAGGTCACCAGTGAGCCTTTGCTTATAGAGCCACCGCCTTCTGAGTAGCTTTAACCAAATCAGGTGGTAACACTTCTCCCTCCAGATTGTTCATTTAAATTTACCTTGTTTATAAGAGGTCCAATCTTTGAATTCCTCTGTATTAAAGTCAACTTCCCTGATCAGATTAGAAGTCCTCACTCCTTTGTTTCCCCCTCCATCAAAGAATTTGCTTCCTTCTGATTAAAGCTACAGATTTAATTACTTTACAAAACCAAACAGGCTAATCACACTTTAGCTCAACTAATTTTCTCAAACTGCACTCAACCTACTTTCCTAGATCAAATCTAACCTATTTTATTCCATTATCACATACACTTTTTAGAAAATGAAGGAAAAAAATAATCCCAAATCCTTCCCACAGCTACAGGAACACAGGTCAAGAGAGGACCCTGTGATGCAGTTCATTCATTTCTGCAACATTCTGCAAAGATTCAGATGCTTTCTGCTAGTCCTGGAAGATATTTGTCCACCTGCCTCTTAGAATTCCCTACAGGTGCAGACCACATGCATTAATTTACTTCACAGAGACTAGTCATCAGAGAAGATGCACCTAAAGTCTTCCCTGCTCCAATGTGGGCCCTGAGGAATACAGTTCATTATTTTATGCATTCTACATCTCCTTTCAGCCTTTTCCTCTTCAGATTAAACACCACAAATATTTCAGTCTTTCAACACAGGTCATGTTTTCTGGAGCTCGGATAGCTTCCCCCCAACCTCCTTTTCTGGTCTTCCTCCTCTGGGCTCAAGTCTTTCTTTAAATATGCCCAAAAGCAAACACGATATTCAAGCTGAGGTGTCATTTTCTCTCAATAGAGTGTCTTCATTTTTCTTTCAGCATCACAGCATTGTTAGCTTATGTTTAGTTTGTGGTCCACTAAAAACCTAGCTCCTTTAGCTAAGAACTGCTGTCTAGCCAGTTATTCTACTTCTTGTTCTTGACTATGCCTCTGTAGCACAGCCTCCGTACTCACTGCATGGCATTCTATGCATTTCAAAAAATTCAAATTGTCAGGATCACTTGGAATTTTAATCTTGGCCTCTGCAGCATACAGGTTTAGCATCACCTGTGGATCTAATAAGCACACTTTCAAATCAGTCATGAAAATATTGTGTCATAACAGAGATGGAAGATAGCCCTGCAGAGTTCCACCTGATATCTCTCTCCAGATAAACAGTGGCTAAATACAGATATCATAATGAATGACAAGGAAGGCTTGGAAAACTTCAACTATACACTAGCTGTGGAGAAATAATTAAATAAAAAAAAGCCAATCAGACAAAAGAATTCATTATCAGTCGTGTTTGGAAGGGAAAGTGAGAGAGACCTGTAAGAAAAATCATATAAGGACACATTTCCATCTCCCTTGCTATAAACACTTCTTCCCAGATAAATCAAAGATAAATAGTACACTAGCTGTGAGCAGTCCACCTGAAGAAGTGTTGATTGTCATTAAGTGTAAGCACAGACAGGGACAGGCTGCGTACAGTGTCTTTCTCTCCAGGTATCTTCCATTTCTGCAGCACCCTCCTCTTTCCCTCCCTCCACTAAAATGTAGGTTCATGAACAAAGAAAAACCATGTTCCCGAAAGGATTTTTAATTGTTGACTCCTTTAAATCTTGCCACCTTTCCCTGCATAGTACCCTTTCAAATGGATCAAGCCAGAGTAAATCATATTAACCAGGGAACACCTTCAATTTTAAACCATTAAAGTACTTGTGCATTATGTTGAAACGAATGAGGTATTTCACCTATTTATGAGTTGTCATTTTAGCTTCTAAGAAAAGGAAATAAAGGAAAGCCAACCTGGTTTAAAAAAAAAAATAATCATTTTCACAGTGCATTGTATCCTTCAAACAGCTGCATCAGCACAGTAGGAAGGAGCTGCTGAAGTTATCTAATTTGGGGCTACTGTCTAATTTGAGCAACTGGCCCCAGTCTCCACTTATTTTGTTCTGTATCAGTCTGTGAGACTACAAAGGCCCTTTATCAACCAGTAACATTCATCCCTGTTAAGGTACTTGAATACTTAACCAAGTTGTTTCTCTGTCATCTTTTTTGATCGAAGTGAACAGGGGGAATTCCTCATGTGGTGATGGTGGGGGAGTAATTTTAAGCCTTCAAATACGTCTCTCTCTCCTTTGAACCCTCTCCAATTTTCCAACATCCTTTTCAGAGCAGATCAGAATTAGTGACAACATTTCAATATCATTCTCCCTAACAGCATATACAAAGATAAAAATCGCTACTTTCTTGCCATCCTTGCTGCCTTGTTTATAAACAAGATCATATTTCTGCTTTTATCTTCACCATCTTACAACAGGAATTTTCCTGTATTTACAGGTAGTATTACATTACAAACCATTTAGAGTTCTTGTGATGGTATAACAAAAATGAGTTCTCCAAGCAGAATAAACTATATTGGCAAAAGTAAAAATTTGTTATCACTGCCATTTCCTGGTTTAGGGTGGTCATCCCCATTCTATTTTTTAGGATGAAGATATAGGTACACTAATTTAATCAATAAATTTTGCCAGTACAGCCAATGGTGGTGCCCATATTACACTGTTTGTCCAGTAAGACTCTGTTCCTTGGGGGGTGGGGAAGCTTTCCAAGCTATTATTCTCCAGCAAATAAACTGGATTTATATTTTTTAAGATAAAAATCAAGGCCATACTTCATAAAGAAAAAACATTTTATTTGAATGTGCTCAAGCTGTCAATCAATAAATCAGTTGAGATTTCTCCATCTTTCTCATCATTGATATACTTCCTCACCAATCTCCATCACCTGCAAATTTGTCCTGCAACAATTCTACACTTATTTGCAGGCTGCTTGAAAAAATACTATGCAGCTGAAAGCTGTATAAAAAGATCTCTCCGTTATTTCAATAGAAATACACCCCTCTGATGCTGACTTCTTTTTGACATTTACTCTGAGATTCTAAATGTTTTTAATACAAGCAGAGAACTAACGTTTTAAAAATCTGGCTGGCATGCAATATTAAGTCAAATGCCTTACAGAGTCTGTTTTTGCAGTTGTGCTGTTGACCACTCATTAGAATGTCTTAAATAATTCCCACTTTTTTTTCAGTCAAGAAAAAAAAAAATTCACCTTCCATGTTTCAGTCACAGCTTGCTTTCAACTTTGAAAAGTTAGCCTCTTTTCTAGGATAATAAAAACCTTTTTTCTTTTCTTCTCCAGAGACAGGAATGTAATGAGCTCACTGTATTCTGTTGTTTGGCTCCATGAACTGAAAAAAGTCCCTCTTTATTACCTTCTCCTTAGCTTTGTTGGCTGGTACATTCATACATACAGGTTTAATACCATATAGTTCAGTTTTATCATTGGCTTTCAAAAGTTGGGTGAATGCAAGACCATGCAGATTTAGGCATAGGTACATGTCAGTACAAAGTCTAGCACCTTAATCCATGCAGCTGGTGAAGGTGAGGTTATGCTACGTCAGACAGACTGTGCACTGAAGCACAGTCACACATTTCCTCCTACAAAGCCAGGAGACCAGATGAGCAAATAGCGGGGGACCATAAACTCCTAAGCCACAAGATGAAGAGACTTAAACTTGTCCATACATTCTCTTTGTCCACAGGAAAACCACTGTGAAATTGGACAAAAAAAAAAAAAACAAAAAACAAAAAAAACCCAAACAAACAAAAAAAAAAACCAACCAAAAAACAACAGACCATAACCTGACACTATGTTCCACCTGAAATATTGGCTAACTGCTCTGGTTTAAGTCTCATCTGCTGAGGGAAAAGAAAGGAACAGTTTTTAGCCAAAGCAGCTGCCTGATGCAGCTCAAGGCACGTTCATGGCTGGTATTGCCATATGGAAGAACTTGGGAAGATGTGGATTGAGGCAGGCAGTACTGCGCATTTTGATGTCAGCCAGCACTCTATCAGTTTAAGTGGATTACAAATCCACACCCTTTGTAATTCTGAGCAGGTTAGCATAGATGGCTTTCTCTTTTGACACAGAGGGTGTAGTTCCCCAACCCGGCTCTGCCCTCAAAGCTGGTTTAAGAGCTTCCCACCCTGAATTCCTCACTCTTCGCTGCTGGTTCCCAGTTCTGCGCTGCAGTTCCTTGTACCTTCCGTGGGCAGGCAGATCTACAAGCCACATTGCAAACCCATCACAGCAGCAATTCTCCCCACTGACTCAGTTTACAGTAAAGGCTTACGAACAGCTGCAGTGTGACTGATGGCAATGCTTCAAGAAAGTTCAAGCCCAATATAACTGTTGGTGTCAGAAAGGCATTCTCCTCTTCGCCCCTGCGTGCACACACTTGACCCCTTATAAGCCAGTTCATCAGACTGAACTGAGTGAAAACTAACTAGGAAAGGGGTGTAAAATCACAAGACTAGGAGAGAGGCTGCTACTTTCAGCTGCAGCAAGTCACTTGAATGGCTCAGCTGTCTCATGAAACATCATTAGAGAGCAATGAGTCCTGGTAGAAGGGATGGACAATTCTTAACCAACTCTTCTGCAAGAAAAAGTGTCCATGGAATTACTTGCAGATTTTATTAACTTCTGATGCAAAAATGGCTTGGTAGCTCCACTAGCTTCTGCCTTAAGGTTCCCAAGGCTGCTGTCATGTTGAAATGAAGTTTTTCCAACTATAGTTATGATACTATTATTGCTATTTTTTTTAAAAGGATCCCTAGATTAACATTTCCTTAACTGGTAGCTCCTGACAAAAGGCAATTTAAAATAAAAGCATCTTGCAAGATCCCAATCAAAAATAATAATGAAAAAAAACAAAACAAAACAAAACAAAACCACAAAACACACTGCCCTGAACTCCCCACCTCCAATTCTCAAATACGCTTCATCTCTAAGTCAAATATTCTTTATCGTCTCCTTGAAGCACACATAGGCATATTATAATCACCAGTTCTCCTATTCAATTCTCAAAGCATTTCACTTGAAATAAGTATTTACCATCTTGAAGTGGCTGATAAACCAGGTTTAAAACAAACTTGAAGGCCAGAGAGCCCTCTATATGCAAAGGCTAACAATGAGGTAGAGGTAAAAAGCTACAGGAAAATATAAAGTTGCACAGGGCCTATTTGTTTTATTACATAGAAAAAGGATGAACCCTCTGCTCTGTTGCAGTTCTTCCTCCTTCAGAGAGTTGAATGGTTATCAAGATGAGATCAAAGAGCATGGGGTTAGGGTAGACAGAAGAAAGGAAATTCTTCAGTGGATTACAGAAATCTTCACTGAATTTCTTTTTTGGTCGAACTCGCCCTCTTTAAGGAATGGGGATGAAATCATGGAGTAAATATGACTTCTAAAATTGTGTTACCGATATGCAATTCAAACTAGATTGTTAATACAACTAAAGTAACTGTTTTATCATCCTTACATGAAATAAAAGGAAAAAAAAAATAGAAATTACATCTTCACTGTGAGTTTATACTATACTCCTAACAAAACAACTCCAGTATTTGAAGGCACCATTTCAGCAGAGGTAAGATTCTGGAGGAATAAGTGACAACTGAAAGACATGTCATATGTCTCTGTTCTGCTCTGCAGCATGTCAGTGACACCTGTGATGTACCCCAGCTGATAGGGATGCATCACACTGGACAGCAGGCGCAGGGGTCCCCACTTCCTCCTGAGAGCTCTCTGCCACAGACACTTAGTTCTGTTAACTTGAGTTGCTTGTACTAGATTGATCAGACTTCTTTTTTCTCAAATATATCAAGTATTATCAGAGTGCATTTGGTCTCTGTGCCAACAGTTGTATTTCACTACTGCTCTTAAAACCAGGCAGAGTTAATCAGTTTAATTTGAAAGAAATTAATATACTCAGCACTCGTACAGAGGTATACTGTCTGAACATTCAGAGTGGCACAGTGGTAATTCAGTACTAAAGCTAGTTTACTGATTAGTAGCTGTTATTTCTTTCAAACTCTAAACCCCATCTATTTAAACTGTCTGAGATACTGCTGTCTCAAATCCCACTAAAGCTAGCTTCTTAACACTCAGGGTTTTACCTCGCTAGTACTCAGCACCTATCTTCCCATTACTGCATCCATAATTCAAAAGATAAGTATAGCTCTAAGACACAGTTTAAGCCGAATGGCGAGTGAGATGACAGCATCTGTATATAGAGAAGACTGGACCTTGAGCTTGCATGTGCAGGCAACGTGACAGAATAATTAAATGGGTCAGGGAAACACGCTGTATGCAATGAACCCAAGCAGACCTAGTGTACTGCAAGTCAAGTCCTGTCCTTTGCAGCTTTCTGGAAAAGCATTTTGCAGACGTTCGTGTTCTCTCTGCACTCTGCAGGGGCTACTGCTTAGAACTTTGCCTTGAGACTGCAAGAGAACATAAATCCCTCTGTTTAAAGGTCAATATTTCAAAATGCTCCAAAATGGACATTTTGTTTTCAGAAGTAGTGTCAAGGGAAAGCGTATTGGCGGCAAAAAGAAAACTTCTAGTAGGCAGTCACATTAGGGTAATGTAATCATGACTCATGCTCCTCACCCATTTCCTGACTAGGGCTGTGCATGATCAAAAGAAAACCAGCCACAATAATGCTGCTGCTCGTTAATGTTAGCTAGCCTGAAAGGATTACAGACTACCAGAAAACAAACTCATTGCAGAGTATCCTATTTAAAGCCTGGCATAAATTGGCACTGACAAACGCAGTGGTGTAATACCATATTCAACCAAAATAACAACTTGCCTTTGTTGCGAGAAACAAATTACAACTTTTTACGATGAGTTCTCCTACCTGAACAAAGCCTCTCACACACCTTAAAACACTGTAAATCCTCAGGGTGTGTAGAGAGAGGGAGGGGAATATCCAATTGCTACTCAGTATATAAAGAAATACAAGATAGAGGGCCCTTTTAAAGAGCATCACAGAAAACTCAGACTGGTATAAAACAACTACCTCCTCCCCAGAAAGGTTGTAAAACAACACACGCCCCAAAGCATGAGTTGAGCCTAAGTGGCTGTCACCTTATAAGAAAGGCACTGCAAGAGGCAATTTCTGTCTCAGTGTTCAATCCTGTTGGGCAACTTGAGTGAAGCGTGCGCCTAATGATGCAAATTGATGTTCATTTATATAGCGTTCTTCAGCAGAAAACAAATTTCAGATCCTTGTTGGGGCCTTGGTCACATTTAATTTGTTCCAAAACCCACATTAATGAAAACCCCAAAATTAATCAGATATTTCAACAGAAACTAGGCTAGACATTAGGTAACACAGATGACAACACCCAGCTGCACCTCTCTGCAGCCCTTACTGGCTAAATAGAATCATAGAATCATTTAGGTTAGAAAAGAACTTTAAGATCACCAAGTCAACTCTTCTCCCCGCCTTCTACGCCAAAAGCAGAGCCCTGCATTTGCAGGTCCCTTTCACTCCCCTTCACAAATGCCAACTAACTGCTAAACATGCTCCTCAGCACCAGTCACTGTGTTCCTTATGCTACTTTGACAAGGGAGATCAAAGGGGAGAGAGATCCTGCAGTTGATCATTAAATATATAATTTATTGCCAAAACCATTGTCCACAGAATGAAGACCCATCAGCAGCGGCACTCCACTCCCAGGTTATTGAGGAGACCTATAACAGGTGTCTGACAGCCAAGTTCATCTTGAACAACCTGGCTTTTTAGTAATGCCTCAGCTTACAGACATTCTGCCCCTAACATAAGGCAGAGTACTGGAGGATAGGTAAGAGAAACAATCAGTTGCACAAGGTACAAGTTACCTCTAGGTCTGACTAAACCAACGTCAGCTAAATATACTAAGGTTTTACCTTAGGTTGCACTAACTACTTCAAAGTTGAGAGAAGCTGGTTCTGAAACACAGCACACATATACCAAGGCCTTACACTGCATTGTGATGCTTGCTGCTAGACTGTTACAGCTCTGCTTGGTCATCACGTCTTATTTATACAAATCTAACAGCAGAGAAATGAGGTGCAGCAACCCCTTTGGGCACGGATGCACCTCTCTCTTGACCAAGAACAAGCTGTTACCGCATGCTGCAAGTTGTTCATGTACCAGTTCATACAGCTGGTATGGAAGGCAGTGGAATGTAGGCAGACAAATAAGAGAACATAATTTGGGGACCAACTTTCCTGTGTAAAGGGCACATTTATTTACTTAATCCTTTAATAAGTAGGTAAGATGAACTTCTGCCTTTACTGAAGGCTATTTAAAGTAAATTTCTAATGGCTCTTGTAAGCTCCAGGGAGTCCGAATTCAAGTCATGGGAGAAGTGATATGTTGCTTAGTGTGGTTTGCCATCCTTTGGAAATTTAAGAAAAGGTGACACACTGTACAGCCCAGGACAGACATCTGCAGTGCTGACAAAAACCTCTGCTCACTAGAAACACTAGAAAAAACAACCCCAAAACCCCCAAAGCCAAAACCAACCAAACAAGAAAACAAAACACAGCTATGACAAGAAAACCACGCCAACTCAGAAAACAAAACCAATGTAAAGATGGTCAGGATCCAAGCCATACAAGTTAGTGGCCAGGTATTCCTGACCTCCTTAGTTTAAGGAAGGGGAGCAGAAACTGAGGTCAATTTCTTTGTCCTGAATGCAAATCCAAACCACATCCAGAAAAAAAATCCCCCATATAATACTGTAAAAATGCATCAGGATTGCATTAAATTAAGGCACGGTGTGGTGCTCTCTTCTTTTGTAGAAGTCCATACTGTTACTTTTAACAGAGATAGCCTCTGTGGAAACACGAGAAAGCAACACACTTTAGCTCCCTGAATTACAGAAGAGCACATGGCCGGAGACAGTACACTAAAGAAATTTAAGAGGGAACTTGCATCCAAGGAAGGCATCATCATCTTTGTGTTGCTGCTTCAGTACTGGACAGGAAGAAATTAATGGATAATGTAGGTCCCATTCCACAGACTCTCTGGGTATAGCTCATATGGGAAAGGATAGGAATATCCTAACCAGAATATTTTGAAACACAGTCCCAGCAAAAGGTACGTACAGTAACTTCTAGAAGTAAGATGATATTACCAAACTCGCATTCCTTCTTTTCCTCTGTACGTGGGCGCTACCTGGATTCATCAGAGGTATGCTCCTTCTGGCTGCAGAAGCAGTGGGACAGCATACTTGGGC
The DNA here is from genome assembly GCF_965231255.1 of Vanellus vanellus. Classification (NCBI taxonomy): domain Eukaryota; kingdom Metazoa; phylum Chordata; class Aves; order Charadriiformes; family Charadriidae; genus Vanellus; species Vanellus vanellus. Next base: position 37,785,737 of record NC_138907.1, read on the forward strand.
TCCGAGGAAGGAGCCCAAGGAAATCCTTACTGGAGGAAGTTGTTAAATTGTTCAGCTATAAAGATCCATGTTAGAAATAGTTCATCAACACCTCTATTGCTGTAGGCCTATGCATCTTAAGTTAAACCACATCCTTGGGGAAAATGGGATGTTGTTTTGTTTGGTTAAATTCTCTCAGAACACAGAACGTTAAATATGGGTTATCTTACAATAATTCAAATTAAATATATGTATTTTCTTAAACAAAAATCCTGCCATAGACACTGCTATTAAACTCTTGCCATTCCTGAAAAGACCATAATCCATTCACTTCAGAGCAGGAAGACAGAGACAATTTAGCATGGGAAGAGAAGAAAAGCCCAAACAACAGTGAAAAGAGAGAAAAATCTACACCCAATCAGGAAACCAAAACTCTCCAAATACAGCACATTAGCAGCTTGCATTAGAACAGTTAACTTTTAGTAGTCACCAGGTTCCCAGGTTAGTGGCCGCTGATTAAGAAAGTTCACACCTCCCAAAGTGAGTGTTTCAGACTGTTTGAAACAAGGCAGGCAGTTTCACCCGGGGTGCCAACACGGGCTGAAAGAGGATCACATCTTAAAGGTGAAATCTCAGTTTTAAAACCCAAAAATATTGCAAATACCTGAAAAATCCAGAGAGACTCTTTTTATCTCCCTTACGTTTTGGTTGTTACACTCCCAGTGACTTACTATCCAACAAGACAAACTGAGTGCTGCTTTAGAACTTGATTAAGCAACTAAATAATGAAATTCCCTTCATACCTCTTGCTAGTCACCTTTCTTAACCAGCAGACACCTAAATACTCTTCTTGGGCTTTCCACTGAAAGGCTGTCATTTATTAGGCACCTGGAAACAGCCATTTGCTCCTTGGTCAAACTTAGCATTCATGCTCTCAGAGTGCAACAAAGAGTTTACCAATATAATGACTATCTTGGTACACATGCTGGATTTGGAAAGCAACAACCCCTCATCCCAGGAAGTACAACCTTCTTTTTCCTAGAATATTCCAATATTAAATGCAAGAATGAAACAAAATTAACATGTTGAAACATTGCAGCAGTTAATGGCTACTAATGACACTTTTCAGATAATGTTGGCTGGTTTTTAAGCTAAGTTTTAGTCCACGTCTTTTCTCTCTCTCTGTTAGCAGTAATTAAACCAGTGTAATCATTGGAGGCTATAACTACTGCAAATCGTATCAGAATCAGGAGTCTTGCTTTACCAAATAGATGACAAGATAACAAAATCAGTACATCTGCAATGGAAGGATAGGTCTGTACAACACCCAATATACACAGTTCCTCTTCTGCCCAGTATATCTACTCAAAACCAAAAGAATAATTTGGGTTTTTTCCTGTAATGGAATCTCAGAGTAGATAAATTGTGACTTCTTATACACCAGCTTAATATGCCTGATTTCATAGGCGTTTCTCCCCCTTTGTATGCCATAAAAGGTAGTGTCTCTCCCAAGTCAGAGTGATGTCACAAAGATAAGTTGTGGCATTATTTTCTATGGGCATTAGGACTGGCAAGGGCTTTCTGCTCAGCAGAATGACATTCAACCTGCATTGTCAGTGGATACTCTGAAACTCTTTGCCTTCAATTCATCCATTTAGGTTGGAGTATTACCCTAGAATGATCTGCAGTGACTGGGGCTGGAGGGAGGAGAGGAAAATTAACGGATAGATAATGGAAATGAGGGGAAGCAAGTGATCTTGATTAGCTGATATCTGAACATCAGCAAGCCATTTGAGTTTTAACAGTAGCCAGTCATGCATTCAAGATTAAAATTTAAGACTAAATCACATAGGCCACACTTTGAGTAGAAAAGACTGAGCTCAGAAACAGTAATAAGAGTTTTGCAGGTCAGAAGAGATTATCAGATGAATCTCATCCTCTTGTGCTGTAGTCACAGGAGCTACTGCAATTCCCTGATGTAAAAGAGGGCACTGACAAGGGAAAGGGAAGGTTCAGTAAATCTGTATTTGGCCATCACCATGTCCAGCCCCAGTAGCCACAATTCCAGGAGGAAGCCACTAAACAAGAGACGGTTTCAGAAGAGACACAAGACTGATAATATCATCTGTGTTTGCTAGACTGAAGCTAGAGAAAGTAAGGCAAGAAAGAAAATGTACCTTTTCATTACAGCAAGAACAATTTACCAAGTTTTGTGGTGGATTCTCTATTATTTGGATTTTTATTAAAAAAAAAAAAAAAAAAAATCAATCTAAACCCTGCCCATTGTCTAATTCAAACAATTCAGGCAGAGCCAGGAGTCATACTGACACAGAACTGGGTAACAATTCAGGAAAAGCCTACAGCTTGTCATAGAGAGGTTCCCAATGGTCTGTTCTTGCTTTTATCATTCAAGATATGAACAGTATTTTTCCCTAAATACATTACATTTCTCTTAAGAATGAAGTATTTTTGAAAGCATTTTTATCTAGGGAAAGCCATACTAAACTAGAGCCTTTTTGTCCACAAATTATGTTTTCTTGGCCATCAAGATGATTATAAAGGTTGAAAGGGCAAATCTCCTGGAAGTTATCAAAATAGAGCTCTCATCCAGACTGTTGTGTTTGGAAAGTTCTTGTCTTTCCCCACAAAATAGAGAAAAAAAAAAAAAAAAAAAGATATCTATGTTTGACACTAGTTCAAATCTTGCATGGAGAACTGAATAAATTCTTTCCTGTCAAATCGCCATGAACAGTTTGAGATCTGCAAGCTTTAAAAGCTGTTTCTCCTCTGATGCTGTGCAAGCAGAAGGACACACATTTCACAGCAACTTAGCCTATTCAAAGTGAACAAGGAAAACTAAACATTTTAAAAGTACAACTCTCTAACAAGGATATCTCAAATCAACCACAGAGCAGAATCCAGAGTCCAACTTCAGGCACTCAGATTTGAAGAAAAGCACAATGAAAAAATAAGGTGTGCCTTCATTCACTTTTACTCAAGAGAAATTAGGATAGTTCTTGAATTTGACAATACTCTATAACTATCATTTCTTTTCAAGCCACATCTATATATCGTTATTGCTGTAAAGCTTGACTTTGGGACCACACTTGTACTTTCAGGATATTAACCCCAGAACTACAAACTTTGAAATTCAGGAAGCCCAGTAACTACTGACAGCTACCTCACCAGATGGACTCAAAGAACACGCTGAATTAGAGCACCTGAAAAATCATCTGGTACCATTTCAGACAAGGTTCTTTAATGTACACACACACACAAACACAGACAGCTGCTCCTACTTCCGCAGATACTACCCTGTTTTATTACAGAGTGAATACACACAATTTCTTAGATTATGTCTTTTTAACATGTCCACCTACCCTTCAGATGTCTTGGAAGCTTCCATTTTAAAGCTTATTTTCAGAGTTGTTTATAAATATCAGACTTTGCCATTCAAGCCAACGCTTTCTATACTTCATCTGCAGCAATCTGTACGTGTTTTTTTACTGGGAGGATTAGAAAGAGGTGGGAGAATTTTAACTAAAGCTGTTAAACTGTTTCTCTAATGAGACAAACCAAAATTATGTATTTCTACTCTCCTGCTCTACTGTAATGTTCTTTTCTCCTATGCATACACCACCCATCAAAATCCACAGCCTTGCTCAAAAGTTCTGGAACTTTTGTACTTTTAAAGCTAAGTCCTGACATTCAAATTTGTATCTGGGAATATGTCTTTTCCTGTCACTGTGAATTAACAGGACAATTTTAAGCTGTTTTAATTGTATAATTTTCACAAGATTCAGTAGCTTAGTGTCTGACAGCTAAAGTCTTCCAAAATCCCCTCTCTATTAAACATACCACCTCTCCTGCTTACATTGCTCTATCCCCACAAACAACTGAGCAGGAAGGAATAACCATCAACCCAAATTCAGAGGAAGGAAAGAACCTCTGCATAAGAACTAGTGATGTGGAACCCGGAGAGGGAGGACAGTGGAAGTGGGGAAGGGATAGACCCTTATGCCTAGATGCAAGGGATAAAGACATGTAAAGATGCAGGAAAATTAGCTAGAATTTGGCAACAAGAGTTCATTTCATGTTTTGATTGCTCGTTTGGGCATTGAAGCCTACTTCTTTCCTTATACTTTCTTCAGTTTATGCAGATTATCTCTTTGTATTTTCGGAGATTACTTGAATAGGTGTAAAGATTTACATTTCAATGGATATATTGTTCTTACCAAGGGCAGTGTCAAAAAGCTTCCAACTTCACTGTTGTTGCTTCATTAGATGCTACTCCTGTCTCTTCTTCCTATAAGGTTGTCAGAGCACATCCCAGCAATCCAACTGTTCTACTGTGCCACAAAATACCTTATTTACAATGCATGTTCCTCTGCCAAAGTAGAGGCACTGTTGTAGTCTCAAGGTAAAATAACTACTGCAACTGAAAGTGAAATTACTTCTCAGGCAAAAATCTGAAAACTGTCTGCAGCATAAACTACATGATTGTTCATCGCGTTTCTTTGGAGAGGTGGGTTTTATTTTTGTCCTCACAAATTCCTTTAGGAACTCCTACAGATTCCTAACCTACTTGGGCTCTTGCTATTGTAACTTTTCTTCTTTGGGACTAGAAATATATATTTTTAAGAGAGCTGTACAGCCCACTCTGCCATAAAATGGATGACCTTGTTGTCTTTGCTGTTGACCTTCGTGGATCTTATCTAAAAGACTTCGGAGACTGAGATGGGTATTCATTGTGCCTGAGGCTGCATATAGACAAAACCAGAAGAAATATAGCCTCCCGCCCCACTAAAATCATACTGTGCAAGTAGGGAAGGGACATAGAGGAACAGAGCAGCTGCCATACAAATTACTAATCTGCTCAGTCCATTATCTTGTTCCTAACAATAGATTTTTCTATTCAGCCTGTTTGACTTGTTTGTACCACTAATTATTTTGCATATCTTTAATAAGCAGCAAGTTAGAGTAGATATGATAAAAGGTTGGATTGTTAATGTTCATTTAAGGTTTTCTTCAAATTGACTAGATTGTACAATTTACTTCTAGGCAAGATGACCAAACTGAGCAGTGTATTACTATAAATTTGTATTATTGTAGCATCAGAGGCCCAAATCACAACCCAGGTATCTAGTATATTAAGAATTATACAGACATAAAATGACAACACCAAAATCTCACAAAAGACAATTCTTCAGTTGTTGCATCTTTTGGGGCAGGGAATACTGTTAGCTTTGCAACAGAACTGTAACTGTTGTGAGCATCACCTCCCTCCTGTTTCACATTTCCACTCCAAGTGTTTGAACTGAAGTAAAATAAAATTCCATACGCCATACAGCCGGTGCGTGGACACACTGCTCCATTCTTTATCTCCATATTCCCATCTATTTTTTAAACATCCAAGCAGAAAAGACCCCCAGATACACTGCATCTTACCCTCTTATGAACTGTGGTTATTCTTCCAAGGTCATCTGCTAGCGAGCCACGAGCAAGCAAAGAACCGGCTTAAACTTGATGAAGAGCAGTAATCTTTTGTATCTGGAGCAGGAACATGTGAGCTGCATCTGACATGCAGGACAATCAATGGCACTATTCTTTCCTTGTCCCTCTTTCACTCACCACGTAGCTCTCCTACTGTTCAAGTCTTCCTTAAATTGGGCTAACCCCTAACATTATTTGTCGGAGCCACACATCCTTAAAAGAAGGGAAACACCGAAGACCACACCGCTTCTTGCTTCCTGCTGGAGATTTGAAACATATTACTCATACTCTTACGTGTATCAGTGTTTCTCCTTGTGAAGATCATGACAGAGAGCTCTACTGGCTGGAAAGCTAGTTTCACAACTACTTTGGAGAAATGCTTCATAGATGTTGACTGTGGTGGCAGCAAAACACCTTTGATCTTCCTTGCTGAGTATCACTGAGAATTCTGAACCCCATAATTAGAAATATCATATGTGGAACACTAAGGTTGCAAAGTCAAAGAATACAAAGTTAGGAAATGCCAAGATTATATTACTTGTGCAACCATTATTTGGTTCTTTCATTATCTGCATTACAATGTTGCCCAGCATCACCCAAAAGGACAATGACAGAGCAGGACCTTCAGCTTTAGCCCAGAATTTCAAACAGATTCTCTCTGCTTGAAACTACAAACAGAGAGTTTGCTCTTCTCACCTCATACTACTTCTTTTTGCTACTTCTCACCTCATTCAGCCCACATACTGTTTAAGGCAACAGGGCTATGAGAAATAATGTGACTATAATGCATTTATATATGTATTGCCATTTTCTACAGGCATTTCCCAACTTACAAATACTTGCTTTTGTCAGCATAACAGGCTTCAAGTTTTTGGGTTTGCCTGACTTTTCTGTTATACTGTACAGGCTTTTTAAAAAGTTAACTGAAAAAAAAAAAAACCCACAGTCTAACAGCTTGCTCTTTTTTTACTATTTTTATGGTAGTGTCTAATATTCCAATATGAAAAAACCTCCAACATTTGGAATGAAGACCCAACACCTGTTTCCTTTGTTTAAGGCACAATACAAATATTCAGATACACCTAAAATTTCTACAGCAAAACAGCGAGAACCAGACTTGAAACCTCTAGTACTTCAAAAGGATAGAAGAAAAAAAAAATACACCAAGCCCTACATTTTAGATCTTCCCAGCAAAGATATCAAGTACTTATTTTTAGAAAGTTATCTACAGGTGACTTTAAAAAAAAAATTAATTTCTATCTAAATGCATCTAAACAAGTTTGCAGACCTGACTAAGCAAGTCATACATAGTTTCAGTGACCACAGCTCATCATCAGCACTTGTATCTCTACAGAAGGTCAGCTGCTGTTTACACATAACCACAGAAAAGTTCACTTAGCTCATTCCGAATGAGCCCCAGCACAATAACTCACTATATCAGTCCATTTCATTTCTTATCTAACTTGTTCCCTGTTGACCTTTATGATAGAAATCAAAGCAGCGTATCAGACTTGGTGAGTTTTTTTCTATTATTCAGTGCAAGTAAACAACATTAACACAACATTTACATAGTTAAGTTGTATGTTGTTGTCCCACACATAGTGGGGGTTGAAACCCTTAATGTGGCTCCCTGGCATTCATGAGATACTAGTCATCAAGTCTTAAGAGTATTGCACAACTTGGATAATTTCAAAGATAACTATAACAGTATTTCAAATTACTATTGTTAAACGTATATTTCAGTAAAATGGTCTCACATAAAAAGCTACTGTGTTCATGAAGATACAATTTAGTTTGAGTATTCAACTATCTCTTTCACATTTTCAGAGCTTTAGTTATTAAAATATGCTAGTCGTGTAGGCTTAGCCTGTAAATGGCCTGCAAATGGCTTATCTCCCTCCTTTTAGAAAAAAATAAAAATAATACAGATAAAAAGGAGTAAAACACATTCAACAGTTCACTAGTCTCTCAAAAGAAAAATCTCACTGTTGCTTACAAAAATTATGAACTGTCCTCTTATGGTTCTGCTACTAGTTAAGACCACAAGACAAACATTTTGTTTCTACACCTGACTATTTCACAAATGTCAATGAAACCCAAGTAAAGGTATAAATATATCTTGTCACCCTGGCCAACCCTGTCCATTTGTAATCATCTCATTTTATCTTGGCAGTGTGTTTTCTGAAGCTTTACTGCATCTTGATTTAAGCCTTAAACTATGAGGAAGCTAGTCTTCTTGTCAGCCAGTTCCAGCTGCTCCTGTTACACTCATCCCCCCAGCAGTCACCACTCTGGATCAGTATCTTTGCTCAATAACATTGTGAATGTAAGTACAGAACATTGTAAAACGTTACATTGCATTGTAAGCAATGCTAATCGTCAGGAATGTCATCCAGAAATCTTTCTTATTTAACATAGCACTAGAAATAGATCTCTTCTTCAGCATCAACTTTACCTAAGCTTGTACTCGGTAGTTGCACCTATTTCTGCCATCCTTCTTCAGACAAAACCCTCCCCTGCGTAGGTGGTGCTTCAAATCCACTCTTACTGCTCTACCCATACACAACGATCAGCACCAGCTAACTGCTTTCACTGGCTAGTAGTAGCTGGTCTCTTTTGCAGCGAGAGGAAACCATTTGAAAACAGTCCTCCATCCAACACCTGAATACAATTCTTCCTACATCCCCATTTAAGTTCGGGCTTGAGTTATTTGGGAAATTCACCTTGCTATCACACAAAAAAACCAAACAAACCAACCAACCACGGGATATACGTCCAGCCGACTGCCACCCCTGTAAGTGCTGTAGCTGTGAGGATACCATGTCTCTGCAGCATGGCTGCACCTATTAGGCTCAGACCACCCAATTAGTTCAGTTTTACCACTGAGAGAGGGAGAGGCAGTCAGTTCTCCCCGAGATGGCTCAGATCTTGAGAAAATATATTTACTCTGCCTTGATCATGATAAGAAAAAAAAAAAGAAGTTATGCTTTTTGTTTGTTTTTTTTTTTTCTTTCAAAAAGTAACATTTGCATGCCTGAGGGCGAAAGCCTGTGGTGTTTTTACACCATTATGAAAGGCCAAAAAGGGGCACCAGGTGACCTGATCCACAGCAATTCTGTCTAAAAGGGCAAGAAACAGGAGGAAGAACTGGTCAGAGAGCACCACTGCGCCCCTGGGACACAGCCTTGCTAGCAAGAGGCGAAGGAGAACTTGACAGCAAATTCTGCATGGCAGAGGGAAATTTGTTTTTAAATGCCAGTTTCTCTCCTCCCCCAAACTATTTCTCAAGACTTGGGCAGAGGACCAGAATTTCTTCTATAAGAAGTCATCTAGCTTAGAAGACTATAAACCGAAGCAGCATACCTAATTATGAAAAGCTGAGGGCAAAACATGTTTTGCCATGAACCATGGCTTTCTTCGGTTACAGGAAAGCTGATATAAGTGGTTTGGAACAGTTTTAGATGCCTCTTTGAAGTCAATGTGACATTTAGCCACAGCAGCCAAATAGGGATGGTGCAGAGCCACACTGCCTCAGGGAAAGAGTGGCTCTGGGCTGCCTCTTAGGTGATATTCATCTCTTTCCAAAATTCACCCAGACCACCTCCTGGTGATTCTGGCTGGCTTTACCGGTCACAGAAGAGAGTCAGAACCACAGAGGTAGTTTCTGCAGCCTGATTTTCACTTCTGTGGATGCACAAGGTGTTCCCGAGAGAAATAACTGCGATTATCTTTAATCTAAGGAGGAGATAGGCCCCATTGTTTCCTTCCAGAATACGGCTGGCTTATGCTGAGGCCAGGAAAAATCATTCCCTTCAGTACTATCCTACCGACCAAAGAACCTGCTCAGTTCCTCTCCTTTGCATGCTGTAATAAAAAACAAATGTTCAAAGCAAGGAGTGCCTTAAACATAGGAGTTTTCTCTTACTTTTCTGAATGCTTCTGCTGAAAGACTATTTTTAACATGCCATAGAGCTAAAGTAAATCTTAATGCTAAAAAGGGCTGGACCCTTTCAGTACAAGTCACTTTAAAAATAAATCCTTGAGACAGTAATCACCTGCTGATACATGCTTTTATGTTTAGCCAGCTGCTGAGATGCCACATCTGTCACTTCTTGCTTCCAGAAATGTGCTTTCCTTTTCTGTAGGGAAGGAGAAAATTCTGCTCCTGGAATTGCGCTGAGTATCGTGATGCCTTTTTTGGTATCTTTGTCATTCCTCTAAACATCTGAACCATGGCACATGGATTATAAGATTTCTGGTGCTGTGTATCTTAAGAATTGTTCAGGTTTAGATTTTCATACCTTAAAGCCTCCAATTCTTTTCCCTAGACTTTCCTGCACAACGTTACATGCTTATAACTTATATGTAACTGAAAATAATGGTCTATGTACAAGCAATTTCACTCCCGGAAGCTCTCCTTGCCTCCCTCCCCCAAATATTTTTCAAAGGAAAGTAAGAGATCAGAATCATATTTGTTACATTAAACATTTCATAATGAGCCCTCTTCCTAGTTTTAAAACATAACAACAATGTACAGTGACGCAAGTCCTAAATTAATTACTTCCTCTATTTTGGTCCCTTTTTAATTTCAACTGAAAATAAATGAAGTCCCTCTTATTAATCTACCGCCCGCATTTCTTCATCCGCAACCCAGTACAAATTCTTATTTTGAGTTCCCGACTTGAACTCTCTGTCCGACACCCGGCATCACACCGGGCCGTTGCCTTTCCCCCAGCCCTGTGTTTGCCCCAGCTGTGCAGCCCCAGCTGTGCAGCCAGCGGCGGCGCGTCCAAGCGCACTGTTATTTTCAAAGCCAGGCAAGAAAGGCGCAGCAAAAGGGGGGCATCCCACATACACACAATAAAATGCCCGCGCAGTTTCGGGGCGATGTAGGTATACGCCTTCTGCCTCCAAAACAGCGCACAAAACCAGGCATGTCAAAATACGCCGGGAAGAAAATTTAAACCGATTATAAAGGGCGAATTGCAGCTGGGAATTTCAGGGATCTAGAAACACCCCGAGACGGTCTTAGCAATGCGATTGCTCCGGCACAAATCCCCCCGGGCAGCCAAACACGAGGATTAATGGATACTCTCCCTGGCCACCCCGAAATGTCTCCCCTCCCTCCCGGGCTCCCTCCCTGCCCCCCGAGAGGGCGCGGTGCGGCCCCGCCGCCGCTCGGCAGGGAAGAGGGACCCTGCCGGGCCCCTGGCGGCCCCCCGCCCCTGCTCCGCGCCCCGACTTACGGCGCTGCCGGCTGCTCCCCCGCCGCTCTTCCTTCCCTCCCTCCCTGCCGCCGGTGCCGGTAGCCGGGAGGGCAGCGGGGCCGCCCCTCCGCGATTCGGGGCGAGCGCGGCACCTGTGAGCGCCTGTCAGTGCGCGGGCGGGCGGCGGCGCCCCGTGTGGCGGGGACGCGGCGCGGGGGTCCGCGGGCGGCGAGCGGCAGCCGCGGGGAGGCGGCGCTGCCGGCGGGGCTGCGGGCGGGGAGGGCGGGCTGCAGGGAAATCCTGGCACCGCGGAGCGCCGCCTGGGAGGCGGGCAAGGGGAGGCGAGTGACAACCACAGCTACAATAAAGGGGTCCGTCGTCCCCCCCCAGCTTTGCGTTTTTTTGTTTTTTGTTTTTTTTTTTTTTTTATGAGGGGGGTGGGGGCGTTGCGGGGAGCACCGGGAGGCCACCCCACCAACCCCAACCCCCCCCACGCTCCCCGGCAGTCCCCCGCTCAAGCCCTCGGGTGGGCAAGCTCTCCCGAGCACGGCCGGCTCGGAGAGGTGCTCAAAAGCTGATGGTTTTCCACCCAAACCTTCTGTCCCCCGCCTCACCTCCTCGGCGCCCCGCTCCGTCAAAGGCTGCGCCTTTCAGCCCGCTCTCCGCAGCACCCCCGCCCGCCGCGCTCATTCATTCTGCCTTTCCTCCATTATTGACGCGTTTTTAAGGAGCGCTCGAGGCTTTCACGACTCCACGGGCTGCGATTTGCAGGTAAACGGCAAATGCTGCGAGAGCTGGCGGGGCGCAGGGGCGTCTCCTCCCGCCCAGCGGCGGGGCCGGGGCCGGGCAGCGGCGCGGAGGTGCTGCGCGGAGCATCCAGCATCGCCTGCGCGGCACCCGCCGGGGGCAACGGCCCTTTAATGATGGATTTCAGGGCACCTGCCCGTCTCTTCTATACAAGTGAAAGTGCCTTGCCTAGAACGGGGAAAGGGCTCAGAATAGCTGTTGGGAGTCCAGCAGATTACTGATTAGGAAGCTCATAAATACTGAGCTGACGTTAAATTTTTTACAAGTTCCTCGGTTAATCCAGATAGAGACCCCGGTATTGTTTCACTTCTCCCAGAGGTTTCTGTTGGCAGGTACCTGAACTCAACACTCCGCTTCTGACAGTTTTACCGAAGGGTCATTTTTCAAAATGTTACGTTTGGCACTGCCGTACAGGCACTGCATGCGCATTTACTGAAATATTAAGTGTGGTACATACCTTACCCAAGCTAAGGTATTTTTCTAAATATTTGCATAATTTTAATTACGTATGGCATTTTAAAATAAGTGTAAACAGTGGATGCATTGTATATAAATGTATACTTAGTTTAAAATATGTTTACATACCCACATCTGGGTGAGAGACTTTTCCCCTTTGCTCTATTTGCATTGTTAGCATTGGAGCACTTTAATGCTAAAGCACTTTACCACAGGGCAATATTATATTCTTTTCTGTAAATACAGTGCCCAAATTCAGAGAACATTTTCATTTCAAAGTGTCGAGACTGTAATATTCAGCATGCCGCAGACTGCTGTGCCCTTCCACGTGCAGGGTGATGTCTCCGGGCAAGAAACATCAGGTCATACATAGCAGTTTATACTCTGATCCTGTTATCTGAAATAAAACTTACGCAGAAAATACGGCCCTTTCACATGAAATTTCTCATTGTTGAAGTATTTTCAATTCCATGAAAATCCTTTTAGGCACTTGATTTACATAACTTTCTTTTAAAAAAACAAACAAACAAACAAAAAAAAAACCCCAAGCCCTCCATATATCAGTTTAATAGCTGAGGGTGAAGTTGCTTGTTCTGTTGGAGTAAGGGCTTTGTGCAAACAGCCCTTCCCCTTCCTGGCGTACAGCCCCCAGCTGGGAGCAGGCACCCACCGAGCAGGTGGTTGGAGGGAGCAGCGTCGCCGCTGCCCAAGGGAGCAGGATGGCTCTGTGCCCCAGCCTCTGACAGTACTGATGGCATGGCCAGAGTTGCACGGTTCCAGTAATTCTTAATTGCTATTGCAGAAGCCAAAGTAAATTTGAGAGCAACCCAGAGGCTGCTCCCAGTTTATGCAAAAGGACAGTCAAAGAAAACAGCTATTATAAAGTTTGTGTAAGCAAAAGAAAAAAAGAATTCTGTAATAAATCCTGGCTTCTTTGGATACATTTCCAACTTTGCAATTATTCCATTATTTATCCCACGTGAATGCACTCCACGCTACCTTTAATCTACCAACTCTACCCTTGGGACTACTTTCTCATTTAGGAACCTAATTTAAGTGGTTTAAAACTTTTTAAAAGGGACACTCGAGGGATGACATTGCTCATACTTCTTTTTAGTTCAGAAAGGACATGTGTGTGGGCATGCATGTGTGTAGCTCCATGTGCTGAAGCTGAAGAAAATCCACACAACTGTTCCTGAAGAAAAAACAGACAGACACAGGGATTCGTTTGCTATAATAACAGGCTGACATCATTTTACAGTGGCAAACTCAAAAGCTTGTCCCATCATGTCACCCATCCCTGCCTCTTCTGAATACTTTCCCTGGTTCTTCTTTTTCAGAGCTGGGTTTCAAACCCTTGTGTGCCACTTTACTGCACTACAGTTGGTTTAACTCAAGCTTCTTTCTTGTGCTCTTTCATATCATGACCTCCTGCACCTCTGACCTGTGGCACCTGCTCCAGCTCTTCCTCTTCAGTTTTCCCTTGTCTTTATCCCTTCTGAGATCCATGCTTGTTTTCACTGTGGTGCGGAGACGACCTGCTTCTCTTTAGTCTTAAAAGCCTATTCATCCCGAAGCCACAGCCACGCCATTTCTGCTGTTTGTGCATCATTGCTCTTACCTTTTCCAGTCCCATGTTAGTCATCCCAAGGTTATCAAAGGCAGGCTGCACTCCCCAGTACAAGGAGCATGTTCTTTACCCTGCACTACACCCCTGTGTACTGTCATAGGCCATGATGTTACTGGTTTGTTCTCTTATGAGGAAGCAAAAGACATATTAATAGGAAGGAGTAATGTGTACACATAAATACAGTTAATGTTTTGAGGCAGTGGTGGGTTAGAGAAAAGTTTCAGTTTCTCTACAGAAAAAAAATGCTGATCCCTTCCCCAGCCTAAGTGTGTCATGGGAAACCCTGGAAGACAGAAGTGTAGGGGCCAGAGGCAGAACCAAGGTGACTAGGAGAACTCAGTTCTGAATTTCTTCAACTTCTTGGCAGTTAAAGTATCAGCATTATTAATAACATACAGATTTTGAATTGATCATCAGGAGTGATGGGATCCTCCACTGTTTGGTCTCTTTCCACCACAGATTTATGCTGTCTGTCCTGTAATTTCAAACCTCTCTCATCAGGAACTAAAACTGGAATTTAAAGCATGGTCTTAAGATTCCTAAATGGTAGGCATGCTTGAATACTTAAATACTTGAATACTTATGTCCCTGTGATAGCTAGAGAATGTAAGTATCTGTCTAAGTGCTTTGTTGAATCAGGATGGCTTCTATTCATCATAATATTGGTTTTATTTACATGTGCCAACTCAAGTCCATGGTGCTTTTGCATTTCTTTCAGCTGGATATGATCATGAGTTTAGTGAGGATTGTTAACCAGTCTGTTATGCTTTGAAATTGCCTGTTTAAAAGTTGTACTTTGATAAAGGTTTTATGATCCTTAAAGTACACATGATTAACATAAGCTCTGGAAGCTAAGAAGTTAAACTATTTAATGTAAACACTCTTCATCCTACCACCATAAACAAGAAAATGTTACTAAAACCTTTTTCAAAAAATGTCTAATACTATTTCCCAGTGTTCCTGAAGACTGCATTCTGAAATACTATTGCTAGATAGTGTTTAGCAATACTATATAGGAATAGTCTAAATGTTTATCTCTTTTTTAATAATTCCTGTGGATTACCAATATGCACGTACCCAAACACACAACAGTTCTGATAAGTTACTTTATGGAGTGACAGAACTGTAGGGTCAGAAGGGACTTTGGGGTCATCTCCTCCACGTTGTGCCCTGATGCAGGAACAAGCAATTAACTTTTAAAACTTTCCAGTATCTCCGGACCTCACCGTGCTCTTTTCCAGGGGGAGACTCAGCCCCTTTAGAGTTCCCTGAAACAGGCTCCTATGTAGCGCATACAAACTCATCTCCTCAGCCACCTTTCACAGTCCCTCCCAGATCTCTGTGGCACTGTGGGCAAGGTGGGCAACCACACACCTAGGCTATTCCTGCATGTGTTCATTTATCCTCTGTTCCTAAAATCATCCACTGATTGAAAATCCACAACCTCCTGAGGTAGCTCCATAGTCTCTTCTCTTCACTACTCGTATTTTTGCTGTTTTCCCAACAGATTTTTTTCTGTTTTCCCAACGGATACACAACTTACATCTCTCTCTGGTGCAAATTAGTCTGCTCTCTTCTCTGAGCCTGCAGAACAGTGAGACCATCTTTTTTATAACAATCCTGTTTGCAGGCTGTTATTTTCCTCAACCTTATAGTTTTTCCTTGCTGTTTGCTCTTACCGAGTCAAAACAATGATCAGGGCTACGCAGTACAGCTTCTTTTCATGGAAATTATTAGACAGCATTGGAAAGAAAGAGTATGATCTGACTTAGGGAAAAAAACTTCTGCAACTTGTTTGCCACAGATTATTTCTGTAACTGTCACTTTGGGAATTTCTATAAATAAAATCACTATCACTCTTCTGAGAAGTGAGCATTTACTACCATTTTTTAAACAATGAAAAAATACAGATCTGTTTTTCATCTAAATTCTTTATATATTTGAAATCACTCAGAGAAGAAAGTCCAAAGAAATGTGGTTAGGTTTGACGAAAAGAAGCTTCCCAGTGGGATATTTAACAGAATACCTAGAAAACAGTGTTGAAAGACTTATAATATTTGGAACACATTTTTTTTTACTCTCATTCCATGACCTCTGAGCTCCAGAGGACCTTGCTTGTCTTTAACTCATTATCCTCCATGGTGATAACACTTTGGACCCAGGGGAGAAAGAAGGACTAATTGACCTGCAGCTTGAGCAAGGCTTTTGCTTGACCTTGTACATATTAATGATGGATGTTTGACTTTTAATTTTTTATTATTATTCAAACACTGCACAAGATTTGGCTTTCCTAGTCTGCCTTTTCCTACTACATTATGAAATGCAAAGTGGAAGCACCCGTGAGCGCAGGCACCAACCTCCCCACCGGCACCCCCCCTGCGCCCCCTAGTCTTCCCAGGCTGCCCAGTACTGCCTGGGGGAGTGCATGGGGTGAAGTGGTGAGTCAGCTGGTGAAAGGAGGTGGTAGTTCACATACTGCCCCAAAGGGCTTTTCCTTTCTTTTGTCATCTGCCCTCTTTGGGTCCCCTAAGCTCTGAGCACTTTTCTCTGCGGAACTCCCCAGGAAAAAGAGGGCAAAAATTCCACAGCATTTGACTGGAGGGGATGCAAACAAATCTGTAGTGCTAGATTAATGCCACTGTCTATGATCACCAGCAGCTTCAAATACATCACTAATTAATTTTTAATAAAAGGAAGTTAATGGATATTTTAAGCTTAGAAAGGGAAAAGCAAACCAAAAGTCACTTGAAAGTATATTGCAGTAGCTCATATAAATGTAATAAATGGACACGGCATAGAATAAATATTACTTTTAGTAATGATTGCTCACTTTACAAAGAAAAAGAAGAGTGAAAGAACAATGAGGGCTCTGGAAAACGTTGTCTTGCTTAATATGAACATTTGCGCATCACTATCAGCATTTAGGGACTGATTCTGAAACTGCTAAGTACTCTTCCCTTCCATTAACTACTGTGGGGGTTGAGAGCACCTGGCATCTTGAGGAATCAGGCTCTTTGGCGGTTTTAATTTAGTCTGACAATAACACTGAATAAAAATATTCTTGGGGATAGCCCGCAATTACATAGCATGAGCTCATTTCTTCATTATAAAATGTGAGCTGAAACCATTCATAACTGCCAGCCAATATTACAACAGGCAATTCCAGTTTTTCATTGCATGGGAAAAGCACTAGCAAGCTTTAATGAGTTTCAAAAATAGCTGCCACATCAGAAAATTGTAATTGTGCTTGTTTTTCTAATGTGAATACCTGTTCAGCAGACATCGCTTAAACAATAGCATCCAAATAGACCAGGGCATGTAAAATAGCTACTTTATTTGTCAGCTGCACACCCATTGTTTTCAGTCAGAGCCTGCAGAGCAGCTTCAGCTGTACATTCCTGGGAAGTGAATAATATCAGTTGAGATTACGCTACAGTACCACATCTATTACAAGCACATTATAAAGATTGAATATAACCTAATTAGGAAATGCTGAAGTTGGCTGGGTGTGGATGTGGGCTGGTAAAGAGTCATTTTACATGACCTTCACTTACTGAGAATGAGAGTTCACAGAGGATAAAGCAAAGGTAACCGTGTAGATTTCAGTCCTGAATCCAGATATCACATACGCATCTCACATTCCTCGTACCATTGCCGCTAAGCTAAACAATTGCTCCCCAAGTTTCACTTCCATTACACTCTTTTGTAAACACACAGTGAATCCAGCAGGACAAACCAAATTTGGTCACATTCTTATTTTTGACCCTAGTGAGACTTACAGCTCTATTCCAGCTTTTAGTGCTGGAAGAGGTTGCAGAGGGAGGCAGCCAGAGTTTCTCCCAGGAGGCTGGTGTTCTGTGTGCCCTTGCAGAAGGTTGAGTTTCCCCAATATCACCTACTACAGAGCTCCTTCTCCCCATCACCCAAGCCCTGCTGGCTCACATAAGAAAAGAGAGCTTAGCAAGCCCGTGCTCTCCTTTGGGTCTTCGCACACTCTCTTGGCTGGGTATTAATCCAGCACCAAAGACAGCAAATACCTGTAGACCACAGTGTCCTACCTGGATGATGGGACAATTCCAGCTGTAATGTAGCTTCAGTTTTTCTTCATTTTTGGATTTGGATGGGATGTATTTAGAGAATCAGAAGATCTTCTGTTGGTTTGTTTTTTACAGATTCCTCAAGGGCTTATCTTTACCGGACAAGTGAAGGCACAAGGTCTTCCAGCAGCTTCATGGGACCTGCCTCCTCCTGTAGGTCTGGCCCTGCTGCCATCCCTTCTGGTTTGCAAGACAGGGTTATTTCATTGCTTTCTGCTTGCAGCCTTACTGCAGCACCACTGATAAGCATTATGGGATTTCACAGCTCTAAAAATCTGTATTGGCTGGCCCTGTGTCTGCACATTGTTGTTAGCCAGGCATGCTGCTGGCTAACAACAAGTCACTGACAAAATGCTTTGAAACATGCCTCGTGTCTTGCATTTACCTCCTGGTTCCAAAATGAAAGTTGCCTTAATGCCAACAGCTGGAACAGATCAGTACTCCAAGTTGGACTCATGCCTTACCACTGATTGGAATAGAGGTTGCAGAGAGAAAACTTCAGTGTGCCAAGCTGAAAGTAGTTTACTATGTTTATGGCACAAAGTCTCATCTGTACAGGTACTCACAAAGGACAGACCAGTTTTCCCACAGCACACCACAGAATGATGCAATTGAGCATGCAGTTAAAACCAGTAAATATCCCCTCAGACATCACGCTATGTCCCATAACAGAATATAGTACCACTTGAGCATAGCTCTGCTGTTCATGTACATAGACCTGAGCCAAAAATCAGCAATTACCCATTTTCTTTGTCACAAATATATTTTTGAGATCCCGTTCCCACTGGAAACAAAAGAATGATTTATCTTTTCTTGTGTTGGCCTTCACATATTGTTTAAGTACTATGAAATTGATTCTCAGCTGATTTTACTCTAAGTCAAGAACTATTAAGATCAATGGCATTACGCTGGTGTAAAATCACACGCAGGCATCACTTGAAGAAATACACTTCACAGAGACGTGTCTCTAATATGTATTTACTACAGTGTACATTTCTGCATCTCCTGATGTTCCCATAGCTGTGCAGTCCCCGTCCTGTCCCCTGTAGATTGGGACCATGTCTGCCTCTACCATAGACTCCATAAACACTGAAGAGTTAGCCATTCTCACAAAGGTGATCAGCTATGTCTATCCTCTGCATCAATATCAACTAAATCTGCACTTAAAATGCAAAATTTATAAAACTACCACAGTCCCACAAATATTCTCTAGTTTACAACTTACACAATTCGCCAACCAAGCTTGAAACCACCAAAACCACCCCAGATTGTAAAGGTCTGACTTTTTCCCATTGCCTGGTGTCCCAGGAGCAGTTACAAGAAGCAAGCTGCTACCTTACTTTTGAAGCACTGGTACTGAACCTGTTGTCTGTGGGCCCCTGGTGCCCGCTTCTGAGGGGTTACTGAAAGGTAAATAAGAAAAATATGCTCGTTGTCAGTAGGTTTACATCTGCACATGAAAATTTTTAGGAGTCCACAAAGTGTGAAAGATGGAAGCAGCTATTCAGGAAATGCAGGTTCACACCTTTTTCTTACACATGGTAAAGATCCAGTGATTTATTTCAGACTGAAAACTATTAGTGGGAACAAAATATAGGGAAAGCTTAAAAATGGCTAGCCTGGTAAAATCTGAAATACATCTTTTAAAGATACCTCCATTTTGTAGGATACCTAGTGCATTTGCAGAAAAATGTCTGGAAATCTATTAACAAAGATATAACTGTTACATGTTTTAATTTTCATAATACATCAATTATGGTAATGTTTTTACCTGTGCTCCTGTTACATAATTAGATGACCCGACATCTGTCTAAACAAACAACATACTGTATGTGATTAAAACACTGATCAAATTGCATAGGATAATAATATGACAGTACTGGAAAAATTCATTTGCTTGTGATAGAGTTGTGTTTTTTTCCCCAGACAAAAATACTTTCATCTGAAGAATGTAACTGTCATTAACTCCTCTCCTCTCCCTTCCTCGCAATCCCACATGTATATAAATATGTTGTCATCCTACGTGATCATTTGGGAAGCAACTAGACTAATCTTTTTAAATGCTTTAACAGCCTACAAACTGGCCGTCAACAACAGGCAAAAAGTACCCTGTTAGTGTAATTAAAGCCTAGAGTAAGAAAACTCCCACTTAATTCAGTAGGAATTTTGCCTGCACTAGCTTAGTCCAGAACCAGCTGCTTACGGTTTGGGGGATTTTTGACACTCACTGAATATTTTAAACCCCATTCTGTTTTAGCTAAATTGTTCTATTTGACTAACCTCTTAAGCAAACTGGTATGACTGGAACACATATTTTAGAGAAGAAAGGTGGGCACCAAACCTTAATCAACAGTCTTTCTGCTGAATGACATAATTTGTTTTTCTTAAGTAACCACAATACTTATAGGTTTTTATTTGGGGTCTGGTATGTTTAATGTTGGCAGTTTATTTTTTTTTTAATGTTTACTATAGGTGTATTACACTTACACTTATGTCTGTAAAAACTACTGGAGTGGAACAAATAGAGTCAGTTAGTAACATCTGCCAGTTTACTAGAAACACACAAAGTGCTTTTGTTATAAAATTTCCATTACTTGCAGCAGCCAGTGCTCGAAACCTCTAAGAACAGCTCCTTCTATTTGGTCTAAATTTTCAGGTTGCTACACAGAAGTATGTGTTAACCCAAACCTGATTATACTTTTGTGTTGATATCATCTGACAATGGAATTTTAAAAAAAAAAAAGCCCAGAAGTTTGTTACAAGCCCTCCTGTAAGTGCGGACAATATGGAATCTAACAAACCTTGTTGGATCTGAACTAGCACTGCCTAGGGAGCAGAAACCCACACTGCTTTCCAACCATTTGTTTATTCAGCCTGCCTGAATACTTAGAAAATCCGTTACACGCATCTTTATGTTTGACTTCTAGTTGTCTGTTCAAGGCTGTAAAAAGTAAACTGAAAGAACTAGAAAA
This sequence comes from Vanellus vanellus, assembly GCF_965231255.1. Lineage (NCBI taxonomy): Eukaryota > Metazoa > Chordata > Aves > Charadriiformes > Charadriidae > Vanellus > Vanellus vanellus. The sequence goes on from NC_138907.1 coordinate 37,806,378, forward strand.
ATCTTAAATTTCTTTCAGATACCTATTCTTCCTCCATTTTGATCTGATTTGTAAGAAGTGGGAGTGTCTTTTTTTTCTCATCTACTTTTGAGTTCCTTACAAGTATTTCAGGTAGATTCATCAATCCTCAGTTTAATATTGGAGCCACATCAGCTTAAAGCTAGGGTATTTCCAGCCACGGGCAGCTATCTTGCATTTCTATGCTTGAAGAAATGTCCTTTCTACTCAGCCTATTCCATTTTAAACTGGACTCCTAACTGGCGCGCAAATCTCAGTTGTATATTTTATGCAGTACAGACACATCTTTTGGAAAAAAAACCTTGGCATGATGGAAAAATGTCACGTGATGACTCTCTCGTGACACCTCCAACAACAAAAAACTGACTTAAAAAATGCATCACTGAAAAAAATGCCAGAGCAGATTACAATAAATCCCCTAGTGGATTCTATCAAGAAAGGAACGTGTCTTACTCAGCGTTTACGCACAGTTGACCAGTTCCTGAAGCCCTGAGTAAAGATTTACTCAGGCTCTGATTTGGTAGGATGCGCACGTGGAGATGCAGAGGCCATCCTTCCTGAAAGCATGCCAGAGCCCTCAGCATTTCCAGTGGTTTGGAGAAGGGAGGGAGGTATCAGCTGGGAGGAGGCAGAGGAGGGGGTCCTATTTCTTCATCTCAGTGTTTTCATATTTACCTTAGTTTGGCCTTGCTTGCCATTGTGTAGTGTTTGTTTTAAAAGTGACTCAGAATTTATGGAGCCTTTCAGGAGGATGTCCCGCAACCTGTGATTCATGACATCCTGCAGAAATTGCATGCTGGTTAGTAACACCCTCTCTGTGCGGAACTGCATTTCTGAGCTGTGAAACATGACAAGTGCTGACAAGCCCTTCTAACCTACTTCTGTTAAAAGCCTATTTTGTGATGTACAGCTTTTCAGAGTATAGGTCTACCCCCTTAAAAAGCTTCCAGAGTGTTTGGTGGCAGCTCACAGGCCCCACAGAGCCCACCCATCCCTCCACACGCACTGACCCACAAGTAATAAGGGGGTCGTATACAAAGAGCTTGCATACATCCATACTATATTATCCAAGAAACGGTTGGATTTTAGAATACAAGCTTCCAAATTAAACATTCAGTCTGTAAAGCCAACCGCCATGGCCAGCACTCCCTGCTGTGGAGCAGTCCCGGGGATTTTGCCCAGGAGAGGTTATCTTACGGCTCACTTGAGTTCAAAGGAAAGTTTGTTGACTTCAGGTAGCTCTCTGCCTGGCAATATGCCTAATAAGATTTACAAGTTCGGAGCATGTTGACTAGCAAGTTAGTTATATCTAATTTTAAATTACGCTGCTATTTAGAATAAATAAATCCCCACAATATTAACAAATGAACATTATTAACACCTAGGGAAATTAATTTTGAAATATGCAGTCTCTTAAAAGTGAAATGTAAATAAAAATCTAGGAAGGAAAGCGCCATTAAAAGCAAGCTACTATAATGATGCGGCATGCCAACAGTTGGGCTTTGTAGTTCATTATGAGTTCCCATGGAACTTGCTGGTACTTTGCTGCTGAGATTTGGCAAAAGGTGCCCTTAACAGAAAGTCCTGCCTGGACATCAAACTGACTTACAGGAACATAGAGCCAATAACCGTATTATCTATGCCTTATGGTTTGGGGGATTCCTTTTCTGCAGGGTAAGAAAGTTTTACTCTCCTCAATGGGGATTACCTGAAAGGAAAACATTGATCAGAGAGATAAATACTGACCTGAACTGAATTACCTACAGCTAAATAAACATTTCTGTGGGTGGGGACATGACAGTTGACACTAGAGAAGGATCAAGAAACACTGAACTTATACATTCCATCACTTCTCATTTTGGAGTAGTATTGCTATTTGCTGTAAATAGCTGTGGCTTCAGCTGAGCTGTACAGGATATCGTAAACTGAAACACTTCCGAAAAAACACAATGCCTGCACAGGTGCAGTGAGCCAGCAGGATGATATAAAGAGTTATTTTGTGACGCTCATCCTCACAAATATATGTGTCTCTTGATCCCTGTGACCATAAGAAACCCTTTAGCCACCTTTGAAAACTCCAACATGCGAAGAATGTTTTCAAACAGGATGACAAGGCTACATCCTGCACGGATTTGAAAGGAATTGATTGCGAAGAGCAGGCAATAGCCCTTAATATCCTTCCTGCTCAGTTGGCCCTCCTATCGCTGCTGATCTCAATATGGGGAAGTCCCAAATAAATAGCAGCTTTAAACTTCCCCTGTTGTGCCGCATTCCTGTTTGGCATCTAAACCCCTATTATTTGCTATCCAATGGGGAGACAAATGGATCATTGATTAGATCATGGTAGGTTTGAATTGAGGAATGTGAGGACGTGAAATTGCAGCACCATTAGATCACCCTGGGCTGATAGCTGCTACAAACGAACCTCGCCCCACTGTTTTTCAAGGATCTTTCCCATTCCCTGTGGAACACAGGTATCCCTTGTAGATGCAGCTGGCACATCCAGGCTGTGTCTAGGCTGAGGGCAGATGCCTGCTTTGGCACCCAGTGAGGATGCTGGCCTCCTCACAGTGCCGGCAAGGTCTGGCCCTGAGCACATGGCAGCTCTCCGCTCAACTGCCATGTTGCTTCCTGCAGAAATCCGGGCAGGGAGGAGACAGCGTGTGTCTGACTTTACCTCCAGTATGCAACTGGGAAGCGGCTGGGCTGTCCTCACCCAGGGAACGGGAAGTGCTTCTGGATCCACCAGTTTGGACAGGCCTCAGGCTGGTTCTACAGTGATAGATTGGTTTGGGCGTGAGAGTCACCCCTCTCTAGGTTCAAAACGCATGAGCCACACCTCGTCCTTGTTTTGCATCTCACATCCAAGCTCTTGCAGCATCCACGTGGTGCTTTTTGACCTTCCAGCAGTAATGACCCTCTAGTAATCAACCTTTCTCTCCCTCCACAGTCGTTACCTGTAATTAGGGGCAGATTGGCAAGTGGGGGACGGTGGGAAGGCAGGAACAGGGCATTGCCTGATTGCCGCTTGCTCAAGGACTCCCTGTACTGATGATGTGCAGCGCTGGGATGTTTCGAGCAGGAGGGGACTCAGCCTTAGGAGCTGGTGTTCTTCTGGCTGTGGGGTAAGGATCTGCCAGGAGCAAAGCAAGGGATTTGTTGCGGAGATGGAGGGTGTGTTTGGCAGAAACCCACAGTGCCACTGACCGCCGCGAGGCTCTGCTGTGGGCACCTCCAAGGGAAAGCAGGGGCTGGATTATATCTGTGGCTGGCTGCACAGATCTCTGTGTTTTCTCTTAACTCTCTCTGCAGTTACCCAATAATTGTGTAACTTTTATCAGGGCTGTTTGTTCTTCCTCACAGTTCATCCATGTCCTGTCTTTTCGCTCTGTTTGTTTTTCCAAGTTTCAAAGAGTGAAAAGAGAATTTCACGTGATTTTGTGGGACAACAGACTCCAATAGTAACTGTGTCTTTTGCTAATATGCTTTTTGCCAGCAACTAAATGGTGACTATTAGTATTCATTTCCATAACGTAGGTCTCATAAAGAAAATGGCATAATCAAATAATGCAGCATTTTGTATTACTTACTTAATGGAAGGAAAAGGCTGAGATAATTTACCACTTCATCATTCTCCAAATTAAAAGTCTGGTGCTTGCGGCCTCTAACCAGAGCTCCAATTTGTTACTATTAGGGTAAGAAAAAAAAGGGATATGCTGACGGGCCAAATTCTGGTAAAATGATCATAGAATCATAGACTCATGATGATCTTTTAAGGGGCTGATTCTGCTTTCATTAAGTGTAGTGCAAATCAGAAGGAAAATTCACAGGTATCAGGGGAGCTGCAATGCAAAAACATCAGCTCTGACGGATCTGGATATAAATATCTGGATCTTAGGTATTTATAAGAAAAGATGTAGCGTTCACGTCTGTCCTATGTTTGTTCACAGTTTAGTTTAAAGAAGAATGTGCAAACCAAAAGCTCAGCTTGACAGTGATTACTTAGTTCCTATTTTCTTTTCCAAAACATATAGGTCTAGATTTCCTTCTACCTTTTATTTTGATAATTTCATAAATTCATGAATAAAAGAAGAAATAAAAGAATCTGCACTAAGTAGGTAACGTTGTACTTTTTGTTTAAAATAAGTCTTTAATATATAGACTAAGCTAAGGCACTGGCATGAAAACCAACTTTTAAGTGAAGATGAATATACTTCTATAGTGTTCCCTGTAAAATGTCCTGAATCTCCATGTGTATCAGAGGAAGTAATTAATTATCTCTTAGCAATGGCCAAGTGGTTCTAGATAAAAGGCTTAAAACTGGACTTTGAAGGTATTATTGTTTTCATTAATTGGAAGGATGAACTGGATCAGAGCTGATGAGTCATCGAAGGAGCCTGCTGGAATGTTGCTCCAGCTGCATATCGGGATCTGCAGGTGCACGTTTCTTGTCCCAGATATTCAAAATTAATAGGGAGGCATACAACATTCAGCAAATTCTTACTAGATGGAGAATGTTTTCTCCGAAGGAGCGAGGCATGGCAGCCAAACTCCTCGTGGCAGCATATAGTACATAGTATATAGTATGGAAATGCAGTGATTTCTGATCTGCTTCAACTTTCTGCCTTGGTTTCTTTTCTTGGCAGTCCAAATGTAATAACACACTAGTGAGCAGGAGCCAGTACGAAGAGCTGTCTTGAATGTTTTCCTACATTTTTTTGCCATTTTTGCCTCTAGCCTACACTGAAAGAGAAAGTGAACATCCTGAGGCTGGCAGCCAGCCAAAAGCTTAGGGACTTCTCGCCTACAAGAGTTTCTTGTGGAGCACAGGTCATGTGCAAAAGATGTAAGCTATTGTTAAACGTGACCTATTGTTACTCGGTTTGTAATCTAGAACAGTTTAGAGTCACCTCCGCTGTGCTCTGCAAAGGACTCTGCCTACAAAATCCAGCTTATTCTATTGGCAACACATTACACTTCTAGTCAAAGTATTGAAAAATATATTTCCTTTTAAACACCGTGCATTTATAAAATGTTTTGTATTTTTTATCATGTATCTTGTAAGGTGTTTGGTTTTCATTATGAAATATATTTCCTTTTAAACACCGTGCATTTATAAAATGTTTTGTATTTTTTATCATGTATCTTGTAAGGTGTTTGGTTTTCATTATGAGCAACTACTGAGAGAATTTCTGAGTGTTTTATCCCATTCCTCCTAAGGCTTCCTTTAATTCTAAACAAGAGACATTATAGTTGTGTACCTTTAATAAGACTTTTCTGACCTGAGCAACAGAAAAAGATGAACTGTAATCATGGAAAATTATGCAATTAATCTGAATTGAGTTTGATCCAGCTCTAGTCATTAATATATAATATAATACAGACTTTTGATTACATGATTTGATTAGTCAGTCGGAAGACATGCGTCTGCAGGAGGACTTTTTAAATTTATATTTACATTCTTTCCAACAGTACTAGCATGCATTAACAGCTGTGAATGATACAGCAAAACAGCCATTCCTGGCATGTCCCCTCGTTTGTTGTTTGCTTTCTGTTTCCCAGCATGTGCCCTCTTTTTGCCTGGAAATCTTGCCTGGGCAAATTTTCATCACTTTCTATATTTGTCTGGGATTTCCAGCCTTCCTAGAGACAAGTTCTTGCTGAAAGGTCAGATGCTGTTTTGCATATGCCCTGTACTGACATATGAGCTGACAGTTTTGGACCTGGCTTTTATACAGAGGTCCTAGATAACCACAAAGTATGTACACACAGTATGGATATATACCTCAGTTGCACAATGCCCGGTGCTTTGGCAAGCATAGGATATACCCTGTGTGCATTATATAGTCACCTTGGACCTATGCAATCAGTGTGACCCTTATAGGAAGAACCAGCTTTAGTGACTGAGGTGGTGTTGCAGAATTACTCTGTGGAGGGGCAGTAGGTCTAGGAAATCCCAGACGTGCGTATAGTGGTGCCATACAGAGATAAAGCATCTGCGGCAGAGTTCAGCTGGTCCTAGCCTCAATTGCATGAGAATAGCTATTTAATCAACTTTAATTCTGTACTTTCAGTTAATTAGCCTTGGCTTTCCTGAGTGCTTTCTCAAAGACAAGCTCTCAGCAGAGATAGTCTCATTTCTCGCTTGGCCCAGCTCTAGGGTTTTTTCAGGACTACCAGAGATTTTGGATGTTGCTGCCTTTTGTGGCTTAATATATTTGTGAATACACATTAGACCTTTAATTATATTTGGGATTTCAAAGAACTCCCGATGATCTCCCATGACAAGATCATTCATTCTGTGGGCCCACAGAGCACACAAATATATGACCCTCTGAAGTGTAACTGAAACATTGAGGTATAGTTCCTTTTTCAATTGACTCATTTTAACTGGAATTTAGAATAATCAGACATTATATATTTTAGATTTATGTAATTACATAAGCACCACTAAGACTACAAATAAAGCCTTAGATCATTGTGAAACAGCAATAACAGTCCAAGAAAAACTCCAAGTTACCAGAAGAATGTTCACTTATGGAAGGGAAGATAAATATTTCTAAGACTCACATCATAATTTTAGCTGTATCTGAAAGATTTTTTTTTTTTTCCAGTTTATCTTTTACCTTTGGTAATTAGAAGTTATGGTTCTTGCCCTGAGGAGCTCCGATTTCCATTCAGCTTTAATTTCAGTGCATGAATGGAATGCAACCCTCTATGCAAAATGCACATGCCGCCCCGTGGGTTTCTCATCGCTGAAGATGTGCTTGCCTGGTGCTCCGTGAGCTAGAGCAGGAAAAAAAAAAAAAAAGCCCTGCATTTTGGGTTGTGCAATGTCCTTTGTTTATGAGTGTGTGGGATAGATTTGTACACAGATAGGGCTGCTGGTATCATTTCCATATATGTGAGTTTGTCAAGTATATGTTTACCTTTTAATCATGATCGTGTTTGTGCTCATTACATGGTTTTGCTTCATTAACTCTTTCATTCTGAATTTTCAGTCAGGAAGGCATTCCCTATCCATTCTTTTCCAGAAATAATATAGTAAAATAGATAAACATTAAAAAAGGAAAATCATCACTTGCCAAGATTGTAAGTCCTAAAGAATTTAGTCAGTTGGTTTTAAATTTTTTTATCTAAAATAATAACTGCATTTATAACACACCAGCTCCCTTTCCAACTAAACTATTTTGGGATCAGTAAAATCAGAATAACATATGGACCATACCAATTAAAATTTTATCAGGAGCTGTTTTACCATGCAGTTTATTTTCTGCAATCGCAAAAGTCAGGCATCCAAAAATAATACGATAGTTTCCCCCCAAGTCATAAGATTTTAGGTAATAAAAATGTTGATGCTGTTTTTAATCCTTTTAAACAAAAAGTGTTTAAATGCTTTTAAACAAAGTGTTAGATACACTTTGTGTGACCTTCTACCTAGTCTCTCTCATACCTTGCTCTAAAAACAGCACATGATATTATATTTCATTCTCCTTAAAAGCCCACTATGTCCCTGGACATTCAACAGATCTCTCTGACATATCATCAATTTCTGTGCCGTTTTACTCAAATCAAAAGTATTTCCAAGTACAAATCATTCCATATGTGCATTAAATTAATCAGTGCAAGTTTTCTCATTAATATGGTGTCTGTTTACGTATATACACATTAGCAATAGGCAATATGAAGATTTAATCCTGTTTACACGTTAGGTACTGTATTTCTTCATTTAGCCTTGCCAGTACCAACATTTTGCAGAACGGGAGTCAAGCTTTGAGGTCAGCCTACAAATCACAGTATTAACAATAAATAAATGAATTTTTTTTTTTCTCATCTTTTTTGTGTCTTTATAACTTATTTAATAGTACCATGTCCTCATGCTTTTTGCAGCACAGAATTACAGGAACTAAGTTTTTTATGAAATATAGTAAATAACATAGGACTTAGAGTGAAAGGCTGTGTTGGCAGCTGTACTGCCGTTGTAATATCATTTAAAATTTTCCTGCTTTCCTCCCCTGCCAGCTATATATAAGGACATTTAAAGTGATGTAGGGGGAAAGAAATAGCAGTCTGGCTACAACGGGCTTGAGAAACTGTCACAAAATCAGTGTCTAGTTTGCAAAAAGAAGTTTGTCGTTGTAAGTATAGATCCCACATTTTTTCATGTACTTAAAAGCATAGTGAGGAAATCTGAATGAGGAATGAATAGTGGACTGAAAAAAAGGATTAAATAGCAAAACAGTCTATCCTAAATTTCCAGCTCATTGTATCTAGAATGACATATATACTGAGCTTAACATGAAAATAGGTGGAGGGGTAAACTAGGATTTCTAATACTGTGTATAGTTCAGAAACACAAATGCTTGTAGTGCCCTTATATATATATATATATGCCCTTATATATATATATATATATATACACACAAACATTGGAAACCCACCCAATTTTGAAAAATACAGTAGCTCAAGAGTAGATGTGAACACTACTGCACAGTCTGCTACTTTTCAACAAACTCTTTACTTGAAACATGTTCAATATGGAATACAAGTAGTACCTTATCACAGTCTCCACATTTCAGGGATATTTATTGTGAATTATGAACACACACATGGGGAAACAACTGGCTACCTTCTTCTTCTGATGGATCAAATTCAGTGCAACTTTCAGCATTAGCAGCAATTGCAATGAGTTGTGTTCCCCACCCACTACTACCCCCTGAAAATTCAAGACCAGATTCAAGGCTGACTGGAGCCAATCAAAGGACTCCTGTGTTTCAGGAAGACTTGCATTAATTCGGCAATACCTAAACAAATCATTCAAATCCTCCTTAGACCCTCATCTTTCCCTTGGGGGGTTACAGATTTATGGAATTATCATAAATGAGTTTTATGACCATATTGAGAAATGCCTTCTCCTTACAATATATTTCTTCTTCCCTTAAACTTGACCCTGTACATATACTTTTAAAACCCTTTAACCATCTAACTTGTGAATATACACACATATACACATATATGTGTGCACTTATACGTACATATAGCTATTTCAAGGGTCTTTAAACAGCAGTAACATACAATTTGTTTAGTCCTCATGTGGTCCACACTTGGTGTTATTAGTGCCCCGCATGTACTGAAATCAGCATTCGTGATCCAGGAACACTTTATATTTGTGAAACTCCCAAATCAAAATTTGCACCTCTGGCACAAGATGTGTTTATTCTGTACTTCCTAATTCAGTGAAGGGGTTCTGATAATAAGCTAAACATATCTTTTACCTGAATCTGTCTGATAATGGCTCTCAGCAGGATAAATAGGCTTTCAAAAAGCCCTGTGATAATTGCAGCTGAACTGCTTCCTATATTTTAACCAGATCTTTTTAGCTCTAGTTGGATAAATGTTTTAAGTCGCTGCTGCTATCTTTCCCCCTCTGCGCACCCCAGATTCATGTCCCTACTTTTGGCAGTGGATGGGCTTTGCTTGTGCCACTATAATTGTTTTTCAGCCAGATCAGTTCTCCAGCTCACCCTGTGGCTGCCCAAATATGTATATTGGCACCAAGTAGGAGATGATCAGGGCACGGGCATTAGCAGCTCAGGCCAGGGCAAGATTGTGTCCTCCAGCAACAGCTGATACCAATTTCTGCTGGCTGAAAGTGTTAGTCAACACTTGGACGTCAATACGTTGCACAAGACATAATAAAGCATAAAAGTACAAAACAGCCTCTCTATCAGATCTACTGTTTATTGAGAAGTCCTACAACGAGCCATGGAGGTTGACTACTACTGATTTGGAAAGGATTCTGTGCTGGCGCTGGTATGCACATGTCACCCACTATGTCACAGTCATTCATACAGATCTAAAATTGCAAGCCCAAAAATAGCTAAAGTACCCCTAAAACCTCATTCCTCAGCTGAACCCTACTGAATGCCACTGAACCCACCCAGAAGAAGAGGCATCGCCCCAGAAGTGCGCCCGACCTCAGCCTCAGTATTTTAGCTTAACCCACACACAGTGTGGGAGGAAGCAGATCTTAAAACTGTAATGGGAACAGTTGGGGTTTTTTTTAATTTCTGAAGACTGGAGCCAAAGTCAGTCACATTCTCGTTGTTAGACAAAACTATGTCCGCTAGAGGGCTCTTTTAATTTTGTCTAATAAAATCAGAATTAAAATTTCATTAAAATATTAAAATCAAAGTATATAGTTACGTGAACTGTTAGAAATTGAAAGCTGAGCCGTATCCTACTGAAAAGGTAAATACTGATAATAATACTTAGCATTTTTTGATTCAAAACACACTTGATTATCCACTAATTATCAACTGATTATCAACTGATTATCAATTAACCACTAATTTATGCTCATAACACCTCCCTGACATGGCATTGACTTCCATTTTATGCATGGAGTCATGCCAGTAGATCAGATTTACCTGACACCAGATTCTGATTCAATGATGCAGCGAAGATCAGACTTCAAATTCCTGAGCACATTGTCTTCCCACTGGCAATTAATAGTATGACAAATTTAGGTACCTGAGTAAATGTGAACAAAGCTTTTCAGTAGCCAACCTGTATTATAAAGGATAATTTTTAATTATCAATTACTGATTGATTTTATCTATCTGAACCTGAAGCCTGCAGCCTGGATTTTCCTAGAGTTTACATGGTCACCTCTACCAAGAGAAAGTGAAGATAAATTCCTTCCAAGTAAGAAGTGCATCATTTTACATTCACTAACTGACAAGAGGAAGTGTTTCCACAAGCGACGTGGGGCTCTGGACGGGAAACTTCACACTCTAATCTCAGACTGTAGCATCATCCTGCTCCTCACACCATAAGGCAGATGGAGTATATTGCATTGCTCCAAGAGAAAACTCTGGAAAACAAAGAATACGAAAGCGAGGCACGCATCATCTCTACAGCACAATCTTACCTCCGCCTCTCTCACACAATGACACAGCATGTCAGAAACGCAGTAGGTTTACAGATGGTGTGGGGACACTTTGGGAACCAATAGCAAGGCAGAGCCCTGAAGGCCAAACCCTTACCTCTTCTCTTCATTCAGACAAATCTCCAGCTCGGGTCAATTACATTAAGCAGGAGATGATACTTACTTCACACAAGCCCTCTCAAAGTCTGTAAATGTTATTAGTCTCCTTTCTTCTGCTCTCAACATTACTGCTGGTCTACTGCCTTCCTCTGACCCCCGCTAAACCTCGGAGTCCTTTCTGCAGGATACATCCAGCTTGCTGATAATTTCTATGGCAGTAGGAGAGCTTGTATACCTCTGCAGACACAATCTACAGAATTAAGTGTTGACAAAAGCCTTGTTTCTTGTACGTGGAAACTTCCCCTCTTGCTGCAGTCACAGCTCCAGGGAACTGCCGCTCAGTTTGTTCACCATTCCGTACAGCTACGTATAGCCCAGTGGCTGCAGCTGGACTAAGTACAGAGAAATGCTTCAGCTTAAACCATTAGAACACAACCCTAGTAAGAGCAATTATTTCAGTCCTCCTACTGTTTACTTTGCAGGTTTCAGACACCTCAGAGACAAAGCATGACCAAAGCATTTCTCCGAGGAACGCCAAGCTGGGCCAGAGAGGGTGCCTCTGATTCACAGCCCACAGCAGTGGCTACGGTAAGGACAGGCAGGGGATGAAGGGGGAACAGGTTCAGATGGAAATAGCGAGTGTGGAACTGCCCTCCCCTCTCAGCTCTGACTGTTCGGTGCTTTTGACCGCATTTGGCCCCTGCAAGGCAGGAACTTCTGACCTAATCACTCAGCAGCTTTATTTGACCACACTCAGTCTCTCTCTTTAGGAAACATGATTACTGGGTCCTAAATGCTTCCTAGAGTCTTTCATCTTTCCTCTATCTAATTAATGCTAATTTCCTTGATGGCAGTCCTAAAATACAGTTGGAGCCTGGATGTAGATTACAGAGCACTTTACAATATCAGCATTAAATCAGACCAAGATCGTGAAGCACACATAATATGCATTTCCTGAGACTTGTGAAGGGTGGGATTTTATCTTGCGGTGCATTAGTGCCCCTAAGATTGCATAACACTATAAGTCACTCAGTTATCATGACACTTGGTTGCCTGGAAATCCTCTTCTTTTACTTCATATGCCTATTTCATTTTTGTAGACAAATCAGTTTGACACGTGTTAATCTGAAACCATAGCTTTTACCTTTCAGACAGTTTTCAAGAGTGATTTTTGTCAAAGAGCAAAATGTATAATCAACTTGCTGAGAGAAATGAAGAGGGACTGAAATCATCTTTGGAAAGATCACACTCCTATTTTGAGCCGAGAAGTGTACGTGAGACATAACAGAATACACACTAAAACTAAAAGTTACACTCAGCTTGCAGTGTAACAGGTAAGGTACTATTGAATCCATGAAAAGAAAATTATCCTCCATTTTAGTGATACTTCCTTCAGTAAGAAAGGTATATGGGTTATTTTTTAATGTAATATTAGACCATTTGTCTATATGACTCAAGCTAAATCATGCAGACAGCATCATTCCATGTATTATCGAGAAGTCTTTCATATGGGGATACATGACAGTTTGCACAAGCACGTTTCAAGGTGTGTTTGTGGCTGTACATGCAGAAGTGTAAGTGGAATTTGGAGATCAAGTTCTAAAGACATGTCCTAAATGCTCTAAAAGGCAAACCTACCTGGCTCTGTACTCCAATAGCCGCTGTGCTCCATCATCTGGTCACTTCCAGTGGTGGAAAGCAGATATGAAATAAAACTCATTTGGTTTGGTAGCATTGTGTCATCACTTCCAACTGATTAGAGATCTGATCAACCCAGGGAATTCCCACAGATTTCGTCTCTGCTGTTCTGAACAGTATCTCTTTGATGGCAATACACAGTACAGTTTATAACTTGACTCAGATTACTCTTGTAACTCTCAGTTTCCAGTATTGGCTCAGTTTCTCTGTGTCTCTTGTTACTGCCAAAGATCAGAAAACCTCTCAGTAGATCTTCCTAGCTGAAGTACAGTATCTTTTAAAATCCTTTGAAGGAAAGAAAACCCAAACAAAAACACTCTTTCCTCCTTAATAACACCAAACTGCCTCATGTTTTTACCTGAGTTTTTATATAAATTACAAAATAAGAACTTGACCAGAGCACATATATATAGATTTAAGAACAATGATACATTGCACTTTCTCCAGAGATATTTTTCTGAGCCACCATAAATGAAAATCAGTTCACATTTATAATAACAGTTTAGCTTCAGTGACTAGTGACCCAAACCCAAACTATTTTCACTGAAAATTATGACATACACATTTTACAAAACCTATGTGTTATTTAGTTTAAAATCCTCCTCCCTTTTAATGAAATGCAGTAGCTCACATTTCTACTGAAAAAAAAAAATAAAATCATTGAATATTTCCATATTGGCTTCCAGCTTGTCTGGTGTTTTTGCCTGGCAGAGTACAGTGCATCTTTGTGCTTTATTAATGGGCTGAACTTCTGGACAAGACCATGTTTTTTGCCACTGCAGAATTTTGTTACAAACTATGCACTATAAAATGGGCAGAAACAGAAACTTTCATACATCCAGAGGACTATTTTTGACAGAAGAAGTTAAGTAATTTTTATTAGACAAAAGCTGAATTAGAGATTTCCTCTCCTCAAGGCATAAATTAAAGCTTTTCAAAAAATCCTAGGCATTTTAGCAGTTGCAAAACTGGGAGGAATGTGGGAGGCTGTTAGCCTGTAGGTCTGGTCTTTGGCCTGTATGAGTCCTCCCCTCCTTTTGACTCTAAGATGGAGGATAACAGTATGAACACTGCAGATGCCGAACTACATAGAAGGGCTGCCAGATGTGGGTGGTGCAGACAAATCACTGTCAAGCGTTAAAGGAGCCTTTCCAGGAGGGCTGCAGGCTCTGGGCTGGGAAATGTGCCATTCCGAACAGCACTAGGAGCCACGTGCAACACCGCTACATCCCCCAAGCACGCTGGAGATAACCCAAGACCTTAAGGTTTAGTGCTGAAATACAGCACTCCAATATTAGGTACCCGCACTGCCCTGGCACCCAGGAATCTCCTAGCAGAGCAGTGCAGATGTGTCTCTGAGGCTCAACTAACACCTGTCTGTACTTCATGGCACACTCAGTGCAGGTGGTGGAGCAGGAGAGCAGCCATGTACGGCCCTGCGTCCAGCAGGCAGGAGCTGGTGGAGCTCATTTGTCTCATATGGAGGAGTTAAGAGGTTTCCTTGGCTGTCCATCTGTCCTCTTAATGCTCACTCCTACAGATGAACGTGTCTCCTGAAATGAAGGCAGTACAGAAAACTGGCTACGAATTGTCAGCCCTTTGAGATCTTTATACTACAAAGACAGTTTTTTGGGAATATGGGATATTGTCACCCCTGGAGCAGAAATAGACATGTGCCTTGGTCTCAGCTGCAGTGCATCGTAAACCTGGGTAATGCGTTAAACTGCTGGTGCAGGAGGAGTTGTGCTGTTGAGCCAGTATGTGAGTTGTTAGGGAGGTAATGACACACTTTCCCTTGTGCTGTCTCCCCAGTGAGGGGAGGGGGGGCAGCTCTGGCAGACAGACAGAGAGGATTTTTCTGAAATTAACTGATCGAAATTTGCCAAATGACACTATGCTCTAAATGACAACAGAAAAGTCTCACAGAGCTGAATACTTTATTGGCAGCATTTTTGGCTTCCTTCATTTCAGAATGATTTGGATTGGGATAAAAACAGACACAGGCAGACAAATTGGTCCCCTGAATCTCTTATTTATGAAGTTTAATGCAGTAAGAGACGAGGCAAGAGTCACTCATTTAAACTGCCTCAATCACATTCAACAAATTTGTCTTTAACCACCACCAATCTAAGTTATTTCAAGTGTGCTCCTTCCACCTCTCCTTTCACCCTCATCCAAAACAGAGGCTCCTAGGTTTTGAAAGAAGAAAATTTAAGAAAGTGGTGTTCTCTGTTCTCTGGCAAAGTGAAGGTCTCCTTCAACTCAGTACAGAATGAAAACTTACACAGTGTCTCTAGACTTGACCAGGTCACAAAGTGAAAGTTGTACAAATGTGGGACCACATCCCAGGAGTTTCAGTGTTAATTTAGTGGGAAGGGATGGGGATCTGACCAACGTGGACTTGTATTTACTGACTGATTGGCAGAAGTGAATCTCAAAATGATTTTGTGCACAGTGGCTGCCCCACACATAGCAGTCTCATATCCTGTAATGAAGCATGAAGAAATGAAAAAGGAAGCAGCAGTGGCTGAGTAAAGAACATGACAGGATATGAAAATGTGGATTTTTTAAAGCAAGAAGAGTTTAAAGAAGGTTCTAACATGGGGTCTGCAGTGGAGGAAATAGCATGTCTCTGATGGCAAAGTTTTTCTCCCCTCTTGCTGAAAGTTCTTTGGTCAATATTGCAAGAAAACAGCATTAAGGACATGGTTTAATGGTAGACGTTGGACTTGATGATCTTAAGGGTCTTTTCCAACCTAAATGATTCTATGATTGTACGATTTTTAATCAGCTTTAACAAGATGAAAATCTAGATTGCTTTTTTCTTCAGCTGGGTGTGCTCTGAACACCAGCAGCCACTTGCTGGGAGCAACAACCAAAACTCGGGAACATGCTACATGTTCTTCAGCACCATCTGGTGGCACTTTCCTTATTCACCACTTGGGCACTGCATCACCTACAGCCCTTTGAGACACTGACAGGGACAAAGAAAACAAGTAAAATCCTCCAAGAGACTGTTCATACATAGTAAACCTACAGACTAGCCTGGCTAAATTGGCTTTGATTTTGATTTGATAGATTTTGATTCTAATAAGAAACATAGTACAAATCAGTTAACTTAGAAGCTGTGCAACTGAGCTAATGGTCATACATGTCCCCTAACAAAAGCATAATGGAAGCCAGGGACAAAAGGACAACTCAGAGCAAAACAAGACTCATGAGGTGATGAAAACACAAGATGAGGTTATCTGGGCAGGGGAAAAATCTACAGGAAACGTAGGAAGATATTAACTTGGAAAAGAGCTTTTGGAAGCAGAGACTGGGGACAGTATGTATTTCCTGAGATCTGTGCCGTAAGAATGGCATTCCTGCACAGGCTTGGACTGTTATTTTCAAATTTTGCAATACTCCTGCTTAAATATAAAACTGATTAAGAGGGATGACTGTTTATTTAAGACTTTAGATGAACAAGTTCTGACCCCTCTGACTAGAGCATTACATACTACTCCAGTGGGACAGATCTGGTGCTGGGTTTATGGACAGTCTCTACTGTCTTCAGAAACAGTGACATGAAAACAAAAAGGAAAAAAAAATTTGGAGCATATCTTGTACACACTGCAAATCAGTGCAACTCACTGACATCAAAAGCACTTACTGATTTGCTGCAGTGGAGCACCTTTCCCTCTGTTTGATACCTTTTCTGCCAGTGGAGTAAACCTGAATTGAAGCACAGTGTGAGTGAGCCCTAAAATATATTCAATAAGTTGAATAGCATTCAGTGCCAATTTTTCAGTGTTCATCTCAGTATTCACTTCATTTACAAAA
This sequence comes from Vanellus vanellus, assembly GCF_965231255.1. NCBI lineage: Eukaryota > Metazoa > Chordata > Aves > Charadriiformes > Charadriidae > Vanellus > Vanellus vanellus. The sequence continues at coordinate 37,822,969 of NC_138907.1, forward strand.
GATGGTGTGCCAAAGGCATTCCATAGAGCCATGAATGAGCTGTTCCTGGTGTTTCTGAACACAAAATCAGAACAGAGAAAAATGGCATAACAGAATGTGCTACTGACACATTGGGATAAATGCTCATTAAACCTGTCTAAGTGGTTGTTTTGGTTTTGTTGTTTTTTGTTTGTTTGTTTTGGTTTTGGTTTTGTTTTTTAATCTACATCTCTATCTTCACATATTTATAATAGTTAAGTGAAGCACTACAGAGATAAAAGTGTGTTCTCCTCAGCATGGAAGTTGACCTCAAAGTCATCTGGTCCAATAATAATGCATTGACAACAGGCTTCTATACACAACCTTCTATTCACAACCTTTTCTTCTTAAAATCTTTCTGATTAACATTATACTTAATTGCAACATCAGCAAAATTTTGACAAAATTAACAATTTACTGTATCTGTTTGCAGTAACTATTTTGACAGCATCAGCTTCCAAAAGATGTTTTAAAGTTGTCAGCTTGGCCTCATAAGAACAAAATTTAGGCAAAATCTCATTTAGCATCAGTGGTTGCTTATGCTATTGTTGAAAACACAAATGCATCCCGTTGCTAAAGACAGGATAACTCAGTTACTAGCTGTAGCTAGTAATTCCAGCAAGCTGTGGACATGCATGACACCTACAGGCTTGTGAATTTTGTAAATCTTTTTGAAAGATGTTATTTCTGTCCTTACAGGGACCTGAGATGTCTTCTAAAGTTAATGACTCCAGCTCTGATAGAAATGTGGAGGCAATATATGTGAAAATATGTGTGGGCAACAGTTTAATATAGGAGAACTCAGCGGAAGAATTGACCAATGGTAAAGCAAGAAGTCGATGGTAAGTGAGGTTAAGGAGACTGAAATGACAAATGCCAGTAACATTCTTTGAAAAGGCAACTGGTAAAGAAGGGGCAAAGGCAGATTCAGGAAAAGTCAAAATTGATAGAAAAATCGCCCCCCAAAGTTATTCAGTAATTGGTGCAGATCAAGCTGTTTACTATTTATATACTTCTTTAAAAAGACTAAAAGAAAACACTGCAGTATGCTTTGGGGGTTATAAAGCATCCAACGGGCTCCTCCATTGCAGTGCAATTTTATGATGTTTCCAAATTTAGTCATTTTATCAACTACGAGCTCAGAAAGTTGCTACGGTACTTAACTGCAGATCAGAAGTTGGCAATGCATTATTCCAGATGGCTTTTAGACAGATCCAGGATGCCCAGATAGAGCTGAAGAGTGCTTGGTGAACATATGGGTGAGCGGGTTGCTTATAGATTTTGCAAGACGTTGATAGCATCACATTCCTGGCAAAACACAAACTACTTGTTCCCATTTATAAGAAATGAAAGCCTCGACAAGTGTTTGTCTTGGATGACAGAGAGTAGAATGTGCACCAAAGAATTTCCTAGTAGCATCTATAGCTGAGGTAGAACAAATCCTACAACTTAGGGATAGAAATACAAAACAATGAAACCCCACAGCTGGAACGCTAGAGCTGGAATTTGGCCAGGACTTGCAGATGTAATGATAATCATATCTCCTTCTAAGGGCTGCAAGTCAGTGTGTTAGTCAGTGTTACAATTTGGTCTTCAAGTACAATTTAAAGTGCTGATTCAAAACTACCATGTCTTCCATCCTCCAGGAACAAGTCAAAACTTGACATTAATGGAAAGTAGTATTCCTTGGTCTGAGGGTAATCAAAGATAGCTTTGGGGGACTCTGAGAGTTAATACCTGAGCAGATGGCCTGTGGTAGTAACAGATTTTACCTCCTATTCCCTTCCCATTCAGTGCTTTACACATGGCACACATGTATCTTTTGCTGGTACTAGCATAATATGTTCTGTATGCAAGAGAAGAGTAGCAAAGCCCAGAATAAAATTAAGGAAGATAAAAACACGCCTCCCACATGCACTCATGAGGGACAGGATTTTTCCATGCATATCAGCAAACTTGTGCATGAACTGCAATGAAAGGAATGTAACTTCCTGTTAATAAGGCCAAAAACTCATGGCAAGGAGTCTTTATAAATAATCCAGTGCCCAGATTCCTACCTTCAGTTTGCATGAGGACATCTGTGCACCCGGAGGATGCATATGCAGAAGGAAAAGGACTCTTAGCTGATCCTCCTCCTACGCTAGGGGCCCAGCCAGCCCAAGGTCTCCCCACCTCCTCAGCTGCCCTGTGCTAAGGCCTGCATGGAGGTGTTTGCCCTCCTGCCCCAGCCTGCACCCACAAGCAATTAGCTGTGGTCCACAGCCACCGGGGTGCAGGTCTCAGACCTCGCTCCAGAGCCTGCTTTGTGCATTACTTCAGAGGAACTCACGTAGTGTCAGCAGTGAACACACCCCAGCTGTAGGGAAAACTGCTTCCACTGCTTAAGTGGTCAACTGAAAAGATGGACAGGACACCCTGAGAGAAGACTCTGCCGATTGGTAGGGTCCTACAGCTCAGGAAGCAAATTGTATTATTATAGCAGGGAAGTAACCGTGCAAGTAGCTGTATCCCATACCGCTTCAGCTCTGTTTTAAATGTGAAATAGGGGATGACTCCCCAGAGGAAACAAGAAGAATCAAGCATCAAGCCACCTGTTTGCAGAAGCCCAGAAAAGTCTGAATTTCTGGGTAATTCAACTACCTTTTCTTGCTGCCAGGTACCTGGACGCTGCTTAATGATGCAGAGTAACTACAGCTGCATCCTGGCGACAGATGCATTTTGTTGTAGATAGACAGGATATAGGAGCAACTGAACAGTTATCTAGTAAACAGAATAAGAAAGTGGTCGAGGAGATCCTGTTGGGAGAGCATGAAAAACACTGCCTTTGGGAAAAAAGTGAAGTCAGAAATGTGTATTTTGAGTGATGGGTAAGGGGCTAAGTCTGGACTACTTGTAGAGTAGTTCTGCAATCTTTACTAGCCGGAATTCAATCAACTAGTATTCATTGAGTTTTAACTAGCAATTCTGTTGTTCAACACAGCAATATATCCTTCTGTTAGCATGCAGATCTGCCTCTCAGATTCCAACAGGCCCACACATTCTCCCGCTCCGGGGCAAAGGAGCCCACAGGAGTGCCATCTGGGGCTCGGCAGGGAGACGGGAGTCAATAAAAAGTGTACATAATGCCCACTTCAATCAACAGTGCTATCAAGTGTGATTTTATGAAGCTGAAGAATATTCAGTGGCATTGCCTCGTTACGTTTTAATGAACAGATCATTTTACCCCAGAGGACTGTTCACAGTCACAATGAAAATTGAGTTTCTTGCAGTCATTGCAACTGTGCTTTAATACATAATTTAGTCACAGTAAACAATGATGGCAAATACCTCTCCTGCATATGGCATATACAATAGAACTATAAAATAAGTTACCTAACAGAACTGTTGTCTCACCTGCAATTGTTTCATCTGTTTAGGACAATATTTGGGGGAACAGAGGAGAAGTCATTCAAAAAGAATAATCTATTTGTAGAAATGAGGAGTATAGATTATTATACTTGCATAAAAATTACCTGCAGTTCCAGCAATAGGGTATAGAACACCAATGTTCAGTACAACGCTGCTTGTAACTCCTAGAACAGGTATCTGAGCCTGTTTTAGGCTGCGAGAGTTGTAGAAGATCTATATAAAATGAGCCTGTAGGCTTAGCTAAAGCATTTAAACCTATGCTTAAAAACCACCAATTCAGCTGAAACTTTTGCTTAATAAGCATTCAAGCACTCCATCCAATGTACAGCTAGGGCACACCAACACTGGTGTATCATAGCAACTGTTCAAGGTAATTTCAAAGAACTCTGAATTTAGAGAATGTTTTGGTTTGCTTTCATTTCCTAGCTACCTGTAAAGATTGGCTTTTTGCCTTGCTTTTGACAATGCTTCATTAGCTATGAATAGGAGCTTTATTGCCTATGCTTCATTAACTATGAATTGGAGCTTTAAGTCTCAAAGGGATGACAATCCAGCATTTACTAAGCACTAAAATCAAATTAAAATATTATCCTAGAAAAAAAACGATACAACTAGTATTGCATTGTCTGACAACATTAGTGCAAAGTCCAAAAGGACTTACTCAAAAAAGTACTGTCTAAACTGTCAGAAGCAAACAAATTTCTTATTAATTATGTGGTTTTACTGAGCGTTTTCAAGAATACAATTTTTCTTTGTGTTATATTTCTAGACAACTGGAAAAATGTGCGTAATAGTGGGAGCTACCCTGCTGGGATGGGTAAGTAAACAAATTTTGGCAGCCTAGGTTGTTTATTCAACTTCTTATTCTAGTAAGGTAATTACAATTCTTGCTAAGGGTGAAGAATGAAAGACTTTCAGAGGTATTCAGCAGATTTTAATACCAAAGTAAGAGCATGTGAGTAAGTTTTAATGATGTTGGACAGATTCAACTTCAAAGAGTGGGCATACTGAGGTCATTTAATTAAAAAATGACAGAATACATGGCTAGAATATGCTCTTGACTGGTTATTAGCCAAGAATATGCTCTTGACTGCTTATTAGCCAAGCTAAAGTGTAGATGGCCAGTCTGCAAACCAATGACAAGAGTCTTCTTGAAACAAATCAGTAATAAAATGCTAATGGTTGAAAAAAAAAAAAAGTCAGAAGGAAGCTATTTTTCATTGGAAAGAGGAGAGGATCATCAGTCAACCCTCAGCTACTTCTGTGCATATCATAGTGTCATCTGAGAAAATAAGTTCTGATATGGTCCATGTGTCTCGAATGCAGACTGGAGAGCTAAAAGCCAGTTAAAAGGCTGCCTTCCCTGAGGCAGGAAACAGAAAGAAACCTGAGCAGTTGCACTTTGGCTAGGAATATAACTGGTGAGACTGGGATGGTTGGACATAGACTGCAAACCAGAAGGGTACAGGCAAGTTGTCCAGCTGTGACAGATGTGTTTCTCATCCTACTAACTGGGGGACGGGAAGAAACTAGTACATTTTTAAAAGCATGGTGTCTCTCTGTTTTACCTAAAGGCACTCTCCTAGCTGCAACAGTCATCCTCTGCATCCTCAGCAGATGGTCTGACTTTCTCTGATTTCTTCCAAACGTTTCATTTTTAAAAGGTGCATTTGGATGGAGGCTCTTATGGGGAAAATCACAGCGTCTCCAAAGGGCTGTTTTCTGTTTCTTTCTGAGCCGCACACTGGAATTGGCATCCTGTGGAGCACCTGGTGAGAGCAGGGACAGGCTGAAGGCAATTGGGAAGAGGGGCATGGCACAACTCTGTAAAGACTGCACGCAGCAGTAACTAGGAAAAATGGATTCCTATTAAAGAAAAGAAAAGGCTGGCAGAATGGGATGCTATGGTATGTTAGTGGTTACGGCAAAATGTCTCCCCTATTCAGAGGCTGGGAGTGGTTAGAGTCATTGAAGGAGCAGTACAGAAGTAATGTAAGAAGAAAGGTAGGGGAAGCCTAAAAGTAAAGGTTGCTCTGGGCAATGTAGCAACTGATGGTTTCAAGTATGCATGTAAGATAGAAGATTGGAGTGTAATATCATCTGCTTAAACATGAACGCAGGTCCTCCTGCTGAGCAGGTCTGTAGCTGGATTAACAAATTTTGTACGCCCCCACCTCTCACTTGCATGGCGGTTGGGCAAAGAGCACCCTGCTTGGGCAACCCTATGCCAATGCAGAAGCACCTGGAAGAGTTAAAAGCTGAGTTCCAGCAGATGGTGGCTTGGTGTCACACAAGGTCTTGGAAGAGGTATAAACCAGGGAACAATAAAACCAAAATATATCTGTGAAATATTCATCAACAAACACATTGAACCAGACTATGATTATCCAGAGAAGGGTTGGTACATCAAACAGCAGCTTGGCTTTCTGAGGAGGACTGCTTGTTCAGCATGGGGTCTTTGGCGGTCTTCTTTGTGGGAGACAACAAAAATTGCCCAGAAGAAAATATGATGAAGTGCTATTTTCAAACAGCTCAGTGACTCCACAGAAGCCATTTGCGGCTATGATTTCTCTCATATTATTTTACTGCATTTTTCTGTTTCAACAAAAACGTACGTTGTGTGTCTGCATGTGGTGAACTGCAGATGTGCTGGAGAGGAGGAAAAGTTCATTTCAAACGTTGAAAAACTTCATGCAGTGTGAACTTATTTTCTCTTTAAACTAAACATATATTTGTGTACATTAAAAAAGTGCTGATTTTAACTGTTTTTGTTTCTGATCTGGGAACTCAAAGGGCAGTCATCTGAACAAATTTTTGCTCTTACTGAGCTATTATTACACCTTAGAGACACGAATGGTTCCAGTGTGTGAATTTGAAGGTAATTTGACAAGACATGTGGAATCTAAGGTAGCAGAAGTGTAGATAGAGGCTCATTTTCTTGCATAAAAAAAAGGTTCAGAGTATAACCCGACCTGCAATGCCGACTCAGCAACAAGGTGCCACAAAAATTTCTTTCCAAACATTGTGGCATCTGTTAATGCCAGGAAACCTCACAGAAGTCAAAGAATGTGATTGAGATGTTCACAGTAAGATCCTGAATTCTACTTCAAGCCCTGGTGATGACAGTTTCTGGTATATCTACGCAGGAAAAGAAAAGTCTCATTGTTATACCGGTAGGATTACCTTGCCAGCAAAATCCAGTAGCATAAGTGACAATAATAATGAAGACTCAAAAGTCCACCATACTAGCACACACCAACAACTACACTAAAAACTCTCCAAGAATCCTGGCCATGTGTTTTGCTTTCTAGCATGTCCCAAAGGCCAAGCCACTGATTCTTCTTGGCTATCTTTTGTCCCGGCCTGCTGATGCTAGCACAGGTCTGCCAGCACAGCCTGCAATCACACACCCTCATTTTGCTGTGATGCTAGTACCACAGTGAGAGTATTTAGATACATAATTTTAGATATCTAAAAGAGGGAAATGGATTTGCATTTCAATTTTATGGTTATTTGAACTGACTGCTGTACTCTGGAAAATGAATCATGGGTGCTGGTTTTGGTGGTGGGCAGCTGTGTGCTCCTGCACTCCTTCCCTATATCTCTTGCTGTCTCAGAACATGCTCTTTGTAATCGCTGGGTGGCCAGTGACGCTGGTAAATGAAAGGAGTGTTTCAGACTGAGTACACAGAGATGGGGAGGTGTAATGCAAATGGGTAATTTAGAAATGAAAACTAGGTAGTTGTTCTAAAGTAATAGTTATGATTTATCATCTGTAAAATTCTTTCACCACATCTAAACCAAGAGTGTTTTGGAACACCTGTGCTTTGCTGTTGGAAGCTCATTTGAGCTGGAAAATTCTTCCTCCGGAGGCAATTTATTACCCATGTAACGGATGCTATTCTGTTGAATGTGTAGCATACTGAGGTTTGGCTACCAGTTTCACTCTTTCAACATACAGTGAAAATATGGAGCTTGTGGGTTTGGAAGAATTTCTCTTATTGATATGGAAAACTGAGAATTTAACTTGGAAATTCTTTGGTTAATTCCTGATTCTGTTTATGCAGGGAAAAGGCTGTTAATGTTGGAAATTAAGTTCAAATGTATTCAGTATCAAACTCCCTTCTTCAGAGGCAGCTTGTTTCACCTTTTGATGGGAAACCAATCCCTGAGCAACAAGTCTATGTTTCAATAGGCTGCTATCATGATTTTACATATTTTAAAATTTTACAAAGTTATATATTTTACAAATGGGAAAAGTGAAGGTCTGAGAGGCAAAAAGGGAACATTTTCTCTGTCTTACTCATGTGGTTTTAAATTGTTGAGGACAATTAAGAACACAGCAACTCTGGAAAAAAAAAAAATTGAACTATGTATCCTGAATCAGATTAAGTCACTTGATTTTTCTATTAATTACTTGCAGTGTATTTCCACACTTCTAGAACATGCTTCTCTGGAGTGTGTGCCTACCAATCTGACTGATATACAAGATCAGAGAAACTCTAAAACTAGACATCTCATCACTCATCTTTCCTTCCTAAATATTCTTTATCTGAAAAGTTATTTGTGTTTCATTTTGTATTTTAATTTCAGTAAGCACAGGAAAACAGGTATGACTGTGTTCATTTTGTTATATAATCTTATAAAAGATTACTAAGGAATTACCATACTAGACTGCTCACATCCATTTGGTGTCTGATGATTCAAAAATATATACAAGAAATTCTGAAATGGCTAATCACAAAGTGAAACACACTCCTATGAAACATTTGTGAAGCTGTCACTAGTCTTTGAATTTCAAATGTTTCAAAGTGATCAGAATGTATATATATGTGTATATATGTATATATATATATATGTATTTATATTCCTTGTTCTAGTTCACCTCAAAATGACAATGACAAAGACACTTCTATTATATACTCCATGGTGGTCTGACCATTTAATTATAGCAGTTTTGATGTTGTTCTTAGTTTTGAACAAGACTATGGTATACCTGTGAATATTTTTCTTTTTTACTGTAATGTAAGGTTTACTTTGTTTTAACTACAAATTAATAGGAGTTAGTAAACAAAATCAGTTTGATACTTTCCTGGTGTGGATAAGCTGTAGCTCAGAGAAGTTTTTGTCTTGAGGCCAATCCCCTGTCAGCCCTAAAGGAAGGACTAGGTTTGTGTGTTCTCTCCTTATGTCCTCCTTTGTACATTCCTATTTGGGTTAATGTCTTTGTAAATGTTCTAGGGAAGTGTCAGATCTGCAAAGACAAAGAACAGGTATTGCTATTTTTGCTGTGAAGCTTAAGTTTATATAATGGAGAATGACAGGCTGCTTGTGCAAGTGCAGTGGTACTAGTAAATGAAGTGGAAGAAAATATCTCAGAAGCCTACATCAGGCGTTGCAGCAGATAAAATTAGCCACAAAAGGTCTGGAGAACAATTTATGGGCTCTTGGGGGTAAGGGTTGAACTAGGCATTAGTGTATTCATGCAGTTTGCTCCTATCAGGAGAAAAAGAATAACAGTACACAGTACTGATCAAATCCATTCCTTGAAGGTGGATATTAAGGCCAGTACTGGAAAACTATTAGCCCAAAGGGCAGGCATCTAGTGACACAGAAGTGGTTTATCAGAATTGTATTGTTCTGTAAACAAAGTTGTGTATCTCAGATTTCACAGTGACTGCTTTGGATGTGGCCTTTCATCTAAAGTACAAACCCTGTTAGTATGGAAGAGACAAGTTGCACTCCAAGAACTGTTTATCAAACAAATACAAAATGCCAAAGTTACAGGTTTGTTTTGCTTTCTTTCTTGCTTTTTTTTTTTCTTGTTTAATGCTGTATTTACAATGTGAATTTCATGTTGACTATATGGATACTCTGTCAGTCATATTTGGATTATTCAGGGTCCTTTTCCAAGGCATATTATCAAAGCAACTGCAAAAATTAGATTTGCTCCCAGCTAAGGTGACTGCCCCATTCCTGTCACCAAAGCTCTCTAATCACTGGCTTCCAAAAACTTCAGTCTGCAGATAACAAAAAGAGAGAGAGACCATGATATAAACAGCAGTGTTCCCCCTTCCATACAAGCCTCTGTTTCAGGATTTAGACAGGAGTGGGGAGAATCAGGTCTGTCTGGATCTTTCTCCTCCACCCTCCAGTTCTTATTTTAGTTTCTTTCATCAGCTGTGCAATTGAAAACACTCTTCTCCCAGGCTCTCAGCACGGACAACAGGAGGTATGAGAATCCTAACACATGATGATGCCAATTAAATCTCTATCCTGTATCATCACCTCATCCATCTTTAAGTTGCTCTTTCCCTCCTGGCTGTGGGTTCAAAAGACATCGTCTCACTGCATGGAGTTGCTGGCATAAAGTAGCTCCAAGGCTGGTTTGGGGCTGGGACCACAGCCCTGCTCTGGGGACAGTGACTGGAGCCACCCTGCCGAGGGGACACCTTCTCAAGCCCGAGGTGGATAGCGAGTGACTTCGTTTTTCTCCACTGAGCACTGCTTTTTCTGTTGCCATTTGACTCTGCTCTCCTGCTCCCCCGATTAGGGCTGCCTTTGCAGTCCTAATCCATTTGTATACTCCTTTGGGTGTGGAGGTGTCATTACCCTGACTTCTACCACCAGCCTTGATGGGTGCAGAGCACTCGTCCAGGCACCAGCGGTTACCCCAAGATTTGGACACACAGTAAATACTGTACATTTGGCATCACTTTGGGATCAAAAACCAAAACAGCTAAATGATTTATCCCAGGTCACCAATGAAGCTGATGGCACAGTGGGGGGTTAAACCCCCGATTCCCACATCCTAGGTTGCTTCCATAACCTACTTGGTGACTTCCCCCTCTTCTGTGTTAACATTACTGCTGGGAAGGAAGCAGTGCTGGGGCTGCTCTTCTGCCTTACTCAAGTCATGGTTGTTCTTTCCCTACAGCCCCACCATTGCCTCATGTACCCCCACGCAGGGCAGAGCTGTACCTTAAATAAAATTCTTGGCATTTAGTGAGTAAATCTCTCTGATCATCTTACAGTACTCTTGTGCAATGACATAAAAGTTGGTACACATTTTTTCTCTTATGAGCTTACCTCCAGGAAGATGAGAAACCACAAGGAATCTGAGTGCTTTGAGCATAGGATTTGCATGAAATTCCTACCCTCTCCCCCAATAAATCCTTGGAAACAAAGTTATTTTCAGATGTCCCCAAAGAATCTTTTCATCAGATTGCTGAGATCATGAACGATAGCTTTCTTGATAAGAAATGTCAATTGCCTGTTCAGCAGTGGGGAAAAATATGATGGCACTATTTTTTGGCCAAATCTTTCAGACATTTTTTTTTCCTCACCATGAAACCTTCCGTCTTCCCTCTAGCACACATGAATGAAGTAACTGCGCGGCCCTTTGCCATTGCCAGGACCCTTCTTATCCGGCTCTGTAGATGAAAGGACGAGGAATCTATGGATCTGCTTTGCATCTCTCACTGCAGGCAAATGTCTCCTTTATCAGCAAGAAATACACCAAGACTCGGTTAAGATTTAAGGCTCAGGCTTGCTGTGTTCAAGCTCAGGTCAGAGCTCAGCAGGCAGTCAGCAGCTGGATCGAAACCTCATGACCACTTGAGATGGACAGGCAGTATTTTAGTCTTGAACATACTAAGCTACTGGGACACTGGCATGTGTGTCTATTTTTGGTGTCACTGTTACCAAGCTAGTAAATACAATTGCTAGTCTTGGGTCTTGAGCTGGATTTTAAATTCCCAACTAAACACCACACTTGCAAAAGCTGCATCTTTGGCTATTGAACTAGTCTTCTTACAGTGGCCGTAAGGTTAGCATTCCCAGCAGGTTCTTTAAATTGGGTCATTCGAAGTACCTTAAACATGGGGGCATTTGTACTCAGTAGGCACTTTTCAAAATTTGGGCCAGGGTTTTGCTTTGAGAAAGTAATGTTTGATCCACTGTAAAGTTAGTGGCATGCATAACATTAATGCAGACAAGGGGCTGGGCTGAAGACCTCTTAATACTAAAAGGGCTTAATTGGTACCCAGTGGAGACAAAGCCAGACCCCATTTCTGCCCCTGCTCCTATGTCAGTCAGCTATTTACCTCTAATAGAATTGGTTTGGCCTGAAAGCTCTGTTCAAAATGGATAAGGATAACAGAACCTAATCTACTAGTAGCAATGTATTAATAATGTTTTAGACTTAAGAGCATGAACTTTCAAAAGTAATTCAGGTGCGATTACGATCCATGCAGCACCAATATTTTTGATCTTGTACATTATATATGAGAGACCATTATGGTGGGCTTACTGGAGCTCAAATCTAACATGACTTATCACAAGAAAAGCTCTTTTAAAAAGTTATGGAAGCTACTCCATGCTTTTCTATGGATTCCCCTTTAAAATTACCCTTCTGTTGCAAACTCGTTGCTGCAAAAACCTTTTCTCTTTCACAGCTTGCTCTTAATGCAAAGAATAACTCAGAAGAAGAAAAGATGGCAGCTGCTTTAAAGATACATAGCATTTGAAATCGGAAATAAACAACGTATATGGGAGCTCTGGCTTTATAGCATCTGACAAAGAAGTGACATAAGGCTTTGAAAGTAGCTGAATTCTGAGGCAATAGCTGAAGTCTATGGGAAGAGCCAGATCCTTATTTAACTGGGAATTTCCGGGTGATGGACACTATGCTGTTTCCTGTCCTTTAGCCTCGCCCTGATTCTTTACCTTCCTCATATACATACAAGAATACCTACAGGCAAATCTGATGCAAAAAGTGGCACAGAGTTTTATTTTGTTTTGGTTTGTTTTAAAGCAGCTTCTAAGTGATCTTACTGCAACTGGAATAAACCTGGCTGGCTTTTAAGAAAGTGTCCAGACAGTTTAGTTTCACTATAATAGTTTAAAATAAAATCTGTAAACTAGTTTGACTGAAAGTGCAGGCTCTTGGCTGTTCTGCTGTAAGGATTGTTCTTTGCTATGTAATCCCTGGTAAATGCAGCAGAGATGGTTCTGCGATTACCGAACTAGTGGGTTTCAAGTGCCCAAAACTTGTTTACACTGAGAAGCAAGGTTTCAGCAGAACTGATTTTTACCTAGTGTTTTAAAAAACTTCCTCACAGAGCAGCAGAAAAAGGGATGTGCTGTAAAGTAAATGCTCAGCAAGTCACAAAGCACTAATTCCTAATCTTCTTTACTACTTTTTACCTCTGACTCTACACGCAGCTTCAGTGGGTACAGACTCCAGCCTTAATAGCCAAGGTCCACTTCCTTACTGCTGAAGAATCTGGCCCTACCAGCGCTCCATTACACTGAGCAGGAAAGAAAATATCCTGAAAGGTGCCCCAGCATAAGGGAATGGGAGAGTAAGTGTAAATAAAGCAGGGACTGGGCAGACCAACAAGAAATGTTTAACATTCCACGCTCTCCACAAAGGGCAGGTCAAGGAAAGGGAATGAGTGGTTGGGATGAAGCACATGCCACAGATATTTTTCAAGTACTGTTCAGCAGAGTATATCTGGCCACGTAAACATCCACAACAAACAGAACAGCCTTGTTCTTGAACATGACAAACCTCCCGAGGTCCTTCTATATACGCAGGAGATGGGTCTCACTATGCAGGGAAGCTGCAGCTGCTGAATTCACGGTGGTATGTTTGAATTCATAAGAATAAAAAATACTGAAAGCTGTACCCCAAGTGCCAGATGTTCTCAGATGCAACCAGTTGAACTCTTGCTTGCTCATGTCCTAGTCAAACCAATATACTTGCAAGCTACTTGTGCTCTGGATGATTCTGGGCAGGTAGGAGGTGGAAGTGAACGTGTCAAAAGTCGTAACATGAGGTTTGGGAGAAAGCTGAAAAAACCTTTACAGCAAATGAAAGTTCCACGTGTAGTGGGCAAGGCTTCTTATTCTTTCTAATTCTCAAGTGCAATCCAAAGTAACTGCAGAGTTATTAACCCTATCTTTTAATTTATATAGACTTGAAGCAACAGGTTTGATTTCATTTACAGCTCAAGTGACTCAGGACTTTGTGAAGCTGTAGTGATGTAAAAGTGGTATCAGACCAAAATGAGGTTTATTTTTTGTTTATACTGAAAATTAACCCACACAATGTTTAATAGCAGTTAGCTATGCAGTTATGGGTCTTCAGAAAGCTGCAAAACATTCAACAGAGGTAAATGTTTCCATGAATTAAACGTTCCTCCCTCCTGAATCAGCGACTACCCCATTCTGGGAACTGCCATGCATACGTGCAGAAGCAAGAACATGTTGCTAAAATAGCTACACTCAATACGGAAAACATAAGCTGTACTCTACAAGCAGTGGTGTAGAAAAGAGTACTGTCAATGTCACAGATACCATAGAGGAAGACTTGCTTATTGCTTGTCCACTTGCTTAGCTGGAGACTATTTTGTTAACATTGCTTGCCCTGCCAGGGTAGGACCACCAAGGGCTCTTGAAGGGGCAAAAGTCCTCCCTAAGTGGCCCATGCATCCACACCACGCTCCACCTGCTGCAGATATTCAGCAGTGGGCAGCAAGGTTGCACTGGTTGGCAAAACCTTTTATTTATGGGGAAGGAGGGACACGTAACTGCACCAGGACTACAGATCTCAACTCTTAGGGATTGCAAAGGACAAAGGAATGGAAAGAATGGAAGAGCTTTCTTAATCTCCCTTTGCAAGACTTAAACATGTCCCAGTTTAGCATTAATACTTGTCTAGAATACCATGAGTTTTTGGATGCCATGCTTATTACTACTGCTTTAGTGCAGAAGAATGATGTAGTTCTACTACTTGGGACAGTCACAGTACCCATTTTACCTTTTTTTCTTCTTTTTATATCAGCTAATAGTTGGTATTAGCAGCTATTTTGCCTCATATGCAGTTTGAAACCCCTTACTGGGTAGTTTGCACGGTGATCCAGAGAGAGGTAAGCCTCCTGGAGCCTGAGAGTTGCAGATGTGATTTTTATTTTTTTTTTAAGATGGAACAGTTCAGAAATCTAGCTGGAGTTCATGAACCTATTCTTCCTGTAACCGAAACCCATGTTTTAGTCAGGGTTGATTCAATTTTTAAAATAAATGTTTTCCTAGTTACAGGGAAAGCCAGTGCTATGCATAAGGGGTAGAATATCACCCTTCCAAAATCCATGTGTCATGGGTGGGTGGCCTATACACAGGATATGCATGCATGCATACAAAATCTAGCTTAGATTACGAGATTTTTCCTCTCTCCCCATCTGTCCTGTCCTGCCTACTCCCCTGCCATAATTTCTGTCATCGTTTTGTCTTCTTCCAAGCTATTTGCATATCAATTGCCATATTTTTAAAAATATGTTTGTAGCCATTATTTTTAGTTTCTCTAAATGGAAAGTGAGCTCAGTACCATTAGATTTCACCAACGTAGAGCTTTTGTCCAGCTTCAGCTTAAGTAGAGTTTACTTTTCGCTAATGGGGCTGTGTGTCTGAACTTGGATTACTGACATAAACACAGTGATAAGAGGTTCTTACTGCTTGGGCATGTCATCTATCCAGCCTGAGTTAGCAACAGCACCTACTGTCTTGAAGCAACTGGAATACCAAATTTCTCTGCAGAGACCCAAGTGTGGAGAGTAGGGACATGCCATGTTAACATCCATGACTTAACCCTTGCTGGAGGCAAAAGACAGAAGCCTCTGTGTTACAAGTGCTCTCCAGTCTTTATGCCTGAGTCCTGCAGCCCTTTTGCCCAGTGAAGTATCTCTGGTGTCTCATCACTCCCCAGGAAAAGCTCCCTGAGGACAGCAGGTTTTTTCCCTTCCTGGGCTGTGGTCATACACATTGTATGAAATTCCCATTCACACTGGGGAAAATTCCATGTACGGATCAAGGGCAGCACAATCTTAGGTATGCAGTCATCTGCCAAGAACTGACACATCGATTTTCTTTCATAAAACCATGGAACTACCCTTTGCAAGAGGGACATAAATTATTAAAAGCATGTTAGGATATCAGACAGGAAAATGTAAATAACCATACATAACAGCATCTGTTCCTGATCAGGTTCCATTCTTTGATCTTTAGAAAGATTATTAATTAGCAGGGTCTAACTGAACTCTTCTGAACCACTCAAATAATATAGTTGTGTGTAGGTTTGCTATGCTAGGCTTCTCTGGGAAGGATTCTTCAGATAAATGGGATAACAAATTACCTTAATACAAACAGTTTTGAACTTAGGCCATGTCTGTAGTAGATAGAGGAGCCATTTTATTGACAACCATCCTTTGAAATCCTACAGGAAATGGGTTCCAATGATACTGAGACTGCTGGTATTGCAATCAAGATTGCAATCACTGCTTGCAACCTGGGTGTCTATCTGCTGTGCCACGTTTCATCTGCATCATAAAAGCCACAACATTACAGGCTCCAAGACTGCTGAAACACTCCTGTTAAGCTGCATTTCAGTCTTGCACTACTGGCCGGGTTGAAGAATTTTCATTGAACTCACAGGATAAACTGTAGAGTCCTACTGATGCCCATATGACTCACCCCATGATGGAGTGCAGTATCAGACCTGGTCTCAAATCCAGAACAGGCAAATCCGAAAGCCTAGTGCCAAACCGTATGGCGAGAGTAAAACCCCAGACACGCTAGAGCTGGGTCTCACTAGTCTCCAGGGTGCAGTTTCCGATTCCCCTTTTTTGGAATTCAGCAGCAAACTGGAACAAGTTACACCTGTAATTTAATTGTGGGTCATAAAAGTTACAGGCAACATCTTTCTTGTTGACACGCTATAATCATGCACTGTTTTTTCAATGAAAGTCATAGCAATCTCTATGGAGGGAGTCTACTGAAGGAATGGAAAATGGCTTTGATTTCTCCTACTTTTCACACAGCAATAGGCATTAGAAGTTCAGGGTCTGTGATTATGTTTATTCCCACCACGAGACATGCAGAAGACTAGTCTGTGTGAATTTGCACATATGTTTGAGATAGGCCCAGTATGGCCCAAAGTAATTAGGATTAGAATTGCTGTTTCACAATTTTCAGGGCTGAATGTTCAGAAAATCATGGACGTGCCATCTTGTCTAACTGCTAATGTGGTTTCACACCAAAATAGCTCATCCTCTCAAAAAGGATGTGTAGTCAAATACACAAACACTTCCTCCTTGCTCAATACAACAGATGCTTGGTATAATATAAGCCAATCTGGCTCCCTGTTCATGAAAATGTGTGTAACAAGTTGCGCTGTTTATCATTCTTTCTGGCTGCTTTGACAGAAACAGAGTGGGGAAAACTTTGCCTCACATACAAAGCCTGCAGCCAATGACAAAATGGCTGACTAAATGTTGAGAGAGGAGTCAAAGCAATATTTTGCAGCACAATAGCTGCCAAAATTTGGGAAATAGGGGCATCTGTGGTCTAGGTTACCTTACAACAACTAGAAAGAACTGGGTCACTATGTCCATGTGACATTACTCGCACAATTGTAGTATTGAATTTAAGAGCATATGTAAAGTAAAATCATCATTCATTCAATCCTTATGCAAAATGCTGCAATGAAACCATGGCTATATCTGACTGGAAGAGTAGAAAAAATGTATACACAGCCATCAAAGGTGCATTGTTAAGGTCATAGTGGTTGCATAGTTGAAAACTATTGCATTGGATGTTGTGAAGGGAAAGATGTGGTACTTTTAAGAAGGATCCTCCCTGTTCCTTAGCACACATTGCAGAATCATAAGATTATGTCCCATTTCAAGTATGCGAACTGGCCTATAGATTTCAGCCAGGGTTTCACCAATCCATACATCCAGCTTGTTCTCCAGGACTTGGGAGCACCGAGGCTGAAATGCTAACGTCTCTGCAGCCACTTGCAGCATCAGGGAACCCCAGCAAAGCGCAGCGTCTGGCTCCTCACTCCCCACTCCGCTACTGCCTCTTCCCTTTGGTAGGCACACTTACACACAGGTTACTTCTGGGCATGACTCAGCGTCCACCTCTCTCAGGAAGAACCTCATACCAAGCTGGGGCACGCTGGACTGCACAATGTTTGTAACTGTGTCTCCATCCTGAAACACTTGCATAATGTGCTTGATTCGGTAAAAAAATGAGGTACAAAATGCCTCAGCACCTGAGCTGTACTTGTTCAAAGAACCTAGCTGGAAACCAGCGAATGGTGGTAGGAGTTGTTTAATCAAATTTTTGCAATTTTTAACTAGCATGATCAGTTTTGAGCTTTAGGTGATAATTAGATACAATGTCAGAGCTGTATCTTACTTTTGAGCCCTTTGCAGATAACATCCAATTATTGACCTTAAAAAGGGTTGAGATATGTCCTTTTCCTAAGATGTCTCCTCACCCACTCCTAAGATTTCTCCTCACCCTTCCCCATGACTTTTGTGCAGCCCCATAAACTGCTGGAAGAGTTCAGAAACTAAGTAGTGAAACACTATGAGCTCAGAGTGCTTGTGGTGCCCGCAGCCATGCTCAGGTGCATTACGAATGGGATTGGAGAGGAAACTTCTAAGAAATAAACCCAGGTCTTTCCATGAAGTGTGTTCCCTCTGTGCTGGGTGGAGGTGATGGGTTCCTTTATTCTTCTGCTGACCCAAGCCGAGTTTATAATAACTGACAGTGCAAGGATGCAACACACAACTATTGTGTCGTCTTATACATACTCTGTTCTCCCCTCCCTCCACAGTTTATAGACAGAGCACTGCTTGCCCATCTACTGAGACTCTTAACTCTCCGTCTCCAAAAGGCTTTATTTCTGCCTAGAGAAAAGGAGGCTCACAGGTAAAAAATGTGGGTTGTATTTGTAAGAGTGATCCCTTTAGTTATTTCTGCTGGATACAATTTTGCGCACTACTACCGACTAGTCCATAGCAATAACTAACAACAGGGACTTCTCTGTATCCCCTTCTGCCTGAACGCTACGTACTAAAAACAGATGCTAATTGTACGGTTCCAGAGAAGAAGAAAAAGAGCGTTCTCGGGTGACTCAGGACATACTCCCGTTGTTGTGCAAGGAAAAATGGTATTTAGATATGTGGAGATTTGTCTGTGGTTAACTGTGGCTTGGTGGGGGCAGGGGCAGGGTATGTATGTATATGCAAAAACTCACAAGCACCACCCTGAACTATATTAAGTCTTGGAGATGAAACTGGTGATTATCTACTGTCTCAGTTGTTGGCAAATGACTATTCAATGCCACGGCAGGACAAGCTGAACTCAGTGACAAATAAAGAATGGGATAATAAACAGAATTTTATGTGTTTCTTTTGAAGCACAAAACTTGCTACAAATTACATATTGTTAAACAAAGACATTAAAACTTGTTGGAAAACAGAGGGTGGCAACACTTAGACAAAAATGTAAATGCGACTCTGGTGTATATATTTTTACCTGAGGGAAATCAATGCCTGTGAAAACACTCAAGACAAGAATGCCTATGAAAATGAAAACACTCAAGGCAAGAATTTATTACCCTACAATTATTTTTTTTTACTGTATTCTTGAACATCCAGTCAAGTGATAGGAATGCAGTGCTCTGGATCACAGTCACCCTTTTTTCAGTGCTCCATTATAAGCACTGACAAGGAACTTAGGACAGCATTTTACACCTCAAGTTAGAGACTTAAGTTTATAATTAGGCACCTAAATAGTTAGCATCATCATCTTAGCTAATAAGCACATGAACAGAAAACTTCTTCAGGAAAGCTAACTGAAGTTGCACATTTAGGTGACTTACAAATACTAAAGCTTGACAATGCTGTCTATAACCTTCCCGTGCCTCCAGTTACTTTAGTTGGAGGGACTGTAAAACTTCACCTGTTACATGACTTTGCGTGCCACAGCTGTTTTTTGTCACTGTAAAGCTCTGCATGCTGGAGTCAGGTTATTAATTAAGAAATAGTTTCTTGGCACTCTGCTGTGACTTACGTCCATAATGGAGTTGCAGCAAACATTGGTTCCAAGCAGTTAGCTTCTCCAAGGTCTCTTTTAAGCTTATCCTTGAATGTTTGAATAACAAGAACCATCATGGAAGGGTACATCTCTTTTCCTTGGTACGGTCCTTCCCTGTCTCACCTGATCTAAATTCTGGTTTGGGGGCGTCTTCTTCACCTTTTGGACAGACATAATTCTTTCTCAATCGTGCTCTAAGCTGCCAATAAAATTGTTTAGACAGACTGTAAGTGGTTAGCAAGAAGGAGAGCTATTTTTACAGCCATCAAAAATGAAAATGATTGCTCTTGACACCCCTTTACAACCCAAGCCTTCTGGTTACAAGGTCTTATTTGTTGCAATGAACTGTCAGGTTCATAGCTAAATGTTACGTTACTCTCCAGTTCCAACCTCCAGGATGCAAAATCCTCCAGTAATCCCTCCAGACCAGACAGAACTCTGGATGTCAGGATGAAGCCACAAGTGAAGGAGGAGCAGCAGTGGTATACTGGAGGTAGCTCTCCAGGACTCTGCAGCAGTGGGAAGCATCCTGCTGTGGCCGGGGTCCGAAGAGCAGTAGCAAGCAGCTACTTGCCAGTGGTCACAAAGAGCTCCTGATGACAGAAGGCCACAGCATACTGGTCTGTGGCTCTGCACCTGATGGTGTAACTGTGGATGGAAGGAATAATCTTCATTTTGGGCATGAAGAGATGCATTTATTTTTGTATAATGCACTGTCCTGTTGGGGCTAGGTATGAAGGTGTAATCTGCACATTTACACGCGATTCCTCTGGAAGGCCTAAAGATCTTCAGTTTCTTTGCCTGTGTACATTTGGGGGATGCTGGCGTGGTTAGCAAATGAAGAACCTCATGTATGAAAAACCTCACGTATGAAGAAACCAAGCTAACTTGCTTCCAAACTTCTACTAAATTCATGGCAATTGCAGGCACAGAGTCAACAGTGGGATCCCACTGTGCTAAAGGCAGACAGGGCTCTCTGCTGGTAGGGTCCTCTGGGGCAGTATCTGTATTGTCCTGCTTTTTTAAAGCTCCAGATGCTGTTGTCAGGATGATACCTGTGAATGGAGCCTTTGTTAAAAATTAACATAGTGATTTAAAAAAAATAGTATTCAATATGATAATGAGAAGCTTGAATACATAAACCCTAAATGTCCTCAAACCATGAAGAAGCAAAAGCAATACTTCTGGTATTTAGGTGTAGAATTTTTAATCCAGCTTTTGGTGGATGCCCAGCAATGGGCTCAGTTTCATCTAGTTGTTTGGCTTTCCCTGCACATGTCCTGTCACTGGAGAGCAGTGTCCAACTTTATTTCTCTTACCGGTGATGCTGGAGCAAGAGGGTTTGCCACCGTGAAGCTTATGTTTACACTGGCTACACTGTGACCCCTTTTTGTCATTCTTTCCTTCTTGCCAAATACTTAAGTTTACACTGCCACAAATGAGAAGATGGTGTGGTGACAAAGGGAGTGAAATTGGGAAGTCTGGGGGAGAAATGGAGAGGAGGAGGAAGCCAAGACATCAGGAAGGAGAGTAAGAATCAAATGCTTTGTGTTGTTGAACCTGCAGCACTTCCAAGACAGAGGTCTCTCTAAGTTCTAAACAACTTTATTTTTGTCTGGTTACTATAAACCGATAAACAGGAACTGTGTTATAGTAATAAACAAAGGACAGGAAAAAGGAAACGCTACTAATCAAACAGGAACATGGCCTGGGAACACAAAAAGGAACAAACAAGAGTTACAGTTTGCCACATTCTTGCTCAGGATTGAGAATTATAACAAGTATGATAAAACGCAGGACAAAAAAAGAGGCAGTTGTCGTAGGACAGAAATGAAGACCAACGTTATTAGAGACATTTAGGGGCCTTGTTTATTGCTGGGACAGCGGATGGGAGCTCTTGGCTTTGTGCAAAATTCAGCTGCTCTTCTATCTCTTACATGGGAGAGTTATACAAGCTCGTCTGTGTATGAAACGGTAACTACCCCACCTTAGATCTGTCTCTTGTCTTTTGCAGGCGTGTTTGCAGCAACAGAATGAAGCTATATTAGCATGAAAACATGTACAATACTCAGCAGTTGCCAAAGCTAGGTTATGCTCATGCTGGATGGAAAGAGAAAATATAACTTCTTTCATTTTTATATACATATATTATATATATATATGTATGTATTTCTTTGCATGGGAACATCCTGTTTCCAGCATTTCTAGGTTTTACTTCAGGGCTAGGGAGTATCCTTTAATGTATCCTTTGTTCTTTTTTTGTATGTTTGTTCTGTGTTTTAGCCACAAAACCCTCTTTAGAAAACAGACTGTTTCTGTAGAGAAGCTTTCGACAAAAATAAGTCTTAGTGTTCTTCTAAATGTTGTTCCATGAGGTTCATCCTGAAAACAAAATTACTTTCTTTGAAATATTTTGTTCCAAATTTTATTGGATCATGATTCACTTAATAATCCCATGGCTTTTGTTGCACTTAAAACACAAAAGTGAATAATGGAGAATCTACAAATAGGATATTCATAAATACAATGCTCAAATGAGAAAATTAGATTCCAGTGGGTAAAAGCTAGCAGCATCTGATTGTTTTTCATTAATGACCTAGATAATGAAGCAGACTGCACCATCAGCAAGTTTGCAGGTGGTACAATACCAGGAGGAGTGGTTGATACACCAGATGGTTTTGGTGCCATTCCGGGGGATCTTGACAGACTAGAGAAATGAACAACAGGAAACTTATGATGTTCAAAAAAGGGAAACACAAGGTCCTGCTCCTGAGAAGGAATAACCCCATGCACCGGTACATGCTGAATGCTGAGCAGCTGGAAAGCAGGCCTTAGGGATACTGGTGGACTAAAAGTTGGCCATAAGCCAGCAACGTGGTGGTACCCACTGAAAGGACAAGAACCAATGGGCACACACTGAAATACAAGTAATTCAACTTAAACATAAGAAAAATTCTTTTACTGTAAGGGTGATCAAACAGTGGCACAGGTTTCCCAGAAAGGTTGGGGAGTCTCCACCCTTGGCGATATTCAAAAGCCTACTGAAGCAACTGCTGCCATCCTGAGCAACCTGCTTTAGCTGACCCTGCTTTGAGCAAGGTCAGGGGTGGACTTGATGATCATGAGAGGTCCCTTACAACATGAACTATTCTGTGATTATGTAAAATTAAAAAAACCCCACCCAACAATAATGACAGGCTCAAGGTTAAATGAATGGCAATTCACAGTAAAGGACAAGAAGGGGAATATTCTGCAGAGCACCTCCGACTACCTTATTTCTGAAGGTACTCATAAAGCAAGGAGATGCTGCTGAACAGTGCTCTGAAGGTGACTAGAGAACTGACGTTAGCAGGGACCAAGCAGTTGAAGGAGTGCTCTGAGGCTTCCTCCATCAGACAGTACAGATGGCTTAACCAGGAGGCAGTTGGTGAGGAAATTCATGGGTTCTGGGATGAGATAAAAAAGTGCAGGTGGAGTCTCAGCATGCTTTTTGGAGAGGGGTTACATGCTGTCACAGTAGCTGGTAGGGATGTGGCTGGGTCCCACTGTGTGCCTCAGTCCTCTTAGTGCTCCTGAATGAGAACAGCGTGTCCAGCCCAGAGGGATGCTGAGCTTCATCTTGAGAACAGGCATGGGACTGTCAGGAGTGCTTTCTCATTCAGCTCTGGTCATCACCTGCTTCTCTCACTTTTCCTCCCAGTTGGCTTTAGCTGATCATCCAATTCCTAGCAATCATGACAAAATGACTTAGATACTCCTCAAGCAGTACAAGGATAGCTTTGGAAAGTACTACACGACATAAGGGTGACAGAAGGATGGGCTGAAGCAAATCCATCTCCCTTTTCTGTTTTGGGTCCTTGTGCCAGAAAATAGCACAGCAGAGGTCTGGAGAAAAGGGACTACTGGAGAAAAGACGCTACTTGCATGAACTTCCCACGTTGTAGCTTAAAGAACTGAGTGAGATACTGCTCAACTAGAGACTACTGTCCCTGCAGCTTCCAGCCTAATTTGCAGTGGACTGTACCTGTAGCAAAGAGGTATATTCCTCCGTCAGGGAGGCACGCGTGTGCTTGCTTTGCTCACAGTCAGCATGGAGGAAATGCTTCGCTGCTCTGCCAGGAGCCTGAATCTGACAGGCTGTGAGACCTGCATCTTCCCTGCAAATACCCCAGCTTCAGTCAACAGACACGCCTGTAACTGGCACCAGAAGATGACTTCAGGTGTTGGCTGGCTTCAGCATGTTTAAGCTGTCAAATACGGACCTTGTTCATTACTTTCTCTCACCACTGCACGCTCTGATCGCCATCCCAGTTTTGCATTCCCAATACAAGAAAAAGCTGTGGCAGAGCAGCAGGAGTGGAGAAATAACAAGTTCAGTGCAGCCAGCTCTTCCTACATGAGAGACCATGTCATTAGGCAAAAGGCCCGGTCAGACTGGGCACACATGATTCAATTAAGATGATTTAGCTTAATTTATGTATTAAAGAAAAGGACACAATTGTATAATGACCCATTCCTACTAACATGGCAGCAACAGGACAAATCTCAAGTTTTGCCTATATGAAACCATGCTGAGGTCATGAGCAGAAATACAAAGTGTGGTACACAAGGCAGATCTCTGACTCTGGGCACACAAAATACCTCACATGGTTCATCATCATAGCACATAAGGGTATCAGCATGTATTGCCAAATGTGGCTGTGCTTTAAAACACTGGTAATTAAGATTCTCAAACATATCAGCCAGTTCTGCAGCTTTAATAAAGCGAAATATTTTCCCTCAGGCCATAGTTTGAACCCACGCCTTATCTGCTAAAACTTCTGATACTTTATTTTTTTTGCACTCACTAAGTGCTGAATAAAAGTATGAAGAATTTTGGTAATAACGGTAGAGCATTCACACTGGCCAAGCGCACAGCAAGCAAATCCTTTATGCAGCCCATTTCTCCACAGTATTATTAGTAAAACTATTTAAAGTTTAATCAGTCTTTTCAGTTCTTGGCTAGGTTCTCATTCTGATGCCTGAATGAAAATAAAATGAAAAATCTCTAATGAAAAATTCCCTAAAGATGTTTTGTGCCACTAAGCTGATACAGGTGCAATACACCAGCTTGCTAAAGCAAATTACTCTGGCTTTGAAAACCTGAGACATTTATTCTTGAGTCCAAATTTTAAAACCTTTAAAAATCAAATGTTGGAAGTAGAAACCTGGGAGTAAAGCAAACCAAAGACTGCCTCAGTTAGTTTTGGCAAAATTAGTAAAGAAAACAGAACAAAATAAAATACGATCAAGGGAAGGGGAAACCCACAAACATAAAGGCGCTCACAGTGTAATTTTTTTAAAGTGGATTTTCACCAGAATCTTTACATAAACTGAAAACTTCATTAAAACATAAAGCTTGAAAGGAGTTAGTGGACAGGGCTCTTGTTTATTATGTGAGACTGTGATGTCAGTCCAGGTGGAGGCTGTAATGAAAATAGTTACATGATTTCAGTCCAGTTTCTTTGAAGGTTAACCCAACATCACAAACCCGTCATGTCATATAACACCCCTTGGCAAGGCCAGGGGTGCTTCCATCTAGAAAGCCCTAAGACTGTATGGAGAGTACGTAAACTGACCTACAAATCATTTGTGGGATAGTGGCAGAGTAAATGTAGGTTAAAATCTTATTATCAATAGTTTGGAAAAGATGAAAGGCCAGGTTTTCCAGAAACACACACGTGTCTGTCTTAAGCATGAAAAATATTCTCCAGGTGTGAATGGGTTCAGTGTTTGCGCAAACCAATACCTGGGGGCACCCCTGACTTGCAGGTTAGTCTTGAGTGCTGTGCATGCTCATGTCACATGTGATGCAGACCACTTAAAAAGTAAAGCAAACGGCATCTTTTTAGGAAATATGCTATAACCCCAGAATGAAGAAAAGGAAAGAGGGCAAATCAGCTGAGATAGGAAACTGGCCCACCTCCCCTCTTAGCTTGACAAGATTTTTATGAGAAGCTGAAGAGAACCTCTGAACCTCCTCTCAGGAGGTCCCACAATGGGCCTGAACCAGCCTCCGGGATCCAAACATCTCAAGAACTGCTTTGCATGAGCCTAGTCCTAAAGAAGATACAGGAGGAGGAAAGAAAGTCTGGTTTTGACTTGAAAAAAAGGAGTATTTTCTTTCATGACAGAAGGGTTGTGATACGCTGCCTCTCTCTGTTGCTGCCTGGGAAAACAAGTGTAGGCAAATTCTCTGTTAATAATAATTCTGTCTGTTATAACTTCACTTGGGTTAAGGGAATTGCAATGGACCTTTACTGAAGCTCGGCCGTTATGCACTTAGGTAACTATTGCACACACGTACACACAAAATGGTGCATTTACTCATTATGGTGTACACACCACAGACTTAGCAAAATACTTGCACTAAATGCAATCCTTTGCTGAGGAGGTCTTTATTTCAACGTTGCAGGAAAGAAATCTGGCTCTTGCAAAGCACGCATTTCAGTTTTCTAACTCAGTCTGTCAAATGGGCTGGAGGGGTGCTCTGTGCTCCCCAGCTCTCCCTGCCCACATTTTCTCCCATGTCCCACATTACAGCTAACAGTATGGAGGTGATCCGCAGCTCCCAATTAGTACCTGTATACCTTGTCAGACACTGTGTAAGGAGTCCCAGGGGTCTCCTGGAAGTAGAAATGCTGATTGCAAAGCCAGTTGAAGGTGCTGAGGGACAAGGCAAGGCTCTGGGGCAGGTGAGGACCTAACTCCATGCTGGCTGGATGCATTTACATCTCGATATTCATCACCGCATGCCTTTTCCTCAGCACAGGTACCAAAAGTAAGTCAGTCCCTTTTCATGAGAAGAGGGTACTGTCTTTCTTTTTCCCTTTATGAGAAGGGTGATGGTTATTCTACATATCCTGAATGTTCCTTTTTTTGTGGGGCAGACTCTCCCATCTTCCAGAGGTTGCACCAGTTAGATGCATCAGGAGGAAACACTTTTGCCAGGAACAGTATGTGTCAAACCCTGTGACAGTGCAAACAGAAAATGCCTGGAGAAGCAGACCTGCAGGCAACACAGATCTGCTAATAGCTTGTTTAGGAAGGGCTTAAACATGTAACAGCACAGACATCAGCACCTCAGTAGTCATGACATGCTGAGAGGCAGTAATTTAGGCAGGCAGAGAACTCCAGTGCCTCCCTGGGCAGGTGAATTCAAAAAGCTGCTTGGGGATTCCAGGGCTGAATTCAGGTAGCTGAAGTGACAGATGGGGGCCTTGGCCCCTTTGGGGACTGATCCTCTCATGGTTTGCTAAATATGGAGTAGGGAACTGAAAATTTTCTGCATGAATGGAAGAGAAATTGTGCTGTTAGTGGAAAAAAAAAAAAAACAACCAAACACCATTACAAGTCTTTCTGATTTCTGCAAAGCAGACTTTGTCACAAGCCCAGGCAGCTGTCTCCCAGCGCAACCTTTTGAGGCAGCTTTATTTGGGTCTGCCACTGCACTCAGGTGTGCATGAGCTCCCCAAGTGCTTATGTAGTAGCACGGAGCACATTCAGACTTCAACTAGTCCCCCAAATATCCAACTCTAGATGTATTTTCTTGCTCCAGTTTTCCCATCACTGTGTCAGTCTTTGGCTCTGGTTTGTAAAAGCTAGCACCAGAAGAAAACATGCGTTAGTTTTTTTGTTCTGAATTTGTTGTTTGTTTTTTTTTCCTTCTGCCAACACCAGCCCCCCTGCAAAGTGGCAACTCAGAAACAGTTCTGTTAAATGATTGTCTAAACCTGCTTCGGCCTAAATAAGTTACCACTAAAATCTGCTGGCTGAATATTTTTGCAGGATGTATGAGGGGCACAGACTTGCCTCGTGGTTGGAACTGACCCAGACAGTCCGGGTTTCCAGGCGAGCACCAGCTGCCTGGGCCATGGTCCACTCCAGAGTATTAAGTCAGCCCCAGACTGAGCAGTCAAGAGGCAACACAAAGGTGCAATGCTTGGTTTTGGGTACAAACAGATTCAGCAAGTCCAGGGAGAAACACAGTACATGTTCTACTAACAAATGCAGAATAGCGCAAATCCTGAGGCCTTCCATAATTCAAGAGCTTTGTAAAGGTAATGAGCATTTATAAGTTGTGCAGACATTCCTCAAATTTTATTTATAATTAGAAATTTTTATAGAATTATAGAAAGACTTGCGTTGGTTAGGACCTTCAAAGACCATCTAGTCCAACTTCAAATCATGAGTAAAAGGATTCATATTTGAAAGCCAAATGCCATAAGCCATATGCTCACTAATCCCTCAAATCATCTTCTCTGGAGATAAGTAGCAGTTCTAAACTAAAAGTGAAATTAATGTAATTTTCAAATAATTTTTTGATGTTTTATAAACAAGGAATAGTGGCAGAATGTCACTTGTGGAATGGCCAGCACAGGGTGCAAGTGGAAAGGAGAGAGCGCTGGGCACAGTGTATCTCTACCTCAGGAGTTCTCTGAGTCTCAAGGGGGCCCACAGAGCTCTCCTTTCCTGGAAACACTAATTACTTTGTTGTTGTTGTCATGTATTTATTTTTCTTAGCATCTAATAGCAGATATGCATTTGCTATTACACCTTTGTTGGGAATTTAATAGCTGCTGTCCTTAGACTGAACTATTGCTTTATTAGTAAATTCCTAATAAATTGCTTTAAAAAAGAAAATATTTTCTTCTCAAGAAAGTTTTTTAGACAAAACAAATACAGGTTTTAAAATGTTCTCTATATTTCTAACCTCATTTTTATGTTTCCTTTCTTTGAACTAATTGCTTGTTCCTGACCAGTTCTGTTTCCCAGTATCTCACCTGAACATCATTACACTGTGGACGTATTCAATCACTTTTTTATCACAGAAGGAGCGGCTAGTAACATACTACTTTCTCTAGCTTAGTCTTAGTCAAAGAAAAAAAAAATATTACTTTAGGGACCAGCTTTCATTTATTCTGGTAATTGATGCCATCATCTGATATCCATCAATGAAGCTTTTTATTCTGTATATATCTACGTATAATACAACTGTCTGGAGAGTCAATGTGAACTTTTTAAAAGAATTAAAGCAATGTACACCTCCTTTATACGTGATAGCAAGTGAAAGCCTTGTATGATTAAAGTATCGGTATTGGTTTGGTTTAGTTCCCACATGTGCATGTTCCACTTCTCCCCTAACTCTCTAAAGATCTCAGTTTGGCTCAGTATAGCAAATCTATTAAAAGACTCCCCTGTGACATCCCTGTTACAGCAGAACAGAACTGCTTGGCTGCTAGGATTCTGCAGTTAGAATGTTTTTCTGTTTGTGTACTAAAAAATGTTGGATGGTAGGCTGTGACACCACCTTGTCCCCAAGCCTGTCTTTATGGTTTCAACTGCTCTGCTTTCCTATGCTTACAGCAGTTTGAGCTCCTCCAGCAGCTTTTTGGTTCAATGGAGAACTTTTCAACTCTTTCATCCAAAGTCTAACAAGCAGACATTGGTGATGTAGCATGAGTGGAGGGCTTTATTTGCTGAAGTCTGCCTCTCAGGGGAAGTTTATTGGCAGATTTGAAGAGCTAAGGATGTTTTTGTAGTATAGAAGCTAAGCTGACTGTGATAAGACCCTTTGGGGTGGAACACCAGGCTATTTTCTGTGTTTAGTTAAAATCTTATGAGTAATTTAAAATGTTGGTTATATTTTACGGAAGGCTTTTGATTCAGTTTCCTCAAGAGGCCTATAAACATGAGGGTCTTCTTAGTCTATGAGCAATACATATCACAATGCCAGGATTTAAAACAAACAAACCAACCCCTGCCTCCCCCCCCCCAATCTCTCCTAAGACAATAGTTGAGATTCTAAAGGCCTATAAATTAATTAGCTTTCCAAAAGGAAGAGAGGGTGAAGTCTAGGAGAGTCACTGACTTCCCAAAATAATGTGATAAGCAAGCCAGAGTCTGATCCAAGGCTTGTTGAAGACAGTGAAAGGAATCCTTTCACTCCAACAGGGTCTAAGGACTCTGCTCCATCCAATAGCACCATGAAATACAGGAAATCGTGACTCAAATTTTACAAAATATTATGGTCATTTAGGCACAGGACATTTGGAAGGAATATCTACTTTATTAACAAGAAAAACATAGAGTCTCACATATATGTGAGACTATCTTGACATAAATCTGTGGGATAGCAGAAGTTAGGAGTGGCAATCATTAGTTGAATAGCAATAGGATTCCTTCCTTTAGTTTGTCTGGTCAAGACAAAGGGGAAGAGCCCACAAATACATAGGGCAAAATTACTTACAAATTCCTGTCTTGCCTTGCTGAGCTGATGTTTGTACAGTATGTGCAATAGATACAGTAGCATGTTGTGCATATCAACCATTGTGCTGTGACTGCTACCCTGTTAAAACTTGCTGCTCGGTATACAGCTGCCTATAGCTAAGAAATAGTCATGCTAACCATTATTTCTGTTGGAAACAATCTTCGATGTTTATGATGGTCACTAAAAGAATTATAAATACACAATTCCATACATTTGGAACCTGAAATACTCCACAATTTACAAAAATATAATTTCTCTCATTTCCAGGAAATCTGCCCTGCATTTTCCCATTGATTGACATGACTGACTTTCATGACCCAGCTAACCCAGACTGTTTTCTTGTGACACAGCACGCAGACAAACACAGAAACCTCTCTACTTTCTGTAGCAGAGATTGTAATCATCTACATATGTAAACTATGAAAACACAAATTAAATAACTTCCATAATACTTTGCTACTTGTATGTTGGATCTTTTCCTGTCCTAAGCTCCTCTGTTTCCGTGGGAACACGATTTGACGCTAGTTGTGTATCTGTTTTAAACAGCCACATAAATAGAGATCCACTGTGGAGAAGAGGAGGAGACTGTTGTTGTTGATGGGATTTTGCCCAAATCGCCCACAGTGAAGAAAGAACTGTGTTTATGACAAAACAGGATAAATTTGTGGGTTTAGATTTGCAGTATTAGTCTAAAAAATCTTTTCTAATTAAGACTGCTTTAAAAGGCAACCCGTTCAAAGTCTTAATTTTGCCATATCTTCCTAAAAAGAAAAAACTGAAAACCTAAATGTCCAAAGATGCGCTTCTGATTTTCACATATTTGTATCTGAATTCATGAGCATCTGCTACTCTGGAGTATTAACTAAAAATACAGCAACACAATGATATTAGGAAACGATAACTATTTCTCAGGTTTTGTTTGCTTTTGGAAAATGGAACTTTTATAGTATTCTGGGGTATTTTTGCCACATATGCTACGTAAAGGATTGTAAGAAATATAACTTCAAGCACAAGGTTTTTTTCAGTTCCAGAGCTGAGGGATCATACAGCCAGCCAAGAAACACCATAGAGGAATGTGTTGAGGGAATAGTAGTTCAGGTAGACGGCTTGGCATGTTTCCTCCTATTGCACTGTTAAATTCCGGAGGACTGGGCTTGCCAGAACTCAGTGCAGCCTTCTGCATGAGTTACAGCCCGATGGGGCTCCCAGATTCACTAGATTCACACACCAGAAACCTACCAATAATGCTGCAGAAAATGTAACTCTGAAAACCAGATGCAGCCTGCAGTGGCAGAGAGGCTGGTATTCATACACTCACAGCATGTCCAGACAATCCCACCCTATAAGCCTCTTGCCGTCAGCATTTTAAGAGACCTTTCTGGAGTCTCCTATAATTTATTATTTTTCTAGAAAAATATGCTTTTCATGGAGTTGCGTAGGTTTTGTCACAAAAACACAGACTCTAAGAAGTTGCAATTTTCTTTTAAAATGCTTTAGAAGTTCTATAGTAACTTGTTCAGGGTTTTGATCACTTTCTGGCTTTATCCTTATTGAATTTTGTGAAATACTTCATAAAGGAAATAATTCATTAATGTGGTAGCTCTTAGCACAGGCCTAAATGAGGAAGAGAAGTCTGAGTTCCCCATTGCTGGTGACGGCAGTACATAGGAAATCCTTGCCCAATCCTCCCACCCAGTACTTGGCACGGGATGTGGTTGGAGAGCAAAAGGTCTGAGCCTGGGGAAACACTATATCTAAGGTGATTACGATTTATTAGGCTATACACAAACAAATCCTCTGCACTAATTAGGGAGACTGGCAGAGAAGGGAGTAAATTGCAGCTGAAAAGGAAGACAGGAAGGTGAACCGATAAAGACAGTCTCCCTGACCAGAAGCCTGCAGGCGGAGCTGTCAGCACTGCCTGTGTTCAGTTCCACAGTGAACTGCAGACCAAGTTAAAATCAGTCCTGCCCACTGAGTGCCACAGTCTCGACAGGACCCTGATTTCAGCCGTCATCTCTTTACTCAAGAGGAATAAACCTGAGCAAGAGAAAGAGAGAGAAACAACAAGACAATTCTTTAGAGCTCTTAAAAAAGTTGTCCAGGGAAGAAAATATAGACTATGTGGCTTTGAAGTACTTGCGAGTTGTCTCTGTCAAGTACTGCTACAGGGAAGAACCAAGACTTTTCAAAAGAGGAAAAAAGATCCTTTCTCAGACTCTTTCATTTGACACCTAAGTATTACTTTGTCATGTTTGGAGTGACAGAATCAGTTTTTTCCTACTTTCACTCAGCCTCAAAACTCTTAGTGACGGACAAATGCCTTGTTTAATCTTTTCACAGTGGCTTATTTGGTCTTTGCCTTTACTGGTTCACTCTTGATTCTACAGTCTCCATCTGTAAAGCACACCCAATGTAGAGCTGTCTTAAATTTCATCTGCTGTTCTTGTATTAGGAGTGTGATTTCAGTGATTAATGTTTATAAGACAGCTTGAGGAATTTCATCCTCCCCTAGTAAGCTGTGGGGGAGATTGCCTTAACGAACAAAGAAAAATGTCTGCTGGACTGTACCCAGAAGCTTGGACTTGCTTACAAAGGAGAAAATACATGTTTAACCTTCTGGTATTGTGTACCGAAGACACACTTAAAAAATATTCACCTCTCTTCTCACAACCTAAAATGGAACCAGTGAAAGATTAATGTGATTTTCACTATTTTATGGCAAATCACTTAGCTGTGACAAGTTTAATTCTGCCTCTTGACCAGATGTCTTACAAGGCTGTCCTGCTCTGTTTTCTTCTACAAATACCTCTGACTGGGAAAATAAATTACAGATGACTGTGAAAAACTGAAGAGAAATAAAAGGTATGAAAAGAGAAAGTGATAATAGGCTTTATTCACAGGTGTAAGGATTTTGACTTGAAACAACAGATTAAAACCTGCAGCCCAGTTTTAACTTCCCTGAATAGTTTGCTTGAGAAAGACTTGGAACATAAATTCAGCAAGCCATGATGTTAAATAGATTTATGCTTCTGCAGTTCATTTCATCAGGACCTGAATAAAGACTTCAGGATGTGAGCTGTTCTGAAGTCTACGTGACACAAGGTTTTCTGAGCTTAAGTTAAATTTACCGTTGAACAGTTTCTGACCTACACTGAAGAGACGCAGAATCACCACGCATTGTCTGACTAATCTATTATGCTGCATTTATTGTAAAGGAAATACACATGTTCAGAGCTATTGAAGAATGGCTGCTAACAGGTCAAGAGTCTAAAAAATATTCATGTCAAACAGTTGCTGGGCGTTTCACTGCTTGCTTAAAAACTGTAGATGCCTAGCAGTAATAAAGGAGAGTTTCAAACAGGACCTAAGCATCGTTGAGGTTGCAGCCAGGATGCTAGTGCCTTTCTCAGCCTGAGAACAGTAATTGAGAACTATGAATCACTCTCTGTGTTTCCTCCCCTTGCTCACTGGTCTAGGTTAGATGTCCGTTAACTGTATCCCCACGGAAAATGTTATGTGCCAGGGGTGGAAAAGCACAGCAGTGATAGTCCCATGTAGCTGATTGAAAGTCAATGGGTCCCTTCTGCTGCTGCATCTCAAAAAGAGAAGAGAGGATACCTCTTTTTCCTTAGAGCACCTTATCCCTGCTGTTGCTTCTAGGCTGGAGAAGGACGGATGCTCTTTCTGCTTTTGGCATTGCCTGATGTGCTCTGGAATAGGAGACCAACAGCTCTTTCCTTCATGGGAGCCCTGAAGAAACAGAATTTCTCTCCCACATTTCTGGAAAAGACTATCTGTCCAAAGTAGGAGTACAATAGAAATGTGGGCTTAATCCTAGCCCCACCTCTCAGGTTCACAGGCTCCCTGACCCATGGTAGCTTCCCTACTGAGTTGTCAAGAAGCCCAGAAAGCATGCAAACTGCTGATAGAGAAAGCCAAGTATGCCTGCAGGGGAAGCAGGCAGCTTGGGATCCCGCCTGGCTTCTGTCACAGCCAATGTGCTGCTCAGAAATCTGTCAGTTACAGTTTGGGTTTTTTGACAGAAATTTCCAACCAGTTCTACTCTGTGTTGCTACTGCTGCTCCAAATGGGAAAGGCAAAATGGTCCTGAGTGCCTCACATAGGGACGGTGCAGGGCCCTGGAAGACCTGGCATTACGGCGGGTCTGCAGTCCTGGCTGCCACAGCCCAAACACAAATACACTTCCAAAATATCAGATATTCCCTCTAAAATTAAGTGTGTGTATTCACTCTAGTGTGACCGCCAAAACTGTGCACGTGCCTTGCCAGGGACTTCAAATAAAGGCTTTTATGCAACACTGTTGTCCTCTCATAAAAAGTTCTGCTTCTTATTAGAGTCCTAGTCCTGGTCAATATTCTTTGAATTTAAGAGGAAAGTGAATTCTCCTGCTATTTTTTTCCACAAAGTATATGCTTTTTTATTAAACACCCAATTGTTTAATAACTTGCACTTGTTACCTTAGCTGACTGAAACATAGCCAAGCTGGACAATAGTGTGTATCTGAAGCACACAGCAAAATTACTGTGTCTGAAACTATCACCACTGAAGCCCCAGGCTCTTAAAATGAATCAGGACATTGCTCCTGATAAGCAATATTCTTAAAGTGTTACTCTGACTTGCTGGCTCATCTTAAGCAACAAATCAATTATCATGTTATTTCTTTACATTGCAACTCTCCATGCACTGCTCTTTTCCATATATTAGAATGGGAAACACGATGAAAATATGAAGCTTGTGCTTAGTGCATATTTTTCATCTTCTCAAGGTATTTAGATGTAGATATTACAAAAAAAATGAACTAGAATCTAAGTAGCAAATTCACTTTTTAAACTAAAGTGCCTATAACGATGCTGTTTTCCAGCTCAGTTTGAGCCAATTTTTACTATTAAACACTTTACCATTAAACACTGAGTATGATCTTAGGGCCATCACAGATAAAGACTGCCATTGCCTCAAAGAGATTAAAATATATTAAAAAAAAGATGCTGATAAGGAAACATGCACAGAGAAACCCATGTTTTTTAGGAAATACTGGTCAAGCTTCTTTGCTGGACCAGACTGCTGTTCAGTACCACTCTTGGGAAAAGGCAGCCAAGATAAGCAGGGAAGCTATCACAGCTTCGTGATTTTCTGCTCATCCTCCTGTTTCAGTTCAAAATAGATTGCAGGACATCTTGCCAAAGGTTGAAACTAGAGTCATCCTTTTTAAGACCAGAGAGCAAATGATGATCACATGGGCTGGCCTCCAATATAAGGCAATCCAAATATCTGTCTCCAATAATTTCCATGACAAGGATGTCTTACAATAGGCAGAGGTCAGTATACCCTAGAGCAAGATTCAGCAGTCTACAGCCTGAAGCAGATGGACAGCTACTGATATGCAACTTGAAGATCTGTTATGCTTTGAAGGGGCCTTTCTCTCCACAGAAGTTACATGAAGCCTATACCTACGTACCCTGGTTACACACTTAAATTAAGGAGCAAGGAATCCAGGTCATGGCCACTTTTGTTGCTCTCTTGGCATTTAAAATTTTACAGTCTTTCTCCACCTTTATTTCTTGCTTTTTTGCTTTTAGCTCCAGTTGTTACTTGTGATCATTCCACTTTTCTTCTGAGCATCTGTTCTGCTGCTTCCATTGTTCTTTGATTTGTTTTTTCTAAGAATTGAAGGATACAAAACTGAGCTGAATCTTTCTCATTAAGGGTCAACTTACACAGAACCACACCATGAGAATTGCTCTCATTCAGATCTAGACTAGAAACAAGAATAAACATCACCAAGATCTCTGCTGCTCTCTTAACTAGTCCTGAGATATCTGTTACTCTCTCCCTAGTACAGATATAGGACACAAGTAGTTAAGTGCTGTCTTTCCTTTCTCTGTTTGTATCTTGTACCCTTTCTACTACAACAGTCCCAATTAGTGGTGCACTCTCAAGGCACATTTCCATGAGATGAGTCAAGTCAGTTATCTTTTTCCTCCAGCTCTTGGCCATGTGTTCCTGCCTCTTTTCTCACACTGGGCTCTGCCCTGAGCTTATTCAACCCATCAACCTGGCAGAAAATTAACTCAACAAAAAAGTGGTTTTCAGCCAAGTCAGTTAGCTGAGTGATGTAGTGAACATTGGATTTGGTGCAATGGGGGGTGTAAAAACACAGGGAAAAAATAGGACACCCATTTTGGATGGCAGCAAGATGTTGTCCAAGCAGCTTCATTTTCCACTGATTGTTCTGTCCTCCCTCCTGTTTTCCTTTTTCCGGACTTCAGATCTTCTCTCATTCCTTACCTCTCCTTAGATAGAACTAGTGAAAAACAAAGCCTAACCTGGCTGTTTGTTCATATCTCAGTCTCCTGAGGCCAAAATTTTAAAGGCCAGGCTCCTAGACTGACCCAAGGTACTCCCACAGCCAGTAGTGGGAACCACCTGGCCCCCAGCCTTCCCTGCCACTGGATATCACAGCTGCCACCACTGCCCATGGGGCGCTTGCAGGCAGGTTTCACAGCTGGAGACAGAGCACAGTTCTGTCAGGATTGACCAAGGATCTCACGGCTGTGTTCATTTTGGGCCCCTCACTACAAGAAAGGCATTGACATTCTGGAGCAAGTCCAGAGAAGGTTAATGAAGCTGGTGAAGGGTCTGGAGAAGTCTTATGAGGAGTGGCTGAGGGAACAGGGGTTGTTTAGTCCAGAGTAAAGGAGGCGGAAGGGACACCTTCTCCCTCTCTACAACTGCCTGTAAGGAGGTTGTAGCAAGGGAGCGGTCAGTCTCCCAAATAACAAGCGACAGGACAAGAGGAAAAAGCCTCAAGTTGCACCAGGGGAGGTTCATGATGGATATTAGGAAAAATTTCTTCACTGAAAGGGTTGTCAAGCATTGAAACAGACTGCCCAGGGAAGCAGTGGAGTTGCCACCCCTGGAGGTATTTAGAAAACGTATAGACCTGGTGCTTAGGGACATGGTTTAGTGGTGGTTTTGTCAATGTTAGGTTGGCGGTTGGACTCGATGATCTTAAAGGTCCCTTCCAACCTAGACGATTTTATGATCCTGTGACTCTGGCGTCAGGCTTCCTGTTTATCGCCGAGGCAGCGGGAACGCGATGCACTCCGCCGCTGCCATTTGCCCCCCCCGAAATGCACCGCGAAGCACCCGCACAAGCGAGGAACACCGCGGAAGGGTGTGTGCGTGCCTGTGGACTTTTCCTTCAGTGTAACTAGGCTCGTTTCCAGGGCCATCACTGGCCCTTCTCGCCTTCAGAAGAACGGAGCCCACCCCCACTGCGGCGCCCGCCGCGCACCGCCGCAGCTTTATTAAGACGGCGCCGCACGGCGGGGCTGCTCGGGCCGGCCCCGGCGGGAGCCGCTGGGGACCTCCAGGAAAGCGCCCAGGTCGCGGAGGGGGGGGCTGCCCCTAGGCCGCGGGACATCGCCTGCCCGCTCGCCCGGCCCCCGCGGGCGGCCCCGGGGCCCCGCCGGGCTCCGTGAGGGAGAGCAGCCGCTCCCGCCCCGCTCCCCGCTGTCCCGGCCCGACAGCCGTTGGCCGGCGGCGCTCGCGCGCCACCCAGTGGGGCCGTTGGGGCGCCGCCGCGTCCTCAGGGCCCCTGAAGGGAGGCGGGAGGGGGATTTCTTGTCAGGGGACCGTCGCTTCTAGGCGGCCTTGCGGCCACGTCAGTGCGGGGAGGGTAAGTCTGTGCTCGGGCCCAGAGCGTTTCCGAGAGTCTGGCGTGTGTGGGGAGAGACTCGGGCACCTGGGGAGGCACGGAGGGCTCCGTGCTCCTCCTGCCCTGGAGGCACATAGCGTATGTGTGGCACAATATCCGGCGTAGAACTAGAAAGGGACCCCAGGGCTGTCTCAGCTGTCTCAGTTATGTGTCTTTGTTCTCACATGGGTCACACCCCCTCTGAAAACCAGGCAGTGTTCTTCCATTTCACACTCCATTGCAGGGCTGTCTTGTAACCCAGCTCCTCTGACAATTCTTGTTTCCAGACTGTGCCTCCCTGTGGCTAGCGTGTACCAATTTGCTTTTGTGCTGAGCATGTGCTTTAGCACTGATTACCCCTTCCCCCTGCAGCATGGGGGAAGCAGCTTTGCCACCTGTGCTTGGCTCACCAGCCAGGCCTGGATCTCTGGTACCAAGGCCCCTTGGCAGGAGCTGGCAGTTGCGCGTTTTGGTGGTGGCAGAATTTTGGGCAAAGAGGCAGTGGCAAATGGCAGGGTGCCGTGTGGTTGTGAGACAGGTGTCGTCCCCAGGACCCTGGGGCCTCAGGGTAATCATGTGGGCCCTGTGTGCCACAAACTATTCCTGCAAAAGGTTCTCTGTTAGAGACAGAGGGAACCAAGGCTGGTTACAGGGAGACATTTGATTCACAGAATCACAGAATGGTTTGGGTTGGAAGGGACTCAAAAGGTCTTCTTGTTCCAACCCACCTGCCATGGGCAGAGACACATCCCACTAGACCAAGTTGCTCAATGCCCCATCCAACCTGGCCTTGAACACCTCTACGGATGGGGCATCTACAACGTCTCTGGGCAACCTGTTCCAGTACCTTACCGCCTCAGAGTGAAAAATTTCTTCCTAATATCTAATCTAAATCTACCCTCTTCTAGTTTGAAGCTACTACCTCTCATCCTATCATGCGTTGCCTTAGAGCCAACCAGTACCTGACTTGTGCCTTGACCTTCCTAACCTGGTGCTGCTCATTGCTGTGCAGACCCACCTTGCCCTCCAAACTCCCCCTTGCAAGCCCTCATCAGCAGTTCCAAACATGATGGCCCAAGGGCATCATCACATCATGACACTTAATACTGGCCTGATGATGTTTTTGATAAAAATATCA
This sequence comes from Vanellus vanellus, assembly GCF_965231255.1. Classification (NCBI taxonomy): domain Eukaryota; kingdom Metazoa; phylum Chordata; class Aves; order Charadriiformes; family Charadriidae; genus Vanellus; species Vanellus vanellus. Next base: position 37,861,513 of record NC_138907.1, read on the forward strand.
AGGAAGATTTAAACGTTATTGCCCAACATTAGTTTGCAGCCTAACACAAATGAGTAGAGACTACCTTGAGATCAAACATTTCCTATTCTGCGCACTTCAGAGTAACTCTTGATATGTATCAGACTTGTTCAGAGTGTAGTGCTAGCTTTTATCCTTCAAACTTCTTGGTCTGTAGGACTTTGCTGGACCACTCTCCACCATCTTTACCAAGTCTTGGGAAACGGGCGAGGTGCCTGAGGACTGGAGGAAAGCAAATGTCACTCCAGTCTTCAAAAAGGGCAAGAAGGAGGACCCGGGTAACTATAGACCGGTCAGCCTCACCTCCATCCCTGGGAAACTGATGGAGCAGCTTATCCTTGGTGCCCTCTCAAGGCATATCAAGGATAAGAGGGTTATTAGGGGCAGTCAGCATGGCTTTTCCAAGGGGAAGTCATGCTTGACCAACCTCATAGCCTTTTATGAGGAAATAACGAGGTGGATGGATGATGGCAGAGCGGTGGATGTGGTCTACCTTGACTTCAGTAAAGCATTTGACACGGTCTCCCACAGCATCCTCATGGCTAAACTGAGGAAGTGTGGACTGGATGACCGGATAATTAGGTGGACTGCGAACTGGCTGAAGGAGAGAAGCCAGAGAGTCGTAGTCAATGGGGCAGAGTCCAGTTGGAGGCCGGTAACCAGCGGAGTGCCTCAAGGGTCGGTACTGGGGCCCATATTATTCAATATATTCATTAATGATTTAGATGAGGGAATTGAGTGTACTATCAGCAAGTTTGCTGATGACACTAAGCTAGGAGGAGTGGCTGACACGCCAGAGGGCTGTGCTGCCATCCAGAGAGACTTGGACAGGCTGGAGATTTGGGCAGGGAATAACTTAATGAAATACAAGGGAAAGTGTAGGGTCCTACATCTGGGCAGAAACAACCCCAGGTTCCAGTATAGGATGGGGAGCTACCTGTTAGAGAGCAGTGTAGAGGAAAGGGACCTGGGGGTCCTGGTGGACAGCAGGATGACCATGAGCCAGCACTGTGCCCTTGTGGCCAAGAAGGCCAATGGCATCCTGGGCTGTATTAGAAGGGGGGTGGTTAGCAGATCGAGAGAGGTCCTCCTTCCCCTCTACTCTGCCCTGGTGAGACCGCATCTGGAATATTGTGTCCAGTTCTGGGCCCCTCAGTTCAAGAAGGACAGAGAGCTGCTGGAGAGAGTCCAGCGTAGGGCAACTAAGATGATTAAGGGAGTGGAGCATCTCCCTTATGAGGAAAGACTGAGGGAGCTGGGTCTCTTTAGTTTGGAGAAGAGGAGACTGAGGGGTGATCTTATTAGCGTTTATAAATATATAAAGGGGGAATGTCATGAGGATGGAGCCAGGCTCTTCTCAGTGGCGACCAGTGATAGGACAAGGGGTAATGGATTCAAGCTGGAACACAAGAGGTTCCACTTAAATCTGAGAAGAAACTTCTTCTCAGTGAGGGTGACAGAGCACTGGAACAGGCTGCCCAGGGAGGTTGTGGAGTCTCCTTCTCTGGAGACATTCAAAACTCGCCTGGACACCTTCCTGTGCAACCTCGTCTAGGTGTTCCTGCTCCGACAGGGGGATTGGACTAGATGATCTTTTGAGGTCCCTTCCAATCCCTAGCATACTGTGATACTGTGATACTGTGATACTTTGAGTTGTCTGAGGAATACAGATCTATAGACTCCTTCAAAGCTTTAAAAGCGTTTTATTTTATTTTATTTTTTAAATAGAAGTGTCAAAAAGGATTGTTTTGCATCTGGAAGATATTCCATATTTTCCCATTATACTTCTGGAAATTGTTTTCTTGCCTTTGAAATAACTGTAAGACCAAACCAACCTCTACACACGCATTCTATTTAAAAAGTGACAGACACAATCCCATTGAAATGAAAACAACTTTGATATTATTTTTAATTTTGTTGGCTCTGGGGCAGGCTCTTCCATTTCTGTCTTTGACTTCTCTAGGTGTTTCACTTGCTTAAGTCTCACTTTCCCAACGCAAGGCTATTGAGTAAAACACAAGGTACCTCCTTTATGAAAAGGAATGATCTTGAAGAACGGCTTAGTAACTTGCTAAAGTGGATTATATCAGTATGCACTGGATCTGTATCAAGTATTTTATGTGCCTGTTGATGTACAAATCTGTATTTGCATGTGCATTTGAAAATTGGAAAACAAAACAAGAAAACAGAAAAACACATTTCAACTGTTGGTACAATTTGTTCTTAAGGCTGGAATCTTACTCTGTTATTTTCAGAAATAATTGATATTTCAGTCTGAATATAAAAGCATATGCCAATGAAAATGCTTCTAAAACAACTACTCTGACCAAAAATCTGCCTGTTTAAGGAAAATAGTGTAGTAATGCTTGGGGCGTTGCCATCCAGAGGGACCTGGACAGGCTTGAGAGGTGGGCCTGTGCAAACCTCATGAAGTTCAACAAGGCCAACTGCAAGGTCCTGCATGTGGGCTAGGGCAATCCCAAACACAAATACAGGCTGGGTGGAGAATGGATTGAGAGCAGCCCTGAGGAGATGGACTTGGGGGTGTTGGTTGATGAGAAGCTCAACGTGAGCCAGCATGTGCACTCACAGCCCAGAAGGCCAACCATATACTGGGCTGCATCAAAAGAAGTGTGGCCAGCAGGTCGAGGGAGGTGATTCTGCCCCTCTGCTCTGCTTGCAAGAGACCCCACCTGGAATACTGCATCCAGCTTTGGAGTTCTCAGCACAAGAAGGATGTGGACCTCTTGGAGCAGGTCCAGAGGAGGGCCACAAAGATGATCAGAGGGCTGGAGCACCTCTTCCTATGAAGATAGGCTGAGAGTTGGGCTTGTGCAGCCTGGAGAAGAGAAGGCTCCGGGGAGACCTTATTGCAGCTTTCCAGTATCTGAAGGGGGCCTACAAGAAAGCTGGAGTGGGACTTTTTACAAGGGCATGTAGTGATAGTATGAGGGGTAATGGCTTCAAACTGGAAGAGGGTAGATTTAGATTAGATATTAGGAAGAAATTTTTCACTCTGAGGGTGGTGAGGCACTGGAACAGGTTGCCCAGTGAAGCTGTGGATGCCCCATCCCTGGAAGTGTTCAAGGCCAGGCTGGATGGAGCTTTGAGCAACCTGGTCTAGTGGGATGTGTCCCTGCCCATGGCAGGGGGGTTGGAACTAGATGATCTTTAAGGCTGCTTCCAACCTAAACCATTCTATGTCTCTATGAAATGCTTTTCTAGCTGTTCATTAGATTTTTGAAACTACATATTCAGTAACCGTGCAGTAACTTTAAATAGCATCTATAAGAAGTAGCAATAGAAGAAAGATTCTCACTGCTTTCACAGACAGCAATACTGCTTACACTCCAGAATGTACTGGGAGGGATTTTGTTACTTCTGCTAAAATACAGTGCAAAATTCTAGGCAGTCAAAGAGCCCAAATCTCAACCTGGACCACACTGAGTAATGATTCCCCATATGACCTACTGGTTTAATCACACTAACACAGGCTATGTGAAATAGGCTACGTGAAATATTTCTAAATTACAAGAAAAAAAAAAATCCCAACCCACAACAAAACAAAACAAAAAAAACCCAACGAAAACATGCAAACATTTAAAAGGCCAACATTACCATTCTTGACGATTGATCTTAATACCCTCTTTTACAGGAGAGCTAACTTGGTATTGAAGTTGCTGCAGCCATTTTTCCCCACAAGGTAGCAGCACTAAAGCTATGAATGAGCAAGAGGCTTATGAGCCCATCTCGCCAACAGTCAGAAAGCATGCCTGGCTTATTTACTTTTTGGTCTTCAGGAATCTGCAGCTCATAATCAGAGGAAAAGCTTCTTAAACACCAGGACTGGGTGCAAACAGCAATTAAAATAATAAAATCTACATTTACATTTTACTTTAACAGACCTGTCTCCTGCTGAAAAAGCACATCAGGGGACTTAATCTGCAAAACTAAAGTGCTGTGTATATAAATATATTTGTGTGAGTGTATATGTGTGTGTGCATTGAATACAGTAGAAATCCTGTCTTGCTATTGTATATAGAGAAAATCTTGTACCTGATTATGAGTTTCTTTCTGCTTCCCCCTAACTCTTCTGGTTCCACCACTTTTCCTTATGCTTTTTGCTGCATTTATCAATTGTCATTGTCCAAAAATAATGCTACAGTGAAGGAGGAACCCCTTTGCCAGCACACAGTAACTGCTGGGGGGAGGTGACCTCCTGCCCTGCATTCACTCTGTCTAACCTGAATACTTGTGTAACCCACATCATGACCTCTTAGTGTAAATATGTATGTATAGAGTAAAGGTTTGGGCTGGGTTAGGTGTGCACTTCTGAGGCACATCTCCTAGTCATCCCAGCTTGGCAAGCTTTGCTTCACCCCGTGGAGCAGGCTTGGGGCAAAGGAGTTGCACTTTGGAAAGATCCTTTACAGAAGCACACCCAAGGCACAGCTGCAAATAGGCATGCGGCCCCTGCAATCAGGCTGGAGCTAGTCAAAAGTTAACCCAGGGGACAGCATGGATGTCATGGCCTCAGCACCAACTGTTCTGCTGACAAATGTACTCCTGTCGATCCCTGCCGCTTGCTAATATACACATAGCCTTAGTAGCCTAGACGGAAAGTTAAAATCAGAAGGGAAATTTTTTATAATCTCACAAACGATAGTGCAGAACAGGGGCAGAAATGATGGAAGAACATACCACATCACCTAGATGAAGGGTTTCTTTTAATGTGAAATTGCCAGGGCTGTGTATTAGGTGGTATTTGCTGGAGGGACTGATCCATGGAGTTCAGGAAGGGGCATTCTGACATTTGCAGGTGGAAATGGTAAAACTCTTCAAAACGCTTTAATATGGTCTGAAATTGCATAATAATAAGCAAGCTTACCCCCCCCCCCCCTTCTCATTAAATAGAGGAAGATATATTAGATGATGTGGAATGCATGTGTACACGCACACACACACATATTTACAAAGACTTTAGCTCTTTTTGAGTTTTGACTGCCAAGAAATATATAGATATATATGTATTAAATATGTTTATAGACACACACACTCTCTTATGTTTTTTATGACTATACATATATTTTTCCTCTTTGGAGTATACCCAGCCACTCCCAGGTCCATTTCTCTTTGTGAAGGAATCAGGCAGCACTGTAGAATTATGTCTAAGGTAGCCTTGAGTATTTATTCCTATTGTTGTCATCACAACATACACAAACTCTTTTGGGCTGCCAACTCTCTTCTCTTACATCAAGGAAATTGAATCATGTATATTGGCCTAAAAAATTAACGTAGCTTGCACAAATATATTTGATAATGTCCTTGAGCTTCCTGGTGAGTTGGAGACAAACACAAAGAAGCAGGAACCGCGTGTACATTTTTTTTAAAAAATGCCATGTCACCAGTGACCATTTGTACTTAGCTGAAATTGCAGCACTAGATCCTATCAACCCACTAAATAAATAAACAGATGGTTGTGTGGGCAGTTGAACTAATGAAGCCAGGTTTCCTATCAGGTTATATCTTGTAGTTCAATTCCCTCACATCTAATAAGATGTAAGCTCTGCTTTAGCTTTTTCTGTCCTTGCAAAATGCTTTTCTCCTGTGTGGATTCTCGGTTGTGTAACAAGGGGTGAGCCATCTTCCCCATAGTGGGGGCACTAATTCAGGGCTTTCTCCTTTAAAAGATCAACTAATTCAAAGAAACTTGTCAGAAATTAATTCTTCTGCTGAATTTGATTGAGATTGGCCAAAGATTCAAAAATACTGGAGAGGATGCAGAGGTACAGTTACACTTGCACACACAGAGACATAAAGACAGCGCAGTTACAATAACTCATCTCCTCTGGGAACTATGCTAAGCAGTGTATCTTTATTTGAAGGAAACAGAAAAGATCAGTGTGCTATTACCCATCTCCTTTTAACTGCTATTTATTAATTTTTCATTAAGGGCACTGGACAATTGTTCAGGGCAAGAGCAGCAGAGAATATTGACAAGCCTGACAGGAAACGCTTCCCTTCCCTTTGAGGTAAGATATAATTTTGTTTATTTTTATAGCAGAAGATTCAGGAGAATTCAGTACAACTTGACAGAACAGTAGGATTTCTGGCATGCTGGTTGCAAGTCTGGTCAAAGGTATTTAAGCTTTCACAATATTTGGTGATTTATTAACAAGGTTTGATTATACCCTTACAATACAACTGCTGAAGTAATGCATACGAAGTGTTACTAACATATTAAAAGTTTCTGTATTCATTACAAGCAGTAGATTAATCTCTAGCTGGGGTGGGCATTTCAGAAAGAACAGCATACCATACAAGAAAATTTACAGAAGAATTGCAGCTAAAGAATTTTATGTCAATTGTAAAATACAAGTGCCTTCCACACAGAAATGAAACCACTGGTAACTTGAGCTACATCTTGGCTCTAAATAGCATGCACCCATTACAATGGAATGGTTCTCTCACCTATTGAACACAATTGCTCAATAATAAACTAACTTTTCTAATACGACACAAAAATACCGGCCAAGTTAAAAATTTCCCAAAAGACCAGTTAAACTACATGGACTGGTTTTACACAAGTAGTGCTGTGAGAAGGCTGGTGCCCTGTGCAGTTGTGTCAGCATTGGCAGCTCTGGTGTGCTGAGCTCATCCCCGAACATCTGCCTGGAGCCAGGGGTGGAGGGAGGCAGGGTGTTCACAGGGTCTTACCACCCCTGAGCTGCTGACCTTCATGAAACTTGTTGGAACTTCAGTATCTTGACATCTTTCTTCTGTCAAAATTGGCTGAAATTAAGCTACAGGTTCAGGAGCTACTACTGGATGGAGAAAGTGTCATGGTATTGCCTGACAGAAGGACAGCACACAGACAACCTGGGGACATAAGCTTTGTCTTCTTAGAAACTAAGGCTAAAAGTACACCAAAAATACTAAAAATACATGTGGCTAACCATTTTATAACAGATGGTTGTCTGGACTTGCATGTTTTTTAGGACTTCTGGTACAAAGTTTCTTTTTGAACTAGGAGAAACAATCCACATACAGTAGAACAGCACTTCTCTAAAAACAGATCCTTTCAGTTTTTTAGAACATATGTTAGATTTAGGCCCATTTAATTGTGGCAGATCTAGGTAAATTTGTGTTTAGTTCCCCAGCTTGGAAAGCTGTTGTGTTCAGGCAGGTTTCTATGTGCATGCAATTACTTCTATGCTTCTGCACTGCTCTGCCTGGGTAAAAAGGCCACAGGTGAAAAGCAAATAAGGAGTTTGGGACCAGACAGGTGACTTGCTTTTCACGGTTGCTACGCATCCAGGCAGTTGTAGACAGCTCTTCTCCTGAGCGCTCTCTTTGGAAAACAGGCCACTTGCCTAAGGCCTGCAGCCTGGGACAGCCACTTTGGAAAACTCGCTTTAAGGTTTTTGCATCCATAATATTTTGTTTCGTCTTCATGCTGTGTTTGCCCTCCAATTAATTCTCTTTTTAAATTCCTTTCCTGGTTTAATTGGCTTATAGAAAGATTTTTGGCAGATGGTGTTGAAAAGAGAAAATAAAAATAAAGGTTCTCCAACGAATTTTTATTACCATTCCTGAACATCTGAAATACCATCAGCATGGAGATTCTAGTCCTGCTCCATTTTAAAACACTGATGAATTATGTAACTTAAAACAATTACATATAGCAAAATTTGTTCTTTAAAATAATTTTATTTTACTAAAGTTTCCTTAAAATTGAAGAGATTTCCATCCTTGGTTTGAAAAACTCAAATTACAAACATATGAATAGGTTATGCTTTTTTTTTTTTGTAACTAGGAAAACTGCAGAATCCTGAAACAGTATTTGTTTTTCCATCTTAGTAAATTTCTACCTTTCTCTCAGGTTGTAGTTTGGTCTCACGTATCCTTTCACCCTCTGGTTCTCAATGAAGAATTAGTTAGCAGCTATAGTTATTTTAAAGGAAGTATTTGTTTGAAGATAAACGGACATTAGACTGATTTACATTTCCCTATTTGCTGTAAGACTGAAAATTCTTGAGTTCTTGCCATCTGTTTAATGTAAGGGGTTTTTTTAACAGCACTTTGTTCACTTTTTAAAGGTAGTTAGTATGTTTTTTAAGAACTAGATTGTGTTCCTTTGTTTCTGAATAATATGGCTGAGGAAAATTCCAAGTGTTGAGAAGCGGTTTATTTTATTGTGCAGATACAGTGGTTTCCTTGAGCCCTGACGCAGAACGTGAGTTTTATGCTTTTAAATTCTGTCAGGACATTGTGCACGGGCACCCTCCAGAAGCCTTCAGGAAGACAAATAGGCACAGAGGGTTATCTGTGATGATCCTTCTTCTATTCAAGGCCAGAAACAGGAGGCAGATCCAGAAAGAAAAGCTGTCATAAAGAAAGAAGGGTCCTGTGAGCGTCACCAGTAAAAGTGATGCCTCAGATGGGACACAGGAGAAATACCTCCTGCACCCTCTTAAACCCAAGTTGCTCTATGACTTTGGGCAATCTATAATGGACTATAATGGACTTTGGTGAAACCAGCTTTAGGCCCTCAGATGGCTAAAATCGCAGTGATACTCTTGTGCCAGGACTGCTCCTCTTCCTGGCAACTGGGCAGGGGTTCTCCACGATTTTGCAGCTTCGGGTCTCTGCTAATACAGTCAAAAAGCTCTTTCTAGGGCCTAGAAGTAGCAAAGGTTAACTTAGTGAAAACAAGTAGTCAACAGACTGAAGAGAGGTAAATTTGAACAGGTAAATTTGTGCTTAAACAGCACATTCGAGCAACGTCTGAAGCAGGTGCAGCAGGCGCTCCCCAGCAGTACCGCCCGGCGGGGTTCCCAGAGCTGCGGCCCACCCGGGCTCACAGCCGCAGGCCCCGGCCCCAGGCAAGCTGGAGGCCCCCCTGCCCGCCCTGTGGCGGCCACAGGGCAGGCCACGGCCCAGCGCCCTCCTCCACAGGGCAGCGGCCCGTCACCCGGGCGGCCCAGCCGGCGGCTGCGGCGGAGGCCCGTCCCCCTCGATCCGGGTACCGCCGCCCCGGGGAGGCTCCGCTGCCGATCCCGCCCCCTCTGCCGCGGCGGGAGAGCTGCGGGGCCGCGCGGCGCCGCGCCTGGGCCGGACCCGCTCCCGCTCCCGGACCGGCCCGCCGGTACGTAACGGGGGCGGCGCCGGGACCGGGGCTGGCGCTGCCACCGGCGGCGGCGCCCCCCTGCCGGGGCGGCCGGGGCTGGGGCGGACTGAGGGGGACGGGCGGTCCCCCCCGGGGAGATGACGGCGGGCTCCGGCGGCCCTTCGGCGCGGTGGGGCCGGGGCGGCGGCGAGACACCCTTGCGGGCGGCGCGGGCTGCACTACGGCCTGACAGCTGGGTTCCCGCCGCTCTGCAGTTGCGGAAAATCCGATTATATGAGTTCCTCGCATTTAAAAAAAAAAAATAATTAAAAAATCCCAAGATGCGGAGAAGGTTAAAAGTGAAGGCTGCGCTCCTGCGCACGTGTCGATGCAGAAGTGTGTATCTCTCATTCCCCCCCGCCCCCCCTCACCAACCCCACAGCCGTCTTGTTTTTGCTGTCAGAGCAGATAGGCTTTCATTACAGAATCTGCTAGAGTTGTATTGTAACTTTGTATCAGCAGCACGCTCCAATTATTCTAGCCTACACTTTTGTGACTTAAAAGCAAAGTCGTTTGGGTATAGTAGGGAAACATCTTTAACTATGACTGTTATTGTTGTCTCACAATTTTAGGAGAGTGCAGAAATGTCTCCCTTTGAAAATAAAGGACTAATACTGGGCATAATGGCAGGGACTGCTGGAATAAGCCTGATGGTGATTTGGTATCGTAAGATCCGAAAACCTGGTGCAGCTGTGCGTATACCTGCATTCGTAGATGTAGGCAACAGGCTTAATTCTGTGGGCTTGCAAAATGAAGCTCCTAATGAGCAAGGAGCGGTAATGGTTTTACATGGAAGGCAACTGCAGATACTAGAAAAACTGAATGGCTTGCTAATAAGTGTGGACGAACTGAAGAGAGAGGTGAAATTTCTGAAAGAAGCTATTCCGAAGCTTGAAGAGCTTGTTCGAAATGAGCTTCAAGGGAAGAGAGATGTTCAAAGAGTTAGCCCATCACACAGAGCAACGAAGCGGAGAAAAGCTGAAACAGCTTCTGGTGCAACAGAAACTACCAGCTCTGAGGAGGCTGAAAGTGAAGGAGGGTGAGTCAATGATATTTTTTTTGTATACTACAGTACACATAGAGTGCAGATTGCATCATTACCTATGTGAAACTTTGTATTGTAAACAGGAGCCCTTTTAAAGTTTTATGTATATTTTATATTTCTCTATATCCAGGGGAAAAAACACCCAAACAAAATTCAGAGTAGTAATATTTAGATCAGAAAAAATTCTGGGTGACCATCTCTGAATCTGCGGTATAGCTGAACTTGGCTTAATGCCAAGCACAATACAGATTTTTATGGGTGCATTTAGTAACAATCTGATGTGGTATTGCTACATAGCTATGCAGTGAGGCAAAGTTCACAATAATGGTGTGATTTTAAAAGTGCATCCAGTAAGAAAGTAGTCTTGTCTTGTGTCTCTGACAGAGTTTGTTCAAATGTATGAATGTTCTTGTGCTTTTTGAGATAGTTGTCTTCTATGGGCCTTAAAGATGAGTTATTACAGTGTTCTGTCTAAAGGTATTACATGTTATGAAAGCTATGTCCAAATGCAACATGTGTACAAATAGCAGTATGTTTAAGTATATTTGCTGTTGTATACGCTTTCTGGTGGCTTAAAAAGTAATCATGAGGGATTTAGGGTACTGACTCAGTAAGATAGAAAGTTCCTAGTTTTGATCACATCTTGTAGTCCCGTTGTGGTTAATGGAATCTTTTATATGTGTGAGTTGAGGAACATGCTGAAGGATCAGATGTACCTGGAGTCCAGGAGAAGGACTATTTTTTTGTCTTTTCTTATGTTACCTAATATACCCTCTGGTAGTAATGTAAAAATGGTGATGACATTACTCTCCTGTAAATGCAACTTTGTTTTGATATAATCAGATTAGGTACTTATATGCAATTTAATAAGGGTATGTTTGTAGCAACTAAGTTTTTTGAATCATCTCCTCAGTGTGTTGTGCATACTGGTGTAGGCAGCAAATTACAGCCTACTAGTGTTTCTTTAAAGATATGTTAATTAACTGCAATATTCTGAAGACAGCAACATGCTGCATATAGTAATGAAAGAAATTATATTTTTGAAGAGTTCCTCCACATTTATTTTTAGTTCCCGTGGGACGTAACACAACAAGAATTCTGTCCACAAGTCTTATATTTTGATACCATATTTTGAGAGCTGTCACTTCTGTTATGAACCAGTTCTTTATTTTTTCTTTATGTTAAGTGTTCAGTATTGGCAGGGGTGTTCAAAGACATTCCCCCTTCATATTTTGATCCATTAGTTGTTTTGCAGAGGCCTTTATGTTATGCATAAAATACTTGGAGATGCAGATAAGGCTAAAGGACCAGTTTATGAATCATCAGCTTCACAGATGCAATATAGGGGTTATTCCACACCTAGCATTTGAGAAGATCCCATTTTCTGGTCAGGAAAGCTGCATTGCTGTTTGAGAACTAACCAAGGAAACTTGTCTGTTCATGTTCTCCTGTGTGACGAAGAAGCTGATGACATGATTCAATACAAGTGATTATAGTGCGCAAGAGCTTTGACTGTGTCCTTAAGAGAGGCCTTCTCTGACAAGTATTTGTATACAGTCAGAAGGAAGGAAGATAATTCAAGGTTTAGATAGTGTTAGTCATTTGGGTATGTGCATTTCCAATGCTATTTTTAATCCCTTTTGAAAAGAGGTGTTTTTTTTCTTACTAACACCTTGTACTTGATGTGCTTGCTTTGCATATCTTCTTTAAATTTAAGATACTTTTATTTTAGTAATTTTCTTGCTGTATTTGTTTTTCTTTCCCTTGCAAATGCAAGTAGGTTGTTAATCCTAATGTCTGTAAAGTTGCAATGTATATAGCTTTTTCTGAGGTCTTACGTAACTTTAATGACAGTGGTGCATGTTCTGTGAGTTCACCATGAGAGACAGTAACAGCACACTTTTTTTCCCAGTTCATGTTCATCACCACTTCACGTGCTCTAGGTATAACACCATGTACATTGTTTTATAGCGTTCTGTGGTGAATTCCACATGCAATAATGCATTCAGTTGCTAGTTTGTGTGGGAGAGAAAGTTTTTCTCTTTGTTAAATGATTAAACAGTTTTTCACTTTCTGTATCCTGTTTAAAGTACATGCAACGTGTTTCATTGCCTCAGCAGTATTTTCATGATCTAGAAGATAGGATTTTGCTTGCCTTAAGCTCTTCTGGTTTTAACTGACAAATGGGTAGATGCTGGGAATTGACAGATGACGTAATCTTAAGAGTTTTATGGACTTGTGCTGGATGACTACATTGGTTTCACAATTGTAAACTTCTTCCAGAATAACTTTTAATACTACCTGCTTTTTCCATAAAATATTTGACACTGGCAGTCTCTGATGTGGTCCTCACTGCTTTTATCTGCTCTGGTCATATTCTCAGTGTCACTGTTGGTATTCAACACCTTAGGAAGAGAAGCATTCTATTTTGCCTTTCAAAAAATATGTATTTCTGTAAGTGGAAAAATATCACATACTTTTTAATAAATGAGATACATTTTTACATAATAACAGGTAGCCTGAATGGAAGATACACTGAATGGATGGGATATTGACTGAATGGTAAAGAGCCAAGGTTTCTAGTCTGTGCTTTTTGGTATTTTATTCTTAATAGTTTGTTTCAGTTTCCATCATTTACTAGTGAAAACCTCAGTCTTTAACATTTGAGAATGTAACAAGCACTCATACATTTACAAATACAATAAATTGTGTCTTGATGATCACCTGGGATGGAGAGTGTCACCTAACTCTCCTCTTTGTGATTTTAAAGCTGTTTCCTCCCTGATACAGCAGTGATGAATCATTGACACCAGTGTCATGTTTGGCACCAGTCTTCTGCTGGCCTGGCATCCAAGCTTTTCAAATTACATTTGGCATCAGTTACCAGAAAGATTCACCGCAGTAAATCCTTTTTGTACAGATGTTTTATTTATAATGTATTTATTTATAATTTATTTATATGTTGTATTTATAATTTTTCCTTGAAATAGCTTAAATATTCAGAAATGTTTCCCTTGCCTGTTTCTGAGTATGACTTCACTTATCATTTCTCCATTTCTTCATTTATTTTTGCTGCCCATTTGTTTTCAATGTAACCCTCAGTTGACCTAAGAATCTGGTTTGCCAAACTTTTCCTTGAAGGCTGCTTATCATTACTGATGGATATGCACCCTGCTGGGTCATATAGTGCAAATTTGATCCAGATCAGTCAGTGACATATAATCACTTTTCTATTGAATTAGGTCAAGTGGATGAGACGGTGTTTGTGTCAGCTTGTAATTTTTTTTTAAGTTGGCAGGGAGACAACAGATGATATTTGATCTGTCTAAAAGCTGAAGTCTCATGAACAGATGACACCTGGTTAGGCCCACTGTCTGCCAATTTACAGGCAATCCAGCACAGTTTTTGAACAAGCAAAGTGAGTTTATACCACGGTGATGTTTTATACCGTGTAACTCAATTTTTTCTTCATGTGCTACTAGGTGCCTGGATTTACTGAACAGTTTAACCACAGTGTGGTGAGTCTCCAGCACAGTTTCCATTTGTTCTTTGAACTTTGTACAGTCCTTTGTGATCCAACTGAGTCCTGTTGGTTGATCATTGGTCCTCACATTCTTACCAATGTTTTTATCTTTCAAATAAAATCTGTTGGTAATAATGGTGAAAACAAGTTGGCACTGACTGTAGACCTTTTTCCATTTTCCCAAATATTGGTCAATGTGTTTTTCACATCTAAATACTCACTTTTCTACTTATCATGTGATAAAACCTCTTGCAGGAAAATACCAGGTAAAATTGCAGATTTCAGTGTTTTATGAAATCTTTTTAAAACAAACCATAATGACACTTCCTCGTTTTTTGTTAACTTCCCTTTTGGATTACTGTCATCAGCCCTTAGACTCTTGGGAGTTTTTAAACTGTGTTTAAATAATCTCTACTTCTGTTGGTGCTAGTACTGTGGGGCTTTTTTTATAGTATTGCTCTTCATAACATTCTTTGCTAGAATGAGTAGATGTGTAACCCTGCTAGCTGCTTTGTTTAAGTCAGTTATCAAGCTCATCTTATCGTAGTTTTATATCAATAATATCTGTTACATTCTTATTTTTTTCCTTAAGTAGCTGGAAGGACTTCCTATCTTGTACTAAAACTGGCTTAGGTTTGAATTGGTAAAGGACAGCTTACCCAAGTTGTTAGGAAAAATCCTAGCTGTTTATTTTTTAAAAATATGTATTGCCTTCTTAACATGTTATGTTTTCATACTTAAAACGTTTCAGTTATGATAAGGATCAAACAAAGAGCTAGTAAGAAAATGAATGTCATTGGAAACAAAATAGAAAAATATTCTTCATGCCTAGTTTGCAACAGTGTTTGAAGTGATATTTAGCGTTTTATACTTGGTTAAAATACCTTGTTGTTATTTTACCCCTGTGACTCCTGAGCAACATAGGAGTTTGCCTGGGGTGTGTGACTAGTGAGATGGGAACTCATCACAAATAAGTCATGAAGCCCTTGGCTGTCATCTTGGTGCTTTTCCTATGGAAAATGCTCGGAGGCAGCAATGTCAGCTCTGGAGCCACAGAAGAAGAAACAAAGAAGAGAGGACCCTCTGAAGGCACTGTGAAGTTACTTTTCTGAGAAAAGAAAGGAAACATTGAGAGGAATGCTGATGCCTCTTGGGGGTAACTAGCATGCCCAATCTTGAGCACTAGCAATTGTTTGTACTCCCTTGGACATTTGGTATCAGGACATTTAATTTCTGCCCTTTCCATGAAAAATACTGTTCACTTCAAACCAAACTTGGAGAAGATTTTAAGTAGTTTTTTTTTTCTTTTGTTTGAGAATAGAGTTCTTCTTTGGTGGTTGTGTAGAAATTCCTGCCCCTTAGCGTAGCTCAGTGTTGTCTTATCTATGTCAGTAGGCACAGGGTTGTATGGTTTGTTGCAGTCCCTAGGAATTACTGGCGTTGCCTTACACTGAACAACATTACTTACTGGTGTTTTTCACTTCTCACAGTTTGTATTACAGGTATTGTTCTGCCATCTTTAAAGCATGCAGTTAACAAGTAAATTGACATGTATGGCATTCTCATCAAGGCTTAAGATGGTCTGCTCCACGTTTAAATTCTTTGAGGATTCATAAAGCAGATAAATAGAGGAGGTAGGAGAGAATTTTCCAGGACAGTGGAGGTGAGAGGGAGTGGGGAAGAAATGACCTGTCAAATGACCTGTTGTCTCTGCTGTTTCTCAGCACAAATATGGCCCCAAGATCATATTTCTGTAGGAGAGGCAGGATGAGGAATGGCTTGATGCAGTGTGGTCTGATCTTAAAAGATTATTCTTCCATGATATTTTATAATTAGCTCTTTAGGGGTTCACATCATCTGTTAGATAGTGACCTACTTCACACTTTTTCCATTTGAGTCTCTCAGTGAGTATTCTCATGTGACTTAACTGATGTCATATGAATTTAATGTTTGGCCATGACAGTTTGATACATTGCTGCTGGAAATCTCTGCTGGGCTTGTTTGGAGTGACAGGGTTTGGCTGTCAGCCCAACCTTGGCCTTTAAATTTTTGCTAGGATAGTAACATTTTCTAATAATCACTTCTGCCTGCTTTCTAACATTGGAAGAGTAGCGATCATAGACATTTTAGCAGATGTTTATGCAGCAAAGATAGAAGTGACAACGTCAGCGCTGACTTCCAAACACTGAATCCTTATTTTCATATATGCCTGCTTAGGCAGCATTTGATGCAGTGCTCAAATTCCTGTAACTAAGGAATGTTATTGTTGCAGTATTGTATGGGAATTTGAAATTGCCTTTACTGCTTAGTTGTTGCTACTTTATAGTATCTAGTGCCCTTATTTTAGGTCAGTAATTGCACAAACTGTCCATGCATTTATCTTTTAATTGTGGGGTGCAGCATCCAAGGCCTGTGATATACTTTCCAAAGGTACTTTCCAAACATACTTTACATGATAGGATTATGTATTGGAGCTAAAAGACTGCTCTTCTCCCACCAAATTCCTTGCACTTTTGGTCACGTTAGTGCTCTTAGAAATGTAGCTTACATATGATGCAGTTCTTCACCCACTTCAAAATAACTATGGAAGAACAAGATGCTGTGTTTTCAAAGATGCTTCAGAAAACCAAAATAAATGTTTGGTTACTTATAAATAAAGACTCTGCAGGATGCAACATAGGATGTGTCATCAACTTCAGCATCATCAAGATTATGTAAAACAAATCTGTAGTAATCTATGAAGTGTCCCATCTCTGCTCTGCTCCGTGTTTTCAGTTTGAACACTTGCACGTGGTTTATATATATATTGTATTATCCAAATGTATTTTTGACTCCTCTTTCCCATATTACTGGGTTAATTTCGCAGTGAAACTGTCATGCCACATCTAGCATTTCCATAACTTGATAAGCAGTTGTGCTTGTTCATTTACAGGCTGTAAGTGTATCTGCTCTTGTTTTAGTTCTGGTCACTTCCAAAGGCAACGTGTTGAAAACAGAATATTTAAAAGCCATGACTATTAACCTCCATTTATATTGCTAACATTCTGTACTGGTTATATTTCTGAAAAACAAAACAGATTTTATATATTTTGACTGTCTTTGACCTACTTCAATTATTCAGTTGCTTAACGTGTATAGTACATTTCATACTTACTTTTTCTCGTAGTTACCATTTTAAAAATCTCTGAACCTGGCAGCTAATACTTTTACATTACTATTTTTCATCAGAAAAATATTTTCAAAAGTGGAAATGCAGAAGATTAGGCTTTTCTGTCCATTTTTAGTACATAAGCAAAAAGCTACTTTTTAAAAATAATGCCATTCAGCTACTTTTATATGAGATTGGAGGACCCTAATGTATGCTCAGCACTTTGGACAGTAAGTCCACCTGCTTATCTCTGCATGGTATTTGTGGCTTTTGTAAATATTTCTTTGTCCTTGATTGCCTTGTGCTGAGTACTTGCACACTAAGCATAATGAGTTAATGTAAGCCCCTTCCCAGTTTCGGATATTCTGACCTTCAGAATGTTCAAAAGAAATAAGTAAAGGAGTTGATAACAATGATGTTACTGCTTATATTTAGGTCTTACAATTGTTCAACAGAACATTGCATAAGTGATTTTATTAGCACTTACATTTTGGTTAGGAAGCTCATTCCTATTTCAAAACCTAGGGAAATAGAGGTAAAGAGTTGAAGAGGCCTATTCAGGGTTACAGAGCATGTCTTAATACACATTAATGATTTAAAGTGTTCTGCATTTGAAACAGAAGGATACATGTGTTTCTAATATGTATCTGTATTTTTAATGCAGTATAAGGCAGCAGTGTAATTACTTGCCTATTATGTTTGGAATACGATTATGCTGTCCCTTTGAAGATAAAGGTTTTTTAATAACGATAATAAGCTTGATACCACAAATAAAAACTCGTTTAAAGTTGGACAATTGGAAGAAATTGTGCTCCAAATTTTTTGCATTTGAATTTAACAATGCTTTACAGATATTTTTAGAAAAGATGGTTATTAATTTCTGTGATTTTAGTTATCTTACAGCTCATACTGATTCTGAAGGGGACTCTGAGGAAGAAAAGGGATGTATGAAATCACCTGATGCGATTGTGAAATCAGAAGAAGAAGAAGAGTTATTTAATCTTTTACAGCAGGTCGACAATTTGCACAAGGGTTCAGAGGATGATAAAAAGGAGGGCTTCAGACTGCTGCTTGAGAAAGATGAGAAGGTATTAATGGGTAAACTTCATATTATGTTGGTATTAATATATGCTTTGCACTGCTTTTGAGAACTTCCTCAATACCAGCATTAAAATGCATACAGAAATGGAAGATGAAATTTCATGTGTATTTTTAAAATACAGTGAAAAAGGAATATTTCAAGGTGGTGTCAATATTCATGTTGGGCGAGCATAGAAGTTTTATTATTTTAGGTCCCATCCAGGCTTAATAACTTTGAGGCTTTGCTTGATGTATGTATTTTTGCATGTAACGAAGAAAGATCATGGTCTTTTTTCTACGTAAATAATGCTTACTTTTGCTGGTTTTAGAATGCTCTATGTGAGAAAGTCCTGTGGAATTAGGTAGTAGCCAGACCAAGTGTTCTCAAGAAATCAAAGTAAGAGCCTGTAATCTGCTTATACCTTTCTTGTATTCTTCATGTGAATTTTTCCTTTGACTTTACTGTGCACATATGTAATTCCAGATAAAATTTCAAAGTGGTTTGATGTGCAGTACTTAATTCAGTGTACCATTTTCTTCTGATTTGGCAAAAATTAATTCTGATTATATTTTCATTTACACATTGAAATACCCAGGAAGGTAGATGAGGTACTAATTGTGAGTGAGTATGGTGCTTGTGGCATACCTGAAGAAAGTATAAAGTATGCATCACATCATTCAGGGATCTGTTTTGCTTTACTGGATTACCTTTTTATTTTTTATAATAAAAGAACTTTAGAACTGATTTATGAAAGAAAACCTCTTTAAACAGCTAAGGATATTTCCAAAAGCTGTCTTGTCCTTTGGTTGTGAAAAAATGGTCATCTGGTTCTCACATAAACTAAAAGCAGTATAGGATGCAAAATAACGAAAGATTTATGCCATGTTCTGATAACCTGCTTCAAGCATTATGAAAGGAAAATGTTTAAATCACCTTCTGATCAGTTTAATTACCCAGCTATCCTTGTTTTCAGTATGAAAACTGTGTGGACTTTCTTTGGAGACTTGCACGTGCTTATGGAGATCTGTTTGAGATGACTACTGATGCTGAGGAGAAGAGGAAATATGTTACTGATGGTAAGCAGAGGAAAAATTTTTATGTAAAATGCCATCTGAATGTAGTGAAACATGCTTAGAACTTTGGTTAAGTTTTCCAGTCCAAGCAATTTCCAGTCCAATAAATGGGAGCATTTGTACTGTAATAATAAGGTTTTGCACAATAAACTGCCATGGTATACAACTTCAGTCCATTCTTTCCTCACTGGAGAGATCCAAAATTGGTGAAGAAGTCTTCTGGTCTTGTGGGTCACAGCTGAAGTCTGTTGACTCTGGATGGTGCCTTAAAATCCTGTATTTTGTCGAGACTCAGGTGGATACAGAATGTGAAAAAAGACAGATGCTGTCAGCGCGGTTTCTTAATCATATCTGTGGGAGAGCAAGAGGAATAAACAAATGCCAAGGCAAAGTCAAGGTTTGTTTTTCTGCTTTCCTGGGGCCAAGGAGTGCTCCTGTGTATCAGCAGCCTCTTTTGTGGTGATGATGGGGATGAAACTTTGCGAATCTGGAAAAATCATTGACCAGAAACAGATGTCATGTGTGACAATTAATGTTGCTTCCAGGCACCTCTCCCCACGTGTTCTGTTCGACAGCTTAACCTCAACAAGGTTCTGATTTTCTTCTTCCCAGCACTTTTTCTTTGTTGCTTTTAAAAGCATTGCCCTTTCTTTCACTGTCTGGACATATATTGGCTCAAGATACAGTTTACATTTCCCTTTCTGTTTTGGGCTTTCTTCTCTTTATTACAACAAAACCTACACCTTTTCTGCCTGTGTCACTTTCCTCCAGTCAACACACTGTTCTTACAATAACATCTTTGCCTGTATGTGAGAATACTTCTCTCTCTCCTTTCTTTTTCCATTGCCTCTCCCTTTTTTACTACACCAAATTCAGGTTTTATAAGTGTATTCCAAGTTCAGGTTATTTTGTCTTTTGTGATTCTTTTCCCATTTTCTACTTTTTGTTCTATCAGCAGTGCAACATCACTGACAAAGCAGTTTTGGCTGCTCTTTGTCATCCTTAAAGGCAGTGTCATCCTTTGTTCTGTCATTACATATTCCATAGCTAAGCTCAGCTTGTCCAAGGTCCCTGTCCCTATCCTTTTGTCATCTAAATACTTGTGAAGACTTGCATTGTCTGAGCTACTTAGTTGATATGGTCATTGCTTTAGTAGAAACTTGGGTTCTTTGCGTGGAGATCACCCAGTGCAGTGAGGATTATGACACAAACTAAATTACAGCAGTAAACTCTGTTGTTGGATCCTTTGCGTTTACCAGTGATTACATGTAGCCTTAGTTGATGAAAGATAATGGCATAGCAGAAAACAGGGAGAGATAAAGAATGATGGAATGAAATTGAGTCTCAGGTGTTGAGTAACCATCCTAGTTTGGCTCATTCTCATAAAGTGGTGGGTGGCGGCAGCCTTTTTCATCTCAGTTTTTGGAAGTGATGCAGAGGGATTGTGACTGCGGGGGAGCTGGCAGTAGTTTTGTGTTTCTTTTTCATTCCATGGGGTTGGAGGACTGTGTATGCTGTTCTTTGTTTTTATGAAGTTAACTTGCAATACAGAAATGTCAGTGTGGCTTAATTGGTTGCAGCTGAGACTTTGCAAACAGCAAGCATCTCATCTGAACTTCTTACTGGGAGCATGGGTTTGATCAAATCACCTACTGTCATCTTTATTGAGTTAAAAGTGGAACTTAATGGAAGTCTGTGCTGGAAAGGAAATTCAACTAGTTCATTCCTGTACCCAAGGCAGAAAACAGCTTTGCTGGTTCTTCTGACAGGTGCTTCTCTAGCCTGCTTTTAAAGGTCTTCAGTCTTACAGACAACATGGCCTCCTTTGGCAGTCCAGTTCAATTCTTCCCTGATTTAGCTGCATCTGAATTGGATTTTAAGAGAAAATACTAAAACTGCACTCGTATATATATGGACATATTTATAAATGTATGTATGGGGATGTAATGCCGGGATGTTACATTGTCCATCTAAATGTTTACAAGAGCAGGAAGCAATTTTTTCTTTGCAGCTAGGGTATATCAGGTTGCTTGATTCATGGTAGTTGCCTAAAACGTGGAAGGGTACAATAAATCCCTTAATATATTGTATTCAATTTACAGGAAAGATTAAAGCTGAAAAGGCTGTTGAGCTGGATGCTGGGAGTGCTGAGAGTCACCAGTGGTAAGTTTGAGAAAGTGTGCATTTTTGCAAAGTTATTTGTATTTATCAAATCCAGAAAAAAACCCCAACTGTCTTTGACTCTAAATAGTGCCCACAGCAAATTACATTTATCATGCTGCAGTTTGACATCAATTTCATAAATTATTCATTAATATCTTTTCATAGTTTTATGGAACTCAGTTATCATCAGTTGCAGCTGAAAATTGCATTGAAGTATTCTGTGAAGCATTTACTGTAGCATGTGAAACAACTTGATAACCATATTTCAGTATGTACCATGAAATGTAGAAGGGAGTATTTGCTTAAACCAGTATATTATTGCTCAGAGAAGCCATAGTTTTCCATTTACCTTCTCTTTCAGCACTTTGCAAAATAACGTCATTGGACTTCATATTTTGTCCTTTCTTTTTCTTGTATAATCTAAATTCTAATAATTAAAAATAGACAATGAGAGGACTATGGAAGTTTCAATTAACTTCTCATTTTTTGTTTTATCGTACCAATTTCCTCCAAGCTTAGCACTTGGATTAATTTTTTAGACCTTGCCAGAACTAAAAAAACTCTTTGCAAATGTAAATATTTTTTATTGGATCAACATTATCAGGTAACAGGTAATTCTCCTGAGTTCTAGCTGCTGGTTCTTCACCTTACTATTTTATTAACCAATTTTACTGAGCTCCTGTTTTTTAATATTGTTAGCTTTTCCATTTTGGTTTTTATGTTCTTCATTAATATTGTCATTACACATGTAAGGTGGGATTTCACTTAACTTTTTCATATCTAAACCAAATCCTTTTATCCCAGTCTCTCTTCACAATCTAAAGAGAAGTAGCCACTTCTGTAGTGCAGTTTCTCTGAGTCCATTTTGTCCATTTGTATTAGGGTGAGATGAATTTCTCCTGAAGTTCAGTTGACAACATCTGCATTGCCAATAAAGGGAGCACATGTCAGCTAGCTCAGGTTTAGATACTTGTTAGACACAGATGTTTTCATTTAAATAGGTGACTCTCTGGCTGGTCTCTCTCTCCTAAACTTCAAAGATGGCTATGTTATTGTTCCACGCTGTGTTCCTGTAAGCGTTGCCATATTTCTATGATTCTTTTTTTCCTTCTGTTTATAACAACTAGTGCCAAACATCCGCTTTGTAACAGTGCTACAAGTGATGTGCTGCAGGAATCTTGACTAAGCTTCACCATCACAGAGAGATTTGCATTTGCTGTTTCTGATGTCTTGGAAGTAATGATGATGCCTGCCTGGAGGTGAAGCCTAGGACCCAGGTGCCTATAATGTGGCAGTTTAAAATAGGAGCCTTTGCTTTTGGCCTTACCCAACTGCCTGTTAATTGCTATCAGCTGGACTTTGCTGCCACCATGGCAGCAAAACTAACAGAAGAGGATCATCTGAGCATCACTCCTCAGTGCAAGGTGACTTGAAGCCCATACAGCTTGAACACCCGCTGA
Source organism: Vanellus vanellus (assembly GCF_965231255.1). NCBI lineage: Eukaryota > Metazoa > Chordata > Aves > Charadriiformes > Charadriidae > Vanellus > Vanellus vanellus. Next base: position 37,884,193 of record NC_138907.1, read on the forward strand.
AAGCAATTCACAGCCATTTCTGCTGTTTTCCTGACCACAGCCATGGTCACTTCTTCAGGGTAATGCTGGTGTACCCCTCTCAGTTAGAGCTATGTGTATAAACAACCACAAAATCACATGCAAGCACAAGTCCTGCACTTTCTACCCTCCCTTCCTCCCCAGCCCATGAGACTCACAAAATCTCCTAGTATAAATACAACTTCACTGGCAGAACCTATGCTGATAAAAGCTTACATGTTGTTCAGGGAGATGTAGGTGGTCTGCTGGACTTCAGATGTGAGATTCTGTACTGGCAGGCACATCTAGGGAGGGAAGAATAATGAGTGAAATGAGATGTGTTCCAGAGGTTAGTTCAGAAAGCCTATTTGAAAGGTTTAAGAGGAAAATCTTATGTTTTGTAGGCTACTGCTTCTTGTAACAGGCAATGTTTTCTGTATGGTTTAGAGTTTTCATACTTTTTTGTACCTGGGTTGCAAGTGAATGTGAGGGTTTTATGAGTTATTGTGGAACTGGTGGCTTTCCAGTGACGCAGATGGACACCACAGATTTGAATGGTTTGGTATGATATTTTTTTCTGAATATTTTTTTTGCTTGTCTTTCTTTTCTGAAGTCTTTCTGACTCGATGCATAATTTTTAAAGTGTGATGCCTCGTGCTGGTTATGCCTCTCTGAGGCTCTGAATATTGGGCAGATTGGACTTCCATGCTCCAGACAGATATGTATATGTTTTTGTCTAGCCTGCCAACTGTTGTTCAGTCTGTGGTTCCAGTAGATCCTTTTCTGCTGTGCTGCTGCTTAACCAGATGGACTTGTTTTGTAACTGTACATTTCTTTTTTTCTTCCTTGGTGGAGTGCTTCACACACATTTAATTGATTTCATGTTGATTTTAGACCATTTCTCAGGTTCGTTGAGGCCATTTAAGTTTGTAAATGCTACATCCCCTCCCAGATTACAATTTTATTTTAAAAGTGTTTTGTTGTTTTGTGTTTTTCTTAAATCATTGACTTCATTAATGAAATTACTGGAAAATAATGGACCCAGCACAAAACTTTGTGGAACACCTATAAAGATGCTGAGGTTCAGGTGAACTGGTTCTGCAACCACCTACAGGTGACTTAATCTAAATGATATTTCCATGGTTAGATTTTGAGGAACATTAGGTAGGACAAAATCAAAGGCCACATTAAGGTCAAGTTATATCCCATTTGTTGCATTCTGCTAATATTCCACACTTGTTTATCTTGTCAGAAAAGAAAAATATTTTTGTTTGATATTGTTTGTTCATGACAAACTTGTGTTAACTGTTTTGTATGCTTCTGCACTTACAGAATCCTGGAGTGCTTTCAGGTTAGGCTAGTTTGTCCATAATCTCTGCGCTCTCCCTCTCCTTTCCCTTTCCTGATAGCAACTATGTTTGCTGTTTTCCCTTCTGCGGGAACTTTCTGCATTAGCCAGGGGATTTTGGTAGACAGCTGTATGTCAGATCTGGATTCATAAAATCATAGAATTGTCTAGGTTGGAAGGAAGCTTTAAGATCATCAAGTCTGACCATTAAGCTAACACTGCCAAAAACACCACTAAACCATGTCCCTAAGTACTGTGTCTACTGTCTTTTGAATACCTCCAGGGGTGGTAAGGATCGTTTGAGTCTGGCTAATGCAAATTTATCCAGTTTATCTAAACATTATTTTACATGTTAATCCCCATGAACAGGAAATAAGACTTCAGGGAATCTTCCCTGTTGAAACTGTGCTCTCAAAGTTGTATGCAAACAGAATTTTGCCTAAAATGATTAATAGATAAGACTGTGTGCGAACAGAAAACAGTGCAATACAATTAAGGCATGAAGAAATAATATGTGAAAGTAATATGAAATTAATCGTTAAAAAGGATACTAAGAGTGAAAACAATACTTAAAAGAAAAAAATAGAACAAATCTTTCTACAAAAATACTAGGATCACTAGTAGGTGGTCACTTAAAGAAGAATGGCATACCAGTTCTACCTAAGGTCAGAGAGGAAGGGCAATACCCAATTCCAGATTGACATCTAAATGTACTGTCTCCATTATATATCTACATGCAAGCAAGGGACTTGACCATCCATCCTCCAGGGAATGAAGAGTTAACATTTAATAGGCAACATGTACCATTTGATGTGCCAAGATATTTGCATGGCATGGCAGATATCATACTGGACCTTCAGGGGTCTGCACCCTTCCAGATTGGCAGCTGGAAGTGTGGGAAACCCTGGGGTGTCTCCAGTGGCAGTAGGCACCTGTGTCCAGGCAGGGATCTTGTGAATTGAACAGGGTCTCCATTGACTGTAATAGGAGATTAGATACACAGATGAGAAGCTCAACATGAATGCAAGCTCAGTGTGAAAGCAATGCTGTCTCAGACCAAAATCCTTCCTTTTAATCTCACCGCCAACAAAATTTTCTTAAGCTATATATGGTAAATAATCTTAGCCTGTGTAAGATAAGTCCATCTGTTCATTAGACAGTTTTCTCCTTTTTGTATAAGGTTATGTCATTCTATATTAGCTACTGCTGAGAAAGCTGGTTTTCTGACCTTGCCTAAGGCAAGTTTTGGTCAATTTCTTACTAATCTGTGCTTTCTTATTTCTGAGGGGTTTTGATAATTCCTATTAGCAAAACTGAGGTTTTAATTCAAGTTTGGTATAGCTGCTATCTATATTGTCAACTCATTAATTATTTCAAATGTTCTGTTAAACTGTTTAATATATTATGGCTTACTAAATGAGCAAGGATTAAATGATAGGCCTGTTCTTTTCCTGGTACTGTTCCTTGCTCTCCACTTACAGTTAACCCTTGGGGGTTATGGGAAATATAAGTAAAGAAGAAATTGAATTCAGCCTTGTTGGTTTCATCTTTTGTCATCTTTTTCTCATTGCTAATTGTTGGGTACTTTAATTTTTGTTTCTTTTCCTTCTGCTGTATTTATAGAACCCCTTATTGCCTTCTATGTCTCGTGAGTTGCAATTCAGTTTGTATTTAGCATTTCTGATGTATATATCATTGAATATGCCATCCAGTTCTGATAGATGTATCTTTAATAGCCATCCAATATCCCTCACTTAGCCGTGTGCCCTTTTTTTCACTTTTAGGGTCAATTACTTTGGGATTTTTAAGTCAATAGAGAACACCTCACTGGAGCTGAATTAGTTTTTAAAACTATTTCCTGCCTTTCCTCTGCATCAAAAAGGTTATTTGCTGCTGTGCTTTTGAATATTGTCTCTTCATAATTCTTCTCTAGAACCTTGTATAACACGGCCATGTTTTATGGTTTAGTTTTCTTCATTAGAAATGTACGCTATGTCAAGCAAGCATGAGGGCTATAGACCTCTTTGAAAGTTTGCTTCAGAAGCTTATCGCTGCTGCTTGGAAGCTCTGTTTACCACATATGTGTGTTTTTGTCACACCCCAACCAACATAACTGTTCCAGTAAAGAACTTTAGCTGGAAGCTAGTGTAGGCTGAATTATACTGGCAAAAACATCTCTTTTCCAGAGCAGGGTTTTTCCTGTTTTGTGGAACTGCTATAAGCTGACTGGGAAATAGAATGTATCCTTTGTCTCAACCAGGAGAATTTAGTGGAATGGTTTCATGAGCAAACTCTTGCTAATGTAGGCCCAGAGTTCAGCTGTCTTGCCTTACTTTTCATATTTACTTCAGTTAAGAACAAAAAAAAGCCATATATCTTTCTTATGAGGTCACCTATAATTTTTTATAAAACTGTATCATAAACTATATCAACAATAAAACCAGCCAACTTACTGATCAGAATACTGACAAGTAACCAATATTCATCCTTAGATTAAATTTATGAAGTATATGCAGAAAGAACACACCAAAATATCTTGAAGTAGTCAGTTGGTTTTGGTAATGAACTTTTGCAGCTGCAAATAATTTTCATATCTGAATCCAGATTTTTGAAAACATGTGATCATACTTAATACTGTAGTTGCCAGTGAGATCAAAAAACTTTTAGATATTTTGAATGGTGACCTCTAAGGAACTGAAGTAAATGAAAACACTGAAAAGGAAAAACATAGCTGTAACCTTTTATTATTTGTGTGACCACCCTAAAGAGAGGCAGAGTAAATATTCTGAGTGATTTGTTGCTTTGTTCAGCTGGTGTCAATTATTCAAAAGTTGGCATCAGCCAGTCACAGGTCTTCTTGTCTTTACCAAGCCTCAAACAAAATCCTTTTGTGGGTCAGTGATTCCCAAATGTTAGATGTGAATCCTCACAGCTTGTCTTGGACCATGAAGTATCCAGATTTTAATTGGAAGTGCTATGCGAGCAGTTCAGTGCTATAGCTGCTTCAGATGGCATTGCTTTAAAACTTTGATTGCAGAAAACACAAGATCTAGAGCCATGATAATAGAGCTTTTATTTAAAACTAAACAATCACTTTTAAGTTCTTTTGCAAAACGAGTGAGTTTTTTTTGGGGGGTGGGTGTTCTTTTTTTCTTCAAGCATTTGGAGAGGTCTAGAAGGCTTCTCTGCTGTTGCCCAGAACTTTGCACCTCCTTTTTTGCTGAGGAGGATTTTTTACAGGCTTTGCAAAGAACAAAAAGGTTATTAGATGTGGCCAGTGTTCGTGACATTTACTTAGAAAGATCATTCTTTGCATTGAACTTCAGTTTGTTTGCCACAAACAAACTTAGTGCTGTCGTTATGTTGGGGTTACTCTATAGAACTTACCCACTGATAAGAGTCATATAGCACGTGTCTCAGGTAGATTGAGTTTATGAAGTGAAAACCTTGTAGTTTTAAGTGAAGACTCCCCCTGAACCACAGTTGTTCCTAAGACACTTGTCTATTGTGTGTGAGTTATTCAGAAGCACAGAAACAAGTTTCACAAGCCCAGAGTTGTCCATGGAAGCAGGTTCCAGAGCTGGCACTCTCACTGAGAGGGAACACTATGGAAGAGAAAGGATTGGCTTCATTGAGGGCATGAATAATTACCACTTGGTGTTTTGACTGACCTGTATTAGTAAGCCAGAAAATGGAGAAGGTTATAATCATAGAAATTGTATCAGCTTTTGTTAGTTGTAGGGATTTGTTATTCACTTCCAGGACTAATTCAAAATATTCACCCTTGTGTTCACATGCAGTTTTGTGCTGAGCTCGTGCCTGGGCTAGAACTAACGCTTAGGGATTCTTTCATGTGCTAGTACGACTTGTACTTCCGAGTGGACTTGTACTTTGTATACAGAAAATGAAAGAAGTGATAGTCCCAGGTAGAACATATTTCAGTGAGAAAGACTAGAGATTGCAAAGATACTGAGATACTTGTATGTAATAGTGGAATATCTAGCCAGAAAGTGTTTTGTATTACTTGAGAGGTACAAAGTATTAAGAAATGTAGAAAGTTGTGTTTCTACACAAAGAAACAAAAATAAAGTATTCAGAAATGTAGAAACTTTTAACTCTTGTGTCTTATGAACAAAAGATGTTAAAGTCACTCATAATAGGATAAAGAACTGCTCAGAAGATGGTTCCTAAGTCAATTACTATTTTGACCTAACCGGTATTAAATTTCTCTGTGATTAATTTTTAAGATTAAGTGATAATACTACCCAGTATGATAAAGTCAAGTTCCTAAACCCATATAGCATGGTTATTTTGCAGAAATGTGGGAAGCTGTGCAGAAGCAGGGAAAATGTCATTCTTATGGAAGAAGAACTTTTATGTTAAGTGGCATGTACTTGCAAAGGGATTTTACACAAACTTCCCACAAAAAAAGGAATGTCATTTACTCACAGTAGTAGAATTACAATAGATGATTTGTCACATTTGTAAGCAATGGCTTAAAAATATTTCTCCAGTGAAACAAAACTCTTCAAAATTATAGAATATGTTGTGGGATGTTATCATACTATTGACAACTTTAAAAATTAAATTCATACCATGTTTCTAACTAAATTCTTGTAACCTTCTGCCCTTAATTATCCCTTCTTTAGACTTAGAAGAGACAGATACCTTATGAGCTACAAGCATGTGTTTCTATCATACAGTCTTATTTTTAGGAGTTGATACCTTGTCCAGAAATACTGCTTTCAGTCAAAACTTGGTACAACAGTTTCAGGTTAGTAGTTACTTGCCCTGCATTTGATTTATGGGATGACTAAAAAAGTTTTACATCAATCTTTGTTGTTGATTATGCTTAACCTTGGTCAATTTAAAATGTCAAGTACAGAAAGGCAAATTCAGAAGCCATTTCTGAGAGGCTGTAACTTGTTTTGTAGTAAGTGGATCAGAGGGATGTGTAGATTCTTTTGTATTTCTTGTTAAAGAGTATTTAAATGAGAGAAGGGTGGAAAGTCGTGCATTAGGACTGTGCGGTTGCTGGGGTTAGTGATTTAGTAATTAGATATGATAAAAGTCACTTTGTGATTTCTTTTCTTTTTTCCCCATGCAATCTAGTGTGTGTGGGGGGGTGTTGTGGTGTTTTGTGGGTTTTTTTCCACAGGGCAGATCAGTGGAGTATTTCAGTTCAGAAATGTTGTTGGTCCCTTCTCCAAGTTCTCCATCTGTTAATCTTTCTTCTCAGTGTGCTTTTCTCTCCCTGCTGAAGGGAGGTAGCAGATGTTGGCATCCGCATGACAGTAGCCCTTCACAAGGGACTGAGCTCAGGTCTGTAGTCCAGCCTGTGAGGAGGAGTATGATGCATCCCCTGGGAAAAGGTTCTTGAAATAGCAGTGCATTGGTGACACACTGCAGCATCCTCATGCAAGTGCAAAGGAGGTAGGTTTGAAATGTCAAAAGGTCTATTTACTACAAGATTTTTGTCAGAATGGTCACGGAGGAAACAATACTGGCAACCTAGTGATCCCTATTACATTTCTCTCAAGGAGAGTTGTTGTGTTATTATCTCTGAAAGCTGCTTCACTCTGTTTCCACATTTGTGACGACTATATCCTGCTAATTTCTACAGAAATTGTGTTTGCAGCTACAATGACTGAAAATGTCTGTTATAAAAATAAAAGTTAAATTTCTGGAACACAGAGATTTAATACAGTTGCGGGTTCCACAGCCTCAGAAATGCAGAACATGGCATCCACATGTTCTACTGCTGAGCTCCTGTGAATATGCTTTAACATCAGCATTTTTCCTTGTTTTGGTATATTATATGTATTGCAATAATTTATTAAGCAAGTATCCTTAAAGGTCCTTACTTTCGTGCTTTTTTTTTTTACCAAAAAACGGGTTTGTTTTCTGTGCTTTTGCAAGTGTCACCTATGCAAGTGTATGCTACATCTGATGTTTCCCTGGAGCTCAGCTTCAGTGCTCTGGTGAATTTTTAATATAAAAACTATATTTCTGCCAATTTCTACAATGTAGACTAATTTGTATTCCAAGCAGAAGAAACAAAAAAGAAAACAAACAAACAAACAAAAAAAAACAACAGAAAAAAACCATGAGCAAAATAACACCTAAACACTTTACTTTGCACCTTGGTGCATTTTACTTTGTATGTACATTGGCAGTCTTTCACATTCTTAGCCACGGCTTCCATACCCTCACCACCATAAGGAAGGTGATGTCAAACTGATACTTTATTGTTCCATGGAAACTTAATATCAGATGCATTTTTATAGATGACATATCATGGTAGGAAAGGGATACAATTTTAAGTATGCAAAACTGATCTCTGAAAGAGTAATGCAATGGGAGTGATAAACAGTAATATAAGTTGCAAAATCTCCCTACACAGGAATTGGTATCTCATTGAAGTCAGATTAAAAAGAAGGCCTGAGGGTCTGGCTGCACTGCAGACTGTCAGAATATGTAAGTGCATGAAACTGGTGAGTGAGGAAGTCGATGGCAAAGAAATAAGGTGGGATGCACAGGACTCCGAGCTGTGCAGAGATGGGGAGACTCGAGAACCCACGTTACCCACACATTAGCCTGTATTCATACTACCTTACGTGTCAAATGTGTCTCGGGTAAAGAGGAGGGAGGGAAAAATAGGTGTGACACAGATGAGTTAAGTTTTTTGGTATTAGTAAATTTCACAAACTCTCCTTCTATTCACAAAGTCATACCAATTACAGCTAAGAAAAACTTTCCTGTTAACACTAAGCTGCTAAAAGAGACCAAGACTACAAAATGTAAGCTCTGTACCCACACATTTCCAAAGTCTACGTGAAATACAAGGGATTTGGGAGTTGGCATACATGGAAGGGGATATAGAAGAATAAGGAACAAGCCTGGGAAGATGCACGTTATTTCTGATTTTGGCTCAGTGAAATTTGCCAGGGAAAAGGTACAAGTTGCTGTATTTGAGTGTCCTAATGTGGCTTAATCTTGATTTGAGACTTTAAATCTTTTCTGTAAATCCATCTCATATGGGATAAGCCACGGTTGCCAGAGTCTTAAGTGTTGGTAACATCTCTCTGCATTTTTGGTATGAATATTCAAGTTCCTTGCAAACACACTTGATAAAACTGGCTGGATCAACCTGCTGTTCTTCCTTTTGCAGCAGGTAAGATATGCACCTTGCAATTTTATCTTGTCAGAGTACGTATGGAAATTCTGGAACACCACAAGGGAAAATGTTAATTCACCTTGATCTGGACCCCTCTATATGAAGGTCATGTGGCCAATTGGCATCCATCTCTGACAACTACCATTTCTTGCGAGTCTGAGTTTCAGTGACATCGTTGGTAGCAAAGGGACGTGATGCTGACTTATTACTGAGTTAGTTTGCTTGTGTTTGTGCTTAGAAAAGGAATATTCATTGTGAATGATTAATCTGTATGCTTCTACACTGTTCTTAGTAACTTTTCTTGCACCTGGAAATAACATTTTTTTATGTTAATGGCAGTACCGTTTCTGTCTCACTGAGGTTACGCCCATTATGTTTATTTAGATGAACATGTCTGTGGCTGGTTTTTTACGTTGTCCAGGAGTAGCATTAGCACAGCAGTTAGGTCACTTCCTTGCAGCACTTAGTTGCTACAACTTTCTCTATATTTTTCTCTGTGAAGATACTGTAAACGGTGTTTTAATCTTGATGTTTGAAGGGCATAAGGCAGGCGGTAGTTGTGAGGAAAACCGGTATTGCTTGCTCTAACAAAAGCTACGTACGTTCCACCCTTTTCATAGGATAGTTTCACATTATTGTGTGATAATTTTTTATTTATTTCCTCTCTATGATTTTTATAATAGCATACAGGGTGATGATGTTAAAAAAACCAACAGCGAAAGGCCCGGGCTGGGGCTGCCTGCTGTGTCCGACTGTCACCGCGAGATGGGGCAGGTGACAAAGCAGAGGGAAGGCTGAGGGCCCGCGGGGGGCCCGGCTCTGCCTCCCCGCTACCCGCGCTCCTGCCTCGGGCTGCCGGCTTTGCCGAGAGCTGCGCCCTAGATCCGGGATGATGGTTTCGGAATGAATAACAAGAACCACATGGAAGCGTTTCTAGTTGGCTTCCTCGTTTTCTCTGATAGTTTTCTTATTATTGCCCTTTGCATCAGTGAAAATAAAGTTTGCTTTGTTTTATAAACTCTTTGGAAATTAATTAAAACGCCTAAAAATTCTTTTATGGAAAAAAAAAAAAAACACTTTTTTTTTTTTTTTTTTAGAAATAAAATGAATATCTGAAATAGCGAACTTCAAAAATTAAATAATTGAGTTATGCCAATTGCCTGTCTAGCCCAGTTCAAAAGTATAAAATAGAAAAAAAAAAAACCAAACACTAATAGGTGAAAGACATTATTATTTTTTCCTTGAAAAGAAATTATTTAAAGTTGTTAGGTTAGCTTATTTTTCATTTTTTGAAAATTTTACTAGGATTTTCCTCTCCAGAGATTTTAGCTGTAAGTAGAAGTTTTTCTTTGAACTGGTTTAAACTAAGGCCCTCTTTCTTGTCACGCACAGACAGGGAAATACTGCAAGATGCTGGATTAGCTTGTTCGCTTTTCATTGTTTTCTTTTGTAGCAGCAATCCGTTTAGCTATGGTATGCTGAGTTTATCTGATTAGCACTTAATGAGTGAAGGGAATAGGGGAAATGTTGCCTGAGTTACTTAAGCCTAATAAAGTTTTCGGTACCTTCCCCCTCTTTCTAAATACCTGAACTTTCCTGACCCCCACCCCTTGCTTTTTCCCTCTATTGCAGCTCGTTCCCATATGAAATGCGCTCCCCCTGCAGCTTTAACTGTCAGAAGTAGTGGTGCCATTAGCCAGATTTTCTTCAGTGCACATTGGTCACAACACACATCCTGCTCAACAGTGTTTGACAGTCTGTCTCGAGCTCTTACTAAATTCAACTACTGTTGTTATGCTGACTCGCATGCTTTACCTGGGAACACTTACTGACTAAAAATGCAATAACCTGTAGCACGAGTATTTCTAACTTAAACCTATTAGGTATAACCATAAGCAATGTAGTAATTTATTTAAAGCAATGTAGTAATTTATTTAGTTATGTTAGCAGTGAGATTTTAATGAGGATTCACTGGAGCTTGAATAATTACATTCTATAAAGAAATTCAAGAAAGCTGAGGTTTAGGAATGCTTAAAAAATGTGTGTGCCATACAGATTGTGGGTCTGTTACCATAATTAACTTGATAAGTTTCTTGCATAACTCTTATGTTTTCCTCTGGACTTCAACTTGATTTCCCTCTTTTTGGATTAATTTTTTTTTAATTTGATATTGCATTGTAAAGTGTTTAATACGAAAGTAAAATTTGGAAAAATCATCTGTATTAGTTTATGCTGCTTAAATATATCTTTGGTGGTTTTGTTAGTTTCATACAGAAATCCAAAGTTGTCTTAATACCAGTCAAAATAGATCCAAGGAAAGTACCATTGACGTATGTGCAAGAAATTTCTCATGCATAGTAGCTGTTAAAGTAAAAAAGAATAAGCAATAGAAGTTTAGGTGGAGTGTCAGTAAGACAATAGTGTTGCTTAGGAAGTCTGAACCTTTATTGGTAGGGACCTCTGAAAATATTCTCAGTTACACCTGCTTAGCAATACAAATTTTTAATAGATCTCACGTTTATTTTATCACTGTCAGTGTCCCAAATTTATGATAATAATAGTAATAATAATAGCAATAGGCAGCTAGTAATAGCAGTAGTAATCCTGTTAGAGCAGAATGTGTGTGTATGTTTTTAAATAATTTTAAAGGTATTAAAAGAATGCTAGAGGTGCAGGAGTATCCAAGGTGCTTGAGAAGGACAACTGTAGATGATTTTTGAGGTCTGCACAGCTTCATACTGAGCGTGCCTCAAGGATTTGCCTTCCCAGGTGAGGTACGGCGGCTGATGGTGTTCACGTTCCCAGCGCATTGCAATGCAGAGCACAATGTGTCCGGTTAAACTGCTGTCAGTGCTGGAGCCAGTCTGGAAGTGTCGCGCTCTGAACTACATTGTAGAAATTTTTAAGGAGAAATCTCAGGTTTTTCACTCCACTGATAGCCCAAAAAGTGTCACTTACACTTCTTCTTGTTTCCATTATTGTTTTGTTTTGATTTTTGTCTGGTCCTGAATATGTACACCTCATGCCAAACTTCTATCCAGCCATCAAGATGGAAGAAAAACAGGTGTTAATCTATGAATTAGGTATTGAAATATTTTGTAATTTGATTCAAAGGTTTATTTAAATCACGAAAAGTATGTATGTGTGTTTTTCTTTTCCTCTCTCAGGTTTGCAATTATGTGTGGCTATATGTCTCAGTTTGAAAGTGTACAAAACAAAATCAGGAATGGTTATCTCTTTAAGGTATGTTTTTGTAGCGTTTGGGGATTTTTTAAGATATTCCTTTAAATTATTCCCTTATGTAGCGTCAAAGACAGATTTTTCCAACACTAATTCAATTTCACAGGTCTATTTTGGTGCCGATGTTAAAGTGAAAAAGTTATTTTTATGTATACAAATATATGCTTACAAAATATAAGAATTGAGGTAGGATTCTGGGAACAGCATTAAGATTTGTTTTATTTTGTAGTCAAAAGGGGGAGGAAAAAAGTGTAACAATTATGTTTAGACAAAAGAAAAGCAATATTAAGTGATGAACTAACACAGTTCTATAATCATCCTTCCTGCCACCCTTAAGAACTAATATTTGCTTTAACACTGTCCTTTCAGAGGTAATTGTGTTTTTTAGGGTTAGCAGTTTGTGTTACATGTGCTATGGTCCCCCTCCTTGTCCTTGGCATTGCTTAGGTGCTTTCCATCCCTTGCCCTCCGAGCCGGTGTCTCCCCTTTCTGGTTGTCAGTGAGAGGCAGCAGACATGTTCCACTTCCCGGAGAACACCTGGGATGAGTTCCTATCACATCATGACCATGTTAGGGCTTGGAGTGTCGCGGCTCTTTCCTGTGAGAGAGCATTAATTACATTTGAACTGTGCCAAGCAAGCTAAGCCCTGAGCACTGGGACAAGCTGGGAACGGAGGGAAAATGGCAAATAACACAAGTGCTGCAGTTGTTTAAGGATGGGGTTTAAAAAGAGCCTGCAGTGTTAGCAGTAGCTTTTTCAGGGAGGTTTTCCTCTTCGCAAGTAATTACTGAAATCTGTGTGATTCATTTGGAAATGTTAAGGATTTGGGAAAATAATAGCATGAAAACATAGCTCCTATCTGAATAGTTTGTGGACAAAATGATAGAATAATAGGCTCTTAGATGTGTATAACTCAGATATTTTAGTGACTGGCTTAATTAGAAAAAACAGAGGTATCTGGGGGGGAAAAAAAAACTCAGAAGTGAAATTTTTTTTTTGAGGAGCAAATGGTAGTTAGGGGTGGAATAACATATTTCTTTTTTCTTCAAAGTCAGGTTGAGCAATTAGAGCTTTCTTTAGTAAATTAATGAGAGAAATAAAGATAGTCATGACCTGTAACGAAAATGGTTTTGGAAGAAGCACCTCATTAGATACTTTCTAGGTTTTATGGTTTCATCATAAACAGAACCATTTTATTTTCTGACTGTAGTAACAATTTTTTTGTCATGTACCATTTCATTGAGGCAGTCACATTCCAAGGTGGAAGAGACAATGCTTCAGTGATGGGTGCTGGCATGTAAGATCTATCAAAGAGAGTGGTTGCTTTCTCACTTATTTGGTGTGTGACAGTTTCCTAATACTAACTGTAAATAAAATGAATTTAATTTAAGTTGTTGTCTTTTTAAGACAAAGGTTCTTGAGTTCTTTGATTCAACTTTAGAGCTGCTGAGTCATGTTCTAAATACAGCATGCCTTCTTGCATTGTGTGCAAAATTGCTAAATAATTTTATTTGTGGTTTCCCTCCATGAGGAAGGGGTTTGCTAGTTAAAATATTTTTAGGTTGTTAGAAAAGAATTGGAGCAGAAGAGTTTCTGAATTTGTTTATGATTTGCAAACTTCTTAGAAGGTAAGCACATTTGCCAAACAAACATCTAAAGTTACACTGATTTTCTTTCTAATAGGAGCACCTAGACAAAGCAATTGAACTTAAGCCTCAAGATCCTTTTTTATATTACCTAAATGGAAGATGGTGCTATTCAGTAAGTTTTTTTTTTTTATCTAACATATGAATTTAGTCTACTGAAAAATGGTAATGTATTTGAAATGAAATAGTGGGACTTAAAGTAGGTGCTTATTGTAGCAGATGTTTTGAGCTAAATGAAGCAGTACATTTACATTTCCTGAATTAACTTCCACATGTGTGAGGTTAACTGCTGATCATTCCTGTCATGTACATTAAGTAAGCTGTGCTTGCATGTCTCTCATTGTTGTGTTTGGGTTTCTTATCTGTATATATGTATATATATATATGAAAAGTAACTAATACTTGAAAGGGCGGAAGGGTGACCTGTTGATTTCAGTTCTTTGTTCTGCCATAGACTTTCTGGGTGACCTTGGTCTGATAACATAGCCTTTTGGTAACTTTATTCCCCATCCGTAACTGAAGTTAAAGACACGTAAATGTGCTGTGGGATTATGTCTGTGGCAGCAAGGCTACCATACTGGCCTGGTAAATTCCAGGAGAATGTCACAACGGAGATGCCAGCATAAAAATCTATAATTCACCAAAAAGTTTTGCAAGAGATACAATTTGTGTTATGCCAACACAACAGGACCTTTTAAGTATTGTGTCAATGACATAGTGATGAATACTCGTATATGAAAAATTCTCAGAATAATAACTGCTAATGCGCAACAAATTCCAGCCCTGCCTTTTTCCTCCAGCTACTTCCAATGCTAGTCACTATGAAATGCCTGTGAAATGCCTTTCCAGTTTGGAAAGAAGGAGTTGCTGTGATATTTTGCAGCCTTTGACTTGTCTTTATCTGCAACAAGACTTAATGCAAAGCAATCTTTCAATAGTTTTTTCAGATCATATATTTCACTTTCAAAGAGCTTTCAGCAACTCTCTCTTTTCTTGATTGATTTGAATGAGGAATGACACCAACTTTTTCAAAGAGCTTTTCATTTTGCTTTTCATCACACTGTATTCTTGAATATCAGCATTAGCTATGCAAAAGTGAGTTGGTAAAGATTGTCCTATAGTACGCTTGCTGTCCTGCCTTTGAAGAGCATCTCTTTCCCCAGTGATTCCTTAAGCACTTTTATACCGTGCTGTGTCCAACAGCTGACTGCAGCTTCCATTTATGTCAAACACTCAGAGTTGTTTTGCATGGCTTATTTCTCACTTGAGCTATCGCTTTTGGAGACCTTACATGTATCTCAGTATACCTCACTTTGTTCTTATTGCACTTTTTTTTTTAACTCTTGTTTCATTTAATGACAATCATCATCACTTCCTGACTAATATATGTGGTTTGTTGCACTATATTATTACAAAATCATGTTCCACTCTTGCAGCACCTACACAGAGCTTCCTTACTGAACATTAAACCCACAGATTAGCATTTGCTTTAGGATATGACCTGACCTGCATTTTATTAAGTGAAACAATCCACCTAAACAGATGTAGTCACTGAAACATTTAAGGATTGATTTCTCTTTTTCTTCTTCTTTTTCTTTTTTTATAATTCTTGCCTTCTGTGACTGCTGTGACAAAATAATAACATGAAACACTTGCATTTATTTGTACTATGAAAATCTAAGTATAGGATTGAATAACATTTTGGTTTAACTGCTGAGACTGTCAGCTCATAAAAACTTCCTGTAATTTGCACGCTTTCAGTAGCAGGATGAGGCCATCATTTGGGAACATTAGTTTTGAGCCTCTACTATGGACGCTAGATCTTAATCCTAGCCCAGTGAAGCTGGTGATATCCTTATTAGTTTTAGCAGACTGTATGAGTAGGTTTCTATGCTGATCCACTAATACAGGTTTCGGCCATGCACGTGATGTAGATAGTGATAGGAGCTTGTGGAAGACATGGCAAATTCCTTAGCCCTGTTCTGCAGGCTCTGGTGTTTCGTGCTGTGGTAATTACCCCAAAAGTAGACTGTTGGCTATGGGGTTGGCTCCAAATACTTTTTCAGGGCAGGGATTATGATAAGGTGCTTGAAAAATACATTTATCACTCTTTCTCTATAGTGGTACCTGTAGACGGAGTGATAATACTCCTCTTAGATCCTCTGTTTTTTGTGTTTAGTCTAGCTGCGGTTGAGGCTGAGAAGGCTGTTTTATCCAATGTGAGGAAATTAAAGAAGAAAAAAGGATGGCTGAGGAAAGAACGTTAGTTTTTACATTTAGCCTAGTTTACTTTGGATTCAAGTTAGGATTGGCCACAATATTTGTTCTTTCATAAGTGTTGCTTCCAAGGGTATTATTGTCCAATCTTAGTCACATATTCTTTTACTGAAGCAGTGTAGTTTAAAAAAGATAACTAGTGTTTGGTACTTTCTAGACTTTGGTAACACTTTTGGGAAACCTGATGTACTTAAGTCTTCCTGATATAGTCAGACATTTCCCATTCACTCCCCATATAATGTCGGGAGATCTTATTACTGTCTTCTAGCGCTGACAAACTGAAAAAATAGGTATAGCATAAGAGACTGTAAAAGGGGATGCTTCAAGTGTTGTAACTCTGGGCTCCTGTTCTTTTTCACAAATGACAAATCAGTTGAACAGACTTGGGTAAAAAGTGTAGTGGAGGCAAAAGGAGAAGACTTATTGAAGGCTGAAATCTATATCCAGAGACTGCATGCTGTACTGGTAAAGCTATTTGGTTTGTGGAGTTTTGCCAGAATTTTGCTCTGACTGCCATTTCTCACCTTCCTCAGTGTAACACAGTCCTTTGTAAAGAGCAATGGTATGGCAGTGCCAAGTTTCTTACTCAGCAGTTATTCTCACTGGGCCAGATCCGAAGCTGATGCAAAATGTCACAGCACCTTCCAGCAGGAAGGATGAGCTGGATTTTCACGGCCTCGCAGCAGCGGGGGTTTATCTCTGATGCACAGCCAGTGACAGTTGTGTGCCACCTTGTCTAAAAATCAATTTTTGCCGTTTCTTATTTCTCTTGCCATTATAAAGCCAGTAGAGCTATACAAAAGATGTAGATTCTGTTCTGAAGTGTGTATCATCTCAGTTTTGTTAGAAAATTACTTTTGGTATCACAATCAGGTAGGCAAGATTTTCACCAATCACTTCATAGATGTAATGATGGGCAAAATTTTGCATGTGAGACCTGCTGCGTATACAAGAAGCCACGTATAGCTCTAATGTTTTTTGTTTTGTTTTGTGGAGGTGACAAGGGGAAAAAACCAACCCTATTTATTTATGCATTGAGCATATATAATTGAACACCGTTAGTAATGGATAACTGCAGAACCCTACCAAATGTTATTTTAATATTCCTTTTTCCAAAGTCTATATGAACTTCTATGTAGCGGTAACTTTTTCTGGGGTAGTTTTAGCGATAATGTTATGAAAATATGATTACCATACAATTGTAATGAAGGTACTTTAAAATATCGAGTAGGCAAAGTAAACCAGTGTATAGTATGTAAAAGGAATGTTACTATTCCAAAGAAAAACAACTGCAGCAAAATAATTTTCCTTTAAAATGTCTTTGGTAGTGGACGAAACTTTTTCTTCTCAGTCTTCTGTGACAAAAACAGGCTTTGTTAAGTAGGTATCTTTTAGGGAAGATTTAATGTTTTAAATATATGCTTGGATTGGTTCATATGATTTAAAAGAAGTACAGTGTTCAGAGCCTTTCAAGTTTCAGCTTTGTTTTTGTTAAGGGAAGGTGAAAACTACTTTGCTCTTCAGATCAGCAAGAAATATTTACTGGAAGTTAATTGGGCTGTGGTGTGTGGCGTATAGGAATTACTTTTATTTTCTTAGAGGTTTGGGTGCGATTGTCTGATAATCCTTTATAATCATAGAATGGTTTGTCTTGGAAGGACCTTTTAAAGGTCATCTAGTCCAACCCTGCTGCAACAAGCAGGGAATTGTGTTTGTGGGTTTTTTTTAGTGTTTTAATGTTTAGAATAGCTCTTAAAATGGAGTACATATCTAGTTAAGACTTATGGCTACTTGCCACTACAGGACTGACACAGAACACTTAACATATACTTGTGAAACTGAATCAGAGCCCCTGGTTAATGCTAGTGGGGTGTTAAAAATTAGATCTCATGGGATTTTCTTTTTGCAGGTTATGTGCCATGTGTTGGATTCATCTCTGGTGTATCCCAGTATCTGTTTGGGTTGCATCAGGGAACAAATTGACCCAGTTCCTTTGTCTGTGTGCTCTGTAAGTCTGCTCCCCTTACTGGAAAGTGAAAAGCCCAGGGAATTCAAGTTGGATAAATGCCTAAATGCCTGTGCAGACTGTCCTGATTCCTCAGCTGGCAAGAAAGAGAGTATTTGTGTTGGCAGCAAGTATTTTGAAACTGCTGTCCAGTTACTTAATCTCTTCCAGAAGTCAAAACATTGCAAAATTATTTAATACAGTTATACGTTAATAGATTGTAATAAAAAAAGAAAAAGAAAATCTCTGGGGATATTTAAGTAGATGCCATTAATGTTTTACTGAAGCTGGATCAATGGGGTGATTTTCCTTATGGAAGACAATTGTGTGATCTGTCTTCAGTTAGCTATTAGCAAGGAAACATCGGAGGAGGAAATCCTTTGGGGCTGCAAGTCAACCCTGGCTGAATTTTCAATCCAAGTGGGTTAGTTTCCTTGGTATCAACATCCTGGAATTTGAAAAGAGCTGTCAATGGGCAGGGTTTGCATCTCATCAAAAACAAACAGAAGACAAAAACAAAAAAACCCCAAACTCCATCCAGTGTTTTAGTTTTTCCTTATCCTAGGCTAAGGAAGAGAAAGGGATGTTGGGAAATCCCGTTTCCCGGTATTTAGGGGAGAACCACATTTTCTGCCTTGGTCTTCAGAGGAACAAGAAGCCTGATATGAACACGCTGGATACGAACTTTACAGTGAGCTGCAATTTAACTCAGTGGGTGGCTTTCTTCCATCTCTGGTATTGGTAGAGATTTGGGTAGAATAAATGTACGAGAGCTTGCTGTTTGACAGATCTATAGGAGAGGTTGTTTGAGACAAGCACCTCAGTTATCTTTGGGATACTGAAGAGTTGGCTGATGGTCCCTCAGGCCCTTGTTTTTCGCTCTTGAGTGAGTGGGACTAGCTCTGCTCGTGCATGGCAGCTGGGGAGTGATGTTCCTTGAGTGACTTAATACATTAAAACCTGATATTCTGTGGAAACACAGCGTTCCTTGCAGTGCTTTTGTGAATTTTCAGGTTGCTGGGGAAACTGACATCAGGGCTTGGGAGACCTAAAAAAACAAAACTCACTTAAGGTTTGGAAATCGTCTTGGACAAGGGGCAATCTTTGTTCCTTAATTTTGATGTTGTTGCTATTACTTGCTGCAGTAGCTGTTTCTCTTACTACTTTGTGCTGTCCTATACTCTTCTTTGAACACGCATTAAGTGAAATCATGGTTCTGCTGAAGTTGATGACAGTTACAGTCTCTTTGTACTTGATTTTGTATGGACATCCAGATATGCTTTGCACTATTTGGAATAACCTTGACTGTAGACGTCAAGTTTACACTACAGTAGAGCATGCTACACCAGGGTTTCTGTTGCCTGTGCTTGCTCACACACAGACAATGCTTAATAAAGTTAGTTAGTATAGTAGGAATGATGTCTCCATTTCACTGAACATGGCATAGGATTTACTCTAATAAAGTTATTTTAAATTAAAGACTGCTTATGTGTGTTTAGGGTAAGGGTATAATTTCCTGTTCATCATTATTGCTCCAGGCCACAATTTTGTGTCTTGCATAAAACTGATCTTTTCCATTTGTCCCACCTCATGCAGACTGACTCAGGTGGGACATGATTAAGCTGTTGTGGTGGGATTCACCTCACCCATCTCCAGCCATCCACAAGTTATAATTGCCTATGCTCCTTTTGTAGTTCAAGGAAAGAAAGAAGAGAAAGAGAGGAGTGTTCATCCCAGGCTAATGTAGGTGTAGAGGAATTGCCTAATGGAAATTCCCCCTCCGTATTGACCATACAAGGAACCTGGATGACTCGCGTAAACTGGGCACTTCGTTTATGGATGGCTAGAGCTAGCTCCAATGAATTCATCAAGCCAGTGGCATACAAGTCTGACTGCTCAAAGCATTACAGAACTCTCAGACTATTTGTGTAATAGTCACAAAGTATAATGCTAAAGCCAGTGCACATTAAAGAAAATTCACTATTGTGTATACGTGCATTTCACTTTTAAACATTGTTTTAGCTTGGTGGGATTTGTAGTATAAAAATGGCCAAGTGCATATATGTTTGGGCTTTTTAAAGTTTGAATAGTGCAAAGCAGTACCCAAGCCAGACAAAATAAGAACTAAACCCTCAGTAAATCAGTTCTGATTAAATTTTGTAAGAAAATAAAATAACTGCCAGGAAGAACTTGTGTTTTCAATAGGTAATTATAAGTCCACATGGAAAAACTGCAATTTTGTTCCTCATTATTGCATAACAGCAGGCACGTGTGTGGTAATTGTATCTGTGCTGTGTATGTGTATCTCCAGGGTGTTGCGTGGTCTTGCAGAGAACAGTGTAAGTGTATACATTCCCTTTACTTTTTCCCTCTCTTCCTCCCTCTGTAAGCTACCTCTATCTTGATGTGATGGGCCTAGAAATATAGAAAACCCCTTCCCCTTCCAAAAGAATAGAGAACACTGCAACACTAGGTTGGGATGAAGAAAACTACTTTTGCAAAAATCCCGTTAGTATCTCTCACAGAATATGTCTCAGAAACTAGAGAGCAGCTAGGGAAACGAAGTGTGTGAAGGAATTACATACATACCTACAATTTGAAGTTTCAACCAGTGTGCTGCAGTTTGTAACACAGTATGAAAGCACTGTAGTGTAGAGAGAGGAAATACCTTGTTGCTTCAGTGAATAAGAACTCTGGGATTGCTGGAGGGCTTTTATTGATAAACCACTTTATTCCCTTACAAGAGGTTTCAAGAGTGGGATATGAGAGAGAAAATGAAAAAAAAGCTTTATTTTCTTAATTTTTTTTTCTCTCTGGAATGTAATTTTTAGTGGGCTTGCGTGAAAGACTTACTGACGGCATTTAACAAATAAGGCATTGGACCTTGCCAAATAACCAGCAAGACTTGACCAGGATGCCTTCTGTACCCAAGCAATGTTGCTCTTACATAGCTAGAGTCATTGGGGCCAGATGAGAAAACATGGTCATGTGCATTTTCCTGTTGCATGCTGGCCTGTATTTGTACTCTTTACAATGGTATTTTTAGGGCAGTTTGCAACAAGAAAGACATAGAGCTTGGTGTCTGTTCAAAAGAGGAGGATTCTGGTTGATAGCTGTGGATAGTCACGTGTGGATGGATTCTTATATTTTACCATAGTTAACTCACTGGATAATTGCTGGATTTAGCTGGAGAGGTGTGGGGAGCAGCAACAGCCCTGAGGAGATTGGGAAGCCAGGGAATGAGGCGGGAATAATCTAAAGCTATCCAAAATGGTTGTAATTTTTACAGTAGTGGGCCAGACTTGAGTTCAAGGCTCAACTCTGTTATTTGAAATGCAGCTCCCTCTGAAAAAGAGATGTCCCTGTGTGACTCATATTCCACCTCCAGGTCTCCGATGAGAGGCTGTCTTTCTTTGCCTGTGTGTATCTCTCCTCTGTGTTGCCTCTGCATAGATCAGGCCAGAAATTGCTAGGAAAACACAAAACCTTGTTTTTTTACCATTTTTGAACTCAGCTGTACTCTGTGACAGGAGCCATTAGTGCTGTGGTTCAAATATTGACATGAAGGAATAAAGTCCTGGCTTTTCTTTACAAATGTAGTAGAAGTGTCCAAAGGAGGGTGGCATTACTTCTCCATTTAAACAGGTTCGTTTCTCACATTGAGTTTCTTAGCAGCTCCTTCCTTCCTTCCTTCCTTCCTTAGAGATATGAGGTGTGTTTTGCCAGGTTAAGTGATGGAGCCAAATACCTTATGGCATTAACCAGAGCAATTTCTGTCAGGTGTCAGTATATGTAAGGGAAGAAGTCATGTACATTGTGTGGCAATATGACAGTTCCCTAAAACCCTTTTATAGCAGTCCATCTTCCTGAAATGAGAAGAGGACTTTGGCAGGTGTTATTTGTCAGATTTGAAGAGGAAAAAATGAAGCCTATTTCTTAACAGTGATTGTCACCAGCTTCTGTGTATTAAATGAACTTGTTTTACAAGCACCAAAAGCACTCACATTTTGACTGTAGCAACAGCTTTTCGTAATACTGAAAAGTAGTCAAGTACATGGATTATGGTACTAAGCTGTCTGTCTCATGAAAACCTTAACAGGTTTAAAGCACTATTTCTAGCCTTAGGTTTTAAAAAATGGCAAGGTCTTATGAAACCTAAACTGTACTTTGAACTTTGTGTGTTGGAATAATCTCATATCAGTGATATTGGTGTTTTGTCATGTATTTCTTAATGTGTACATTTTCCTATTAACAGAATCTAAAATCCAAAAGACTACAATTTGAGCTGACAAATTGCAGTATAAAACATTCCTTTACAGGTTCTTTTGCAAAATAGGTTGTATAAGTAGTGGTACAGGACAGTATTTACTTCAAAACAGAGAAGTAACCTTAAAGATTGATTGATTTATTTATTTGCTATTATAGGTAGCTCAGTTGTCTTGGATTGAAAAGAAAGTAGCTGCTGCTCTCTTTGGGACTCCACCAACTTCAACAGTAGAAGAAGCATTGCAGAATTTCCTTAAGGTAAGTCGTAGCCAAGGGTTTTCCTGTGTGACTGTTTACCAGCTGCTATATGTGACTGCTGTCAAGATATCTGCTCAACAGATTATGTCCAGTAGCTATAAATCCAGGGCTCTCCTAAATACCACAGAGCTCTCTACTAAAATATTTTTTCTTTTCTATTTTAAAATTAGTTCGGAGATGAGTGGCTAGTACCTTCCTTCTCTTTCTTTAGTTTTAGAGAATTCTTCAATGACTTGCTGTGGTTAATATTTATTGGATTAAATGTGAGATGGATATAGATTAGTTATATATGCCATTGAAACAAATTAACCATAGTGATAACCGATCATTTGCCTGTTTCTGCGAGAGTTAACATAGCCAAGGAAAACTCTGACACTGAAACACTCCTCTTTCTCTGATCTGAAGCTCTTTCCATTGAATTTCAGTAGGACCCTTTGTTGTTCGTGGAGGTGAAATTACCTTTGTAGTCAAGTAGAAAAGAAAGCTCTGTCATATAGGTCCATGTTCCTGGACATTCTACTTGAATGCACAGTTATGAGAAAAGACCACATGAATGAACTAAACCTGTCTTTCAGTGTCTTTTATGTTAATCATTTCTACTTTTGGAGCTGCAAAATACAAGTTTTTCACTTGACTGAATTCAGAGCATAAACTTCCATCACCAGAATTATTTTCAGACAGTTTCTTAAAGGAAGTGGACAAGCATATTTTCTTCACTATCAAAGGTGCTTGTGTTCTGTGTTCTTAGTCTATTTAAAGACAGAATGATCTCCTGGATTTTGGAAAATACAATACATTACTATCTTCCCAGTTTAAGATATTTTATCTTTAAGGTCAAACTCCAAAGGTGGTAAAAATAATTTGAAATGTTCGCTTTAGCTTCAGGGAATTTTTTGGTGGGCTGTAGAGTAACTGTGGTTCTCAGTCACCTTCTGCAACAAAAATTAAATTACTGTCTAAAAGACAACTGTTTGGGTTTCTTTTTCAATTGTTTCATAATACACAGTTGTGGTGAAAGCAGCATTGTTTTGGTCCAAGGATTACAGCTATGATAAATTTCACTAATGTAATTTTTTCTGTCTGAAAAAATGTTTGTTGATTAAAGCTGCTTCTTCTTTAGTAGATAATTAGTAACATTTTTACTCATCTTTCAAGCTTCCATGATGTGTTTTAAAAGGAAGACAATCTTCACCTTTTTTTAACAACCTGAACTTTTCAGAAGATCGTAATGTAAAAAGAAAGGTGAACCCAGAGCTAGAAGATATGAGTCTGTGAAAAAAAAAATAATTATGAAGTTGATGAATACAGTTCACTGCTCATTACCTATTAGTGTGAATGGTTGATTGCTTGTTTATTTCTTTGATGAGGAAATAAATAGTAATCTAGAGAGAGCAATTTCTTCCAACCCACTGTGGAAGTGAATGAATCCAATAGATAGTCTATAGAATGATCTGGTATGTTTACAAAGTACTTAGGGAGAGAGCAGAGGAAGCAGTACAGAACATTTAAATGGGTTCAATATCAGCACCTCATGTGCCTGGTTTAGGGTCTGAGGTTTGAGTTTTCTTGAGTTTTATTTGAAGTGCTAAATAGATTGTGGTGCACACAGTGGCCATGATTCAGTCTGATGTTTGAGGAAGCTTAGTGCATTACTAAAAATGTTATGCAGACCACATAAATCTCATCACACAAGTTTTATATCTATTTTCTTTCCTGTTTTTTATTATTTAGGCAGAAGAAATGCATCCAGGATATTCCAAATACAATTATGTGTATTTGGCAAAGGTAACCAAGTTCTTTTAAAAACGATGATTTGTAGACTCTGGTATTCTTACAGTGGTCTGACTGGAAACAAAATGTTTTTTCTTCTCAGTGCTATAAAGATCTTGGCCAGAAAAACAATGCACTGAAGTACTGTGATTCTGCACTGTCAATTCTCTCAGTTACTAATGAGGTGGGTATTAAGAGTAATAACTCGTTCTCTTATGACCGCTGTCTTGTCTTTGGCACCCATTATTGCATTGACAGTAATAACATAATGTTTCACTTTTTCTTCTGAACACAGAACCTTCCTTTTTCCGCCACTCTAGGTTGGCTCATTACAGTTGTCTGTACCAACAGCTTTAAAAAAATCTTTGTTTGGGGAACTGTCAGGGACTTGCCTGTGTCAGAGGCTTTCAGAAATTGAATTGCGCTCTTTGTAATTCAACCCATTTCATTAGACTATCTAGCATAAGCAGTTCAGTGTGTCACTCTAGCTGTGCTGAAATTTTTCCCCAGACCTACTTTTTCTCAGTTGAAAGCATTCTGGATTTTTGTCCCACAGTCTCTGTCTTAGCTCCTGAAAGCCTCTGGTTTGTGAGTCTTGTCAAGGCTTCCAGGGCAGTGTGTTAGCTGTAGCAGAGGTAGATGAATTATTCAAGATTCCCTTTGTCTTCAACCACAGTGCAGTTAAGGAGGCACAGTTCTTCCAGTTACATCTGCTGGAGAATAGTTTATTCTAAGAGATTCTTTTGTAGGCCCTTTAGAGTATTTTTAGTACATGGACACAAAATTTCTAGAGATATTTGAGAGATTTTAAGTGATTTAATTTAATATAAACCAAGTCATGGCAAGAAGGTTCGCTCTGTCTGATCTCGTGTAGAAGCAAGTTCCATAATTACCGACCTATGACTGGAAATGTCTTACCATCCTAGAGCATGACAAGTTCAAACCTGAGCTTTGTCAGCCTAAGGGACCCCCTTTGAGCACAGCAGATGTGGTAGGGAGAGAGAGGTGATTCCAGAGACGAATTGGCCCTATCCCATTTAATTCTTTGAAGTTAAGGAAAAAGACCATTAAATAACTCTGTAACTTGATTGACAATAAATGCGGTGTGTGGAGCACTAACATGTTTATGTCAAGTGTTCCTGCTGGGAAGAAAGGCCACTGCATGCCTCACCAGCAGCTGCTCTTGGGTGGCCTTTATTTTTGGCCCAAGTTATAGAATGTACCAATCATAAATTAAGCTATCATGCTTCAGTTCAGTGTTTCTTAAAATATATATTGATACAGATATGACATTAATAATCTCTTAACTCTGCTGTATTCTTTAGTTGCTGTTGAAATGTACCTTCAGCTTGCCTATTACAGAGCATAGGAAAGACTGCTATAAATTATCTATTATTTGGTACCTTACATCTTTGCATAAAAAGTGGGACCAGTAGTGTAAGGGAGAGAGCACACATCTGAAATTGCTTGAACTCAGCCTGTTTTGTATATATCTGCACTGACTGTGCTGGTGAAATTTTTGTTTTTCCTGTATTCAACTTACTACGGGCCAGGTAGTATTGCAATGAACTCTGAAGTTATCTGGTGAAATTGCAAACAAACATATATCACAGAAACTTCTGGTGGGCAGAAGACTGCCTGTGTTTTGTAAACTGGAAGTCATTCAACATATTCATAATGACTCCTTGAAAAAGTATAGAGATAGTATAGGTTGGGATTCATCTTTGATAACAATAGCTCGACAAAATCTTGGTGACCAGGGGTAGTTGCTGAGGCTCCTTCTACATTCAGTTGAGAGAGAGAGAGATGCATCCAGGTGCCTCATTCTGCCTCTCTCTGTCCCCTGGTGGTAGAGATGTGAAGATAGTGTAAGATGTGTACCTGAGACACCTGACTCTTAGACTGTGCAGTTAATGAGAGGTGAATCCTGCCTCTAAAGTCCAGTGTCATCAGTCTAAATGTGAGCTGGAGTTCAGAATGTCCTGGGCCACCTTGGTAAAAGGAATGCCCCATCACATTTCTGAAGTACCGGCAGGCCTGAGAAGGAGGGGAAACCCTAAGGTAAAAGCAGGAATTTGGGAGCAGTCTGAGGAGGGGGGGGGGGGGTGGTGTATTCTGGCAAGTAGGATGGTGATAAGAATGAGAATGATACTGGTTTGTGAACAGAAGAAAGAGGGGCAAATGGGCCCCAAAAATCTTTTGTCCATCTGAAGAGGACAAGATGTTTTGTCCTCTTCTGTTTTGACTAATTCTATAGATATCACAGATTTGTCTGCTTTGTCTTGTTTATTTGTGATGTGTTTTCAGTTAAGTTTAGAAAAAAAAAGTCCAGGAAAATATGGCATACATGGCATTGAGGCATTAGTGTGTAATTCAATTAAAAAAAAAAAAGCAGCAGCAAGCACAAGGTAAAACCAAGTGCACGCTGAAAAGAATAACTATAAAATGGAGCTCTGGAACACAAACTCTGCTGATGTTGTTACCTTAAGTCCCATCTGAATTAGAATATTACATGGGTTTTTGGTTATAGTGTTAGAGAAATACTGTTACTGATTTTTGGGGGAAACATATTGGAAGTGGTTAAGGGCTTGGAGCTGTAAATAGGAATAACATTTAGTCAGGTTTTTTAAAGGGAGAGAAGAGACTGTAATAAGACTAAAGAGATGTTGGGGAGACAGTAATAAACAGATGCTGATAAAGTGCCTGAATTGACTATAGCCCTGTAAAAGATTGGGTTCGTGGTCTGAAACAGAAAACACAGGTCAGCAGCAATCCAAAGATTTCTTTCAGTTTGTCACAGCACAGGATCTCGAGGTTGTCAGCATGGTATGTTCTCAGAGTCATGCAAAACCTATCATTCCCAAGTGCAATCATAGTTTCTCATCTGAGTTTTCTCTGTTTCTTAAGGCAGTGGAATTCCTTGATTGTTTTTAAATGTTGGCTTCTACTGGGAAACATGTATATGTATAAAGGCATAAAATTGGGAGCAGACTGAGAGACAAAGTTGCTGGAAATGTGCCACATTGAGGAAATATATAGTATTTCATGATACAAATCATCCTGCAGCATAAGTATAAAAAATAATCATATACAATAGTTTACTTTTTATTGCTTCTGAGCATCCACAGTTTCTAGTGACTTCAGTGGGAACAAGAGATGCTGAGTATCAGTAAAGTAGCCCATAGCTCATTTTAATCCTCAGGTCAAATGCTCAGCTGGTCTAACTCAGGACACTTCTGCGACACTTTGTCTAGGATTCATTTCATGTAACACTTCAAGTTAAGTGAGATGATTTTTGTCTTGAATGTTGTATCACATCCAAACATCCTTTCTGTGCATCTGTTCTACCACTTACAGAATATGTGTTTAATTCAACGGGTAGGGGGGTTTCCAAACAGAGGTAATTCTTGTTAAAGAAAAAAAAATAATCAGACAGCCAGTTTCAACCCTATTACGAACCTGAAAAAGCACACCGAAGAAATCATAGAAGAAGAGACAAGTTCTGGTTGAATGACTCCTGTAAGTCCTAATACCAGTTTTTAAAAGTAGTTTGCCACAATTTTAACTAATCAGTCTATGCATCTTTTTATTTTGAAAGGAAATAGAGACATTTTGGTGCAAATTACATCTGAAAAATGCAGCTGATGCTACAGTACTACTTTAGAGACCTTTCTCTTTATCCTCTCTACTCTAAACAAAAACCTCCAATGAATCATACGGTCCTTCCTTGGCCATAAATACTGTCATGCTGTAGAGTGGTACTTCACTGCTGGAGGTGCACAGGACATTAAATTGTCCTGCTTTTCTCTGGTTGCTGTCCAGGTGGATAACCTCAGGGTCCTGGGAAACATTCACCCCTTCAGTGAAAGAGAGATCCTGATGTTCAGGGTTGCTGTGAGTTATTGTAAAGTGCATAACAGCTGCTCTGTTTATCTAGTAGATGTTGCATTACCCTTACTGAGACTCATTACTTTGTAGTGCGCTCAAAGCCTTGGTGAGTGTGACTACATGAAGGGCTGTTGAAACCAGATGTGGTGGACTATTGTGATGGAGAAAAATGAGTTTTTTAAATTTGGAGAGAAAAACATAATTTAAACTTGAAAACATGAGCATTCATCTTTTACATAGAAAGACAAAATGAGTGGGTGAGGACGTGTGCTTGATTAAACACATAACGCTTTGTATGTAAGGGGAATACAGCACTAATTTCTTGTTTATAACAAAGATTGTTGGGTATTTTTAAGGGTGGAACTTGTAGAAAACTGACGTCTCAATTTAAGATTATAAAGTATAATAGTATAGAAATTATTTTTTCTTGTATCTGGAGATGAGCATGGGTGTGAGAGTGAACTCTGTGCTTGTAAGATCAGCACAGACCAGTAAGATCACCACAAAGGGATTAACAGCCTAGCAGAGAAAGAGATTAAAATTTCAAGTTTCTGGTCTCTATGACATTTTTTGAAAATGAATCTGAAAAGCAGCAGTTGTATTACAAAAAATGTAGTCTTGGAAAAGCTGAAGACAGGAAAGTCAGTAGAATGCAAAGCAAATCTATTTGCACTGAGAGTTGCTGAAAGTCTTACTTAAAATGCAGATGAAAACTTCCCTGAAGTTGAGAATGTATTTTACAAAGTTACTGGTGATTTAAAAAATATAATCTTAATTTCAAAAACACTCCCTCCTTCCCAGCTATTAAAAATGAAGGCAATTCAGAGTTGAAATTAACAAGTGAGAGAGATTTAGATATTACAGAAATTGACCATTATGGCATTCACTTCTTACAGGTGTAGAATGGCAGGAAGCAGAGACTTATTAAAGACTCTGCCTTTGGTCTCAGTGACATTTGAAACTGTAGAAAAACCCATGTAGAGGAGGAGGTGAATGTAATAATGGGCAGGAACAATGGCTGAATATTTACACAAGAATGCAGCTGCTGAGGAGAAATCATACCCGTAAGATTTTCTTACATTTTTTTACATCACCGTAAATGATTTCCCTGGTCATTAATTTACATTTTTAATATTGTCTCTAAGGAAAAGAGTGGGAGTTACAGAGAGTTGGAAGAGAGGGCAGAGTATAAACTTCAGCACCCATCAGCTGTTCCTGTTACAACAGACCATTTGTATATCTTGAATTTTCCACAGCAGATTTTTTAAGGAATGCCTATTCCAGCCACCATAGATTGGTCATATGTAGCAGACCTTGCTGTGATATTTCCAATAGATCTCATTTGGAGCTGCTGTGGTAATCTGTCCTAAGCAAGATTTTGAGGAGGAAAAAGTAATTTGCTTTTGCTTTTTAAATGAAGGGTACAAATTATGACTCGATTATGAAAAAACTATCCATTGAAATTATGTGAATAATTTGGGTTACCCTTATAAAAAATGTTTTTGTTTTCTCATCAAACAGAACATTTTCTTTTCTCAACATCATCAGCTCAATACGAAATGTCATTGTTTTAGAGGATATTAATTCCTTTCGATTTTATGCACATTTGTTCTCCAAATGCCAAGCAAAAGTCCATGGTGTTTCAATTACAAAATGATGGAATTATTCAGATTTATGTTTGTTTTGAATTCTAGGCTATTGTTTTCCTGCTAATACTGTTTGTGGAGTTGAACAAAAATTTCCCAATAGCTACCACCAACCCAAAATTGAAGTATCTTTTGAATCTATTTTAAAAAACCTATTCTTTAGTTAGCAATTCTATTTACACTGAATATGAGTGCTTCAAGCTCAGGGAATGGGCCATTTAAAAACTCATCATAAAGAGATCAGATTTCAAACTGTAAAATGCTGGTAAAAATGAGACATTTGTAAAAGAGCTGCTAAAAGAATTTGAGACCTCCTATATTTTACATTGTTTTGCACTTCAGAGAATACAGTCTATTTTTCTCTGTCTTAGTGATCAGACTGATTTGCCTTTTGCATGCTTTTGAAGTCATTGCCAAAAGGTTTGCTTGCATTGTCTGCTTATTCTTTCTCCCCCTCCAAAAACGATTCCAAAAAATGATGAAGATATTTTTTGTAGTGTAGTGATTTCATACATAAGGATAAAGTCCATCCTGATAAACACCAAGCTTATTATATTTATGATTAAATTGACTAGCTTATCACAAAGTATTCATTTCAACATCCTATCAAAGGTAACACAGTTTTAGCATAGTTCTTAGTGTGGCAGGAATGACCAATGGACAATTCCTTAAAGAGTGGAGTGTATCTCCTCTGCTGGCATGCTGACAATGCAGGGGGAGAGTGGGAGCAGCATTCATGGAGGTGGTGGTGCACTGCAGGATGAAGAGGTTCGTAATTGGTTTCTATTTTTGTAGAGTGACTGAGGGAAGTCAGGCTTCCAGGATTTTGAAATATATTGTCTCAGAGACAATACAGAGGGTAAGGAGAGTCTCAACAGGTGTCTTTCTGAAGGGGCTGTAACTGGACATGATGGTGTTCAAGTTGTTTCAGTGATGACTGGTCCCACCATGGTGGGGGCAGCAGCTGGACAGAAAGAGGGGAATGATTTGGACACCAAAAGCTCCACATTGTGTACAACAGTAAAAGAAAACAAGATTACAGGTGAAACTTCGTCTTTTAAGTTAGAAAAGAACTCATGGATAAAAATTTTACCTGATTATTAATTATTCTAAGTTGAATTCTGCCATTTTGTAATTTTTCTACAGCAGTCCTTGAACTAGCTGAACTGTTCATTAGCAATCTTCTGGGTGTGAAAGGGTGTTTTTCCCTATATTTGAAGTATAATCAGAAAATGTGGAATTATTGTCAGCTACATATTTTAAAGCTGTGCTTGCCTTGGTCCTAAAAGCCTTGAGAAGTCATGGTTCATCCCCAGTGGAAGATACTAAAAGTATGAAAGAACATAAAATGCCCTAACTTGTGACATACAGCAGTCGTATAGAAAGTTGCAAGTGGATGATTGCATTGGTTTATTGAAATATCTAAAGGGAAAAACAGTATTATGCAATTGTATGGAAATTAACGCCTACTACTGTCACACCAACTGTGAGAGTCTGTCATGAAACTGAGAATGGATAACATATAACTTTATGTGATTTATATTGTCTACAAGAGCTATTACTCTCTAATTAACGATCCTTGTGCATGTTTGGGAGTCTCTTCTGTTAGAGTGCAGGATTTCTCCTGGAGCTGCGATGGCATGATACAGCTGTAACAAAAACAGGGGTGCCTCTCAGCACCTCATTGCTGTTACTGCATATCAGAGTACAGCTTTGGACCACCCTTGCAGCCCAGCTCATTTAACATACCATGCAGCCTTGCTGACTTCAATGAAACCCTACAGGATGCATGTCAGCTTGGGATTTGGCAGTGGTTGCACACAATTATGTTATAGTTGGCTGGTGTAACCATTTTGGCTGTGGTCATGGGGTTGTATCATTTTCTGTTGACAGTTGGGACTTTGTCAAGTGCACACATGTGCAGTGCCTGGGTTGAATGTGTTTAGTGCATAAGGAAATAATTAGCAGAGATGTAAGGTAAAATCATTATCTTTCTGTCTCTGCTTTAATTGCATTTAATTTTTATATGCACATTTATATGAGTATGTCTGTGTATATGTATTTATCAGTAAGTTTTTTCAGCAGAAATTAACTGTCAAAATGTGCGCGACCTCTAGTTAAGCCAACATTCCTTCTTTCCCACCAGCTCTCTCTTCTGTCTTGCTCTGGCTTTCAACTCCCTCTCTTCCCTTGTTCAGTCCCTGGCCTCCCAAGTCTTTTTTTCCTGTTCATATCCCCTGTGGATGAAGAAACATAAAAGAAAAGCAACTAAATAGGAAGAAGGGAAAATACAGTCACTGACCCTGTAATTTGAATACCTTTTGTGTAGCAGTTTGCAGAACATTTTGAACTTATATTCAACTCTGAAAGTGATATGAGAAGTGTTTAATGAATGTAAGCCTTGACAGTAGAAAGTCAAAGTTGAAAATGGCTGTGTATTCAGTCAGCGCTGAACTAAGCCTCAGGGTGAACAAATGGGACTGACGCAAATCTATTGCATTCCTTCTACAACTTGTGCCTCTTCTCTCCCTGCTGCACTCTAACAGGAGATCAAAGCCTGCACATCTTTAAAAAAAAAAAAAAAAAAAGAGGGGAAAAAGCCGACCTCATTGTTCATTTTTAGAAAGCCACAGACCCAGAAATCAATGAAGAAGAGAGTTGGCCAAATACAGGATTTATGGCTTTCTCTTCCTATTAACAGTCAAGCTTTGGGCGTTGATGAAGTTTACATCCTTAAAACTGGAGACTGGTACATTGAACAGAGTTGTGGCTTCTCTCTCCTTTTAGTGTGACACACCTCTTGGTCTGGAAGGACTCTATCCAAAGCTGACATAATAGTTCCCTTCACTGACCATTCTCAACTTTGTTTTTAATGCCATTACTGATTTTTTTAAATGCTTTTGCCATCTGAGTTCTTATTATTGACTGGAAGCCGCTGGCTCAATTAATGCAGCCTGTTAAGTAGTTTGCAACAGTAATAATTCCTGCTTTTACTGATGCTGTCTTGTTCAGAACTGGCAACCCAAAGGTAGGTCGCTTTGCACGTTTGCAGTTTGTTCTCCAGCTAGTTCTTAGAACAATCGTGGGTTTATTTCATTATTTTTCCTCAGCCCAGAGGAAGATTCAAGAAAGATTGACCAATATTTTTGGGACCTTTGCAACTCATTAAGGCTTATTGCCCAATATAATCCTTTGCTTCTAAGGAGAGAAACAATTATGCAAGGTTGTTTGGAGATATATTTTTAAAATGTGTTATCATGCAAAGTGAGTAAAGAATCTTATCAACCCATGAAAAGCTGAACATCAGTCAGATATGAGAAAACCTGCATCTTTATTATTTTTGGCTTAGAAAAGTGTGAAAAGAGCAGGACCAGATACAATGAAACCTTTTTCTTAATAGCATGGGACAATATCTGGCTTTTTACTGTTTTGTTTAATGGAGTTTAGAATCATTTTCACAAGTTGACCACATGCAATACAGAAAAGTGTATTTTCCCTGAATTAATCAACATATTGATACAAATGTTGAGTTTTCCAATTTTTATTGAAAGTCATTGGCTGGTGCTCCCGGCAGCCTGTAGTGACATGGAGTTTAAGGGGTGCTGAATTCAGTTTGACATTTCCTTCTGTTAGAGTATTTTGGCAAGAGCTCACTGGCTTTGCAGTGTGTGCCTTTTAAGGCCTCTGATAAATGATTAGGCAGATAGTTTAGCCTATTGTTGCCAGTGGGACCAAGGCAGTGACTCCAAGAGAAGTGTCCAGCTAATGTATTAGTGCCTTAATCCAGACCAATAATATAATGTAGTTTGACATGTCTGGCATATGGTTTCTATCATCTCAATATTCTTCTTTATTCCTCCGTGACATTATAGACAACTAACCAAAATAAAGAGAAGCAGGAATTTCTTCACCCGTAAAATGTATTTTAAAACGTCCTATGTTTTGTTCCAGCTCTTTGGTTGATTGGATAATGAAGTGATCCTGAAATTCAGTGATTACTTCACTGTCTGTCTACAGTATTTTCTTTCAGAATTGCCTCTGGCGTTATCTGGGAAAGAAATACTGGTCTCTGTCATTAGAAATACTTGCACAAAATTTGTGAAGTGCAAGTGCTTTTGGCTTGCACTGCTAAGCACACGTGGCTGCATGTATTGGGTGTTTGGACCCTTACCAGCCTGCAGGTATGAGGTGCTGACATTTTAAAAATGTGGTTTTAAACCAAGGTGCAGTTTGCAAGAAGTTTTGCTATGGCAAGTAAAGCAAGTGGATTATATCCAGGAGACTTTTCAAAAGTAAGTAGAATAGTGGAGTTTTTGTACTGTGATTAAGTGTTCATATGCATGTACCCCTTTCCGAACAGATTATACATGGAATAGCCAAAAGGTATGTTACTGGTTACCTGTGAAAGAGTCTGTGGGCTGGATTTGGTTTAAAGCCCTGTGCAAACTATGCTCTTACACATCAGCCTAAAAGGAGCCTTTCCCTTCTGTCCTAGGAGGTATATATTATAATGTTGGCTCTGAGCATAGCAGATTACTTGCCTCTTGCTCCTCCATTGGCTCCACTCTGCTATGAGCCCAGTAGTGTAGGCAGAGCCCATCAACACCAGTAAGGAAAATAGTGAGGGTGTAGTCAGTCCGTGGTGGTTATTGCAAGTAGGTATGGCCGTATGCACTGAAACCACAATCTAACCTGTGTCATTAATTACGTTTCCCAATATTTTCTTGTTAATTGCACAATAAATCGTTAGCAAACATCACAGAAATATCTTCAGAAAAACTGCACACAGTTGGGTTGCAAGCTTATTTAACGTATAAGGCAAGGCAATACTTTATGCAAAGTACACCAATAAAAGTTGTAGCCTAAGCTGAAAGGCTTACTGGTCTGCTGAGAAGGTTATTTGTGGCTAACATGTTAAGTGCTTTAACAGAGCTGTAAAGGGAGGGCTGCCATCTGGCTCTTGTTTTCACTTCAAACTTTATTTCTGCAATCACTGATAAATTAACTTACTATGCAGTCTTGTACAGTCTGTGGCTGTTGCAGTTGTGTGTTATGTCTGTTGTTAGTAAAGAAATGTGGATAGGCACGTATTAGGCAAAAGAAGGGATTTATCCTATCTAAGTTGATGCATGATTGTCTGTTTCTTTCAGGATAAAGAGGCCCAGAAAGACTTAGAGGCTTTACTTCTCACACTGAAGCTGTGATACTACACACTTTAACTCTTCACGCTGTGATAGCATTGCAAAACTAAAATGAGAATCTATAGTGACTGGGAACTGCAGGTGAATTGCAGCTAAGTCAATGGGAAAACTGTCATTGATTTTGGTTGACTTGGGTCATGACCTCTAAGCATCTGGCAATTATGATATGAAAATGATGCATTCATTCTTGATTATTTATAATCTTGTACTGAAGTTTAATTTTAGATTGCTGACACTGTGAGTCTGATTCTCTGAACATGAAGTCCACTGCTGGCAATGGACATACTGGGTGTTAGAATGCAAAATGGATAAATCACTCTGAAAGATTAATTGACTAGTATGTGATGCCAGCATAGAACTGTGTGTAGCAAAACCAAACAAAATATTTCTATAGTAAATTATATTTGTATCGACTAATTTACACAGGTGTGTACAAAAGAAAATCATGAATGTTTATGTTTACACATTACTCTTATAAAATTAGAATCTTGTTGAAGTTAAAGAAAAAGCTGTTGCCTCCACAAAGCTCTTTTTATTTTAAACCTACTGTTGGTTTTACATGGAAATGTGAAAATTTTATAAATTTAATATTAAAGTTATATTTTATTTGTAACATCAAGTACGATATTAAAAATCAGACCAACGAAATTGTTTTAGATTAATCTGTTACATCTGTGATGTTTAAAGGATTTGTTACAGGACCTCCATCAAGTTTGTGCATCCTGGCTCTTTCTCTTTGAACAGTTGCCTAGCGTGGTGGTGTCAGTGTGTCTTCGGAGAACCTAGTGTAGCGTGTGATCATCACTAACCTTTTAAACCATCTATATAACATAACCTGTACATAAAAATAGACTAATTAAAGACCCACTGCTTCTTTCTGAGTGTGTAGGACAGCAATGTTTTCAATAAAATGTAACAGGTAGGGAAAGAATTTTGTTCACCAATGGACCAATCCAGAATTCACCAAACTCTGTAGAGAAATAAAGGCCAGTTTTCATTGGCATTTAATTCAGGATCTTGATCTAGATGCAGGGAGTGTACCTGGAAGAAGTAAGCATTTCTCTTAAAGGAAATACAATTGAATTAGAACAACCGCACATTCCCTTGACCCATTTGATGGGTAAGATAACATGGACAAGGAGGACTCATATGGTACCAATATATTGAACTAGGTATTGGGGCTTTAATTTTGGACAGGTGGGGAACAGTGAAATTAGCAAGTAGGAACTACAGTGACTGCAACAGAGATTTAAAAATGGGACAGATGTGAAGGAGGTTGAATACATATGAAATGAGCTTTAACTACTAAAACCAGAAGACAATAGATGCAGTAGACTGGAAGAAGACAAATGTGTAGAGTTACATTTGAATTTAGCCTGACTACATGACTCCTCATAAAGTACAGAAATTTCATAAAGTAGAGCTGTCTCTTTTTTCAAACATTTTCTTTAAAAATATGTTTTCAGACATGCAAACATTACTGTGAGATATCCCTGAACAAAATCTGAATGATCGGAACTGGTTCTGAGTTCTCGCTGTTCTCTTCATGGTTTTCATCATCCTGAAGATCTTCACCAATTGAAATATGCGTTTTAGCTATTGTCAATGTTCATTCTGAGGGAAAATAGTTCCTATACCTCTTTTTCAATTCCAGGTTCTTTTTTTCATACACAATATCAGAGAAAAGGGGAAATACCGTATGAGGTAAATCCTATCAATTCCTTCTATGACACAATAATTGACCTGTGAACAGAGAAGCTGCAAAGGTGACACATCTTGATTTTGTTAAGGGGCTTTTGGTAAAGACTGCTTTTACCATTTTCATAGCCAATGCAGGAAGCATAGTTTAAATGGATCTACAAGAGTGATTTGTACTTAGGGTGGTTGTTAGCAATTCACTGTCACCTGGGAGAATGTAATAAGGAGGTCTTTTACTTAGATCAATTTTATGCTAATTGATATACTTTATAAAATAGATTGGATTATGCAATAGTTATTTCACTTACAAGCAACTATTGCTGATAAAGGCTGAAAGTGTATCGGAAGAATAGATTAGAACAAGAAGCTATTTAAATTCATTGCTGAAGTTAGGAGATTTAAGTGGGATTGGCTTCATTAAGGGCAAATAGGAAGTATTGATTTGAAGTAAGTAACAGAGAGAAAATGGAGGAGACCTGGGTAGCTGTGGTAATTCTGTGGAATAGGATGTGCAGATTCCAGTGAGTGGCAAGCTAATCACAAGTCAATAATGTAATGTTTTTGTCAAAAAGCAAATTTCATACTAGACTGACTAAATAAGCATTCTCTATGAAATTCACACGAAATAACCTTTTACTCTAATTAGACCTAATAAGGTCTAATGAGGTCTGAGCTGGAATACTATATCCAGTTTCAGGCACCACACTTCAAGGAGGTTGGGGGCTAATTGGAAAGAGTCCAGGGAAGAGAGACAAGAAAGATGAGTGCACTAGACAACATCATTCTGTGTATAAAAATTGAAAGAATTTGGTTTGTTTAGTCTGCAGGAGCAATGACGGAAGGAGTATTCACATTTGTAAAAAGCTATTGCAAAGACAGTTAAAAAAACCTAACAAAACAGAACCCAAACCCTTGTTCTCCAAATCCCCTGTTCATAGGACAAGAAGTAATTGCCGACCATTAGATTAGGCATTAGGAGAAAATAATCCTGATGGTAATTTTGCAAAGCCCTGCAATACGTTTCCTGAGAACATTATAAAATCATTTACACAAGTTTTAAAGTAAAAGTTAAACAAAGAAGACTTTAAACATTGGCAATGTTTAAGGCACATATTCTCTGGCAGAGGTTGGGCCAGATGACTTCTTGGGATCACTCCTGGCCTTGCTGTCCCTGGGGAGTGTGCATCTCCAGCCCCCTATGAGCCATGGGCGCTCCTGCAGGGTTTCTGGATTGTGTCTGTGCACACTGGCTCTGCATTGGGCCCACACTACCTAACGAATTTGTGCTGTGACACATTTACCAGCATGTTTCAAGAATTGAATTCAAAGATGCTCCGTCATGGCTGCCCTTGACTATTTATTTATCACACCTGTAGTTTTAATCCACATGATTAGATTTTTAAACGAAATTTCTGATTTTATAAATGAAATTACTGATCTTTCTTTTCAGCCTTCTGAATTAAGCACGTTGTTATGTTTTACTTTTTGGCCATTATTAGTCTATGTGTAGAATCACAACATCTGGGAGAGAAAATGCTGGTTTTAATTATTCATTCTAAATTGTCTTTCATAGTTCGTGGAAATATTCCCTACAGGGGTAAGAAACTGTAAGAAACTTTCTACAGCTGAGATATTTTGTGCTTTTAAAATTTTTTACTAGTGAGTGTACACGAGCATTCTCAACTTTTTTGTCTTTCCGCTTTGCTAATCTGAGAACTTTTAAAATTGAAGCATGTTCACCAAATTGTTCTCTAATTGCTCCTTGGAATAAAGCTTTTACATGTAGTTCTAGGCCTAGGCTATCTGTTCTCTGGGTCATATCTGCTGGATATGATCTGCTGATCTGAACAGTAAGCATAGTTCCAGAGGGCCATATGTTTTCTTTTTTGTTTAAAATATCCACAAGCAGACATTCACTTCCTTAGTTTTGTCTCTGTGGAGGAGCTAGAAGTTCACCATATTAACCCCTGCAGGCCTTTAATCTGTGTGGAGCAGATGGGGCTGCAGGCTGGCTGAAGCCACGGTGCCTTGGCCGTGTTGTCCACTACCTCCTTCAGCTCTTCCACCGCGGCACCTCTTGCTTGGTCTCTGCTCCAATACATACACTATAAATTCTCCAGGGGAATTTGTCTCTTTACATTTTTGCAAAAGGTGAGTTCAGGGGGCCCTGATCTGGTACTAGGATTCTTGTGCTTCATTATACTTAAAATTGCTAGTTCTGCCTTCCTGAATAATTGAGATAATTTTTACGTCTTGTGGTGAAGTTCTGTCATTGGATCCTGATCCCTTTGGAATTGTCCCTCTGGAACAGCAGGTAGTCACAAACTAAGTTATTTTTTGTAGCAATTGGCCACTGGCACATTGTGGAAACAGTTTTAGAGCTACACTCTCATATTACTTTGTTTAAATTACTGTCTTTCCTTTTGCAGAGTCTTAGGGTGATTTACTCATTTTTATGTAGTAATATCAATACACTGACTTCTGGAATGAATTAGGAAGCTGTCCAACAGTGGTGAGTAGCTGATGATTTAGAAAGGAAAGAGACAATTCCTGTGTCCAGTTAAATAAATAATAAAAAAAAAAAAAAAAAACAACCTAAATCCATGCCTACAACCCGTTATTATAGTAGTAAAGCCTAAGCTGAAAACAAACAAACAAAAAAAACCAACAACAGAAAAAACGAAGAAGTGGCTACCAGAGATCCAGCCGTGTTCAACCCAAACATATCAGCTTATCTCGATCTACTTATCTTCAGTCATCACCACCTGAACAGCTTCCACCTGAAGAATCCTAGAACTGTAGGGAGGTATGGTGGATTCCAGCAACGTCCATGGGATTTCTGGAATTTTGCCAGACACCCTGGAGAATAGTCTTGTGGTGTTTTCTTTCAATGGGTACAATACTCATGATGGATGCATTACACCTATTCCAAATCAGAAAATTCTGCAGTAATGTGACAATTAAAATTGTATTGCAGCATTTGTCCAGTGCAAATTCAAGAAGGAGTAACTCTGACTGAAGGGTCAACATTATTGTTTGCCTTTTTTTTCTTCTGTACATAAGGTTATATTCTTATTTTCCAGCACTTTTCCTTCTTACAGACCCCCAAGTTCCTTGGAGAAGAAACAAATCAGTCTTGACAATACAAAAAGAAGTCAGCTTTTCCAGCCCCATCTATGTTTATGTTTGTGTTTGTTTAAAATAAACAACCAGTTGTTCTAGAAGTATCTATGGGAGCTATGTCCAGTGTAAACTTGAATATGAACAATCTGTGCTCTGTGCTTGGTGGTGCTGCTGACCCATGATGAGACTGTGGGGTAAGCTACTTTTAGCTACGTACACAAATTACACGTATGCAAACATCACCTATCCACTCTTCATATGTCTTGTTTGTGATGATTAATTACGAGCTGGTTTAAATTGCCTACCTGTATGACCCAAAAAACCAGCCACACAATATTGACTGGGAATATTGCAACCTAAATGTGTCTTAGAGATATGGGTATGAATGTGGATGTACTTTTTAACCTACCAAACTATGTTCAGGTTTCTGATTCATGGATGAAGGTAATCAACATGGCTGATGAAATTTCAGCCCCCGGGTGAGAGAAATATTCTTGTTTGTTGTTCAGAAAAATGTGGCAAATCAGCAAAGTGCATTCAGTGATTTACTTGTGTTTTCCTAATCTTGGATGAGATGAAGAAATGCAAAGTCATTTGTAAAGGTCATGGCTGTGGGTCTCGGTTAAGGATTTCTGGTTTTCAGAATGCTGGGCCAGCTTATATAGTAGAATCATATATAAGGTCTTAAAGCAGTAATAAAATTTACATTTTTCAAAATAAAAGAGCAGAATACTTCTACAGCATCACTTTTAAGTGCAGCAAGGGGTTCATACAAAAGCACTGCTGGACTGTGAGTTGGTTTTGATACCACCAGTGTTTGGGTATTGGCAGTTTCAAGCAAAGCAGTGTTCCTGGTGCATTCATCGTGAATCCCTGAGCAAGAATTACCAGTGCACGCTGGCACAAAAGCCTGTAACTGGGTGTGTGACCCCACGGTCACTTGCTGTCTTCTTTGTTTTAGAAGTGTTTGTCTAACTAAAGGGCAGTTTCACTTGATTTGTCCCTGTAAAACCTACCTGTGACATTTTGGTCCCATTCAGAACATGGCAAAGCAGCCTTTGGACATCAGTGAGATCCAGGCTTTGTGCCAGGATGACATTTTTCAAAGTACCTGCTTGATCTTGCATGACATTTGCTTCTGTACATCCTCATGCTTGGCTCGGCTTATTCCAGCCGCACACTGCTTTCGGCCCCTTTTACAGCCATTCCCATGTGACCAAACATGTAGATTCAGGAGATGAGAAGGCAGGTCCTTTCAGCTGCCATGGGAGAAATTCAGAATTGATTGGGGGGGGGGGGGACAAAACCCAAACAACTGGACCTGGACCTGTATGGTCATTTGAACAATACTTTTTATCAGTTATTCACCAGATATGACTTCTGTAAAGGGCATTAGTTTATTCTCTAGAGTTTTATGATCACTCTAGCCTATTGCATACCACAGAGTTTTTCTCCAGCCTTTACATTATAATATTTCCCCCCCCAACTTACTTCCCCATCTGAAAAAATGGGGCTGATGTGCTTCATACACCCATGCGGATGGTTTGAAAAAAAAATCATGTCAGGCCGTGAGGCACAGTTCTCCACTGCGGGGGCCATTGCAGTGTTTGAATGGACCATCCACTTGCTACCAAAGCCGGCAGCAGCTTTCCCGTTGCCAGGCTGGTGTTGCAAAATGGGAAGGCGGTCCTGCAGTTTTTCAGTAACTGGTAGAGCCAAGCCAAGCTTCAGCCAAGCGCTAGCTATTTGGAGAACACACACAGCAGTAAGCAGTAAAATAGGCTTCACTCTTTAGACCTCTTCTACTCTTTCCATCAGCACCTGAAGAGCTGTCGGGGAAGATGAAGCCTTGGGAAGCATGTATGCTGCATTTCCAGGCTGGTTTGGGAGGTGCAGAAAGCCCATGCAGATCTGTCAACAGATACATGGCTCTACTTCCCGCCACAGAAGCGTTTGTGAGAATGGCTGTGAGCAGCCACCCCGGCTGGTGAGGGGTGCAGGGGCTGGAGGTGATCTGCCCGCAGCTGTGGGCCATCAGCCCTAGCAAGGCCAGGGGAGAGGCCGGCACGCCTGGGCAGGTAGTGGGGAGAGCAGCTCAGGGTGGCTGGAGCTGGGATTCAGGTCGGCCCTGGCAGTAGAGAATTGGCAGTTTGGTGCGCATGGTGGGACTAAAGCTTCCCAGAGAGCTCATGGAAGGCGTTGGGCTCACACATCTGGCTACTTCCCATCTTTGGGGGACATATGCTGGTCACTTGGGAGCTGTGTTACTGCAGGAGTTTGCTGGAAGACGGGCTGAGCCTTCGGCTGCTGCTGGCCTGGACGTGAAGGAGGGGTGAGTACATGTTCTGTGGGGTATCCACCTTCACGCTGCTGCATCTCTGTCAGAGAGCATGTGTGATACGCATGGTGGGTACTGTAATGGTGGGTGTTTCACAAGCCCTTGTGTCTGCTCGTGGCACCTGCCAGCGTTCAGTTGAAAGAGAAAATCTGGAAGCTGTCCCTAGGAAAGCTAACCAGAGGCAGACTGGGTTTGGTAACTCCTGAGAAGGGGACATGTGAAGTCTTGAGTGTGTAACTACCCCCATGCAAGGCTCTCCTCTGTGCAGGGCTTGGGCTCCCCTCGGGGCCTGCAGCAAGACCTGGGGGGACGCTCCGGAGCCGTCCACCCTCACCACCCCGTCCTCCTCTGGGGCACTGGTGCATGCGGCAGGTCACAGTGAAATGAAAATGGCTTTTTTCTTCTTTCCTTACTTCAAAAAATGTTTTTGTTGATGTTCGCTAACTTAAATTTATATGGAAAAAATGCAAGGTACAAAAGATATTTTAAATGCGTTACCTATGAACTGCCATTTTCCTGTGGGAAGAGCTCGTTACTGTCGAGCAACTGAGCACTAAAATCAAGCCAGAACACTAGTGTGAAAACATTGCTGTAGCTTGGTTTTGTGGAATAGATTTTAACTGCCAATGTTTTATTCAGTTTCCTCCATAACTGCTTACAACACTTAGTTAAAATCCTCGCTGACAGCCCTGGATGAAAGCCGTGTGCGGGCATGAGGCAGTCGGCAGCTGCCTGGAATGAGCTCGGCTCCATCAGCAGCCCTCTGTGAGGGGAGTTACCCTGAGTCCCAGATGCTGAGATCTGCTGCATTAATTGAAATTAAATTAAAGCAGACAGGTGTTGTGTTTTTGTTAAGTTGTCGGGGGGGACTAGAGAAGGGACTTGAATGAAGGAGCTTTTCTGGTCTCAAACGGTGAGCAGTAGAACAGGAGCGAACGTTTAGTGTATCTGCAGTGGTAAAGGCAAACAGGCTCGTTGGCTTCACCTGCGCTGCAACGGACTCATTTCTGTGGTGTAACTGGAGTTACTCTGGCCAGAATGCTATGGATCCTGGCTTATTTTGAATATCAAATTGTAATTACGTGTGTAGAAATTGTATGGGGACCACAGTTTCGGTGTTTGTGTGTCTATATACATACAAAAATATTTGTGTGGAGATATATATACCCATAAGCTTAATAGAGGAATTAAAATAGATATGTCTTGCTGCATTTTGTAGCTACAATAAACAACTGGATTATTTTGTGAACCTTTTGAAATTCCTATCTATGCGTGAAATGAAAACTTGAGATAGACTCTGCCTGCGTATCCTTTTATATCCTAACTTTTAAGCACAGAGTTAAAACTGCTTCATGAAAGGGAATTGCCACAGTTCAGCACTTAATTGGACATCCCTCTGAGAGGAAAGACAGGAAAAATACCTATTGAATACAAGGTATTGCCAGATACCTTGTATGCTGGAGAGGAAACGGTAGATGATGACCTTGCTCGAGACTGCGGGCTCATCTTGATATAGAGCAGTCAGTTCCTACTGAAAGCCCCTTATGTGTTCAACTTGGGGCAGGCAAATAGTAAAGAAAAAAATAAAAGATGCTGTAAACTAATGT
Organism: Vanellus vanellus; assembly: GCF_965231255.1. Classification (NCBI taxonomy): domain Eukaryota; kingdom Metazoa; phylum Chordata; class Aves; order Charadriiformes; family Charadriidae; genus Vanellus; species Vanellus vanellus. The sequence goes on from NC_138907.1 coordinate 37,927,679, forward strand.
ATTAGCTTTCTTTGCCTTGGCTTCTTGAACTGCGAGTTTATGAACTCCACAGGGTTTACTGAGTCAATAGGAATCAACTCATAGTCCAGTGACCCTGTCTCTTCTACAGGTTGTTGTAATTGGTATCCCCAAACCATCATATCTGCTTCTAGGGAGTCCGTGGCTGAAAGGGAAGGAGGGATAAGGGAGGAGACCTGTATGTGTCTGGAGGTGAGGGGTTGTCTTTTGAGGGTGCCTTTTTGTAAGTAGGAATTATGGTTTGCAGAGAAATGCCCCAGGAGTCTTGCTTAACACCCTTCTATGGTATGTTTGACTTTCTTTGCTTTCCTGCACACAGTTCTCGTTCACCAGAAATTAAAGTAACTCCTGTGGGAGTGGGAAGGGGAGAGAAATTTCAGGCAAGGTTGAAGCAGTCTTAGGTACTAAGTAAGAGGAGGCTGAAGCACATCCCCAAATGTCTCCTGCTGAGATGCTAATAGCTGGTGCGCTCACCCCTGTTACACTGAATCTCTTCCAGTTTTCTTGCGAAAACAAGTGGTATTTTCAGTCTCACTGCAAGTAAGGAGAAGTCAAAATGTAACCTTAAACCAGTGAGCTTTGGAGGCAGTGTTGCAGGGGCTGTGAAGTGCTTTTTCCGCCAAGCAGACAGATGAGGCATTCGGCAGGAACCACAGGCCTGTCAGTAAGTTTGACCTGAGACAAATGGGGCCCCATGGCCAGGAGGGAAGGTGTCCATAAAAATTAAGTCCTCAGCAGAGCTGTGTTCATCTCCAGGACTACAGTTTCCAAGGGTTTTGGCAACCCTGGTTTTCAGTGTTGATCTTGTGTGAGTGCTTCTCTCTGGAGTTGGCTTTGATTTTTATTCCGATTCTCCTGACGCATGGCAGTAAGAAATGGAAGAGTTTGGATCCTCAGTTCAACATTTGCTTTCTGCATTGGTGTCTTCATTACTAGGTACAGCCCCCAATATATTTAATGCTTAATGCATACAGTATGTACAACTGAGTGGAGGTAATGCTGTATTTACTGAGTTACTCGGTCATCGTCCTACCAAACTACTTCTAATTACTTACCTATTCTACTAGACAAAGTCTCTTCTCATCTCTAGCATAAGCTTTTGCAACTAAGTGGAGCATGTCTTGTTTTCAGAGTCTCCTAAAAGTTACAAAAAAATTTCTTGCACTGGAGACCTGTGAAACTTTTCAGTCAGTTAGTATTTCATTCAATATAATTATGATAAAATACAGCTGGTGTGGAAACTTGGGTATGAAGCAGCCCAATTGCCCAAATCCACATTTCTTTTTGTCCGCTGACATAATAGATTTTCTAGTTGTTATTGACAGATTTCATAAGGATATATCTCATATTCAGAGACAGGTTGAGGAATTCTTGATATTGCAGGCGTCACAGCAGCCTCGGAGAGACACATGGTCTTTCAGCACAGATGGAATTCTCTGTTAAATTTTGCAGAATAGTTTCAAAAACTTCTGGTGTGAAAGGATACCCTCCTGAGGATTGCTTTGTGTAAAGCGCTTTACACCAATGTTTATGTGCCATGGGGCTTTGAAACAATCTTTTAGACACAGTATTTACCTGATGTCTTTTATGTTAAGAAATATTGCATAAGCCTTTTAAGACATTTCTCCTATAGTCGACACTCACCACTTGCAAATTGCTTTGCAGTCCTCATCCTTCATGTTCTTTTAGGTTTAAAAACAAAAATGAAACAACATAAGCCCTCAACCCAGTCTCTAACTCTGATCTGAAGAGGCATTCAGGTGCCCTGGAGTTCACTAGGGATTTTCCTGCTGATTTCAAGTGGAGTGTTCCCAGGTGTGATGGTGAGTAGGGTGCCATAAAATTAACTGTAATTATCTTCTGGGTTTCTGTTGCTGCCTAAAAGGATGTGAAGCGAGAACAGATTAATGCCCTGGGATAAAGCTAGCCAGTGAAAGTGTTCAGAGAACACTGTTTGCATGTTACAAAACCCACAGTTTCTAAACTGACCGTAAACTTGGGGGATGAGGGGAGTGAACAAGTTTTGCGGTATAGGATAGAAAACAGTGCATTTCCACTGCAATGTTATCAGTGTGACAATTTGGTAAAGAACCTTCAAAAATCATATTAAAACCAGATTGAATATGTTAACTTTGAACTGTATTTTTCTTATTAATAAATCCAAATTTTTTCTCTCATGAAAGTAGCTTTAGCATTTCCCCAGTATTACTATCCAAAGAGGCGTGTCCATCAATTAAGTTTAAATATATGTCTATGAATGCATCATCGCTATTTTTCGTATAAACAGAGACCACACGGCAGCCTGTAGGTCTATCCTAATAAGCAGATAACCCTGTGAGGACATGTGGGGGAAACAGTGATGCTGGGCTGCCACGGGGCTGCCAGCTGTGCAGTTCCTTCACTGACAATGTGCCGCTTTGTAGAAGCCCCATCTGTTGTTCCAGTTGTTGGAGTTCTCGTTAGTCATATTGGAGACAGCAGTGCAAGCATTAAAAAAAGAAAGACACAAGAAACTGACGTGTGCCGTGACTTCTGCTTTGACTCTTGGTGGTTTCCAGCTGTCGTTCGACTGGGATCGAGGGACGCTGAGGAGTCTCAGCGGTGCCGGGCAGCAGTTGCTGAGGTGCCTGGGGCACAGCATTACTTCCAAGAACTCCACGTTTTGTTGATTCCATAATTAAGTGCTATGGGATTTTAATTTGCTATTTACTCATTTTTCATTTCCTTCATTTTTGGCATTCAGACCCAATTTTGATGAAAAGATTGCCCTGGGACATGAACACTTTACTGGAGCTGAAAGTTGTATTAGCAAAGCACTTTCCTAGGATCTCCTCCTTAACACCCGACTCTTTCCCTAGGGAAGGGATGGGCTCGCTGTGAGGGCTGTGGTTCAAAGTGTGCCCGTAGTTTTCATGGAAACAGGAATTCCCAGCAAGAGCTTTGGCAAGGGGCTTGACCGCATTGATCTTTCTAGGTTGGGGAGTGAAATTCGTGACCCTGCTTGGGATTCCCACCCCCACAACAAACAGGGAGAATTAAGACACCTCACAGTGTAGCAGCGAGGTATTGTTTTCTTAGGGGGCTGCAGCCTTTGCTGTTAAAACACCTAAGGTAGCATGTCTATCTGCATCTTGTGATGTTTTCTCAGTCCATACTCTAATCCTGGCAATAAGCCCATTTACTGGAGAAACATACATCCACCATTAGGGAACAAAGAGACTTGTCTGCCCCCAAATCCCATCATTGCCCTTGGCTTAGGTGTATGTGTACCACCTTGACTTATTTTATGTGTTTGCATTTTGTTGGACGTTACCAGTAACGTATAATCTAAGGGATTGTATTTAACTGTTGGTGACTGTTGGATGGCCCCAATCAAGGTCTTCTACTAAAATTGCCTTGTGTTTGGGTATTGGCCACAGCATTATTTACTGTTGCCTGAAACACAAGGGAGAAACAATGCAAATATGCATCTGTGTGGAACATGTTTAGCAATATAATGTTTTACTGGGGTAACTCCTCATTGTTGAATGATTATTGCCAGGGCTATGTCCAAATTCTTTCTTCTTCCTTCTGCAAAATATGAAACTCAGTTAAAGTACTTGTATCTCTTTACATGAAAACTTTCACAGAAAGATTATGGGCAGTTTGTTGGGCTTTGTTTGTTGATTTATTTTTTTCTTTAAAAAGATGGAGAAGTGCAAAGTTACTTACATCCAGATTTCTGAGTACATGAGAGTTAGGCACCTAAATGACTTCCAGGGCATATGGTCTTAAGAATGCCACCCTGAGTTGGAGCAGGAATATATTGGAAGCATCTGATATTTCTTTTGCTGGGGCATAATCCTGAAGTTTTGTCCTGCTAATGTAATCCATCTTCAGTTAATATAAGGACCAGGTGAACTTCTTTGCTAACAAATGCCCTTTCTCTACTCAGACATTCAGAATTAAGGAAACTTCAGGTGACCCACTTGTGTAGAATCAAAATCTCTATGTGGCTTGTTCTGGGGGAGCACCGTTCAGTTCCACTGCAGCAGCTTAATAAGATCTGTGTGTCTTTGTCCAAATAGGAGTGAAGTATAAAATAAAACATAAACCTGGTCTTTTTTTTTCTGCCGAGGGAAAAAAAAAAAGGTATAAAAAAGAATAATGGTGATCTTATTATTCCTATTGTTTTTTCATTGATGAATAAGAAAAAAAGCTTGTGCCACCAGAACAAGCTCTGTCAGAAAAGGTGGTGTTGTGGTTTAGGCTGGACTGGCCACCGAAAACAAACGACAGAGGCTCTCCCCCACCTCTTTCTCAACAGGGCAACCTAGCTGTGAAGTGTAGCATGCAAGAATGTTCTTTAAGGTTTTTCTCCTAGTCAGCTTATATGGACAAACTCTGCTGCTCCTTGGGATGCTCTTGTTAATAACTAAAACACACATTGGTGCTTCAATTGACCACGGATTAAGCTCTCAGCTTTCATCTTGCTGACCAGATTGAACAGTGGGGTGATGTCTGGCTGCAGATGAAGAATGTCTTTTGCTAGGAGATGCTGAGGTCTCTTTTGAAGGAGACCAAGAAGCTTTATTTCTTATACATTCCTGTAACTGCCTTTTGCTGCCCCCTGTGCATAGCTGAGCAAGATGCCAGGGGCAGATTGGTGGACCCTAATCTTTGCTTTTAACAGCAGTTATTTTTGCTGTTTGTGACTCCATTTTTCCCTCTGCAGGGGTGACTGTGTGTGGAAACCTCTAATGCTGGGCTGCTTACACCTGAAAGCACAAGCATGACTACAGGGCTATTCCTTTTCATCTGGCTGCATATTTCTGCTCTGAAATAAAGAGACTGTAGGCTCTAATGTTGAGGGTAGTCTGACATGAAGGAAATATTTCAGCTGTGCCTTGGTCCTTAATTAACAAGGGCATGGTACATCAGTGTCTCAAAGTAGACTGGATTTGGAGCCAAAGACAGTGTGAGGCTTCTCTTGCCACTGGCATGCCCATATCACTTCCAAAGAAGCTGGTGCTCCCTCTCGTGTAGTCTCTGTGCCTGTCTCTCCTTGTTCGTGCTCTTCCCTGGGGTTCAGGTGGGCAGAATCCTACATAATGTTGGCTTCTGAAGGTGGTACCCTGAGATGAACGAAGCTGTTTGGTTCTGGATGTGCAAGTTTCTCAGCAGATTCTCAGCCCTAGATGTAGATACCAAGTTCATGTTCCAAGCTTTTCTAGACACTTAGTCTTTAGATACAAATGCTGAAAGAGCCTGGAGTCTGGTGCCACTGCAGCTAAGTGGCCCGTCCGTTCTTGCTTGGTTCCTCTGTCAGTGCAGGATAGCTCTATAGATAGTGCAAGCAATTCATCACAGGTATTGACAGCAATATAAGGATTCTTGAATGAAATTCTAGCTACCGTGCTACCTGTGAAACTGTATTTTGTATTCCGTCATGACCAAGGCTGTAGCTGGAGTGTGAAAAAGAGAGGAATTTGCTAACTAGGATGCAAATTGAAGCCTTCTAGGGCCTTAAACAGTTCACATGATACAGCATTTTAATTGGTGTAAACCCTTCCAGCAAGGAGGCAGAAAGGGATTTACTAAGCTTGGAAATAATTAAAATCATGCTGAAACTTTCCGAACAGGTGCTAAATGTGACATAGTGTGTGGTCTCCCTGAACAGGGTTGGTTTTCCCTACAAATGGGAAAGTGCAACATCAGATGTTTCACAATGTGTGCACATGGATAAACAATGCTTTTATGGCATGTTAAGAACAGTTTGGTTTATGGCTCTTTAGATACATCTTAAAATCTTGTTCTATGATGACTTTAGCAGAACTGTTCAATTTCCAAGATGTGCTTCTAAAGCAGGATGAGGGTTGTACCTGTTTTTTATTAACTATATTACAAGCTAAAAATAAACCAAGTTGCAGACAGATGACTGCAATGTGGACCCTTGATGTGTTTCATTAAAAACAATAATAATTCTCTGGGGCATGGAGACAGAGATCAAACTCTGTTTGTCTCCTGGAAGCCCTTTTTGCTTGTCTGGGGGAGGAAAGTATCCTGACAGTCTTTGAAATTTACTGATATTCATCAAGATCACTGGACTTTGAATGGAGGTTTAGTTAATTATGAACTTTATGTTTTAGTTTTTTATTGGACAAAATAAGTGGCTTCATCATGCCTTGCAGGCTACGAGCTTTCTGGTAGTGTGTATAAAAGGATCCCGGGGGTTGTATGTCGAAACTTGACAACTGCAAGTGCGGAATTATAATGAGGGTGGTCTAATTTTTTATACCAGCATAGGGATGTGGTGACTCTCTTTAACTTGTTATTTAATCATGTCTGTGTGCCTTTGTGAGGAATGGACTCAAATTGACTTGGGAGTTAAAGTTTCAATAGGGAAATTCATAGGACCTCTGAAGGAGTGCAAGCTAATTACTGAGCATAGGTTGAGGGCTGGTCCCTTGAAAGAAGCTTTATAAAAAAAAATAGCCTGGCCAAAGCTGAACAAATGAAGAAATATTCTAGAAGAACACTGGACCTTTTTTTTAATCTTTACTGTGTAAGCCTACACTACTACTGAAACCTATTTCCCCAAGAGTCATATTTCACTGAAGTGTGTCTTTTGTAATAGTACTGCTATTTAGCAGTCAGAACTAAAAAGGCAATAAACCACATGCATTTAAACTGAAAACATGTTTTACCTCCTCATAAATTTGGAGACAATATCTGTAGCACAGTTTAATAAAACTTGTTTTGGTAAGCAACTGTAAACAAATGTTTTTGTGCACTGGATAGAAAAAAAAAAACATAGAAGAACTAAAGTAGAGTTTTGATACCTCTTTTTGATAACTCAACAAAATGTTCCTGGATGCTGGGAAAACAAGCCTTCTGCAAATGATTTTGACCAATAGCTGAGCAAGAATGAGAGAGCAAAGAAAAAACCACACAGAACAAACACTGGAAGGAAAAAGGTAGAGTTCTAATTTCTAGCTATTTTTGAAGTGCTATTCAGTCGCCTGAATTCCCCTTTCCAGATTTGGATTGACATAAATTATAACTTGTTTCCCACCTTTAGAATTTAATTTTCAGTATGCAGTAAATTAAAAAATATGCCGTTAAAATGTAATGGCCAGATTAGGCCAGATAGGACTTAGGTGTTTGTAGACATGTTGCTCTATAGCTTTTCCTTTCTTAAATCCTGACTACAGAGTTTGAAGACATGTCATACATTTACCATCGTTGTCTTGATATTTGAAAACATATGAGACTAGATGACAGTACTTTGTGAGGAATTTATTTTTAAGATAGTGAGGGGAAAGCTTAGATTCTTTGCCATGCATGGCTACTTCACTTACTGCTATAGGTAAGGTTTCTGCATGTAGTGCTTAATTGTTATTTCAAGGATCAAAGACACTGTGGTGCTGTGTAGAACTACAAAAGGATTAAAAGCTTTGAAAGGCGTGGGAGACTCTCACCACTGGGTTGTACCTGTGTACACTGGTCCCAGTGGTTCAGGAATGGTTGTTAGAGCCTTTGCTTGTGAAGCATCCTGGACCAACCCTACTCCTGAAGGTGAGCAACAGCCTGGTTCCTGAAGTCAAGTGGAGAATTCCCCCCTCCCTGTTTGTGCTGGCCCAGGTCTTCAGGGAGAGCCGGCAGTACATGAGGTTCCTCTTCGTTCAGAAAACAGAAACATCTGGGGAAGGCATGAATGACTTACTGGCTTGGTTCAGCAGCAGGAAAGCCTGTGACAGATCATTCCGGGCAGATAGATCCTCTTCATTATGTGCTGAAGCAGGGAGCAAATGCACATAAAATTACATAAAATCCAGCTCAAAACAGCAGGAGGTTGTCTTATGGCTGTCTTATACGGCCTTTCCCCCTTCCTAAAGGAAGGTGAAGGGAAGGCTTTTCTCATCCAGCGGGAGCGGGGGGGCAGTGCTGAGGAAAAACACTTCTTAGGGACAGCAGTGGATTTCCCAGGGTGATGCCCATACAGGTTTAACTTCAAGAGGAAAGGAAAGTGAACCACTGGTGAACATATTATTTGCTATGTGTTTACTGTAAAAAATCTGAAGGGAAAATCCTATAGTGTGGTGGTTAGTTATTATTATTGTGAAGATAGAATTACTAGACCAGCTCCAGGAAGCCCTGCTTCATGAGGGGCTTGCAGATGACTTCCAGAGGTCCCTTCCCATCTCAGCCAGTCTGTGATTCTGTGACAATAGGTAGGTAAATTGGGTTAGACTTTGCAACATGGCACAGTTAAATCAGCGTGACTTATTTCCTCAATCCCTAAGGAAATGTATCCCACTACTGTAAAAGTATTGTTTTTTTTTCTAATCTAACTGCACCACTGAAGATCTTCTGTAGCTTAATATGTCTGTTTCTAAGCAGGGCAGACCTAAAGATCTGTCTTTAGCATATGGCGAGTAGTAAGGGAGGGATATGGCACATCAATAACCTAAAATTGTCAGTGTTCAGTGTAAGCAGCCTGTCCATGCTCTCTAGTCAGCGTGGATAAAAGGGCAGATGGGATGAATTGTCCTCTGCAGGGGCGCGCACGCACGTGTGTGTGTGTTCATCAGTTACAACCTGTGGTCCCTAGGGTACCCTGGGGAGCTATTGTACCTGGGGATGGGGCAAATTAGCATTAGCAGCTGCTCGCATTCTTTTTCCCTATTTTCATTCTCCTCCATGTGATGAAACATTTCTTTCTATTTTCTCTGGCCTGTTATTTTAACACTTCTCCTTCTCTACCGTGCTCTCCTCCTCATTTCTCAACTGCCCCAATTTTCCCTATACTTATTCCTCCATACATACAGAGTCATCTTTGCTATTGAGCCTGAAGAACTACTGCTTCTATAAGCATATGATCAAACATTGCTGGATTTCCTCAAAAGGCAGGAAGGTGACCATTTAGAAAAACAAAAATAAATACATATGACTTGAGTTCAGTGAAATAACTGACCAATTTTTTTTTTTTTTTTTTTTTTTGCCAGCTAAAGTTGTGTGTATTTCAGGGAAATATTTGAAGAAAAAGAGAGGGATGACAAATCTTCAGGAAGTAACTTGTTCATAATTACACGAAGACCTTGACTGTATATGAATGTAGGGATGCAGGAAGCCCTGCTAAATGGATCTTTGCTAGGGAAAATGTTACGGTCTAACTGGGATAAGGTTTGGGGGCTATAAAGAGAGCTAAAGAGGTCCAGTCATTTCATTAATTGACTTTTCATAAACCCTAGAAGAAAGCATCTGTCCTCTCAAGAGCAAAAGTTTATCTCTAGTATCCAAACCTTATATATCTGTTCTGCTTTCACAATTTCAGCCATTCAGACAACTGGTGGAGCATCTATTTACTCCAAGAACTTCCCTAAAGGTTCCTGTTCTACTATACAGTTTTATGGTTTTATACCCAGTGAAAACTACTGTATGCACTTAACTCTGGGAAAAGGCCTTATGGCCTTATTGCCCCCCTTATGGGAATTCATCCTTGTTTAATTTCATTGAACATTTTCTGCGGTGTTTGTGACCAAAGCCCATTGGCTGATCTGCCCTCAGCTCACTGTGGGACAAGTGCTTGTCACACAGTTGGAAGATGAAGGCTTGGCAGGATGTTAGGCACCTGAGAGAGAACACTCATCCAGAGAAAGATGGTGGAAAACACTTCCCTTTTGTTCCTGTGCCACCTGGAAGGGTTGCCCAGAAAGCTTCCCCACAGGGCATATTGTTCTGGACTGCAGGTACAGTTCTTCCTCGCTTCTGCCAGAAACAGAAAGATGAACGTAGTTATGTCTTGGAACAAGTTGCAGCACGACACCATGTCCCAGCAGCTATATACATGAATGAAGGGAAGGAAAAGGAGTTCTGTTACCATGAGACAAAGGTTCATTTAGGAATCTCATTTTTCATTAGGGTAATCATTGTGAAGTCTGAGTTTAATTTCTGGTAGCACTTTTTTTTTTTTTTACTTGAATTATTTAATTTTCCTGAATGACAAAAGATTAATAGTTTCACAATTATGATTTTTCCCTGTAGAGTGAAAAAGTATAATTAAAAATAAGATAAACAGTAGAACTAAATTTTCAAACTGCAGCTTGCAAGTTTTTCACAGAATACAAAATATAAGAGAAGCATGGAATACTGTTTCATGCTGTTCTGCAGATGACTGCAAATCATACCTGCTTTGTGAAGTCAAAATTTGTCTTAAATCTTGCTTTCTTACTGGGAACAAGGGTGTCTCACACACTTCTCCACTTCAGTTATCACGAGTAGACTCGTCCAAATAAGTGGAAGGTGTTCTGTTATTTGTAACACAGAAAACATGACTACATGAAATCCCATTTGTTACCATGAGAGGATTAGAAGCCTGTTTCTGCATGGTAACTGTTATGCTCTTACCAGAGCTCAGGTTAGGAGAAGGGAGATTGTGGAAAGTCTGCTCTTGTAGAACTGTCCTTGCCAACAAAAGGTGATCTATTGCTGAAAATACACCAATAATGTCAGAGGATAAAAACAGTTCTGGACCATCCTGCAATATACACACCATTCTTTCCCTAGGGGATATTGGGCAACCCTAGATACAACTGAAGACATAACTGTATAGCATGGGAATAGCCAACTGATGTAAACCTCTTCCTGCTCAGCTTGCTCAAATAAATGACACTGACCTTCTTGGAATGGATCCTCTAGACCAGTAGTGTTTCTGTCTGGTGTAGTTGCCCACTCCTTCCACCACTCTGTCTGAATATCGAGAGGAAAAAATTCCCCAAAGTTGTTCAGACTGTTGCAGCTGGGCTGTCTTCTCCTGCCCATTGTTCTCAGGCACTGGGGATGATGAGGTGAGGAGAATGACCAACTCTCTGTGGCTTTCTGTTGTAGACCAGGTTTGGTTTTTCTTCAGATCCTTGCAGGCTGTATGGTACAGCCCGATACCTCATGTTTAGCTCCTCAGCTCTCGTTTCCCTGTTTGCTACCTCCCAAATCTATTACTTGAGTTAACAGGCAGTGAGGAGCCAGTATTTGGGCATCCTCTGTTTGTCCAAAGTTTTCAGGAAAATAACTGCTTATGCTATCTTCAGCCTGGTGTGAAGGTAAGGTTTGGTCCAGGTGCTCTCAGTTTGATGTTCCCTGCTGCTGATGGGAGTGAACCTCTTTAATATCGTGTGGATTCTTATCACAGTATCACAGTATGCTAGGGATTGGAAGGGACCTCAAAAGATCATCTAGTCCAATCCCCCTGTCGGAGCAGGAACACTTAGATGAGGTTGCACAGGAAGGCGTCCAGGCGAGTTTTGAATGTCTCCAGAGAAGGAGACTCCACAACCTCCCTGGGCAGCCTGTTCCAGTGCTCTGTCACCCTCACTGAGAAGAAGTTTCTTCTCAGATTTAAGTGGAACCTCTTGTGTTCCAGCTTGAATCCATTACCCCTTGTCCTATCACCCCAATCCCAACATACTGTGTGTACAAGCAATGTAAAATTACCACCTCTCTTTTCCTGGAAATCAGAGACCCTCTGCACAGCTCCTCCCTAGCTGGAATCTTCCTACACTTCAGACATACAGACATATATTTTCCTTGGCTAGCTCTCAGCCGCTCCTGCAAATGACACCTATGTAGCTCTGCGCTTGATTTATGCACCTTTAATTTAATAAGTCCCTTGTGCATTCACTCCCTTCCCCCCCCTTCACACATGTGCTGTCAAAGTGCCTTGGTATCCTCTGTCTTCTGAGTTAACTATATTGATGGATCAGTGTCCCCAGACATCCGGCACCAATAAGGAGCGTAGGGAACTGGAAGACTCCTGTTTGATTTGGTTAGCTTGGTGTTTGATTTGGTTAGCTGTTTGATTTTGGTTAGCTTGGTGCTTTCAGATTGGAGCAAGACCTGCTCTAACTATTGAAGGACAGGGCAATACCAACAAAACAAGGAATTCCTTGGTTAGTGGAGCTTTCTGAAAGTTGGCATAAAGCCCTGAAGGAGGGCTATCAAAGCATTAATGACAGCCATCTTAAATGCTCCAAGCTGTTTGTACTTAACACTAAGCTTGTTTTCACTTGGCAATTAAGTGAGTTGGCTTGGTCGGAGTACAAGTGACTGGAACACGAGAAAACTCAGCTGCAAAAATGCAGAGTGGTAAACAGCAAAGAAGTTGTTGAAACTTGAATCACTGTATCTGTTTTGCACTGTATATGAAAATAATGGCACTGTTCAGAATCCAGCCCTTTTGTTCATCCATGAAAAAGCCACGTCCCCCTTCGGTGTTATCCCAAGTTGAACTCGTTGTGCAGGAAAACAAGAGGTCTGAGTAAAATTAAACCAAGCTAAAGATGCAGCAAAAGCAAACGTTAACGGTTCACTTTCCATGGCTAATTCCTTGACTTTTCTCAGGTAAAATGCAAGCTCCCAATTGTCTAGTGTCTGGCTGCTCTGCCTGGATAATCTGAACAAATTTCCTACAGACAGACCTACGCATCAGTCCCTGTCATTCACAAAAACATACTGGGTCTGATGCAAAACTAATTGGAATTTGTTGTTGTGAATTTGCATTTAGTTACATTGTGCCATGACTATGCCGGCACGGGTGGCTGTTGTGCAGATCCTGGACTGACCCCCCCCTCGCCTCTTTCTAGCGGCAGTTGTTTCTCAAGCTCTGATGAGTCTTGTTTCTTATTGTTATGTTATTGCTATTTATTTCAGCAGCTCTGAACTGACTCCTGCTGAAGCCAGCAAGTTTAACTATTAGCTTCACAAGGACTGTAATGCTACACTTGAATAGTATAAACGTATTCCGTATCAACTCTGCTGGCTCAGCCCATTTGCTTCCCTTCCTTGTTATGTAGTGGGGTGGTCTGACAGCTACTGGTTTCCAAGAAACACATGCTTGTCCTAATTTCTCCCTTTGCTTCCTGTTTTGTGGTTTTGGTGGGGATTTTTTGTTTTTTTTTGGGTTTTTTTTTGTTTGTTTGTTTGTTTTGTTGGGTTTTTTTTATTGTTGTTGTTTTGGTGGTTTGTTCTTTTTTTAATCCATTATCTTGAATGAAAGAGGTTACTAAAATTCTGAGAGATGATTTAGTGTGTGTGTGCACATAGAGAAAGCAAGCATGAGATGATAGCTTTCCTGACCCATTGCAATCACTGCAACCTGAGGATGAAGGTTTTCAAAGGAAAAATCTTGTCTTGAATACAGCTGCTTGACTTCTTTGTGCTTTATTTCATGAAGAGCAACATGTATTTGTCTAGTATTGCTATGGCAACACCTCGTCACAGGTTGGTGAGGGAGGCAGTGACAGTGCAGACATGAAATCTCATGAGATGTGCATGACTTGCTGTTAGATGTGACCTTGCCTAGTTTTGAAAATTACAGTTTTTCTAACAACTGCTCCAATGAAACAGATGGAAAATGGAAATACAGAATTAAAAAAAAAAAAAAAAATTAAGCCAATTTGCTGGGTTAGTCTTACTCTATTTCCTTAACGCTTGGTACTGGCTTACAGTGGGCAATCAGAAACTTTTGGTTCCCTATTAAACTGCTATAAATAGTATTTGTAGTGATCTCCAAGAATAATTTCTTCATGTCAACTTCTGGCTGCATCAGCACTGCATCTTTTGGCACTAAGGTGGCAGGTCTCACTATAAAAATGTGCTCGTCAACACTGAAGAGGGAGTCTAGACTTCAGCTGTAGACAGCTGGTAAAGCAGAAAAGTACCTAGAAATTAACGGGAAGCAGGGACAGTGTGGCAGCATCTCTTGACTGTACGAAGTTGCTCTTGGCTTCTACCCAGGGAGGACACCTGCTCTGTACCTATGCTGTGACCCACAGGTCAGCCCCAGCCACAAATGCACTGCATGGGATATCTTTGGACACTACACCTACTCCACAGGCCCTTAGCTACTACTTCTAGGGGGTCTGTGTAAGTTGTCTTCAACTTGTGCTCCTTCTGATTTCACCAGCTCAGCCTGTACTTAGAAACCTGCCCCCTTAGGGAGAAACTCCAGCTGAAAATACCACAAATCAGGAGGGAACCACTGTTAGTCAGTCTGCCCAGCTTTCTCTCCCACCCAGATTTTGTTCCACTTCCTCAAGGTTAGGGAAAAAATGAAGGTCTTATATAAGACAGCTCTGAAGTAAGCAGGCTTGTGTAGTAGACTAACGAAAGAAGACACAGACAGGCCGGGGTGCTGCTGCATCATGAAGAAATGCTTCATATATACAGTAACAGCCACCCTTTGCCACAGGATTGCCCTGATTTTGTAAGAGGTTGCTCTGCAAGGGCACATTAAGGCCTGTTCGGCTCTGAGATTTCCTTCCTGGCACTCCCGACTATACACCGAGGCCAAAACTGCACAAATTGGTCCCAAGGCCAGTGGTGGGGATCCAGCATCAATAGTATATAGATGGCAGCACTAGATATAGGAGGGAAAAATGGAAAGGAAAACCAGACTGTGGGCTTTTAAGGGAGCTTCCACCCCCCCTTTAAAAAATCAGGGGAGGTGGAAGTAAACTGAAATGCCAGAGGTAAGAACATAGCATAGGAGATTGTGCAGGCTGAGGAGAGATTAACAGGTATTAGATATTAGAAGAAAGCAAAAGGCATGAGAGAATTCAGATAGATGCTGAGACGAGCAATAGGGAATGTTCTTAGCAAGAAGCATGAGGAAGTTGATGGCAAGGTATGAATAAGCAGGCAGATCTGGGAAGTTGTAAGGGCAGGATCGAGGAAAAGCTTAAAATCCAGAAATGAGAATAAGATTAAAAGTACATGAACAAATTTCTGAAGTAATAATACTTTCCACAACAGAAATAGTAATTTTGTTTATCTTGATGTTAGAAAGCCATACATAAACTAAGCAAAGGCAGTGTAAGAATAATTTTATTTAGTATTTTGGTAACACAATGATACATCTCAAAATGACCATGAAAGTAATCTCACTCAGCAAGTGCATACATTCTAAATAGGTGCTACTAAATTTGAGTAATTTCACAGATTATAAAAGGCATTATTTGACCAACAGCTATATAGTGTGTGACCCCCTGACAGACACAAGCAGTGTGAATGGATGTTGCATTAGTAGCCAATGCATAGTTAAAGCTTTTGGAAGAGTACAAAATTGCAAAAGCTGTTTTTATTAAAATACGAATCAATGATCCTCGCGTTAGAATAACTATTCAGTTACAGGTTACATCCTTTATATTTTTTTTAATAACAATACTTACAAAGGTACAAGGAAAATTGTCTTGCTAGCATCTGATCTAATGTAGATCTCCATGCGAATATGCTGAGTATCTTATAAAGCTTTTCACAGGTATAGGCTAAGTTCTGGGATATCACAAGCTTGTACATATTTCAGAAAAACACCTGAGGTTACTCCTTGTGTATGTAACAGAAAGCTTTTTTAGTTTTAAAAAAAAAAAAAAAAAAAAGATAGATGCCAGATGAAGTCAGAGACTAAACAGGTACCTTACAACTGTGTGGGGTTGCAGAGCAGTACTTTTACACTTGATTCAGGTTTTTAAAATTAGTAGTGAAGCTTCTACTCAAGATCAGGATTGCTTTGTTAACCCAGCTCTTCCCAATATCAGTATGAGTTCTGTCACTGCTGCCAATGTGACTCAGACTGGCCATCTATCAGAAGACCTAGTGCAAATCTTTATTTAGGTCTCAGCAGAGCTACTTTACTGTGTAGCACTGCACCCTTATTTTTCTAGCTCTACTAATACCTTATTTAGTACTAGGCTGAACACAACAAGTCATGTGAGGTACTCTCGTTTCTGATGGATTTCCTACGTAATTGAAGGTGATCTGCAGCTCCAAAGAAATGCCCAACACTTTTCAAAATTGGGCATTTACATAGGGCTGTTTGCTTTTTAGAGAAATACATGCAGCTTTGCGTACACAAATGTTAACCAGAGGTTCAAGGCCATGAAGTTTCATATGTGTGTTTTACTTTGAAATAATAGGTTGGATTTTTTTTTTTTTAATTTTATGTCCTTTACCTCAAAAATTTTAAAAGTATTTTTTCAGTTAATGGGTACATTAATTAAGACATGTAATGTTAGTTTTCCTTCTGAGACTTTGTTCTGAACAAAATGTACTAAAATTACATCGCTGATTTTTGGATATACCATTTAACCTAACAGAATGATGAGTGCGCAGGGGTGTACTTGCTGTATGCTTTACTTGAGACTTGCAGCATGAAAGTTTTAATATAAAACCCCCAAATTCTCACTTCTAAATACGTGCGACCATGTGGATTCTACTGGACTTACCTATGTGCCTAGGGACAGGGATATTAATTCTTTACTGTAGAAATACAAAGTTCAGCTATACTTTTATAAAACTTTCTAATTCAAGTATCTATTTTGTTCACAAATATGCTAATGAAAAGATTAGCATATTGTTTGTATCACCCTTGCCATTTGGCGACATATCAAATCTGATCTTTCAAAACTTAGTGAAAAGTTACTATATTAGGACATTCTGTTCGTTCTCATATAAAATATGAATTTCATTTTCAAATGTGCTTATAAGCAAGTCTTTTTTTTTTTTTAAGTCATTTATGTAAACACTTTGGAATGCTAAAGGCAAGACTTTACATTGTTGTTTCACCAAAAATCATTTGAACATTTATTATTGAGGCATTAATGTACATCCCAGCAGTTTCAACACAGGAGCTGCCATACGCTTATGGCAGTTTCCAGTAAGGTGAATTCAGAGACAGGCTGTGGTGTTCTGAGCAACCCTTTTTTTTTTTTTTCTCTTTTCCTTTCTTTTTTTTTTTTTTTTTAATAAGATTTTACTTTGGGATGTAGAGTCACTGAAGGCAAACTTAGAGTTAAGGCATAGCGCATGGAGATGTTGAAAGGATTGTACACATAGTTCCTGGAGATGCTCCAATCAGTCAGTAGATAAAAAGCGCTTTACAATGGCGACTTCTGTGAACAAGCTAGAAAAGAAAAGGCTTACTTTCAAAATGCATATGTTTTATCATTTATTATATTAAATTGTTCCCCTAGCTCTCCTCTGGAATTAAAAAGAGGGCTGAATTATACCTTGTGCAGTTTTCCTTCCTGCTCTTGTAACTTGTAATATTAGCTATTTTCCAAAAAGATCACCAGAACAAACTATAAGTTATTGAAGTCTGAAAAGAGAGAGGGATTATCTTTAGATGCAAGATTTGCTGCTTAGGCATTTGCTGACAGCTGATTTTCATTGGCTGTTTTCTCTGCTTGCAGTCTTTGGACAGCCTGATCGAGCAAATCCATAGTATCTCTAAGCGTAACATTCAAGGTAAATGGCTTAGGTTTAATGGTCAACCCATAGGTAAAGTCCATTTTAGGGTCCTCGTTTGGATTAGCAGTAAAATTGCACTGATGCACCAGTATGGAGGTAAAGAGAAATAGCTGCACCTTGGATAACTCCTCTCCAATACACCGACGTTTTCCCAATGAGAAAATCATCACGCTACTAGTAAGATCTTTATTGATGAATCCATTCTCATCCAGGAATCTCGTTGGATCAAAATCCTCTGGGTTGGACCATTTTGCTGGATCATGATTCACTGACCACTGATTAACAAAAATCACTGTGTCCTTGGGAATGAGGTAGCCCATTATGAAGGTGTTGGTTGTGGTGGCATGTGGGATAGTAACAGGCACAAAGCTGCTGAAACGCATGGATTCATACAAGAAAGCCATGATGTAAGGCAAGTGAGGCTGATCTTCAGCACATGGCAGACGGTCTCTTCCAACAATCCTATCCACTTCTTCTTGCATTTTAGCCTGCACATTCGGATACCTGTCATTTAAAGTAAGATGTGTGTACATACATAATGCTTTTGAAAAGATTTTCTTAAAAATAATCCTTGCCGTAAATGTCTTTCACAGAACCTCAGCCCTACCCTAAATAACGCACTTTGAGCAAAGTTTAAATATATTGCAGGAACGTGTAGACTTTTGATGGAAAACTTTGAGAAAAGTCCAAACTTCCCATGTAATGGTATCATTTTAGAGCTGCTCAGGTTTCATTTTAGTATCGCATGTAACTGAGTTTCAAAATAAAAAAAGGAAACTAACTTAAGATGTGCTGAGCTGAATATTCTGATCCACTTTTGAAAACTCATTCTAAAACTAAAATTACTCGTCTCTTCTAAATATCGGGCTTTCTGTGGGAATGAGAATTTGGTTTTCCAGCTCTGTATGTGACTTCTAAAAGTTAGGATGGAGCTTGTTATCACTAGACATACTGCATGCATACGAAAAGGCTGCAAGTTTTTAAACTGAAAAAAATCCCTTCTAATAATTGTCAGAACAGCTTTACGAACATCCCACTCTTAGTTTGTGTACACTTTTTCTAATTAATATCAAGATATGTTTTCTTTATAGTGTATTTTAAGATGACTGTCTTGAAGTCTGGATAGTTTGGAAGACTACACAGTAACCAAACAAGATCAAAATATTAATGAGCTCTGCTTCTTTTCTTTTGCTTGTCTGAAAGCCCACATTCCTCCAAGGAGCCGTTACTTGCTTTAAGTATTCGAGTTTGGCTTCCGTGTCCTTGCCTCTACCTCCTGCGGCAGATCCGCATGTCGAGCACTGGGCAAATGTAAGACAGGAGGAAACCCACCGGTTATGTGAACACCGGGCACCGTACCCTTGGCTCCAAGCGTTAAACATTTGCCTGTTTTTCAAGAAGCGGCTGAGTAGGCAACGTTTGCGTGAGCCTACAGGTTATGCAGGTGATGAAAGAAAAAAGCCGGGAGGGGCGAGAAAACGGGTGCTATTAAACCACCTGCCCGGGCTGCGATTTTCCCCCTCGAAGCGCCGGTGCGGGGGCTGCGCTCGCCTCCCCCCCTCCTCAGCCCGCGGCCGCGCAGGCACGCACTGCTGGCAAAATAACATAATAGCGGGTTTGTAAACCAGTGCACGAACTCTTTATCTCGCTTAAGCAGCTGTTATCCTGTTCCTATGATCTCCTTGATCTCGGCCCGGCAAAATCTGTCACTTTCAGGTTCTACTCGGCTGCCTTTTTGCCAGCCTCTCCTTACGCCCCATTACCCGATCGCCAGAGTAGAGTGGGTTTGTTTGGTGGGTTTGTTTGGGTTTTTCTCCCCCTCCCCCCTTATCTTTTTTTCTGGCAGGTTTCCCAGAGCTTCCGTGTTAGTTAATCGGCAGCGGCTGAGGTACCCCGGCACCACACGGGTGGCCCGGTCCCTCACACTCCCGCCCTAACGGCCGCCCTAACGGCCGTCCCAACGGCCGCCCTCCCGCTGCGGCGCCGCTCCCCCGCACCCAGCGGGCCGGCTCCTGCCCCCGAGGGAGCCTTCCCGGCGGCGACTGTACCCCTGCAGCGCCATTTAAACGGGGATCTACCCCCCTCCCCCCCCCCCCCCCCCAAAAAAAAAGGCTGGCGCTCGCACCGCGACGCCCCGGGCTGCCCCCCGCCTCCCTCCCCGGGGCAAGTGTGGCGCCCCGGCCTCCCGCCTCCGCCCGGGCGGCGGGGGGTGTGTGTCGTGTTCTCCCCCGCCGGCCCCTACCTGATGAGGAAGATGAGGAGCCACTGCAGGGCGGTGGAGAGGGTGTCCTGGCTGGCGCCGAAGATGTCGGTGACAGTGGCGGGCACGTGCTCGAGCTGCAGCCGCGGCTGCTCCCGCTGCAGGCGGATGAAGGCGTCCATCATGTCGCGGGGGGCGGCCCCCGGGCGCAGGCTGCGCTGGTGCTGCAGGAACTTGCCGCGGACGAAGCCGTAGAAGTCGCGGTTGAGGTCGCGGAAGGCGCGGTAGGCGGCGCGGACGGGGCTGGGGAAGCGCTGGAGCCAGGGCAGGGCGTCCACCAGGCTGCCGGCGCCCACCGCCCGCCCGAACTGCTCGTTGCGCCCCACGAGGCGCAGGAACTCGCCGTCGCCGTGGCTGTAGCGGCGGCCGAAGCACAGGGCGCTCATCACGTTAGCCACGGCCACCACCAGGACGCGCGAAGGGTCGAGGAAGGCGCCGCCGGCGCTGCCGCGCACCAGCAGCGCCACCAGCGCCCGCGCCTCGCCCACCAGGTGCCGCTCCAGCAGGCGGCGGGTGGCGGGGCTGCCGGTGGAGAAGGCGCGCACCGTGGCGTGCGCCGCCCGGCGGTGCAGCTTCCACAGCTCCGAGTAGCCGCCGAAGGCCAGGCTGCGCCCGCCCGACACCAGCCGGAAGGAGGGGAAGGGCGGGCGGCCGGCGAAGGCGGCCCCCTGGCGGACGAGGGCCTGGCGGATGGCGCGCTCCCCGTTCAGCACCACCACGGGCCAGCGCCCGAGGCGCAGCTGGAAGACGGCGCCGTAGGTGCTGGCCAGGCGGGCGAAGGAGAGGTGCGGGGCGCTGCCCAGCTGCGCCGCGTTGCCGATCAAGGGCCAGGGGAAGGGGCCCGGCGGCGCCCGGCGCTGGCCCTGCCGCCGGCGCTGCTGCTGCTGCAGGAGGAGCTTGCCCAGGTGGATGGCGGCGAGCAGGCAGAGGAGGAGCAGCAGGGAGCTTTGCAAGGGGGGGATGCCGCGCAGGGCTTCCCCGAGCCTCTCGACGGCCATGCTGCGAGGCAGAGGGAAAGGGAAAGGGAAAGGTCAGCGGGCAGCGGCCCTGCGGAAGGGCTGGGAAGCTCCCCGTCGCCCGCAGGCGGGGAGAAGCAGGGTCCCGGACAGGCGAGGGGACAGGGGCGCGCTGGCGTGGCGGAGGGGAGCGCCGACAGCCGCCTCGGCGCTCAGAGTCGGGGTGCTAGGCGTTCCTCGGGCGCCTAAAGCCCGCCCGGATCCTGTGCGAAAAACAAGGCATAATCGATAATCAAGTGTCAATCCCTAAATAAGGGATCGAAGTCATATTTGGCGGCGGCGCCGCTGCTCTCTCCCCCCTACTAGGGAAAGTTTGCAGCGGGGATCCAGAAGGTCACGGCTGAGAGGCAGAAGGATGCTCTCGCCTGACGAGCCTCCGCAGATGCAGGCAGCCGCCGTGCGCTGGAGACAGGTTCATCCCGGCGTTGCACATCGCTTCTCCCGGCGAAAGAGCCCCTGCGAGAAACGGGCTCCCCGCGCCGCCGTCGGAGCTTCCCGCTGCTCCGGAGAGGAAACCTCCGCACATGGCCACGGAGCTCCCTCTCGTCCCGAGCCTTTCCCTCCTCCCCGCACCTTCGTGCTCGTCGCGGCAGCGCAGGCTGGTGGCCCCGGGCATGGGCTGCGGAGGATGCCTGAGGTTCCGGTGTGACAGAGCTGACTGGTCCCGCTTCCCATGCCCGTGCCCGGGGACCACCCGCTCCTACCGCTTGCTCCAGCCGTTCTGAAGCAGCGAGGGGAAGAAGGGGTGAAATAAACGGCCACCTTGGGCGCCTGTAGCAGAACTGACCTGTTGCACGCTGCTTCCTTCCGAGACCTCGGGGGGGGGTGGAGAGGAGCCGGGCAGCCGGCGGCAGCTCTAACGGGCAGCCCCGGGAGGAGACCGGCGACGGCGACGTTCAGATCCCAGCCTCTGGGAAACTCATTAGGAGCCCCGGTTTCTGTCACCCGGAGCTTGGCAGGTCGTGTGCAGGCAAATGCCAATTGCACCCGATCCCAGCGCAGAGTTATTATCACCTTCCCAACGCTTTAACCCTTCGGAGCTCGCCCCGCCGGCAGCCACCTGCCCGCTGCAGCCCCGCGGACCCTCCCTCCCACCCGCCTGCTGGGCTTGCGGGGACGGGACGGGGCCACCCCAGCCCGCTGCAGGGAGTGAAGGCGAGCGGCTCAGAGGGCGCGGGGAGGACGGCCCGCTGCCCCCGGGCTGAACCGGAGCCGGAGCAGCCGCGTCTGGGCGCCTGGCATTGGTACTTGCGGCTTTAAATTCGCCGGCATCCGCGGTGCGCGGAGCGGTGCGGGCGTGCCGCAGTTAGCCCCGCTGGCCCTTCCCCTGGCTTGAGGGGTCGCAGCTATTTGCCAGCTGCCCTTGGGCCCTCGCCAAGTGGAGCGGCTAAGCCGCGGATGCTTTTATGGCCGGGGCCAAAAGTTTTAGCGGAGGAGGTGCCGGGAGGGGAGCAGCGGGGCGGCGGGCGGGCTCGCAGCCCTCTCTGTCGGCAGGCAAAGTCGCGCCTGCATCTTGGGGGCTGAGGAAGCCGCAGAGCTTCCCCTCCTCCGCCTGTCGCCTCCCCGTTGCGTGCGGAGTTTGCATTGCGTGAGTCGGGGCTGGAAAGCCTCCAGCCATCTCCTCCCCGGGCCCCTACCCCTCCTCGCAATACCTGACAGCGGCTGGGGGGGGAAGGAGGCAAGGAAGCGCCGGGCAGCTCGCACCCCGGCCGGCCCCGCTGCCCTCCGGCCTCGCCCTGCGCTTGCCGCTCTCCCGCTCACGGCGCTTTTTTACTCTGTAGTCTGGCACCTCCGTCCGCCCCGGGGGGGGGGGCTGGCGAGGGGCGTGCGGGTGCGGCGCCCCAAGTTCCCCCGGGGGGAACCGGGGCTGCAACCCCCCCAGGCATCAAGGAAACTGTTCCCCAGGAAATCAAAACGCTCTCTCTTTGTTGTCGTCGGTTTTGCTGTACCAAGCAAAATTTAAAAATCCAACATTTATTTCAGATTCTATACAGTCACGTCATGAGAAGAATAGAAGGCGTTTTGGTAGTATTTAGGGATTAGACAAAATTAGATGCTGGGAGTCAGCCCAGCTCAGGGTGTGAACCCAGGCCTGGCCAGGCTGCTATTGCTTCTGTCTTTTGCTAGAAGTGTAATCCTGGCTGCTTTCAGTCAGCGGTACTGCCTCTCGCTCAGACTACCATCAGCCACCTCTCTCTGTGTGCCTCAGTGCACGCTGTGCTTCATCCTGCCATTGCCAAGTGACAGAGGTGTCAAAACCACTTTTTCCAAGCAGTGCCAAAAAAAGTGACCTTCTTTTTTCCCGGCCCTAGCTCTATGGTGAACTGGAACGATCCTGCAGTCCAGCCCAGCACATCGCCCAGCTTCAAAGAGGAGCAAAGAGAGTTCCATCCCTATGGCATTAAAGCTAGGGCAAACTTGGAGAGAGACAATGCAGTTTGATCTCTCTGTCACCATCAGAAGGTTGAAACCAAATTTCACATGCTGTAACCACTTAGCTGTGGCAAAGTGGCCTGTCGCACCCTGACAACCACCCTTCCTTCCTTCATCAGTCACATGTCAAAGAAGAGACATGGCATTCTCCCTGCAAAGAGTGTTCTGGGCACTGGATCTGGGTGGTAAGGACTAGCTTGGATCAGTTACCTGAGCTCTGGATTATAGTCCTGGGCATTTGCCATTGCCAGCAAGTAAATTTGCGTAATCAGTTGCCTGAAACCCAGGCATTACAGCTCTTGTTAGTAAGTCCCTAAATCCTTTCTTCGATGTAGCACTTAAACGAGTTGTATTGCAAAGTAAGAAATTGCCATTTACTTTGGAGCAAGCAGAACAGATTCCATTCCAGCTCCTATGTAAATCTGAATTTATAAAGATAGTGTCCTCAAGCTGGCCAACCTCTGGTTGCAATTGGTAAGAGGAAGAACACCTCAGCATGGGGCTGCCAGAGGTGACATGCTGTGCCATTGCTTACCTCTGCTGTAGGTGGCCCTGCAGCCACCTCACTGTTTCTCATCTGTTCAGTGAGTGAGCATAGGTCCAGTGCACTGTACGCTTTGCATCCTGCTGACATTTTTTCTCAGCATTATATTACAAGTGGGATTGCTTCCTGGCTGCTAGCAGGCAGTATAGAGGAAGGAGCACATTTCCAGTATCATGAGTGGCAGATTCACAGTTTAAGGCATAAGCCCAGGAATTACAAGTTCTGGTACATTTTTATTTTTTTTTATGCTGTAAGAAAACATTAATTATTTTTTTTTCCACTTCTCTTTGGTCTTCAGGAGTTCTGTTGCTATTAAGATAGGAAAGAAAGAAAAATCTGTTTTAGACGTTTTGTTCTATTGTGGTAGTACCAGCTGATCCTGCTGTACTACGTGCTGTACAACTAGGATATGTACAGTCTTGACTTACTATTGCATCTGTTACAGCTTGAATATTATTTTAACTGCATGCAATGAATGTTCACCCTGTTTCCTACGCTCTGATTCTATGTGACCTTGCTTAGTCTCTTACAATCAAGTGTTGCTTGGGTGAAGCGTTTTACCACACCAATGAATTAGTGTAGTACAAAATACAGGCAATGGATGATCAGGCCCTTGGTCTCTTATATTCCACAAATTGCCCTCCTGCCTACCCCTTTGTTTACTCTTCTAGCTTCTTTTGTTTCTTGAAGTATAGAAGTTCAGAATTGCTCTTAGATAATGCATGTTTCTTTTTTCCCAGTTCTGGGGACTTAATTCAGACGCAGGTCCTACAGAAGCCAATCCCAAATTCCTGAGTCAAAGTTAGTTTTGTTAGGCATCGAAGACTGAATTGCTGAAAATGTATGCCACCTAAAATGAATTATTTCTGAGGCCCAGAAAACCCTACTTGATGTAGGATACGGAAGAGAAAAGGAGTTGAAGGGGCAGAAATGGGTGGGTTTGGGATTAAGGGAAAGGAATTCGGGCCTAATCTGTTAAAAATCCTGATTGATTTGACAGGAATGCCAGATGCAGGGGGCTGGCAGACTCTGTGGGGACATCAATACCTCTGTGAGTCTGAATGAAAGTGCTTTATGTATGTGGACAAGAGCCCTTGTTGTGGACATAAAAGTTTGATAAAGGAGGAGGCATTACACAACCTGGAAAGTCTTCATTTGCCTTTTGAGAGGAAATTTTTCTCTCTCTGCCACAGTCCTCCCTTTTCGAAGAAAACACTTTAACCCCTAAGAGATTTTTTTACAAGTGTTAGGAATTACCTAAATAAGGGGGGTTGCAGACTCAGTTCTCAGTTTTCCTTCTAACTATGGCATCCATTGTCTTTTCTTTTGGACACTGGCAAGGTGCTCATAAATCCTCATGATCAGCAACTGGAATGTCTCAAGGACTTGACCTTGTCCCGTTTTCTTTCCTTACCTCTTCCTTTTGCAACTTACCATGGAGACGCTTCCCACACTGGGTTTCTCTGTTTCTTCACCATACCTGGAACTATGTATCTTTTCCTCCTCTCTCTTAATTTTACAAAATATCAAGGTGGATTATATGCCAGTTGAGCAATGCTTTATCCTGGGATTGCTTCATTACAGAGTTTGTACAAATTGTTTACAGTTTATAGGGTGATCCAAACCATTCTTCATTAAATAATCCCTTGGAAATATTGTTTCTGATTGTCTGTTTCTGAGTGTTGCACAATACGATATAAGATGAAGAAACGAGTAGTGTAACTGTAAAACACAAATCACTTGGAAACGTAAACAAATACAATATCCTATTGTTTCAGGCTGCTTAAAATTGTACAGGCATTCTGTACATCTGTACATTGTACAGGCGTGTGTACCTCTGGAGTTTGACTCTAGTCTCAATAATACTGCTGTAAATCAGGAGAATCACCATCAAAACAATCAGATTACAATCTGAGTTAGAACCTGTAAGCCTCTGTGTTTACAACAGCTCGCTCAGATTATGTTTACACTGCAGTCCAGCACAATCCAGAGTTACCGCTACACTTCAGGTTCCCAGGAGCAGAAGATCTACACCAGACACTCAGTCCAGACACAGTGCCACCCCAGGGCAGCCGGCTTGGCAGCCACCATCAGCGCTTGCTGCTCTGCACCATGTAGATGCGCCTGCTTGCTTGGGCTTATCTACACCATGCTGAACTGCTCAGTGTTAAAACTAACCTGAGACTGGTGTACCACGAGTGTGGATGGTAAGGAGATCATGTCTGATGCGGGTTCCTGGTTTTGCTCAGTTTGGCAGCTTTCTTGTGATGCCACGCATGAGATGTAAGCAAAATACGAGGAGCCACATCCTCAGGGCTGCTCAGAGCACCAGGCATACATGGGACCCAGCTATAGCTCCGTGATTCAGGGTTATGTATTTAGGCTGCTCACTGTGGCCTAAAATAAAGCATTTGTGGTATGCTTTTTAAAGCTTATGTATTTGCGGTTACGTATTGCATTCTTAACCTTCATTAACTTGCAGCTTTTCTTGGACTTTCACTCTTCCCTGCATTCCCACTGACTTCCCAGCTCACATTTTCAATTCCTCCTTGCTATTGAAAAGCCTAAATTGGGCTCCTAATTCTGAGCCAGATTCCCCCGGCTGCTGTGGGAAGGCGAGAAACCTCCCAGTACTTGCTCTGCTTAGTGCTGTTCTGAATTGTAGCCTCTCCATCTGTTTGCATTTTCCATGTTACTTGCAAATTAAGTCCATACATTGCGGTCTGGTTCCACACAGGTAACACACAGGTATGATTACAGAAAATGAGGACATAGCATTAAAAAAATTCAGGCATCAAACTTGATTATGAAATTATTTTAATTTTGCTTTCCCAAATTCCTACAACATTTCTTTCCAAAGTTTGCTGTCTTTTCTTGACAGTATTATATGAATCCACATAGCTAAGTCTTTCTTGAGAAGAAAACACATAGCTGGTCACTTTGTGGCTACCCTTTGAGAAGCCTTTTCTGCTATGAGGCAAAAGAGCAAAATCTAGTTTACACACTGTTGAGCACTCATCAATGGCATCTTCTGTGTGTCTTTGTATTTATACTGTACAAATGCTCTTTGTTAAAGTACTCTGAAAGAACTACTCTGAAGAAGATGGACAAAATAACAACAAGATGTGCTCAAAACTGCTCAAGACATGCATTATTGTATCTATCCTCAACACGTGAGGTGTAGGCAAACTGTTGTGCCTGCTCACTCTCCCTCTGGAGCAAAGGAGCTTGCTGGGGCATCTGGCAGCTTTCCGTCCTCACACTGTTTCTGAGATGTGCAGAACCAAGAGCTGTGTTGCCATGGTCCATCTTTATTTTGAAGTATAGAAACCTTATAGTCTGTACAATGTGCTAGGTCACTCTAAAGATTCAAAATGATAACACTGCGTGGGGCCAATATTGTTAACATGTTAACAAGCAGTAATATTATATTTCTCATTTGTTTTCCAGACTTGAATGGGTGTTGTATTAGTAGTGGTGATAAAAAGTTTGTAGCACGCTTGCTTTACTAACACTAAGAGTTTAGTATTTGCCATTTTAGAAAATGCCGGCGTGCTTGTATGCTCAAGTGTAGTAACGGATATACTAGCTCAAGACAGCCCTGGGCTACAGCTGAAAGCAAAGTCAACTTCTCTCACAGGCAGAAGCATATTCTGTAGGGGTGAAGGTTCTGAAGATTTACCTGTGAAGTTCTACAAAGTCTTTAATACAGATGTGCAAATTATGATTTTTCAGAGTCTGGAAATTTGTCCAAATTTGAGTGAATTATCAAGGGAAGAGCACAAGGTACGAATGTGGGAGAAAAGACATTATCCAGACAAATGTCAAGTCCCTGCTTTACAGCTTGACATTACAAAGCTTTTCAAAGAAAAGGCCACAACCATGTTTTAATAGGAACACATTTTCCTTGTTCTCATAAATGGGCTCAACTGTTTTTGGACTGAATATTTCTAAAAATTAAAATGTGAAACATGGATTTTTGGGGGATAGAAAATTTCAGGTCAGATGATTATGGTTGGACAAAGTTATAAGTAATGGAGGACCTGGAGTTTTCAGCTAAGTGAACTCTGTAGAAGTAGACATGATGACTCTTCTGCACAGAGAGAGAAGACAGTGAAGCACAGATGGTATGAAGAAACTTACAGTTCTTTGATGAGAACGTGGGGTTTCATATCTTGTGTCCTAGGTGTCCTAGCCATTGATTACCCCAGCCTATGAAAGTTCAGCTCACCACTTCCCAAGCAATAATTTCCCACGATACAAGTATTGGTCATTTGGGTTCTTCAGTTTGTATTGCATGTGTATCATTCTTTGGTGCCTCAACAGCAGAACAACCTGTGACAATGTTAAAATAAGCAACACAGCTTGACTCGAGTATCCTCTAGAGCAATCCAAGTTGAATTTCAGAATTCTCCTTCCTTTGGAGAATAAACCTGGTTATGTAGTGGGGGGTGCAGGTCTGATCTAGATAAGAGAGCTGCACAGACGTATGAGCATTACTTTGTCCCCTGTTATGATATCTTCTGTCTTCCCGCTTAAGGGTGTTCTTGGACTGGGCTGCATACATCTGGGAGTACTTCAGAAAGTGATGCCAGGGGTCTAGTACCAGTGTGTGTACATATACATGTGCTTTCTCTTTTGGAGTCAGACTAGGACTGTTGCTGAAGCATCATGTCAAGTGCAAAAGGCAGTTCTTGGCTACCTGTGCTCATTTGGTGTTTTCCCAGGGCTGGCAGTGTGTCTGTCCCCTGTTTGGGCTTCAGTTCTATCTTCTGAAAAGCCTCTTCTGCTTACCTGCACATTCAAGTGGATACACCTAACTTGCTCGCGCAATTAGGCATGGACTCCATAGGGTTTGGCATAATTTCTTGTCCAAAGGATTGAAATTTTATGATGAGAATTTTTCAGCACTTAAAAAAAAATAATATCCTTAGTGCTGCTCCTTTCAGGTTTTCAGGTGCTCTGAGGGAGGAAGTGGTGCTGGCCACAAACTGATTGTCGAGATGGTAGCTGAACCAAACAGGAACACAATAATTTGTGCTTCATGAGCGCTTTTCCCTAGCTTTTGATCATGAAGAGGCAGGCCTTTAGCTAGGATCTCCTAAAGGAGATTCATGTCACAGACCTAAGAAATTTCCTGTCAGTCAAGGAGTTGCTTGTAAATGTCAGCCTTTAGATAGCCCTGCTAGCCCCCTTCTCCCTTCCGTTACTGCAGGTCAATAAAATGGTGAATAGTATTTGTGAAGAAGCTGCGGAGTGGTAGATTTTCCACCAGAACCAGCGGTTCTGGCTACATTTGCTTTGCTGAAGTATCCTCTCAGATGGAAATGTGTGTATCCGAACCAGGACCTTCAGTGATTTGCTTGCTGAAGCTCAGCTGAGGAAACATTTGCACACCCCTTTGCAGCAGAGCATTCTTGGCTCCCTCTGCTCTTGTGCAAGGGTTTGGTGTATTTGCCTCCAGCGGTAACTGCATTTCAGTGGTAAATGAAATTACTCAAATTCTAGGGACGGGGTTGTATGTGGGTAATACTCTAGCCCATAAAATCATTCATGCTCTTCCCTGGGGTATGGGAAATGGGAGTTGTTTATTTGCACATGTTTTAATTTGATGAAAGACTTGGAGAAAGCATATTCAAACCAAGGGGATGAGGGAAACTCCCTTTGTGGTATCTGTGGTCAATGATGGAAAATTAAGCTTAGGAGATTTTTACAGTATTCCTTGTAAGGGCTGCAATCTTGATCAAGACAGTTGGCAGTCGACTCCTCCTGTAAGACAAATAATAATAAAGATTTCCTCTAGCCCTCAGTAAATTCTTCAGGGAGAGAAAACACACTTGACACATACAGATTGCTCCTAGCGTTTGGAAGCAAACCCAAGGAAGTGTCTGTTTCTGAGCCATTCAGGTCTTCTAACCTTTAGCAATGGCAGATCAAAGACCACAAGGGAAACAGACTGCAGGTGCCAGTCAGGGCAGGTTTCATCTTGTCACAGCACTCCGGGAAGAGGCATTTGCTAATGTCTGTTAATCTCATGGCACGCCAAGGGAGAAAGAAAAAAATTGCCATAAATTCTTCCCTTTCCCAAGCAGCCCACACCCAGGCTCAGGGTGGCTGCATGAAGGCTTGCTGGCTGCCTTCAGAGGGGAGAGCAGTGCAGCAGCCCGTGCCCACCCAGGGCAGCAGGGTGGACTCTGGGATCACCCCATGGGGTGCTGGCTGTGTCAGGGAATAGGGGATGAAGCAGTTGCAGAGGCAGCACTGCACTGGAGGTGTGCCCTCATGGCAAAGGTGAAAGCAGAGGTAGCTGAGACCATGAGAGCTAAGGTCTCCCAAAGAAGAAAGTCCAATGTCCGTCTTGGCTGCTGTCCTCTCCCATAGAAGCAGTCTGACCCTACAGTCAAGTAGGAAGCGTAAAACATTGTGCGGCACTGTGGGGAAGAAGTAGCAGCAGTGGAGGTAACAGGGTGCTTTACCAGATGCAGGGAGAAGGCAGGATTAGGCACAGCTTGGGGTGCTCTAGGGGATGGCTTTGGCCAAAAGCCAGGTTTGCCCCTGTCTTTCTTTTGAGGTGTAAATGGCATGCAAGCAGGCTCCTCTCAGTGGCTTCCCTGTGAAGATAAATAACCTGATTCCCCGGTTATTATCCCCCAGCTCTCCTCCCCTTCCCTCTGACTGACTTTGATTATTGTAACTTTACATGCGCTTTTAATTTGCGTGCAGGCAAGTACAAAGGCACAACCGGATATACCTGTTATTTGCCAATGACCTGAAAGAATATAGTTTATGTTAAGCCTTGGGTTATGGTAAGGTTTGCACGCGATTCCTCAATATACAGGCTGCAGGCAACTGATGGACGGAGGTGATGGAGGGTGGAGGAAAGTTTTAAAGTGACAGAACCTGATTTGGTTCCTGGTTAATCTACCAGTTACGTCAAGGCCTATATTACCATTTTGTATAGAGCCCAACTCTTGCCCTCTCTTCAGGCAAGGAATGTATGATCACGTTCATGGCTGGTCCTGCAAATCTCATAAAAGCTTTATGAAAATTAGGCAAAAAAGGCAGGTAGGATATTTACATGTCCCTGTTTGTACATACTCTGGCATGGCAGTGAGAAAATTGGAGGTGGAGGGGGAAGCTAAAAATGAGATGATTCGTGGCAACGGAGTCAGTGCTGAGTGGCAGGGATGCAGTGCTACTGAGGTGTGGGGGCCAGTGATGGAGAGGGGATCCACATGGGTCTCAGCCCCCACACTGCTTGGAGAGATTTCATTTGAGCTAGCCTTCCTTAGCAAGAGTTAAAGAATATCCACCACTCCTGGGTTGCCTGGTCCTGCAGGAGAGGAAGAGAGTAGTTAGTCTTGTAGTTACAGCAGAAGACTGCAAGGAGTTGTGGGATCCAGTGCCCAGCCTGCACGCTGACTTGCTCACCCTTGAAAGCAGCACAGAGAAAGCCAAAGACGTTTTTTTTTAAAGAATTGTTTCAGTGATTCCACCTCAAATTAGCCAGGTCTTCAAGAAGAAAGGAAGTGTTTTTGTCTGCCAGGCAAGTAAACTAACCTTGAGGTCTGAAACTTGAGTGGTTTTATTTCTGGTATGTGTCTTAACCCAGTGTTAAAGGCTGCACCAAAGGAATTAATTAGACATTTCTTTTGGAGGTTCAGGAAAGGGAAAGGATCCTGTTCATTCTCAGCACCACCTTTTATCTCCAGGGAAGTGAAAACAACATGAGTTAAGCCCAGTTTTATGGGACAGACTTTGCTACTCACACTTCCCTTGGAGACAGTGGGACAAGGTACAGAGAGTCAAGCGCTACTCTTACAAATGAGGCCATCATAAAATGACGGTTAAAATAACAGAAAACAAGACGGACTTATTGTTACAAGAGCGCTGTGTAAGTTTATGTTTCTGGACATAAGCACTTTTAATCTTTTCTGTGCCTCAACTTCCCCATAAAATTGGGAGTGATAATAGTATGTGGATCTGCCCGGTATCCGTTCTACGGTTCTGTAGCTTGTTAAGATGGACCTTGTACAGCCAGCATCCAGGAAAATGATGTTTAAATCTGCAGGATAGTGATTGAGGGACTGAGTTTTTACTCCTGTTTTTAAGTCAGACAAACCAACGTTGCCTTCTATCTTCACAAGCCCACAGTACCACCGGCAACCATGGTCTGCCTGTGAAAGGTGTTTATCTGAAGCAGTTTTGAAAATAAATCTGTTTGCTTTTCTCCTCTCTGCTCTGCTTTTTCTTGCTTCCTGTTCACAGCCCTCCAGCTTATCTGCCCTTTTGAGGAACCAGTTTTATTTAAAAACCTCTTCTTTTCCTTATTAGTTTACTGTTTACTATCATGTTTCTCGGTTCTAGGTATCCAAAATACATAACACTTTTGCATATCTTCATTGTTATTCTTCCCCGTTTGTCTTGATATTTTGGGTGAGTGTAGAAAATTCGCATCTAATAGTAGCTTCTCAGAGGTTGTGAACTCTTAAACACACTGT
This sequence comes from Vanellus vanellus, assembly GCF_965231255.1. Taxonomy (NCBI): domain Eukaryota; kingdom Metazoa; phylum Chordata; class Aves; order Charadriiformes; family Charadriidae; genus Vanellus; species Vanellus vanellus. The sequence continues at coordinate 37,959,734 of NC_138907.1, forward strand.
TGGTCTTTTTGTGGTCAGTGTATTTCTGAAAGCTAAAATGTATGTAATTCCATAGCCTGATTTTTAACTAAGTTTAGCAAAATTACCTACTGTTGCTGTATGCACTGAGGCACTAAACAAACTGTTAGTGTTGTATGCTCAAAAACCTGAAAGAGAGTAAAACTGTCTCCTCCTGCCCTGGAATAGAAGACTCACGACAGCAAACCTTGTTGTGACAGGGTTAAACAGTCAGGAAAGGGTTACAGGCTGCCTGCTTGTCACTTGATTCAGCAGGGGTTTAGATGAAGATGTGTGCCCTTTTTCTGGCATGGAAAGCCTGGGAGCCCCTGCAGCTGGCTTTGGATGAGGGAATAGCTTTGCTTTGTGTTATTTTATGAATTTGATGTTTAGATAACAAACTGTATCCCGGAGCGAAAGCTGAAGAAGACTTGGGTATTTCTGTGCCTTGACCTTTCCCTTTCCCCTGGGCAAGAAAGCCCACCAGTGTACAGGCTGTGAAAGAGCATGTGTCAAGCATAGTAAAATATTTTCCTTTTCCTTTATTAAAGTAATCCTAGTTTATGTTATCAAAAGAGAAGTGGGAGGAGGCAGGGATGAAGAAGCTGTAAAGAAGCAGCAGGCCCATGTTTCACTTGTACATGCAAGGGAAAGTCTTACTGAAGATAATGGGGGTTTTGATGAAAGTAGAGTGATTGAGATTGGTTTGTGATTTCTGTCTAATACTCAGCATTTGCACTGCTCATGTCACAAAGCAGTGGTTGCTGGAGCATAAGCTATGTCTTCTGGCTACTGAAGAGTTTGAATTCCCAAATAGGAAACCTGACATTAGACCAGGAGGACAAACAAGCTACTGTGACCTTCAGCTGGATAAGGATCACAGAAATGGATTGCGAATCTGAAGTAGCGCACATGTTAAATACGGTGGCAGTAACAATCTGCTGCAGTGTTACTTACTGTTGCTGTTTCCATAGTGGGCAGAGCTCTGCCTGCATGGCACTCACTGCTGTTGAGGTGGAGTAGAGTGGGAAGTCACTTCCCAAAAGGGTGCGTAGTCCAGGTGTGAGAGAGAAAGGAGATACAGATAGATCACAAATTAAACAGAAAATCTGGGGATGTTGCGAAAGGCAGATGTCAGCCTGCAATGGATAAGAAGCAGAATCATATGTAAGACACAGGTGGTGACTGTGAATCTCTTCCTGCCCTGATGGAGTCTCAGCAGGGGAACTCTGTTGAATTTCATTTAAGCACTGTATTCAAGAGACATGTGGACGGACTGGAGGGAGGTAAGATCACAGCAACAAGAACTATCGCAAAGTTTAAGATATGGGTACTCTTTGGCTTGCTTAGGCTGATAAGGATTTCAGTATTTATGTGGATGTTATAAAAACTAACGAGGATCAAGGCTTTTTTCTAGCTATAATGGATGTATGGTCAAAACTTATCTGAGCATTATAGAAGATTTGCACACTAGGAAAAACTTCGTACCAAGACAACAGAACATCGGAAAAGGCTTGCCATTGAAGGTTTCGGCAAGTTAAAAATTGTTTCTCTGCTGTCATCAGCATGTACATGGTTTTATCTTACGTTGATGGTAGTGAATGAGTTTGACTGTGGCCCATTTCGGGATTGCTATGGCCTGAGAGGGCTTTGCATGTTTAAGTGAAGCAGGGGTGATGGTGGTCCTGGCGCCCTTTTATGCACTTTTATGCGCTTTTGCTAAGGAGTGCAGGTGGAAGGCAGCCAGGGAGCTGCCTGCTCTGTGCAAGCCCGTACATTGCTTACATGGGTCTAAAGTTGACTCTTCTTAGTCCTGGTAATGTCACTCATATCTGAGTGCTTTTTCAGTCCTGATAGTTGACAGTCTTGTTAGACAATTTTACTGTTATTTTTAACGTTCACGTTGATGAGCATTCCCCTCCTTTCTGGTAATGATAACAGCTACAACCTCTTCATTTAACTCTCCTTTAAGCCCTTATTTCTTGGAAACTAAAGAAGCGGTGCAGCATGCACACACCTCTCTGGCCAGTTGTCTCCCAGCACACTGGGCTATAGGGTCTGTGGGTGCACACTAATGCCACGTCAGTGTGCTACCAGATCATCTGGCAGGACAAACTTAATCTGACACAGTTTTTGCGCTTAGTGCCAGATGTGTAAGGAGATATGATACCTGTAAGAGCAGTATGAAAATAATCCTATCTAGTCTGGCATAAACTCTGCATAGGTGATCATATCTCTTTAGAGTATTCTGGACTAATCTGAATTGAGAGAGCGAGTTTGTAGCAGTTTTACATAGTTTGGGTTATTTCAGGTCTGTATTCCAAGTATACTTGCCTTGTGGAATTGTATTATTGAGTTCTGTACGGTGGCTAGTTCTAGACCTTATCTTCCATCAAGGTCAGCTGAAAGTATTATTTCAGCAGGTAAGTATGTGGATTCTATTAACTAAGCCTTCATCGGGCATGCTAAAATGGGTTGTTTACTGTGGTTTTAATGTACCCCTCCGTGACATATTTTGCTCTACAGCATCCTTTTTAAATATTACAGGATGAATTTTGAGTGGGCTCTTCATTATTTGCTCTTGATTTAAGATTTAGGCAACTGTCCAGATTACACAGCAAAAGAGTTTGTAGTGTGAAATAAGTATCTCTGTCAATCAATTGTACTAAGCTATGGAGGAATGATCTAAGTGTAAGTAGTTACTTACCTCTAAATTCCAGCCAGCATCTAAAATAGATCACCTGGGGATGCACATGTATTTGCATAAATGTACACAGATCATATTGATAATAATGTGAATAACATTTTTTTGTGAGGCAATCACAGACCCTTTCGCAATCACTCCTTAGCATAGCAGTACAGAGCACTTGTGAGGTGGATAATTATTAAAATTCCATTTTAGAGAGGAAAACTGAAACAACATTATTAGGGACTTTCCAGAGGCCCTCCCCGACATTTTTTACTTGCTTGGCAGTAAAATAAAATTTAATTACTTCTGTTCCTATAGTTTATCTACAAACTCATTTTCCTTTTTTATACTTTTGCTTGGCATTACCTGTTATATCTAATATCTTTTTACATTCAAGCAGACCCTTGCTAAGTGTTCCTACTGATAGATAACTTTTAACAGATATTTTCCATCTTACTAAGAAAATGTGACAAAACCCCCAAGCATCTTCTATACCAGGAGAAATAAATACATGCACCCACTTCTGCTATTTCCCAAAGTTTTTTTGACAAGCCAGACCTGTATTAAAACCAGCTAGGCACCACACTCACTTCCATCTCAATGCCAAGTGATGAAGCTGACAGATGGCACTGGCTCACTCTACTTGAAACATTTTCCTGGCACCTCTTGCAAAGTCTTTTGGGAAATCCTGCAACAAAACAGATTTAAAACACTTGTGGCAAAACCCAGTCAACTCCATGTGGGGTCAGGGAGTGTGTCTTTTATTATGTCTGTTAGGTATCATCTGGGACAAATGACTCCGGCTCATGGGAGAAGAAACACAGCACACAGCTCACGTGCAGAGACTTTGGAGCCACGGCCTCTGCTACAGATGTGCCGCTCAGTACCAGCAGGACGCGTGTGTGTGCATTCAGTGGACACAGAGCTCCCCACTGAGATCTCTTGTTCCTTATCTTCGTGTGCCACATGCAAGGTGGAGCAGGCTGGGAAGTCAAGCGGCTGAAAACTACAACTGGAAATTGTAGAGGGGGAGTACGGAGCTGCAGCCATGGAGGACTGGCGGGGATCTCCAGGGATAACACAGCCCACCCTGCTGCTGCCAAGCCCGGATCAAATATACCTGTAATGCTTCCAACAGAAATGTGTCTGAGCTCTTCTGAAAATCCTTCCCAATGGAGATCCCACTTTGGCCTTTGACAGCATGTCTGGGGCTTTGTTGCCCGTTCCCAAATGTTCAGGTTTCCTTCTTGCAGTTCAGACACATAACTTTTTATCCATCAGGGATCCAGAGAATAGGTTCTTCTGTCTGGAGCCTTTTTTATATTTGAAGTCTGACATGGTGTCTCCCCTGTGACTTCTCTAGGTGCAGTCTCCCAGCCTCCTTGTAGATTACAGTTCATAGATGTATGGCAAATCTTGTTAATTTTTTTTCCAGGCACCTTGCTATTGCTTTGTGTTATTCGTAAAGCCAGAGCCTAAAACTGGACAGAGTATCCAAAAGAGCACAAGTGAGCAGAACAAAAAGCCTTTTCTTCTTTTTTTAAAGATAAATCTTGTGGCACACAAACCAAGGATTGCTATTTATATTATCTTGTGATTCTTGTGATTCTCTTTTCAGAGTGGGAAGCAATTTCTTTTCAATATTATATGTCCTGCAGCAAGATCTTGTGGGGTAATGAAAAAGGTTGAACAAATGCAGTATGAAGAAATTATAATAGTTAAATAATGTGAATGTGTAGCTAGCTTTGAATTTCGTTGCATTTATTAGTTTATTATCATAACAGTGTTGTGATAATTAGGAGTATTTCCCGTTCCCATGGGAATGACATGGGGGTTTATGTGTACTCAGGAGCAGCTCTGTCTACTATAGCAGGAGCTATTTTTATGATCTGCTTGGAAAACACTTTAATTATTTTCGACTTCTCATCTCCCAGCTAGTCTGTTTTGATGCTTAGAAGAATAGAGCAGTGTCTGAGTATTTGGGTAGAGTACATACGTAGGACCATCTTCTTCATCCAAGTAATATTTCATTTATGTCCTTGAATAACTGTCCGTGGCATTTCTTCAGAAACTGTCTCTGGTGATTGTGGAACTAAGACATTTCAATGGCATATCTTTTGTAATCTAAAATATCTGCTTGGTTTTATACGGAAAACAGAAAGAGGGTAATGATAAAAAGTGGGCAGACATGCAAGATGCTAACGCAGAGACCAATTCCCACTGGGGTTATGTTCTTCTCTTAAGTTGATAGAAGTACAGTTCCCTATGACCACGATACATTTCTCCGTTTGTAGCTGATGTAGAGGACTCCTTTAATTACTGCACCCAATTACCAGGCACTTTCCCACAAAATGTGGGATTGCAATGGGGTTTGGCAGAAGTCACAAGGCATTTCTGTATCCCACTAAGGTTCGTCATAAGTTCAGTCCCCACAAATCTCCTCTGGCTTAACATGCTGAGTAGCATTTCCTTTGACTTGGACCTTCTTCAGAGAAGATGGGAGGATTCAGGCTAAACCGCTGTGTTGACAGTAGACCATTTTTTCCATGGTATACGTAGCCAGTTCCATTTTTTTCACTAAAACTTTCTTCTATGACAAAGTCCACATATTCTAGCATGAGGCATACACTGCAATGAGAACACCAGCTTGAATAGGTTGTGGGTGAGAATGCAGACAAGAATCATTGGTAAAGAACATTACACTAAAAAACACCACAAAAAACTTGGCTATGCCATGGAAAGTTGAAATGATTAAACAGTGAGATGTGTCATTTTTTTTTCTTCCAGCTACATGCAGCATGTGTTTCCCATGTCTCGTATTACAAGCAAATGTGAACTGAGGGTTTATGGTAATACCACCAAGGAAGTATGATATCATCTCCCCCACAGGTGGTAAGCAGTTTTCCAAGGTGTGTTTACACGCTGCGTTTCAGAGCACTAGCACGCACACAAGGTACTTAAGCAATATCTGTAATTACGGAAGAGTTTGAGGAATAAACACTGTCTAGCCAGGTATATGAGTTGTAACACACCTTATGGCAAAATCCATGATGTCATTCATCTTATCTTGATAAATACTTGTTAGGGCATGAATTTGACTGAAGTTAAATGAAGATGATAATGTGGTTTATAAATGCACAGCACGTAGATCTTATGTAATAAGGCTAATCATTAGTAAGATAAATAGTCTGATAGTGCAGAAGAAAATTTGCTTATATTTTGACATTTATAAGTCTGTATTTCAGGATATTGGTCTGTTTTTATCTAAGTTGTAAATCACAAACAATAAATGGTACAAGATTACTAGAGGGAAAGTGACAAAAATGAGCATCTATCACATGGCCAGCTAGATGCATTTATTTTCCTTTTGGGTCATCAGGGGACTGAATAACCAAAGATTGTTAATAATGTTGAAGTACTAGCTGCCATTTATGCTCTTTGTGTTTATTGAACCAATTTCATACAGTTAAACAGGCTGGAAATTGCACTTGCCTGCCAAGTCTGTTTGCTATTTGTTATCTTTTACACTGGAAGCACATACATAAAATATATGCTTAGAAGGTGTGAAATGGAGTAAACACCAGTAACCGGTTCTTTGTATGTCGCTTCAGTTCCAGTGCCTGGCTCCAGGACAAATTCACAGCTGCCTTTCTCTAGGACCTGGGATATTTTGGTCAGAAAATGGTACAGAATGCCATTGCAGTGCTGGTCTCTCACTTTGTTTTTCATTGTTGTTTTTCACAGTCTGATCCTGTTCAAGTGTCTTAGCAGATGTGCCTGACCACCTACAGCCTTATTGGACTGTTCTCCTTCTTGGCTTTTCATGCTCAGCTATTCATGAAATCTGAACTATGTGTTGATCTGTGAGGCTGTTCCAACTTCCCTTAACACAGCAATTATTTAAAAGAAGTAGGCAGCAGTTCTGCAAAATATTTGTCCACATTTCTTTTGGATGCTTTCCTTTAATAAGCAGATGAGGAGACCGTCTGGTTTTAGCTAGTTTCCTGGGGAGGCAAGGCAAGAGCAGTCCTTGCTGACTGCACATATGTATGTGTCTTAGTGCTCTGCAAACAGCTTGTGAACCATCTGGCCACTCTGGACTCATGGGACGGAGGTCCCCGTGGTCCTGGACATCCCTATAAGCTTCAGTCAAAGTGGACAGAAGAGAGATGTATTATCTAGGGTTTGCTGACGGGAAGGCTTCATCACAAGCTCATCCTTTAATAGGCACAGTTCAACCATGGGGCTCAAATCCATAGGGGAAGGTTCATTAGTATCAGTGCTAACAACACTCCTTGTAGGACTAATGAAAGCGTATGTGGTGAGTGGCTTACATCTCTTGGCCAGGAGTTAGGCAGTACTTTTGTGGGTGCTAAAGTCTTGAATCTTATGAAAGACCTTATCAGAGCATATTTCTCCTGTCTTCCACATCAGTCACTCAATAAATTTGTTTTCTGGTTACATTATGCATTATGGTGCCCTAAAGGGCTTAATACTGCACCTACTTTTTATGCATATATGTTGTTTCTCAGTCCAGCTTTCCACTACAGAGGTATGAGGCATCGCTACATCGTTCTTCAGCACTCCTCATTCCTGATGCGTCATGTTCTTCTCTTTCATGCTGTGCCGGAGAGTGAGCATTAATAGCACAAAAGTTTTGGGTCAAAAAACAATACTGAGCAAAACCAAAGTGATATTTTGCTAATTTTATTGCTTATGTGACAGCCTTTTCAGCTTCTATTTGTAATCTCTTTTTAATCTATAGAACTGTAACATTACTGATATTTCTTTTTCTTCTTGTCATCTCCAAGGAGAAGTCAATCAGTCAGACTTTAGACATGACTTTTCCCAGCGGTAACATCAGGCCCAATTGGATCCCCATAGGGCTGAGGATGGCAGGTCTCCTCGGTCCCCATCTCCTCCTGGTGGTGTGTGTGGGGCCACAGCAGAACTGCTGAAGCATCCTGGGCCAGAAGGGACTGGCCTAGAGATGGACAGGGCGCACAGCGGGTATGTGCCCACCTCAGCACACCAGTAAAAGCTGGTATTGCATAAGGCTTGGGCAGTGAGCACACTTCGCAGCAGTGCAGGGGCAGGCTGCTTTCTAGGATAATTTGAACTTTTTCTAAGCTATTTAGTCTGCATATTTTGGATACCATGAATATGCATACTGAAGCCATTGGCTTGAGTTTCCAAAGCAGGTGGCTTATCTGAAGTCTGTCGCAGTCAGCCCCATCTTTTTTCCTCATGGCCTCCGACTAGTCAATCCCAACTCATATTTTTGACAGTTGACACGACTTTCTTCTTGCTGAGGCAGCAACAAACCCATCTACAGCTAGTAGAGATTCTCTGCTTGAACTCCTGCTCTCTGTCTTTTTGACCACTAACTGTGGTAAAGTCAGTAGGGATCCAGATCTGGAAGCATTCAGCTGACCTGCATTTCTTGATGAGAAAGCTCTCTATTTCTGCCCATACTCCCTTATTACAACTTCAGAAGCAGCTAAATTGCTTCTAGTTTCAGAATTAATCTTTTGGGTTTTGCATTATAAAACAATGTATGATACCTCCCCAAGTCATTGATGTTGCTCAAAGGGATGGACTGGCTCTGGGAGGAAAGTTAAAATAGCCTGAACTGTGAAAAATCCAAGTATTTCAGGTTTTGTAATTTGTGACTCTAAAAATTATGTGCATTGCACAAACAAGATATTTGGGTCTGCTTTCCTGCTAAGGCTTTTGAGACGAGGACTCTCGCAGTAACTTTTATACCATGTAGTACAACCCATTTATGGAAGTTTTCGGTTCTTCGGTAATTTCATATCTGTAATATGGGAAATGAGATGTTGCTGTGAAAAGTATTAAAAACCAATGACATTTGAAATCTGAGTCTGCTTTCACTAGAACAAAGCTTGTATTCTCCTTAGCTCAGCATTGCAGTGTAATCACAATTCCTTTTAGGAAAAATATTTCTTGGATTTGAAATGGGAACGTTGAAACCTAGCGATGACTTAAGAAATGCGTTCGAAAGATAATGATTTGCACAACTCTGCAACATTTGCCATCAGCAACGCTTTAGAAGAGAAGTTTCGAAATTGAAAGGAAAGAAGGCAACATTGGTTTTAGAAGCATCTTAAGGTGACTAAATGAATTACTCATGTTTCAGCCACTGACATCTGAGGTGGGAGCTGCTTTTATTGGTGACTGACTGCACAGAGACAGAGGCACCCAGGAAAGCACCTGATAGTCTAATTTACTCATTGTGTTCCTGAACCTGAGAACCAAGAAGTGTATGAGCAAATGATTTTCTAATGGAAGGCTGATGCATGAAAAAAGACCTCATTTTCTCTGGAACACACTTGTTCCAGCAGTTTGATCTCCGTGTCTTTAGATATCCCTCACCAGGCATGATGTGTCAGTCCCTTTCTGATTGCAGAGCTTTCCGTTTCCCCTCCTAGCACAGGAAGAGTAGAAAGAGGCTGCTCCTGCCCTCTCCAAGGAATCCAGGCTTCCAGAGGGAGTGAAAAGACTGGAGCTTTTTCATTTGTCAGGACATAAGCAAAAGGGAATGTGTAAAATTACAGCTGGAGCTTGAAACGCGTTGCCAAGAAATAGCAACTAGGCTCAGGAGTCAGCAAGACTGGGAAGAGGACTGGATACTTCTGTGAGTAGTGGGAATGTTCAGAGATACTTTGAAAAGGCTCAAAAACAGGTTTAGAAGAGATGTAAAACCCGAGATGATTGTGAAATTTGCACAAATCAACCCTCGCAGCATTAAACTTACAACTTCAATGCTCTTCATCGTTTGATATTTTGAGCCTGTAGGTAAACACACCTGTCAAACCTCATTGGTGTTAAGTAACATATTAATTTGCCTGTGTATCAAGAGTGTGCCTAGCTGCTATGGGGTGCTGCAGTTTCATGGGCAACACTTTGTCAGTGTCTAGTCTGGGTTTTTCTCAATCTTTGGGGGGGTTTCAGCGTCAACTCCTAGGGAGAAGAATTCAGCCTCTCCTTTTTCTTCTAGATTTCACACAGGCATGAAAGCCTGTTTCCCTGTTGGAAATGTTTGTTTGGGGGATTTATTTGAGCAAGTCCTGTATAGATGAAGTAAGTTTTGAACAGAGTAGGATTTTTGTGGCGGGACATTTTTGGTATGTACGCTAGTTGGTCACCTCCAGATCTAAGTGCTCCTGCTCCAAAAAGGAAGATTTTGGTACTTGCTGGATCATTGCAGAAGAGATTTATTGATATGTTATTTTGTTCCTGTAAAGATGTCAGCCTGTGAGATTCTCCTTCCCTATTTTTCTCCTTCTTGGCATTGCATGGTCACTGCTTGCTCTTTTGCTCCCTTCCAATTTTTATCTGCTCAGGGCATGCCTCTTTTGAAGGCAGGGGTTGTGTCAAGAGGTGAAGAAGGAATCTACAGCTAAGAAAAAGTGAAGTTCTTGTTGTAGGAAAGGAAGGACCTGGCTGTTGTCCCTGTACCCCTCTGGTAAGACCAGAGGGAAGAAGGAAGAGCCAAAAGACAACGCGCAGTTGTGTCATCTGTGTCACCCTCATTGTGAAATCTAGACCCACAAGCCAGAAAATAAGATGAAAGCTTGCTTTGTCACGTGGGAAAAAATACTTAGCAAACCACAGTGAGGCATTTCAGGCTATCTTCTTATTCATTCTTAAAACTGCTTTATTTCCTTCTAACATTAGCCATCAAACAAAATACTTGAAGTTTTTAAGAAGCACAGTTACTTTCTGCTTTGTAAATAAGAGACTAACTTATTCAATTGTAGCTTTCTTTGAGATCTGTTTTTTGATTCAATGGAAAAGCGATGACAAGTGTTGTCATGCAGAAATTAATTCTTTCAGCATAACTGTCCGGGCTCTCGAATGATTTATTCCATGTAAAGTATTTGGCAAAAATGAAATCTACTTAACCTGTTCAAACAACAAGGGAAAATTATTAAACTAAACTTTCCACGCCACCCGCCTCAGCGATGCGGGCTGGAAAGCGGCACCCTCACCATTACAGCAAGCGGTGCAGAGGCTATTAAACTGATACTGGACGAGGTCTCATAATGGGGGATTTTCTCAGTGAGAAGAATGCCAGCGCTTGTTTTAGGCCAGCACCAAAATCATTGTTCTTGTTCTTGTTGTTGGTTTTCACTGCATTAGAACAGATTACAGCCTTAAAAACAAAGGTCTTCATTCCCCATATCCATTACTTTGTTCTCATGAGAAGAAACCCGTGTCTGCGTGTTATAATAAACTGATGTACCAGATTATGGTGAAGTTAATCGGAACTGACAGTATAATAGGAGCGATTGCGGCTTAAATTGCAATAAATTTGTTTGTTTATAGATGGGATTTTGCAACAAAGAAAGGGTTTTATAAATCAAAGAGATCTCTCACCAAACTTACCTTACTGAGGAGTAAAACAGCTTCTAGTAACTAGAAAACAGAGTTGTTCCGAGAAAGCCATTTATCTTTTTTTTTTTTAATAGTTGGTATGTGAGCATTTTGTTTATTTCAGCCAATGCAGCATTGCCATTGTTTAATTCACTCCACAGTCCCATAAGATTTATCCTATGTCCTCGTGACATGTGAATGACAGTTTCTTCCCTTCCCTTTTGCTTTTAGTAAGTTCCAGTTTTTCTAGTTTTAGGAAAAACCTGGGCTATAAAACAGGAGTTTGATACAAATGCAATTTCTAATTTCTATTATGTATATAAAAATATCATAAAATTCAAATCATTATTGTGAATTGGATCCAACTCATGTTCTTTCATTCTTGGCTTGGAAGTTTTATATTATTTATCAGCCCTGCCAAGATAGATCCCATCAGGACTGCTGTCCTCTCTCCATATGTCCTATTCTTGATATCTAATTTGCAACTTGATTATAGGAATGATACAGTAGTTATCATCTCTTGGTCACTGTTACTGTGCTAACCATCTTTACACTCTTCTTAGCAAGGGATATGAGCAGATTTGGAGATGTATTTAGAAAGCACCACCAAGAATTTTCATATCAGTTTATTTGTTACTTTGAGAAAATTCGTCTTTTTCTTTATAGTGGACAAGTACAGGCTTCCCACATAGTTGCATTTTGCCCTTCTCTAAATCTAGTGATACTGATTAATGAATATTTTAAATTATTTTAGCAACTAAAAATCTTAAAATGTGTACAGCAGAAAGCAGTGCTTTTCTCCCTGATGGATTAAGAAATATGGAGCTATATTAATACAACATGCTACGGCATTCTCCTTTCAGTGTAATAAACTATAGATCAATAATTTGCGACTTGACCACAGGAAAGTTATGATCTCTTGCCTGTTACTGCTGCAGCAGTCATCGTGGCTAACCACATTACCAGAAGCCAGAGGATTTTGCATTTTGATAATGTGCAATACACAGAAGGCAGTGTGGCAGAGCTGAGAAACGCTGCTGACATGGTGCCACAGTGCGGCAAATTGCAAAATATAAGAACTGAGAAAGGGAAGGACCTTTTTGATTTTTGTACACACATACACACACGCACACCGCCCCCCCAAATCATTTAAAACCTATAAAAAAAAAAGAAAATAAAGATCATTCTTAGCTTAGGTTGTTTGCCTTCGCTGCTCCGACAGCTAGGCTGCTCCGGAGCGCTCCCCTTCTGATAGCCAGCTTGGCTGGAGCGTCTGTCATGGTTCTCGCCCTCAGGTATTAAATAGCAGCAACATAATATCTCAGTTTTTCTTTTGCCAGGATAAATTCCTTCAGTTTTCTCTTGCATCATGCATCCCTGTTCTCTTGCCATCTTGGTGGCCCTTCCCTGCCTGTCTCAGAAGGAATTAATCTTTCCTGAATACACAGATAGCAAGAACTCTACACACCATGTCACAGATGAGATTTTACTCATTTGTGACATTAGCAATAATATTGCTGTTGCTGGAAACACCCTTATTTTTTCTCGGCGGGTAATAATGACAAATACCTCATCACATTCAGCATAACGCAGTGTAGTTGGCAGGACCCAGTGTAACGTGTGCCTATTTCATAGGGCACACTGTCATCGCCTCTAAAAATCACTAGCAATAACTCACCTAGCCTTTCTTTAATGAATTTTAATTTGATGGTTAAGGTTTCTGGTAAAGGACTGGATAAGCCCTGTGCCAACAGGCTTGGTAGCTGTCAGGTCAGATAGATTGGGATAAGATGTATGCTGTGCCTCTCTGAAAATCAACAGCAAGGTTTCCTTGGGAAGCTCATTCTCAAGCTTTTACCCCAGGTTAGCACATTACATTTTTATTGCTGTGGTGTTTTGTGCTTATTAAAAATCTCCGTTGGAGGGAGCCTGTTAAAACCTGCCAGCAGCTCCTTCCCTTTGGCAGCTTCTGAGCCTGGGGTGCTCTCAGCTTGCTGCTCCGTGGCTTTGTAGTATATGCAACCTGTCCTGGCTTTGATGTAACCCTGCCATGAAAGTGACACTTTCAAAATACTTTAAAATAATTTAAAAAATTCCAAATACATGCATGAAAAGCAAAGTTTTGGATAAAGAACCTGACAGTGGCAAGGTTTTGATGATCTTCAGGAGCAAGGCTCACTGTTGTGGAGCATCCCCAGATGTGGCTTGTGGCCCACCTGCACTGCGGGGGGCTGGTTGCAGCCCCCACCTCCTGCAAAATGTCCCTGCCCTTCTCCTCCCAGGACTCTTTCTGTTGAAATTACTCAGTTTTGCTGACACTAGTTGAGCTCATGGGGACTGAAAGGGACAGGAGGGCTTTCACAAGCCAGGAGGTGGCAGCCCAGACAAGGGAGGGCAGGGACATCTTGTCCCCATGCTGCTGCATCACTCCAGGATGTCTGTCTGCAGCCAAATGCTGCATGCCAGCACTGTTGGGAGTCTCCCATCCATATTCATTCAGGGCCTGCCCTCTTTTCCTTGAAACCTTGAGGTTTGAAATTAAACGTCATGTTCTCCATAAATAATCTTAATTGGCAGCAACCTCACTGAATGTGGTCTTTTGCATACAAATTAAAACGTGCAGTAGTGAACTTGAGACAGTCCTGAAATAGGTTCACTGTTGCAGAGGGACTTTCCTTTTGTGCCACTTCACTTAAATTAGTTTAAAACTGGTTTAGCTCTTTGTAAGGGTAACACAGTTACTCTTTGTAAGGGTAGCTGTTCCACAGCCGACACTGCATCCGTATTCTCCATCCTACAGGGTGTTTGGCTGTAGCATTGATAAGGATCATTTAACTGTGCTTGCAGCAAGTAACTCTGAAAAGCATGTCCTATCATTAGGTGCCTCCAGGGTCTGTCCACACTCTTACCTCCCCAATTGTATCAAACTTATCTGTTGGCTGCGGAAGCTTAACTATGTGCTCTACTGTAGGCACTTACCTATATCCTTTGAGTTGGTGTTTCATCCCATTGACTTCAGTGAGATCACTTCTGTGCATGCATCCAGCTGTACAGAAATATTTGCAGAAGTAGAGTCTAATCCACACTTTGCCTCCTTTTTTGTTTGCCCACGTAATCGTCCATGAACCTTACAGTAAAGTCACCACAGCAATTTCAACCACAGCAGAAATGGAACCATCTCCATAAAGTCAGTGCGGTCAGTGCTGGAACAAATGTTTAAAAAGCGGGATATCTGCTGCGTGGGATTGGAGAGGACTGGGGGATTTGAACAGTTAAGAAAGACAATGAGAGAGCTACACTTCAATTTATTTTACAAATGTTTTACTCTTTTGAACAAAACTTTATTCAATTTTATTTAATGTAATAGAGAGATATCAATTTATCATTTGAATCTGTAGAAATGTGGGATAATGCTAGAAGCTGTTGCCAACCCTTAAAGTTTCTCCAAATGGGACTTCAAGTTAATCTGGAAAGAGAGAATATTTACACAATACAAGTCTGTAAATCCTTTTTATATGAGGAGCTTGCACTGCCCTCCTGTTGGTCCAGTGTGAAGGCCACCTGTCTCTGCTGGCACTTTGCAACCATGGTTTGTAATGTGTTGCTAGAAGATGTTTCATATACCTAATTCGAAGTGCACTGGACCCAGCAGGAGCCTCTCCAGTGATTTCAGTCAGATTTAAATCGAGTTCTTAGACAATGGCTGCTTTCCCATGCCAAGATCTCAGTTAAAATAACCTGGATTAAAGATACTACCAAAGATACTACCAAATCTTGTAGACCCAGCCTTACAAACAGGCCTTTGGAAGTGAAAACTAGTGAGGTGAGCTGAGGGAAAAGCCGTGGCTCATATTGTTATTTCCTGACCCACCTCTCTGGAAGTGAGGGGTGAGTAAGCCCACCCTGCATGCGGCGGAGCACTGCCCTCTTCCCATACCACCAGTGAGCCCGCGCTCCTCCGGCACAGCCCCGCACCCGCACATGGCTGCACAGGCAAATGCTTTGGCACTTTGTGCCCGGGAACCGAAGGCAGTATTTCACTCTCACTAATCTAACTAAAATCGCAAGAGGTGGAAGTTCCTCGTGTCTTCATCCCTCTTCTCACCTGGGTGCCAAAGCCTGTCTGTGCACAGTGGAGACTGCTTCAGCCTGGGCAGGGTGAGCGCCTGTGTGCACTTGAGTCCTTTATTTTGGTTTATTTTAAATATCTGTTCCTAGTCTATTAAAGGTAAATAGAGGATACAGACTGAAAGAGTGAAGCTTACATAGCTGCTTTCCTGCAGCCTACCTCTCTGTGTTTTAGGGTTTTTTCCTGCTATCTCCCTTTATAGAGAATTTCTTTATAAACAGAGAGCAGGAAAAAAACCCATCAGCACCTACTGATTAAGTGTGAAACACCTTTCCATCTTAAAAAACACAGAGTTGTTGCAATACAAGCTTAGTCAGATATGAAGAGAAAAGTAAATATTTGGAAAAAGTGGGGATCTAATTTTTGAAACCCCTCTCTATTTCAGTTGATTTCCAAAACAAAGCCTTAAAAAGATCCAACCAAAAACAATGTGAAAGAAAGCGCAAGAAATATTATTAGTGAGATTGTATCTGCTGAAATTGGCCCAGTACTTACACGGGTTGCTGAAAGAAATTTGATGCTTAATTCTTTCAGACAATTTGGATGTTGCCAGAGGTGGTGTTCCACCTGCCTACAGGAAACTATCTGCAACTTTACATCTTAAAAAAAGTTTTAAAATTTCTATTAATCATCTCATTTACAAGCTACTGGTACTATACATGTTGCTGCAGATTAAATGACTCATTGGCTGGGTTTCAAACAGTAGAAAACAAGGCTCTGCTCCCACATCTTCCCTTTCTGTCATGCTGATTAGACTGCTATTTGCATTCTTTTTATCCCATCTGGAGCCCTCAGCAGAAGGGATTGTTTAGCCCCGAAAGATTAAGATTAAAATTGGTCCAATGACAATCTGATAGAAATTTATCTT
The DNA here is from genome assembly GCF_965231255.1 of Vanellus vanellus. Classification (NCBI taxonomy): domain Eukaryota; kingdom Metazoa; phylum Chordata; class Aves; order Charadriiformes; family Charadriidae; genus Vanellus; species Vanellus vanellus. Next base: position 37,975,817 of record NC_138907.1, read on the forward strand.
GTTTTCATGTTGGCATTTTAGCATGCACTAGGTTTTCATTAGGTTTATGCAGGCAAATGAGTTACTGTGGCGGTAGGTCAGGTAGCCATAAACGATAGGTCACGATCACGTTATTACCCTGTGCTATATTGCGTAGGCTTCTTGGGAGGGATAAGTGCCTTGCATTTCCTGTGGGTAAGGGTTTTTTCCACAGGGTAAGACCATATAACCACAGGCAGCTACTGAGGGGTAGCTGATATGCTTCTAATTCTGGCCTGGCTTCAGCCCTGGGATCTCCTTCATTTGATGATCTTCTGAGGGAGGAATGATGCTTTTGGAGTTAAGGAACAGAAGAGGTGTGTCCAGGTGTGAGGCAGGTTCTCCATCACTTCATGCATTGCGCGGTTCCCTGCAAGGGGGGTGGTGCGTGGGCAGGGCTCATGGTGACCAAATTGAGTGTTCTCTCACTCTCTTGTTGCTACTGCCTGCTGGAGGAGGTGTCTCTTCATGTTGTGATGACTTTCATTGCCTGATTATGAGCAGGCCTCTGGGCCAGGGGGGTATTGCCCTGCAGACTCTTTCGCTGTTAAATGCTCTGGGAATTTGCTAGTCCATTCTTGAATGATTGATTTCTCATATATACAGATATGAGACACCCGTGCAGTGCCAACAAACATGACGTGGGATCTGCAGGAGACACGTAATCTTCTGGGTGGCATCTGGGGGCAGAGAGATCCAGGACATCTCGATGCCTCTAAACACCCATGTTTAAGCTACCATGTTGAGATCTAGGCTATGTCTGCACCTCAAAAATCCCTACAATAGAGTAATTAATCTATGAAGTGCACAGGAGGCCTAATAATTACCCATAAATACTGCTTTTTTTATCTTACAGAGCATAAAGTCAGGTTTCTGACAGCAGTTGTTGTTCTTCCTGATAGTGTTACTTGCTTTACATTTTTTTACATTTGTGTAAAGTCTTTGTATCACTAAGCATATATCTGCATCTTGAGGTCAATGCTTTGTGGCGTTAGAACCATGCTGCATTTGTGTGTCCTCGCAGGTGGAGACAACTGGCAGCATGCAAGGCTACACCAGGCTCCTGGAAGCAAAGCTGCCTTTGTTACACCTCTGGGAGCTTCCAGGAAACAGAGAGAAGGGTCATCTTACAGATTAGTTGCTCCCCAAATAATGGGGATGAGCGGACTGATTATTGACAACTTGCCACTAAATTGTAGCTGAAAATACTAAATTGTATTGTTTAACCTGGTTCTGCAGAACAGTTACCATGATCCTGTGAATCATCAGTCTGAGACATAGCAGCTCAAATGAACAAACCAGATATTGCAATCTTAGCTGCCTAAGATATTACACCCTGCTTTTACTGCAAGTGGTATGAAGGGGCTTTGTATGAGGCCTTTTGAAGAAGTGACCAAAACCTGATTAGAAAGTTCAGGCCTAATTACTCTCCTTCTAGATGGCTGTACTTCTGTCAGTTCCAAAAGTTAATATCCCCTACATACTTCCTACAGTGACAAATCAGGTAGCAGGGGTATTGGTTGTGTCACGAAGTATAGGAATGGTGACATCTTTGGAGGACACCTACAGCAAAAGCTTTGTGTCTTATGAATGGTTTGTGTCATAAAACATACACAAATTTTCAATCATCTCATATGGAAATACAGCCTTTTTTGGATGCAAATACTGTTTTGATATATCTTTGCAGAAGCCCTTTGGAAAACATTGGCTAATATTTGCATTTAGTTCTCATTGCCCAGGACTGGGTCTTTAACCTCTCTTCCTTACCTCACTTCTTTTGGTCCAACAGTACATTTCACTTTCCTATCCTGAATTGCATCTTTTGCATCAGGAAAACCTGGTGTTTGACCCACAGTAATATTTCTCTCTGAGATGGGAAAGGGATTTTACTGTTATTGAAATTCCCTTTTCGAATGTGCAAAAACTACTCCTATTTTATGGAACAGTGAAAGGAAAACCATATTGACTCCATCAGACCACACAAGTTCTAAAGACAAAAACCAACAGGAAAATACAGATAAATATCATTAAGTGTCTGATGATTGTTGTGTTTAAAGATTGTATTTTCTAAGATTTGTAGGGCAGTATAGAAAGAGTAAAGGGAGAAACCTAGAAGCCAGCCTGCCTAGGGGACCGGGTCATCTACTCAGTTCCAAAGAAACCTCTACGTGGAAGGGTGGTTATGGAAAGTACCAACAGAAAAGCCATTACTGGTGTCTGCTGTAAACTGTAAATAGGCAATGCGGAATAAAATTGGTATGTTAGGTAGACATCAAGAAGGAAATGAGAGAAATGGTTATCGAACCCACAGAACTAGTTACATCCAAACTCAGAGCTTTTCCTGGTGATACAAATATGATATGAGTGGTGCTTCCTAACAGATTTTTTTCAGGTTTTATTAATTTTGGTGGGAATCTATGGGAAGGCAGTGGAGCCCATGCAGGCAGTTGGTAGCTGAGCAAGTCTGGACTGGAGTTTTCCTCTCCTTACTCAGGTCATTTGGGGCCTCATGAACATTTTCTATTTGCTTTGAAAAGATTGTTGTTGTATGCACCAAGTGAGCTGACACACAGTATTGGAAAATGAAGGTTAATAATGGAGGTAATAAACCTTGAGTTCAATTTACAGCAGCCCAAAATGAAGACAGCTGGAGTATACAATGTGATCAGAATATAGCTTTGTACGTCCAGGTATGAAATCAGTCTCTCCCATCCCACTCTGTCCTTCCTAACCTTCACCATTGCCCTGCCCAGCCTCAGCCTTTTCAGATCATGGTAGTCTTAGGCAATTTACTCCCCATTTGCCCCGCTCCCATCCAGGCCTTTTTTGGTAATCCCTTCCCTATTTTACTGCTACTTCAGCCTTCCCACCAAAACTTTAGTCCAGTTGTTGACTGTCCCACTCCTGAAATACTACAATGTCTTCTGCTTAGCCTCCATTTTTCACTTTCTGCCCCTCTGTCTTGATTTGGGCAGACACCCCTCCAACCATGCATATGCATACACACATTTGGTTCGCTCCTGGGGCTGTTCTTGCTTTTTGCATCCTATTCAAAGTTTTGGTCTTATCTTTTAAGGCCCTGCAGATAAACATTCCTTGGCATCTCTTATTACTTCTTCATACTGCATCCATCTGCTTGCTACCAGTACTTCACCACTTCTCCTTTTCCACCCATGTCCTTTACGCAAAACTGAGAAAACAGCACCAGCCAAAGAAAGATTGGAATAAGGATTGTGGATATTACCCTCTTGCACCTTAAGAAGCAGCCTGTTTCAGTCCAACAAATTCTGAATACAGACTTGAGAGTTCTTAGAAAAGAAAATAGCATTACAACATCCTTTTTAAAGGGGTACTCATTAGTGCGATAAAGACCTAGCATGTGAGCGAGTGCTGATGAACCTGCTTTATCTCTTTCAAGTGCATAAAACTGTAAGAAATTGTAATAAATACCCATTTACTCATTCAGGCCTAGCAGACTTGAAAAATTGTAAATCTTATTTCCGTGCAATGTCGTGCATAGCGTGTTTTATGTGAAGCAATAGACTATGCTATTACTTCTATGTTAACTGAAGGTACAAAACCAGAGAGTTGATAAGGATTCCCATTAGCCTGCAGCTCCCTTATTCACTATTACTTTTCAAGCATAGTATCTGTTACACATTCCATCATTAATATAGCAGAAAAAGCACTTATTCTTGGAAAATGCCCTTCACCGTTCCGAATGACTGTGATCAACAGCTTGGAGATCCTAATTGCAGCCTATTAGGAATAATGAGATTTGCATGGTAGAAGCCAGAGAATTACACGGATAAAGGAAAAATTTCACAACATGAAAGGTTAATATAAACATATACTGCCTGAGAGTGCAAAGGACACATAAATTGGTGGCTCATTACTGCAGACTGACCCATGGGTAAGAATGTCACCCAGCTCAGAGGCTTTCCCAGGAAGTTTGGCTGCAAAAGTTACAAAAGATAAGGACATGCTTGTGGAAACTGCTAAACTAATGAGAGCTGAAAGTTGTTTGAAATATCCCGATGACCTCACAGATGGGATGCTTATTAAGGTATCTGCATCAGTCTCTTTTTTGTCTAACAGACAGTTGTAAAGCTTTGCCGAGGCGTAGCCAACAGTCCGTGAAGGTGTCTCCATGCTTTCTGACATACCAAGGGCATTTTTTTTTGAATGAATTCAAAATGAAAACCAACATGCATATCCAATTTTTGTTTGCAGGCATATTTGTGGAATGGCACAGGCGAGGCAGTCAACTATGATTACTTCATCAACACGGGGTCTGCCCGCTACCTACGTGCCTATCTGCTCGAGTGCGCTGGTCAGGAGCCAACTGCAAATTTAGGTCTTGAAAGTCTGAAGAAAAGCGCTTTATGTGCTAGGGTCCCATGAAGGCTCCATAACGCAATTAAGCCCCATTTTAACAAAAGGCTAGCCATTTTGCTGAGGCATGACATGAGTAATTAAAATATCATTTTAAAAAAGACAAATGAGTGTTCTTTTCTACTCTCAGATATTGTTTGAGAAAGATGGAAGGACAGGATTATGATTTTTGTTTGTTCCAGGGTCCTCTGAGTGGAAATCATGGGCAATGTAATAAGCCCCCAGCAAAACATATATACCCAAGCCCCTATGGGGACCCTATCACTGTAGCAGCCAATATAACTGAAGAAGTAGCAAAAGTTATTTCCTTCCCTACTGGAAAGAAATAGGTTTTCCAAGTGCTTTTCTTATTTTGTTGTAGATGACTGTGTAGGTATAAAAGTGTTTTAGGAAAATCTAGGCAAGAAGGAGAAGCAAATACACAGTACGTGGATTTTGCTTGTAACAAAATGATGCTGGAATGGCATGAGATCATGGTGGGGTCAACCAAAAGAGTGAGAAATGACTGTAAGTTAAAAGAGGGGAGCTATAGTTCTAGTGATTCCTAAAGACGAGAAAAGAAAGATAAATTTGGGAGGAAAAAGATTGTGTAAGGTGTGTTGAAGGAAGAAGATTTCAGTGATTTCATTTCAGGAACTCTTGTTTGATCGCTTTTGCTAAATCACGATGAGATGTAACTGTTGCAGTGCTTTTTGCCAGATTGTGATGGGTATCTCCTGTGAGACAGAGGTCTGGTAGATATTGGATTCGGCTCATTCCCCTGGGTTGTGATGGGGTTCATGGACGCTATGAAATCCATTGTCTTAAAAATACATGGTCGTATTGCAGTGAGATGTCGCCTGCAATAAGGAATTCAGTAATAGCCCAGGCACTGCCAAATCCCACTAGCGTGTTTGGCGACCTTTATTTAAGGGCTTACATTCAGATTTAAGAGCCTAATTTTAGGTTCTCAGATGGAGATTCCTCTCTCTTTAGGAAAATAGGAAACGAAAACAGATTAGAGAGCTGCCGTGTACAGCACCAACTAAGCCTTTCTGGGGCCACACAAACCAATAAACCCTTTCAGTCCGTGTCCTCTGACCTTCTGGCAGTTTCCTTGGCTCACCGTCAGAAAGGAGCCCAGCGGCAAGCCACAGCAACAAACCCACCATTTTGCTAAATTCCTTCACTGGTTCCCTTTGCCTTTCCTTTTGGGTCTGTTCTTTTGCTCAAGTCCCATAAAAATCTCTGTGGTTTCAGCTGTGGTGGCCAGGAGCCCTCTGAGGAGATGCATAGGGCACCCTTGCCCTCTCTCCACTGTTTCTTCCCACTGTGGGCTCTATTCCGAATTAAAACAGCAAAGAAACCCAGGAACAGTGATTAAAACAAAAATCAGGGAAGATTCCTGTTGTGGCTTCGCTTGCTCTGACCTGTTGAGCGTAGGTGAAGAAAGGGTGGGCATCATATCCCAGGGAGCTCCATTTCCTAGAAATACACTTAATGGCGTGAAAACCTTTACGAAGCCTTTCCCTGGCTGAGGTGGTGTTTTAGAGATAGTTGGTTTGCTGGCCAATGAAGGTGCATAAGTTTGTGGGAGGTGCTCAACCCTACACGTTCTCCACAGCTCTTCTTTCCACTCTCCCAGCCAGCCCAGCAACCATTCTGGGTTAGGACTAGTGCTTCCATCCAAACGTGATGAACACCTTGGGTTAAGTGTTGATTTTTCACATCCTGAGGCATTAAAACCCAATAGGTTTTTACCCTACATACAGTGAGAAGTATGTTCGATTTGTGGAGTTTTTTGTTCCTGCAAACAAAGCTATTATTGTGTGTGAATGCATCATGCTATTGCCATGACATTTCCTTTATGCTAAGAAATAGGACAGGAAATTATTGAAAATCTGGTGTGCTGTGTCTTTTGCAACACCCACATTTAGGAGGGAAAGAGCAAGTCATGATTATTCTGAAAGGCACTGAAAATAGTGAGGACAGGGCAGAAATATCCACAGTTGAAGCCTGCCTTTTCTAAGCATCCCAGTTATTCTGCTGAAGGACACAAGATACCGCGTGTGTGTGGCAGGGGGGAGTTGGTCTAAGGATCCAAGTTCAGCAAAGGTTGTAATTCAGCTTTTATAACCCTATGCTGGATCTGAACTTCTGAACTCAGTATTGTCTTGATTTGCTCTCCTGCCGGTGTGCCCATGTGCAGCTGTGATACCATTACATTTCCATTTTCCCCAGTGTGCTGTCACGCGATTGTATGTTGAAATGAAATGGAAAATGATTTATTGTGCGGGATCAGTTTTTTTTTTTTTCTCTGCAATGTATGGATGTAAATCTAGGGCGCTTTCCCATGCTCCTGGAACTGGGTTTTACTTGAAAAAAAAAATCTAGAATCAACAAATGGGAAAACCACTCCAGAGCGCCAGAAAAATAGGAGCATTTCTCTCTACCTTCCTGTGTTGGTCCAACAGGGCTTTGCTGCGGTTGCTAATGACTGTGAAATGTCTTATACACAAATTCTCTAAACCCCTTCCCATGCTACATTTCATAATTCTGTGCAACTGAATACACAAATGACGTTAATATAACAGTCATGTAATACCTCTGAATTCTCAATGTTAAGCTAATGTAAGTTCAAAATAACTGCCACAAAGAGCTGTTTTACAGAATGGAAGTGCCTGAGAGACAGGAGTTCTGAAGGAACCAATGATAAAACTCATTGTGAATATTACCAGTAGTACAGCAGAAATCCAGCCAGTAGAGAAGATATCCGACTGTTGAAATAGATAGGCTATTCTGATGTTAAAAGAGGCACAGATTAAGTGTATGTCATTTAAATTATTAAATATATGGTAATTGATGTTGTTCCAAGCTTGCATTTTATACTGATATTCTCGGGGGATGAATTTCTGCCAATCTTATCCACAGACCCAAGCAAATCTTTCTCCCACTGGGACTGTTTAATTTCATGATGTGTGAGTTTCTTTGTCTGCAATAACATCTGAGTTGTTTGTCTTCTAATTTTAGACTGTAAAATTCCAGGGTGTGTAGCTGTATCTCATCTATAGCCCATGTCATCCCAGGGCCTGTGTCTCCACTGGAGCTTTCAGGAGATATTGTAGCAGAAATCGTAGTAAATAAATACTGCTCAGAAGAAAAGAAACATCAACAGCTGGATTTTCGCTTTGCCTCACTCATCTAATGAGAATGTAGTCCATTCTTGACACAAGAAAGTTACTGAGAGGTGAATGATGAGGAGAGCTTATTCTCAGTAGAGGATCACAGAAGATGCAGCCAACATACTAAGACTGGGACAGATTTCATCTATGATGTTGGCAGACACAAGGCTGTTAAAGCCATAAAGATATCCAAAGGCTCATGTGGGTGGAACTGATGAGGAAAAAGGTCAAGTACATGGCATTTCTGGAGAGTTTCAAAGGCCTGGGAAATCTCCTCCATTGGTTCCTACCAATCCTGAAGGCTGATTTTTGCTTCAATATTTTTTATTTCCAGTAAAAGCAGAAAAGGACGATAAGAGCTTTCTAAAATGTTAAACCTTCTTTTCTGTTAGCCAAAGACGTATTGAGAAATGGGACAAATAAAAGAGGATAATTTATTTGTGACTTTTTCTGGCTAGTGCTATTTGAAGTGTCTGTCTGCACCAGTCAGTGTATTACTCCAGGGGCTGGTAAGGGGGCCTGGGAAGGGTACAAAGACGGACTTTGCTGAAACAACTTGCTTTTTCCCACTTGAAACAAAAATGTAATTTGATAGGTGAAGCAGAATCCTGCAAGCAAGATGAGATGGCTGAAGTGACAGTAATCGCTCTCCAATCAGGCAGGCAGCAGCGAGTTTTGTATCTCGGCTTGGCATTGCATGCCTGTTATGGTAGCTCCAAATGATTAATTTTGAGGATAACAACCTCCTTCGTGGTGCTGCGACCTGTAGCGGCAAGGGTGATGGGCTCCCCTTCAGATTGAATCACAGCACGATGGCTGAGTTGTTTTTTTAACCCTAACAAGAGCTGTCATTAAAAGTTACTGAAGCCTGACTTTTCCTTGCTCTTTGCCAGCCCCCCTCAGCCCGGGCTGTGGGTCCCCCGTCCTTTGAAGCCAGCTGAGCTCCCTTTGTTGCTTTTTGGTATGTAATGATGCCGGGCAGCTCTGTGGCCGAGGGCGCCCAGCAAGACCCGACGAACCGTGGCTGGCAGAAAGGCCACTACCTAAGTAAGCTGGGAATCAGTCCCCTGCAGTGTTTCCTGAGCTCTGCCTCTTGGGATTAATGGTGGCTGGGAAAAACGCTGTGATTTTGCCAGTCAAAGGAGCCCAGTTCTGTGTTTGGTGTCGTGTCGGGCACTGGATGAAGGAAGGGTTTTAGTTCTTTGTGTTTAAGGTTATTCACGTTATGTAACTCCATTAATGACACGATGCTTTTGGCTACTGAAGACGGTCTCGTTAGCTAAGAGAGCTAGTTCACTTACACTAACAAGTGAACATCTTTTCTACTATTTCAAAATCATAGAATACATCATTTCAGAAAAGGCTGCCTGCTGTCAGGAGCACTGCTTTCTTAGGTCTTTACCTTTCCATTTTGCCACACCACAAGTATCAATAACTACTTCTATCACATATTTATCAGCAAGAAGCTGCCAACGGCTTGAGAATATAGAGAATAACCAAAGAGCAACGAAGCCAATGGAAAGACTTCCCATGGGCATTCAAATTGGCCTGTAGTTGGTATTATACTCTAAACACAGCACAAAGAGAGTAATTTCTGTCTAGAAAATGCCAGCATCTGAGGTTCTTTTTTCCAGGGAGTAAAATTTTATAATATTTTAAAATAAAGAAACTTGGGGTGTGGGGTCCCTTGGCACAGACCCTTCCTGTGCGACATCCGCACTCCCCCTTTCTCCCTCTGCCACCCCCCTGAAGAAGGTTTTGCAGCTCCGCAGTTGTTTTCACCCTGGGATTGCCACTCACGGCTGTGCTTTTTTACTGCTCTGTTTTCCTCTTACACGAGCAGAGCTGAGGCCGCTTACTGAAGGGGAGAAGACAAATGAATTGTGCTAATGACTAGTTCAAAGTTCGTTCCTTGCAGGAGTCTTTATACTTTGTAAAAACTGAGTACAGTGAAGAGGTGGCTGTGTCGAGCAGCCTCTCCTGTACCTGGGAGCTGGGCAGCAGTCCCCTGTGTCTGTAGGGCCTTTGGCAGTTTCACTTACCTTTTGCAACCCATTTGGTGCTGATGGGGAATCCTTATTTTCTGGGCTTCTAATGTACTTCCCACGCTGGCCACTGGCTGCAAGAAAACATGAATCAAAGTTTTTTATCCATGGTCTCAGTTCCCCATGTCTTTTAATTATTTGCAGCGTGCTCTGTTCTGCGCTCCTGGCTTCTGCTCTTCCCTCCTCCAGACACCCCTCAAGTAAGTCAAACTCTGGAAGCAATGATGACTCCAAGGTGCTCCTGCTGTCGTGACTTAAATTTAATTAAGCAATAATTTACAAATCGGAAACATCTTTTTTTTAATGGATGAAAACATTAGCTATAAATTATTGAGTTGTTCTGGTCTGTGCTCAATTAAATGTGGTAAGTGAGATCTTGCTCTTTTCCCAAATTTACGGTTGTGCACAACGATCTGCAGAGTACATCTGTCTACAGCTTTATTGTTCAATAAATTTCATCTGCATGGTTCATTGGTAATTAAAGTAATAAACACCATGGAGTCACCAGTTCACTCAAATAATTTCAGAGAGAGAAAACAAAAAGTCTAAAGAAGATCCAAGGGAAACAAGTAAAGCAGTGCCTTTTGCTTTTTCTTTTACTCCTTCTCATTTCTTTGCTTATTTATGTATTGCTGCATCCATTCAAGGCTCAGATTTCTTACTGTAGCACTGGCACCATTCACTGTAAAAAGCTTTTCAGCATTGCGAAGAACAAATGCAGGTGCAGCAGGAGGATGAGGGGAGCGGTGCCCTTGGACCCCACCTCTGATCTGCACTGCCAACAGGAAACCTCATGGTGATCCTCTCCCATCCATCCAGCCCCAACCGACAGCTTAAAGACTTGCCCCCGGGAATCAAGTTTAGAGGACAAAAATCATCACAGTTAGTATATGAGTATTTGAATACATTTGTTTGCAAAGCTGTACTCATATGACAAGTCACCAGGACAAGTCTGTAGTCACTAATCTGGCCCCTGTGAGGCTTTTCTAGCTAAAATGGAGCAGCTGAGGCTGGTCATCTTGTGTAAGGTATTTCCAGGTTCAGAAAAGTTGCCATTACAGGATCAGAGCTGACAGCCACCTGGCTGAAGCATAACAATGTAGTATAATCAGGTACATACTAAATTTAAAAAGACTGAATAGGACTCTAAACTTGCAGTCACTGAAGAAATGAAATGTTGCTGCCTTTCTGCCCAAGCTACAGTCCCCTCTGCGAGTTCAATAAAACATAGCAGTATCCATCACATGCTTTGCTACAAGGTCCCCCCACCGTGGCAGCTTGACTGCAATTTCATATTCAGCTTGGACCTCTACACCCGTCCTTATTTTTCACATCCCTTGCAGCATCACATAGTCCCAGATTCCTTTATTTCACGAACCATGTGCATGAATAATGGTATTCCCCCAACAGAAAGTCAACATTTTTTAGTCATGTCAATTAGGCATTAATCCCACAAATGTAGATATTTTAATTTGAGTAGGAAAGTAAGCCTATTGACTTACTTTCTTCCTATTTCTTATCTCTGCTCCCATTGTACTGTTTCTCAGTTCTCAGAGGTTATTGGTACAGATGTTAAATAAAACTGTTTTCTAGTATCTTTCATGAAGTATATAATTTTAAATAGAAGTAAGAATATATTTGAATACTTTGTCCGCTATGAGAAACATAATCAGATTATCATGTGGATACATTTCTCTCATTGTTGGCTGTCCAGAAAGACAACACCCATTTTACTCCAATCATCTGATAAGATATGCATATCCCTTTGCAATACAGTTATGTGTAGTGGACCAAAATACTCACCTTCACAGTGGTATTACCCAGAGACCGAAGAATGTCCGGGACTGTGCTTTGGTTGAGGAGGAGAGAGATTTATAAAAGGGATCTGATAGCTTTGAAAATGAAGAGTGATGACACTGCAGGTCAGGAATTAAGATAGCAAGGAGGGCTTGTCTAATGAGCTCTCCCAAACCTGACCATGGGAAGCGTGCCAGAAGTGGGGCTGGCTTTGGAAGGTGGTAAAATCATGAGGTGGCACTCCTGTCCAGAAATGCTGCTCTTTGCAAGAGGGGTGATTTAGGGCATCTTGCAGTGCCTGTGAAGATTTACTTGGACTGCTGGAACAATGCTGCATTCAGAGGGTATAAGGACAGGTCAAAGCCATCTCATCTTCTCCCCTTTTTGAGTGCTTTCTCTGTGTCTGTAGGACACATAGCAGATTCCCACACTGTCCATTTCTTAAAATATATTCTATTCAGAGGCAGAACATCCTAACACATTAAAATTATTTCAGATATTTTCAAATGACAAAAAATGACACAAAATTAATCCATGAAGTCATTCACTATCACTGGGTTAATTCAGGACTTGGCATGAGTGGCACATCTCTGTAGACTTTTAATAGGCAGGAGTCTATTTGCACAACTGCTGAATTGGCTGATAGCCCCTGTGTTCGAGCGTGCACAACTGGGATTTGAACATAATTCCTCTCCTTTGGAAAGTGGCTGCAGACAAGGGAGCACGAGACCAGCAAGTTTTTAGCCACCTGCCTAATCTCTTAAAGCAAATTTTGTTGAAATATAGCAGAGCTGCTCAAAATGTGGTGGTCTGGGTTTTCATGGAAACCATTTTCTGCTTGGATGGCTCTTCCAGGTTCACACCCACTGATGTTGCTCTGGCTTACAGGCTGGGATGAATACAAAATCTCCAAATGGCAAGTCTAGCCAAAATGAGACAGAAGGCTTTAAACCATGAAAAAACATTGAGCTTCAGATGTGTTCCACCTAAACTCATAAATTTCACATCTGAACACAACTGGATGAAAACCAGCTAGGTTTCCTTAGCACTCAGATGAAAATTGGAAGGGATTCCAGCTATCCCTGTCTCCTATAGCCCATTAAATCAGACAGAGGTATTGGGCCATGCCTGACTGACATTATAAATACTACACTCTGGTGACAAATTCCTACCCTAGGATAATTCCTATCCAGGCGAGCAATGAAAGAAATGAACTTACCATACATTACTGGTACTTTTTATTATTATTATTATTATTATTATTATTATTATTATTATTGTACTTTTAGTAGTAGTAGTAGCAGTTTTATTATTATTAACTTAGTTTTATGCCCTCCTTTTATCTCAACATCCACTTATTCTGGCATTCATATCAATTTGTATCTGGCAGATACTTTAAAATGTTTTCCTTTAATCTTCTGAGTTTTTTTCTTCTTTCCATTACTGTATGCCCCAGGTAAGGGTAGCACTGTATTCTCTGGATGTCACCTCCTAATGGTGGCCAACGCTTAGGGGCCCCGTCTGTGAATGAGCTAATGTTGCACTCATCATTAGACCCAGCACAGGACAAGGAGAGATGCTACAGGTACAACCTCTGTGCCTGTTTTCCAAAGCCTGACCTGTGAAAAAAAAAAAAAAACAAAAAAACAGAAAGTCTGTGTTGGGTGAATAAATATTGATGGCAGTAGCTGACATACAGCCTGTGTAGGGATGGTCATTAGGGTAGGTAAATGTGCTATCTTAAGAAGGCTTTTTTACATAGTAAGGTTATATTTTCACTGGACAAGAACTTTACATTTACTTTGGGGGAAAAAAAACACCAAACCTTGACTTTCACAAAGTATACTGTAGTGATCAGTAATAAAAATAGCATAATTTTTTAGAAAGAAAATTAAAACCTAAAGAACAGATTTCAGCGGGGGAATAGAAAAAGTCACCATGTAATGATTAAGATTAGAATTTATCCTTTCACTTAGAAGACATCTGTTTCCTATTTGTATGCAGCATATTCTGTTTTATACAGATGCCACAGTATATCAAGAGGTTTCTTACTTGTTGACACAAAATATTGAGCAGAACTGCACATGTATGAATTAATTTTTGTCAGACTATTGTTTCTCGCCAGTAGTTGAAAAAAAAAAATTGAAGATTAGAGACATTTTCTTGGCAACCAAGATGTGATTTTATAGGGGTGCATGGAACTGCAAACATACTGAACACCTTGTAACAGTGATTCACACAGGCTGTACTCATTTGGTGGATTGTCAGTTATAGCCTGTAGGCAGTATGACAGCACCGACAGCGGATACTGTGGAATCATCACCTTTCATACTCGTTTCCTCATTTACTGGCGGATGCTAGAAAAATCATTGGTAAAGCACATAAGGTCTAACAGTCATGTACAAATCAGTGAAGCATGCAACATATGGGCCAGCTATCACTATGTATAATGTTGCCTCAATTTCAGTGTGTATACAAAGTGGTGAACATATATATATAACTTCAGAAACAAAGATCCACTACTTAAAAAAGAAATTGCAGACTTAAAAGACCGTATTTGGAAGAGCGCTTAGAGAAGATCTATGTCAAATCCTTTCACCGAGAGAGGATGAACTGCAAACCCTAAAAGCGTTTGTCCAGTGGGTTTCTGAAAACTTCCAGCATCCCTAATGAATCTATTCTGCTAGTTCAGGACTCTAACCAAAAAGATTGTTTTTTTTTCCCCAACATCCAAATTAAATCTTCTTTGCTGCAAATTAAGATAATTTCTTCTTATTTTCTCTGAGTGGCTGGGGACAGAAATTTATCACAATCCTTTCTCAAATAACCCTTAGAGCAACCCACTGGAAGATTACTATCTAATCGCCCTCCCCAAACCTGCCTGTATCTAAGGTAAGCAAGACCAGTCTTCTCTCATAGCCAATACTTCAACGTCGTGTAATCCAGACTCTCTCTCCAGTTTCTCCATGTCTTTTATAACCAAACACAATGTGGCATTTGAGGTCTTTTCTAGCAAAGAGAAGAAGCATCGTACACATCCTGTGAGATATGAACAATGCTGCCATTAGTACAGCTGAAATGAATTAACAGCTTTAAATTATTACTTCATATTCAGCTTAGAATCAGCCTCAACTCCAGGCTCCCTTTTTGACTAAGCACTTACTTGTGTATTTGACTTTTCTTTCCCAAGTATTGCACTGTGCACTGTTGTTACTGAATGTCATCCTTGTTTGGGCTTTGCTCTTTCTGATTCCTCACATTCAGTTTGAATTCTAGTCCCATTCTCCAAAATGCTTTAAGAACCTTCCAGCATGGTGTGTCACCTTTCAGCCCACTCTCTTCTGTCCTCTAAGCTGTTCACTGGAATATTGGTTATAACTCTGCTCAGGAAAGGTCCTTGCAGGAGGACTCATAAAGGTAGACATCAAACTCCTGAGGAGTGCTGCTTCAAAGTGTTTTTTCAACCAGCTGGGCACATTATGTTTATACCAATGTCCATTAACTTGCTTTTCTATCATGTGTGCTACTAAAAACCTTACTGAAGTCAAGAAGTATCTGCATCTAATGCTTCCAACTTATCCACCAAGCCAGAGACTCTGTTCTTCAGATACCAACGTTGAGCATTTTTAGTCTTGCTGATGTACTCTAAGTATTTGCAAACTGATTTTATAGTCACTTGTTCGACTACTCCTGCTGGTATGGAGGGTAGGATCACTGGTTTACTGTTTGCCAAGACAGGCCTTGCCACATACAGGCGCAATGTTTGATCTTCTGCCAACAGAATGGGCAGTCTCACTGCCTCCCATCTTCAGTGGTGCCAGTGTTTCACTCTGAAGTGTCACCGAAAACAGAAAAGATCTACAGTACTATCTTCTCAAGTTACGAACAAAATCTTGTTTTTCAAAGGGAAAAGTAGATGAAAAAACCTGTGGCTGACTGATCCCAGTTTTCAAGTGAGGGATGGAAGGTTTGGGTATATTTTGGGTGTGGGAGAAAGACTGTGAGAAGAGAAGACAAGTATCTTTACAACCACCACATAATTCCCACTGTTATTCCTTAACTTTTAGTAGCCTTTACCCATCTGAGAAGCCTCTCTCTCATTTTCTAGATCAGTTTAATTTCGAGAGCCTTCTGAGAATAAGCTGCTTCAAAAGCCTTTTAGAAACACAGTTAGACAATATCAGTGAGATCTGTTTTGTCTGCATGTTTGTTGCCTTCAGATAACTCTAGTAGACCTGTGGCACACGACTTCACTTCACAGAACCCCTATAGCTTTTAATTGATATACTGTATTTATCCACGTGCCTACTGGCTGTGCTCTTCAGAACATTGCTACTGTTTTGGCCGGTGTGGACATCAGGTTTGCTTTTTTGATGGTTCCCTGATCTGCCTTGAAATTCTTTTTATTTTGCATCTCCAGTGAAACAACTGATTTTTGCACCTACCAGTATTAACCAGCACCATTTCTTTGGCATGGTACATTGCCTATGCACTGGTGGTGAGATTCATTGTGTTATAAGAATTTTACAGTAGATTCTTTATATTTTCTCAAGCCCTCAAAAGCTGATTTAATGTTTTCACAGCCATCATTCTGCAGAATAAGGCCAAATCGTGAAGTGGCATAGATGAACACAGCTCTGGTGCTTTCAGCATTGTGTTAGAATTAATAAAGCTAACCTGACAGTGACTGGTTCCCCTTTTATGCAACTAGCACAATGACTTTTTAATTTGGGTGTCACAGTCCATAAGAAATAATACTTGATGACTGCCTCCTGTTTGGAAATTGCTCAAGCTCCTCCTAAGAGCCCAAAGTTTTCCGCATTTTCTCTCCTTTACTCTCTGCCAGCCTAGTATCCCCCTAGAAACATGCTAGTGTGGTGCCTTTTCAGCAAGGGTGGAGACCTCTGTTAATCTGCCTCCAGGACCCCCGGCTGAATCTGATATCTGATATCTTAATCTGTTGGTTAATGCTTATAAAGAAGTGCGCAAGTGTTATGTTTATGGTGCAGTTATTCAGGTCTTAGAAAACACCTACCATAGTGAATAGGCAAATAAGAGAAAGGCAGTCACAGTAAGCACTAAGTATTTTTCTCCATTTAACACCTTTCACTCACCAGGAGTGGATTACAGGAAGGAGCATGACTTCCTAGCTTCTGAAGCAGCTTCTGAAGGCCAGCAGAGACAATGTGTTGAGGGCCAAAACTCCAGAATTTCCCATTGTGTTATTGCATTATGGTAAAACCAGAGCCAGCATAGCGTGACTGACTTGCTAAGCCCAAGGTGTAGCGTGCCAGGACAGTTGCCAAGTTTTTAGACTACATCTTTGTTGTCTTTCAGGATGTAGACTGCCAAGATATGTGGTTTTGGCTGAGTAGAAGCACTTTTTGTTTCAGTATGTCAACATAGCAGGCTGGTAGATCAAAACATATTATTACTAAGTTCCGACATGCATGGGATACTGGCAAAGAAAGTGGTTTCTTTATCTCTTCAACAACTGGGCATTACAGGATGTACGTCTGTGATGTTTGCTTTTAATTCATTATAGGTTTTGGAACACTGAAACGGTTGCAACTCCATATCTCAAACTAAGGTTATAGGCAGAGGAGAAAATTGTTCTTGTCATTGGTGATTGGACTTGTGAGGAAATGAGGATATTGACTGCAGGCCTTCAGGTGCTAAGCTTGCAGAAATGTGGGTTTTGCGTAACCAAGCGATTATTCATTCACTATTCACTGTTTACTTGCTCCCAGGCCTGACAGGCATCTATCTGTGCGCTGCAGAGAGCTTCTGGGTGGTTATTGTTTCTTGTTGCCTTCCTTCGTCTGCCAGTTGTGGCACTATCACCGAATACTCCCGTGTTTGTTATATATTTATTCTTTGTACGCTGCATCCTCCATGCCTGTGCTAGAGTATAATTGTGTGGTTAGCCAGTCTTTAGCAGAAGCAAAGGCAACCTTCACCACTTGCCAGTTCTGAAATTGCAGGATGTGGTGCTCTCCCAAGGGAGCTGTATTTCACTTTTTTCACTGGACCTCTAAAATGCTAGCAGGTAGATGTGACTATGTTGACTAGAAAGTCAGTGCTCACCTTGGTGCTGTGAGTGAGACTGGAAGCTAACCAGTCCCCTGGCACAAATTGAGACTGCAATTCTTCGGTGTTCACCACTGAATATACAGAATAATAAGAAGATTTAATGAGCTCCAGTAATTTCTAGTCCGTCCCTTCCTTCAGGCAGGGAAAGGCAATGTCATCCACAAATACAACTCCTTCTTGTTGATTACTGGTTTGGGTAGTTCTGGTTGGTGTTTTTTCAACCAGGATTTCCTTCCAAATTTCATCGAAGGTCTGTCTGCCTTTCTGCTAGGTTTAAGACTTGTGCCTGATCAGGAAAAACAAAATATTCTGTGAACTTTACTAAAATAAGAATCAAAACCATAGGACTGATCCTTTGAAGATTCGGGATAGTTTCTGGATGTAAGAGTTATAGAAAATATTAAGAAAGACTGCATGCAAAGGCAGATGTGGCTTCCCTCTAAAGCAGCTGGGCCTGCCTACCCTGCCTCGTGGGGGCTGACCACCCCCAGGCCACCCCAGTCGTCTTTGTAGGACATACAGCAAGGACATCCATGAGACTGGTCCACCCAAGTACAGTGGGAACCTGCCAACCCCATGGCACTCGGGTGTACACTGTCTTCTGCTGAAGGAGATTTCCGGTTAAAGACTGGATTCCAGGATTCAATTTCCAATTAAAAGGAAACAATACTTTTGGGTAAAGGAAGACTGCTCTTCAGAGATCAGAGATAGACTTAGGCCCGGGGGAAATTACTCTGTTCCTGTTGCAGTCAGTGCCTAAAAGACAGTAGTCAAGAAGTCATCTGCTGAATTAACTGGCCTGAAGGGATCGGAAAGTGTCAGTGGGGAATTACCAGCCCACAGGGGATTTTGGTAAAATGTCTTTCATGGAGAATGAGTCACATGAAAAGGCTGGCTGGAATTCACCAGTGACATGGAGGAAATACAAACTGCGGGCTGACTGAAGACACAATTGCAGATGGCACAAAAATCAGAGGGACGGAAATTACCAGCTAAGGGACGCCACAGGGAAAACAGCACATCACATTGTGGCTCCTTTGGTGTGATAGGAGCAACCAGGTAGCAGGAAAGCCTGGACCAAGGGGTCTGTATCACTTCTGTGGGTGCTCAGGAGGCTTGTACTGAAGAGTTTCCGTATCAGGGGTGCCCGTGCCCAAGGAGATGCCCATGGGGGCTACAGGGTGCTGAGCACCCCAGCGCCAGGAGTGCAGGATGGGACAGGAGGGCAGAGCCACTGCAGCTTTCCCTGCCATCAGTGTCTGCTCCCAGGCTGGGGCCAGCTGCAAAGAGCTGGGGAGAGAGCAGTGGTTTGGGGAACGGGAGGCTGATGGGCACAGTTCATTTAAATAATTGCAGAGAAAGTGAAGAGGTAATTCAATTAGAGTCTGAGCGTGTACTTGAAGGGGAGGGGAGGATACCTGAAACTATGGGGCTCTTTAATCTCACAGATAAAGGCAGAACAAGATTTAGTTTCTCAAAGTTGAAGTCAGCCAAGTTTAGCACTGGGTGCAATTAACTGCTGAATTGGCAGGACATGAGAAATTCTCCACCACTCAGAGTCCCCATGCCAAAGCCAGATGTTTCCGGCAGGGACAAACCGTTGCTCAGGCACACGTGGAAACTGAAGATCTCAGCTGCTGACCAAGAGTCCACAGCTTATGTTGTATCAGAAAGCCTGCTACACTGTCACCTAGTCTCTGCATGTCTTGTGTCCGGATTTGTGACCGATATTTGAAACCAGGATCAAGTCCACTGGTCAGTACTGGTTGGGATGCTGTTTGCAGTCACAGTTGAAAGTTATTATTAGAATCAGCTTCATCATCATCATTGTCCCCATTCCTACTATCATTATTATCTGTATTACTGTAGATGAGGACCACTTTGTACTGAGGGCTGCAGGAACACCGGCAACTAGAGTCACAGGGTTCCCTGACCCAAAGAAAATTTCCTTGCCTGGTAACTAATAAAACGCATAAAAGAAATTGCTAGCAATCTTCCCTCCCCTCTTCTATTTTTTTCATTAAATCCTTATGGATCTTATAGATCACAATAGTTTACTATTGAAAAAAAACCCTATGTCAGAAACGTAATTTAATCTTTATTTCTCTTTTTTACCAAATAGTGAGAAACTTAATCTATACTGCCCAACTGGGTGTGTTTGGCTGTTCCTCAAACTAAAACAAGAGTTGGAAGATTAAAGTGGAGCTTGGTGCAGGATCAGGTGAATCAGCACAGTTATGCCACAAAATGGCCTGCAGGATGGCCTTCTCTTCTGTAATTATACAGGGATTTTATGCCGTACAGGAAAAGGAAGTAATTTAATTTATCTGTTCTAATTTAATATGCAATATGAGGAAACAGTGATATGTCTGTTTAAAACATGCTTTAGGTTCTTTCGTGAGAAAGTGAATGGGCTGACTGCAGCTACTGCGCTCTAACGTGACTGTAATTTTCCCATTAATGCTCACGCTCCTAAGTGTCATTTATGTAAGAAACTCTGATGGCAGGTTTGGGCTGATATATGGGTTGAAACTTCATGCAAAGAACTGGACTTGGAATGAGGGTATTTTCCCCCATATTTTTATACTGCATGAGTTTATTTTGCAACCTCTGGCAAGTCACTTGGGGCAAATCCTCATATCCACAAAAATGAAGAGAAATTCAGTTATCACAGAACCAGGACCAGTGAAGATATTTGGGAAAATTAATTCCCATAGACTGTAGTGGAAGCCAGGTTTGGCTCACATGTCCCTGTGGTCTCATTTAGCTGGGAAACAGTGTTTCCTTAGAAGGAGTGTTTGAAGGATGACACTCAGTATCTCTTTTCTCATCTATTGGTAAATGCCTGATCATAAGAGTCCTGCCTTTGGTTTCAAAGGCCAGGGTCAGCCCTGAGCTGTTACAAGAAGGTGTTAATGGGAAGAATTGGAGAGGGGGGGGATTGTGATGAGTGAAGGAAAAGGACTCAGGAAGTCAAATTGTCAGATACTGATCAAACATGGCACAAGAAAATGAAGCAGGATCTACCATTGTGCCTGTCTTATCTAGGACCACGACAAGCTGAAGAATTGTTTGGGGCATTCATTAAAAAAAATAATATCGGTGTTTTAAGACCACTAAGAATGATGCCATCCAGAAGGACCTTGACAGGCTTGAGAGGTGGGCCCATGCCAACCTCATGAAGTTCAAAATGGCCAAGTGGAAGGTCCTGCACCTGGGTCGTGGCAATCCAAAGCACAAATACAGGCTAGGTGGAGAATGGGTAGAGAGCAGCTGTGAGGAGAAGGACTTTGGGGTGTTGGTTGATGAGAAGCTCAACTTGAGCCGGCAATGCATGCTTCCAGTCAAGAAGGCTAACTGCATCCTGGGCTGCATCAAAAGAAGCGTGGCCAGCACGTCGAGGGAAGTGATTCTCCCTCTCTACTTGGCTCTCGTGAGAACCCACCTGGAATATTGCATCCAGCTTTGGAGTTCTCACACAAGAAGGATGTGGACCTCTTGGAGCAGGTCCAGAGGAGGGCCACAAAGATGATCAGAGGGCTAGAGCACCTCTTCCTATGAAGATAGGCTGAGAGAGTTGGGCTTGTGCAGCCTGGAGAAGAGAAGGCTTCAGGGGGACCTTATAGCAGCTCTACAATATCTGAAGGGTGCCTACAAGAAAATTGGAGAGGGACTTTTTACAAGGGCATGTAGTGATAGGATGAGGGGTAATGGCTTCGAGCTGGAAAATGGTAGATCTAGATTAGGTATCAGGAAGAAATTTTTCACACTGAGGGTGGTGAGACACTGGAACAGGTTGTCCAGAGAAGCTGTTGAGGTCCCATCCCTGGAAGTGTTCAAGGCCAAGTTGGATGGAGCTTTGAGCAACCTGGTCTAGTGGGAGATGTCCCTGCCCATAGCAGTGGGGTTGGAACCAGATGATCTTTAAGGTCCCTTCCAACCTAAACCATTCTGTTATTCTATGATTAACACAGCACTATATGTTTTGCAGGTGCTTTCCCATGTTTTTATGTGTGATTTTTAAAAAAGGACTGGGATTCTTAAAACCTGCCCCATTAGTGAAGAAGGCAAATGATCTAGAGGAAAAAATGGGTTTGTGCTGTTGGTGCTTGTTTGCTATAAGCTGGCACTGTTATTTCATTGTCTACCATTAGTTTGTAATGGTGTGAGATTTGCAGAAGGACTTTATGTTCCAGCTCTCTAGGGATGAGAAAATATGCTGTAAATTGGACTACAGCTTTTTGCTGAGGATTAGAGCTAGGCTCTGGGGGAGGAAAGATAGTCTGTGAAAGCTTTGGTCCTGCTGACAGTGGTATCATGCCCAGGGAGCCATCCCTGGCTCACAGCTTGGCCTGGAAACTTAAAATGAAGATAAAAGAGAAAGGGTGTTTGTTACCTGTACCATCCAGGAAGGCTTTAGCAACATTATCCTGGAAGGCTACCAAGGGAAAGTGGTATTTCTGAGAGAAACTAAAGGCTTAGTCAGCTCCTAAAGCTGGTGGTGCTAATGACCTGGAGAGCGGGCCGCCTTGTTTACGTAGCCAAATGCCTTTTGCTGACTGCGAGCGATGGGTTCGCCAGGGCACAGCCTGTCCCAAGGTTTGCTGGCAAGCCAGGAGAGGGGTGAGGTGAACACCTGCCTCTGACTTTCAGGAAAGGGGTGCACAAGCTTCCAGGATGAAACCCTGGGGTGGGTGCCTGCTGGCTGCAGGGCGACGCTGCTGGCAGGCATGGGGCAGGTTCACTCCCTAGTGCCACCTGAGAGGAGCACCGACTCCTCCCAGTGCCCTTCGTGCCTCTGCTCCCCCAGGATAAAAGGCAAGGTACCCATCTCCAGCTGTACCCCGTGCCCTGGGGTGGCTGACAAACAATTAATCTACCGCTGCCACAAACTGTGATGTGCTTGGGAATTCAGCAGCCCCTCCCCTGATCCCCTGGACCTCCAGTGATGGGCCTTGGGGCTTGGACAGCCTTTCCTACTTATTTTGAGAGACAATTATGCAGCTGCAGTTATGCTGTGGGCTGGTAGCAAGAACAAGGTGTTTTCTGCTCTCCTCCTCGGGCTTGGGAGAGGTGTGGCTGTGGGTGATGTGGGATTTCAGTGCTGCTGTTTCCCCAGCGCAGCAGCCGGTGCCATCAGCGCTGGCAGTGGGATGGAAGCAGTCCTAGGATGGTGGCACATGGCCTGGCTCAGCATCAGCATCCCAACCCCAACCCTTCACCCCCAGAGCAGGCTGAGGCTGGCAGTGGTATTTGGGAGCGAGGGTGGGAGAGAAGACTGTGAAGGGAGGAGGCAGCTTTAGGAAAGGGAGAGGAAATATGGGGCCGAATGAGAGGAAAAGGCAGGCTGGTTATAAGAAAGAAGAGCAGAGACAGGATAAAAAGACAAGAGGAGAGAAGAGAGGAGGGAGAGGCGCAACTAGAGAGATGCTTTAAAAAGCTAAAAGAGAGGGGAGTAGCTCAGTCCCCGTGCCAGGGGAAGGTAAACAGCTGCTCAGGTGGGTTCACGGTCATACGTGCACCTCTGTAAAACTAAGACCTAGACATGAAATGATCCCTGAAATGCTTCAGTGGCTTCCCTGCAAAAGCAAAACCCAAATGCTGCCATTTATTTTACACTGTCACAGACACCAGTGCACACATACGAGTGGGTGTGCGTTAGAGAGGGGTCTGCCTTTTGGTGTTCAAATACCTGTTGCTGATGCTGCTTCAGCTGTTCTCAGGATAACCGTTTTTCACAAGTGCACAACAGCAGACGGAGACATTTTTGTAACATAGCTGAGTTCCCACTCATCCTGCAAGTTTTCCCTGACTAAATTCTTCCCAGAGCCCCTGCCTCCTGAGGCGAGGTGCTAGTCAAAGCCTGATTTTGCCAACATGGTGACAGTGGCAATAAGGAACATGCAATGCAGGATATTTTCAGTCTTTTGAAAGCTTTGAAATAGCTGCTAGCATGGTAGCACCTACCTGCATGCTGTGCACTCCCCTCCACACACCAGGTCCCCCTTTGAAGGCTCAGCTTCTGTGCCCACATCCTGCAGCACCGCCTGACCCATGGGTCACTTCTGCTTCCCGAAGTCAATGTGTGCTGTAACGGCACTTCTCTAATGGCTGTCCCATGTCACTGCAGGAGTATTGCCTCCGCTATGGAAAATTGAGTGTTGCTTCCTCTGGCTGAGGGAATACTTGGCGTTTGTGCAAGCAGCGAGTCCGAGAGGCGAGAGGAGGAAATCTGGCCATGGGAGCCAAACCTTAGCCCAGGTCCAGCCCAGCAGGATCCCTGTTGCTGGTGCTGACATGGTTTTTGTCTCAGCACCTCGCTTAATCCCTCCATCTCTCAGCTCCCACCTGAGAAACTTGCCCCTTTGTGCTTCAGGCTTTGTAGGAGAGCCAGCTGCCTGTCACATGCTCTTGGTGGGATGACACACAAGGGTGAGCTGATGTCAGCTGGACGCCCACCTTGTAACTGGAGAGAGCCAGAAGACGTGGTACGAGGTGGGCTGTCAGGATGTAAAAAGGTGTATGAGAAAAAAGACACCAGTTGCCATCAGCTAAGTAGGTGTTTTACACCCACTGCGAGGTAGTCCGTGAGGTGCTGGAGCATGAGGTATGTGCCGTGAAACATCTGCAAAAGAGCGGTGCCAGGAATCGCAGAGCTCCTCTGTGCATCGAGCAAACCCGCTGAAAGCAGAGGTTGTTCTCACATTTCCACGCTAGCAACACAGCGCCTGGGACTCTGTCTTACAGTCCAGGTCCCACATCCAAACATGGCAATAGCTTTCCCATTCCTCTGCCCCAGGGCAGAGGGAGCAGCGGCACAGGGCTCAGGGCTTTCCCAGGCACTCGAGTGGGAATCAGCTGTAGTGGAAAGGGCTCCAGGGGTCTTTGTAGCTCGGTAGGCTTCCTTGTCACCTCCTCTCCCCCATTTCAGCTGCGCTCACCAACGCCAGTGAGGCCCCACTCATTCCCTCTGCTGTGATAGCTGATCCAGATCGGTTGCTTGCTTTCCTAGGTGTCCCGGACTCTCCCAGATGCAGCGGTGTCCCCTCGCCGGCGGCTGTGGGTGTGTGCACCCAAGCAGGGCGCAGCTCGGTGGCACTCATGCGCGCGGCTGTGGGCAGTGCCTGCTCCTGTCCGCTCGCTGCTTCCTCCTCGCTCTTCCAGCCTCACTGGGTCTGTCCTGCTAGGTCTGTAAAACGTCCTGCCTAATCGCTTTCAGCTAGTTTTTAACATACTTTGCTGTATATCTACCCAGACCAGTTCACATACAGCTTTTAGTAAGATCCATGTGACATGCCAAATACTCTCCTGAAATCTTGACTTCCTGTACGAAACCTTTTCTCCTCTCCCCATTCAGCTTAACCCTATTCTCCAGATTACTGCTGCATTGCCCACCTCTGCAAACTGCATTAAAACATACGGGCTACTTCGTTAGCTCGCCATATGCACACACAGGCAATTTGCTAGGGAAACTCATAGCATTGCTGTTAGTACTCCAGTCTCCTGGTTTTAATTACACTTCGGTAAATCCAAAACGCTCCTTCCAGTATTTATTTTTCTCTCTACTCGTAGTACTTCTGACATAAGACCTTCTTGTGTCACCTGTAGGATGCAAGTTGGCCATACCTGTGTTTTTATTTTTTTACTGCCCTGCAGCATGTGCTTTTTTATTTCCATCATGTTAAGCAGAAGAGGCTGGAAATCTGACGTGTGGCGGACCAGGGTTTGTCATCCTTAGGAGCTTTGGTTGGTTTGGCACTGCTGCAGTCTTGGGAGCACGAGCGCTGTGTTCGAGGGTAGCTGGGGACAGGCTGATATTCACAAATCTGGGATTTTCATTGCCCCACAGGGCCTGTAGGGAAGGGTAAAGTGAGTTAAAAATTACAAGTACACATTTTACTCCAAAATGGTTTTGAACAATGACACTGTTAACTGTATAACCATACTTCAAGTCATAAACCAGCATGGCAGTAGCTAGTCCGTCATTACTGTTCCCTACCAGTGACTGTGCAGAAAGAGCCATGACTGCACTCCTTGGAAGAGCTCTCCTATTCCTAATTTTTAAGTGTCACCCAGTGGTGCAATCCCTCTGTGAGAAGAAGCATTTGACAAAGAAAAGGACCACTGTCAGCACCCAGCGGCGTCACAAAGCCGGAGTGTTTTACCAAAACCCAGCTTTGATGTAGCCAGTTGTAAAAATAAATTCTAATTATTGAATCTGCCCATATATACGTGTATGTGTGTGCATATATGTATACACATATATACATGTACCTTGCACACATTACTGTTTCAGTTTTCCCATTTAGTTCATGTTTCAGCTAAGGAGTTGTTTAAGAAATTTCCCACCTCCTGCTTGTCATTCCTTCTTCATTACATATAATAAGCATTTGTTGGTGTCCGATGGCATCTAGTTCAAATACCTAGTGAGATCAAACTCGGGAGAATACGAATGGGAGCCGTAAGGCACTGTATAAAATAGCCTACACCTTTCATGAACTGGAATGGATGTTTGTCAGTAATGAGGCACTGCAATTAAATGAAATAAGCCTTGGCAATAGCTCTGCCACATCTGCCTGTGCAATGCTCCCTCAGCAGCAACACTCCCATGGGAAATTAAATATACCGCCTGCGCATTAGCCAGCCTTATTGTCTGGGTGCCTGCAGCCAAGGAACCCTCAACCCTCCCTCCAAAATAAAGCCCTTGTGGAGGGAATGTTTTGGGCTTCCCTGAAATTTGGGTGCAAGCTCGGGAGCGGGCACTGTCTGAGTCCCTGCGACATGCCAGCAATGTGAGCCATTTGTGAGCAATTTGAGGCAGCAATGTGCCCTTGTGGCCAAGAAGGCCAATGGCATCCTGGGGTGCATCAAGAAGAGTGTGGCCAGCAGGTCAAGGGAGGTCATCCTCCCCCTCTACTCTGCCTTGGTGAGACCGCACCTGGAGTACTGTGTCCAGTTCTGGGCTCCCCAGCTCAAGAAGGACAGGGAACTGCTGGAGAGGGTGCAGCATAGGGCTACCAAGGTGATTAGGGGACTGGAACTCTTATGAAGAAAGACTGAGGGAATTGGGTCTCTTTAGCCTGGAAAAAAGACGGTTGAGGGGGGACATGATCCATGCTTATAAATACTTAAAGGGTGGGTGCCAGGAGGATGGGGCCAGGCTCTTTTCGGTGGTGCCCAGTGACAGGACAAGAGGCAACTGGCACAAACTTGAGTATAGGAAGTTCCACCTAAACATGAGGAGGAACTTCTTTACCTTGAGGGTGGTAGACCGCTGGCACAGGCTGCCCAGGGAGGTGGTGGAGTCTCCATCTCTGGAGACATGCAAAACCCGCCTGGACGCCGTCCTGTGCAACCTGCTCTAAGGTGTCCCTGCTCTGGCAGGGGGGTTGGACTAGATGATCTCCAGAGGTCCCTTCTAACCCTATGATTCTATGATTCTATGATTCTATGCCCACCCTGGGGAGCAGGCAACTGCGAGGGGCAGGGAGATGGGGGAGACACCTTGGCTCTTCTCCTGCGTTGGCTCCCCTCCTGTGGGCTCTTTTCCCTGCAACAGACCTGACTGTGGGTATAATGAGAATGAAATAATAGTAATAGTAATAATAATAATAATAGTAATAGTAATAATAATCATCATAATAAAACCAGTGAAAAATAGTACTGCCTTCCTAGGATGAAAATGTCCAAATGCAGGTTGTCCCTTTCTCAGGAGATCACTCAGTCTGACTCTTCAAGTGGCCAAGGTGAGCTTTCCTTACCCTTATGGTGAGCTTTCCTATTATCAGGAAAGTCACGCAAGCCTGAGGAGAGCAAGGAGCATCCTGGTGATAACGCTGGGGTGAAAACTTCTCCCTTTGGCAAAATAGGCATTTTGGGTGGACTCAGTGCTTCTCGAGGATTTGGATTCATTGCCACTGTCACCCCACAAAAATGTTGTGGGAGTGAAAGAGAGGAACCACTGTGCCAGCACACTTTTATCTAAAAGCACAAGGTGGGGACCGTTTTCCATGTCCTCCTGAGTCATCTGCTGTCCATAGTCTAGGAACTACTCACTTGCTTTTTGTTGTCTTTATGTAGTTTTTCTTTAATTGTTTACTAGACTGGAGAAAAGAGACTGGAAAAGTATGAATGGCTGATTTCTAAATTCTTTGGCAGGGCAGGAAAAATGAAAGCACAGCTGCCTTCACAGTGAATGAAATATGTTGGTTCAACACCTCTTACTTTTTAAAGATATTTTTGTCAAATTCACCTTCAGAGTTTTCTTTGGAAAAGAAGTTTTCCAAAATGTTTCCGAGGTGTAATCAGCATTCTCAAATCTTCTTCAAGCTGTTAGATTTGAGATTGCATTTTTTTATAAATAAGATGTTTAAAAGATTGCTCTCATCTAAAAGTGATGCAACACTTCAGTAAATTCTATGACAAAAACTATTAAACAGTTTTGTGCTATTAAATATGATGGTAAGGGTGGCAACATGGTATTGTACTCCAATGTAATTAAGTTCTTTCCATTTTCCCATGAAACTTAGCCGCTTCAAAGTGTATTCTCAGAAAATGCTAACTTCTCCAAGCTAGGTAAATCACGCCAGAGTGTAATAGTCTCTGCATTATTCTCACTTACATGTAATTAGATATTTCAGAGATGGTTTTTGAGGACTTTTCAAAAATAGAACTAGGAAAATTCAAAAAAACAGGACTGGGAATAGGGAGTTCAATAATGAGAATCTCAATTAGAATGTAAGACAGATAGAAAAAAATAAACATTAAAATAGTAATTTTCATCTGAAGTAAAAGTAGAGATTACATTATTACTTCGAGTTTGAAGAGGAGGTGTATGCAAGGTGAAAAAACTACAGATACATACAGCAGAGTATGGTTTAAAGATCAGTTCAGCATCTTTTCCTAAAAGAATAATGCCATGAAGGTGTGTAAAAATATTCTTTTGATCATTACTTTCACAGTGCACATGCACAGGAAATACTGAAACTCATCTTAGTTTGGTAAAGAACTCTAAGAATGGAATTAACAGAGAGAATTGGTAAAATCCAAAATCAAATCAGGTACTTACATAATAAACATAAGTATTAGACAGAGATAAAATAATCTGTCGGTGTATAAGGGGTCTGTGTCCTCTCACTTCACTGCATTCACAACTGAGTGCTCTCCAGTGTGGTGGGAACTGCCGAGCACATCTCCTCTGAAACACCTGGTATTGACAGCTGTTGGGAAAGGGGAGTGGACTTAATAGACTGCTCTTCTGATTTACAATGGTAAATCCTGCAGTGCCATTGCAGAAGTCAAAAACCACACAAATGATCAGTTGTGTAGACAGAGAGAAAGAGACAAAGAGAGGAAAAGAGGAAGAAGGGAAGAAAGAAGGGAGGATGGAAGAAAGAAAGGAAAGAAAGAAATGAAGGAAGGAAGAAAGGAAGAAAGAAAGGAAGAAACAAAGGGAAAGAGAAAAAAAGAATGAAAATAAAGGATAAAACAAGATTTCTCTTCTCTGGCTGGGGATACCTGAACCTGAAGAGACATGGAAGCTTGATCAGATGCTCAGCTGACGTACGCCAGCAGAGCTTCCCTATCTTCAGTGGGGCTATTCCAGCTAACACCAGCTCAGATCTCACCCGTGACATTTACATTTCCCAATCAAGTCAAAGTTTAATACTGTCAAGAAAGAGGAATGGTAAATGCAGATTTCAGTTACTGTGGAGGAATTATAAGTCCTGTAAATCTGTGCCCCATCTTGGGATGTAGACCTCGGGCCACACTTCTCTTGGCATGGCGTGAGGGACATAGGAAGTGGTGTGCACTTTTCAGCCTGGTGAGAGCCACGTTTGAAGGATGTTTTTTTAGCAGCTACTAATTAATATAGTTAGCTGGGTAACTAATTACTTAGCTAACTAATACGCACTACTGCTGGTCTCCAGAGAAAAATGTTTGGGCTTTGTGCCCCATGTAACTAGCTGTTTTGTCCCAGTCTGAAGCCTCGGAGCAAATGAAAACACGTGCAATGTGGGTAATCAGGTGATCAGAGCCTCAAAATACAAGAGGATCTGCTTCATCTGTGACCTGGGATATGGAGGCGTAGTACTGCTAGCCGCTGTGAGTGGTGGTGCCGTCTCTGGACACACTCCTCTGCTGTTCATTTGTGTAGCTTCTTTCACCACAATTATCTGCTGCTTTAATATATTGCAGTAGCATTTTTGTCCCAGCTGCTGGACCCTTAAAATAACAAATAGTGTCTTAGCTACAATGTCAATGGGTTCTTTAAAGGAGTGTGCAGAGCTGATGATAAAGGAGGGACTGCAAATACAGGCAAAAACATTTGGGATTGCTTTGTCATTGAACAGGCAAGGGCAAAAAGCTTGTTAATTATATCAGATTATAATTTTCTTTTAAAACAGATTAGGTTTTTGTGACCCACAGCATTAAAGTTCTTTTTAAATAGACATCCTTAT
Source organism: Vanellus vanellus (assembly GCF_965231255.1). NCBI lineage: Eukaryota > Metazoa > Chordata > Aves > Charadriiformes > Charadriidae > Vanellus > Vanellus vanellus. The sequence goes on from NC_138907.1 coordinate 38,005,787, forward strand.
TGAAAGGTCTCTCCGCCTGTGGCTGGATCTGTTTAGCTGAGTTGGATGATACATTATCAACATGTTGTGAGAGAACAAGCCATTTAGTTTAAGATCTCAAAATATGAGATTTGCTTGCATCCGGGATAAGGAAGTTATTTTGCAGCTTTAGCAGAAGAAGGTATCCATCAGAATATCCTGCCAATGTCCTGTCAGCAGTAAGGCGACTTCATCACTTAAGAGCTATTATTTTATAAATTACTGGATTTTGCCTTATGCAATTTGTTTATTTAGAACTCCTGTTCCTTTGGGTAGGGACCAGACCTCCTTAGGGCCAGGTATAATTGAATATGGTGCACATATCTTCATTTTTATTTCTGGTGTATAAAACAGAAGTGCCTGTCAGCTTTTGAAAACAACTGTCCTTGCAGCTATGCTGTCACGGCACACTGGTTTCATTTAATATTGTATCCAGTATTTCTAATACAGAATGCACATTAACAGCACGTTAAGTTCCTGTCCAACTATGGTTTCACAGCTCAAGGAGTGGCTCTCAGTGCAAACCTATGCCCTGGTGTTCCCCAGCCCCAAGCTGGTGATTTGTGGAGTTCTCCTGTGGGTCTTTCCATGGGGATTGTGGCTGCCTAAGCCCTCTCACAAAACCAGGTTTCCCTAATATAGGTAGCGTTTACCTTCAAGTTTATGCTGGTTGGCTGTATAATTTAAATTTAGTAATATAATCTGAAGACACTCTTTATTCAGTTTTAAACGTCATATATACCAGTTGAAGGTGGTGATAAACTCAATTAACTAGGCTGATATAAACCTTATTTAAATCAAATTAAGTGCATTTCTGCAGTGGTTAGCATCTATTTCATTAATTGTGATTAAAGACTGCTTGGGAGTTAAATTGGTATGACTCTGAATATAGATAAAGCCAACGGAAGATAGAACTGGCAGCTGAGCCTGAACCGGACTGGAAAGTTTGGAGTCCTTCTTTGTACCCAGAACACCAGAGCTTTGTTTGTTTTAATTAAAACTGGGATCCTGCAGAATGTAGTGGATGTTGTTTAGAAAAGCTGCCTGCTTGTTTCTGATAATTGGATTTTTCTAGCCCAGATTAATATCCTACTATGCCATTTCACAGGGTCCGAGAGGATTCCTCCAAATAATTAAAAAATGAGTGCTGAAGACTGTAACCACCTCATTAAGATAAACTTACAACAACATCTTGGGTTCACATAAGGAGTTCCTTTCTTTGTTTCTGGAAAGAGGCCACAGTTTGTTTAGCCTGACAGCGGCAAGGAACTGATTTTTGTGTATGCAAAAACACTTTTTAAGCCATTCCTGCTGAATCATTGTGTCTCAAGTAACATGAAATTGGATCAGTAAGCTTTGACAGGAGTCTGTGGAAACTAATTTTGAGATGCTTACAGTGGCCAAATAATGAAAAATAGAATATATGTGAAAGTATAAACATTTCCAGAGAACCTCTGGCATGTCGTCTCACACCAAACAGAGACTGACAAAGACACCTGTCGATACTTTGTGCTAGAAAGAACAGCTATTCTGTTTATTCATCAAACGGACATTACCTATTTGTGGTTGATGCTTAATATATTATGTAGCAGTATACCTCGTGCTGTTCGGTAAGATGAAGGCTTGCTTCCTATATCATCAGCTAGTATTATGATGACAGATCTAATTCACAAGTGCTGTTTTTTTCTTAGATCTTGCATTTTTTTCTGAAGGATTGATACAGAAAACTACAATTTATTATTTAGCCCTGTGGAAACCTGGGAAAACTGGCTAGGCTATCTAGGAGGAAGCTGTTGGAAAACCCCAGTGGAAAAATATTCGGAGGCACTGGAGGAGAATGGAACAAGCAAAAAGGTCATTGTGAGGGTTTAAAATATATATGAAGATGATCAGAAATATAACAATGAACAGTGTCAGGGAGAGCATCTGCAGTTACATGTGCTTGTGCTTATCACATACGCAAGTCACGCAGGTTCTGCGAGGTACTAACTTTAAACCTGAGAGCAGACTGATGGCGCTTGCACATTTAAATCTTTGTAGGTTCACAGGGGCTCCCCTTGCTTGGTGAGAGATGGTTTTAAACTGAAATTTGTGCAGTGCATAGCTTTACTCAGAACTTCTTCCCAGGGCAAATTTCACAGCTGTGAAATTAACTAATGTCATGTTTAGAGAGGTAAAATTTTAGTATCCACTTATAGAAATATATTCTTTTAAAGCAATATTAAACAAATTCTTATTTCTGGCTTCAATCGCCAGCAGTACCTTGTATACTAAACATAACAAATGCCACTTAAAAGAATGTAAGGAGAGCAGTCATGATGTTTGTAAGTACTGGCTGAAGGAAGTGTCCTCACACAGAGTAGAGGGCTATCTTTTATTCTCAATTAGGGATGTGCAGTACAGTTTTGTAGTGAGGTAGGGGTGAGATGTTTATTTCCGTATGACTAATCTCAGGTATTTTCTTTGGGCTACATAGTTCCACGGGATATTTTAAATAACTGTTACGGAGATTTCATGTGGTGGGTGAACTAGGCAGGTCCCAAAAGTGTATTTGAAAACATTTTCCTCCAGGCGTCAGTCAGAAGCTGGGAGGTAATGAAGATGGTAGGTGCCAACGGGCACAGTGATTGTATCTGAAATACCTGCACATTTTGCCTGGGTTTCTGGGGTTTTTGTTTGCAACGTGTAAGAAGCCTATGTCATTGCAAATTATATTAATTTTATCTTAATTCTGGGGATATTTTCTTGGGATTTTTTTGGAGAAAATGTTGTATGAGAACATATGTCTGGGTCCAGCTCAGTGAGTCAGCCTGGTGTGCTGCCTGCAGGGGTGGCAAGTGGTGGATGACTGAGGAGGAGGATAGGATGTGAGGCATCTTCTAGGGTGTTCCTTTCCCTGGTAAGCAGTTTTAGCTGCTGGCCATTGGTGTGGGAGAGACTTCCAGAGACATAAGCCGTATCCAGACTATTCTATTCAGCATATTCTTTTGGATGCATCCTCGATAAATTGGTTTAATCTTTCTGAAGCCATTTATACTTTGGCAGTCAAAACATGCTGTGGGAATTAATTCTGCATTTAACATGTAGGATATCCCTGTTTCCTGATCTTGATGTAATTCCCACTTGCCTTGTGCTCACCTGCAGAGATCCTGGGGTGTTACTGCCCAGGATTTCTCCTCTTTCCTCCCAGCAGTGTTCAGGTTAAAGCACTCGCTACTCTACATAACATGTTCATTTTCGGCACGCCAGACTGCCGCATACTGACAAACACCTGCCAGCAGCTATGGGTTTTGGGAAATTCCAGGTAAACATGATCCCTCAGCCTCTCACAGGTAACAGCTGCTACTTTCGCTCAAAGGGAATTCCCACTGACTTAGATCTGTAGGAAAGGACATCACCCCTGGTTTGCTTTGCTACAGTGAGGTAACAGACATTAGCTAAAATGTTTGTCAAGGACATGTGATAGCAGTTATTTCCCAAGCATCATTTTTCCACTGTTGACCATGGTAATACACACTTTGCTCTTAGCAGTGTTCTCTATCCACCCCAGTAAAAGCAGGACTGGAGTCTGAGCCAAAAAGCAGCAAGTAAGAACAGGACAAATACCAGTTATTTCTCTGGTATGACCTGTGGAAATCTGCAGGCATGTTCGATTTTGGCCTTTTTGCCTCCTGAATTTGTTGTCTTCAGTGTATGGAAAAACACTGAAGCTTTTAGGAAGTCCGCTTTTCGTTGCATAATGAAGAAAGATTACTCATTAAAACAAAATAATTATTAGCTGTGCTTACTTTGGGCATGGTGCACTGGCCAACCTCCTGGGCTTATTTTATGCTAGGCACTGTAGGAACTTGTAGCAAGACTGCTCGCCCAAGGGAGCTTAACACACACATCCTGAAAAGTGGATGAACCAAGAGAGAGGAGCTGGATGGGCAGGAAAAGGAGGGCAGCAAATATAGCATGAGGCACACAATTCCTAGTCAGCCTTGTGACACAGCCTTTTACAATCTCAGTGGCCAAAGCCACATTGACCATTTACACTGACTCTTCCAGACTTTTACCATCATAGTTTTAGAATGATGTGTCATCCTGGCCTGAGTAAGGCACAAAGGTCCTTTGAAATCATTGCATTCACCACATTTGGTATGTGTGTCGAACAGGCAGGCACTTAGGCAATGCAGCATCCTGCCTTCTGAACATCAAGGAAAGGTCTTGGGGATTATTTAAGTGCTTTTTCTCTGTGCAGACGCCCGATAATATTACTTAACGTGGAGAAAAACCTCCTCTAACGCTAGGCCTATTGAGAAAGCCCCAAAATGTTCCAGGTGCTTTCAGGAGAAGACAGGCAGCCAGTGCAGAAATGGGTTTTTTGAGTGTGTACCCTAATGCACAATTACCTGCCAGAGGTACTTCTCCTGCACAGCCGTGCTCTCAGGTGAGAAGAGTTGCTGAGTGCCAAGTGAACATACTGAACCACTCCAATGCTGCACTGTTTATTCTCATTATATGGGCAGACCCTGCCACCACGCTGTTGTCCTTGGCCTTGCAGAGCTTCAGAGGAGGCTTTGCCTCATGTTCAGTGGCCAAGGCCACTATCCAGGGCCAAACTTACCCGGTTGTGGGCACTGTTTTCCACCCCAGGCTTGCTGTGTGACTACCAGCCAGTCACTCTGGTTTTCTGAGTCTCGTTCCCTCTTTGCTAAGATGGAGACAGCAGGATTTCTGCACCTCACAGTGGGAGCACCCTTTATCTCTCTGGGCACGTTCTCTTTGTCATCTTATAAATTCTGTCAGGACAAAACCTGGGGATTTTTATACATTTTTCTGCTCCGGTTGACTGGTTGACAGTGGCAGCAGATCCAGTCCTGCTGCTGGCCATCTGGCAGCCCTGGAGCTGCAGATGGCTCAACAGCAGCACCCACAGAGGCCCACAGCGTGCAGGTGGGGCAGGCGTCCTGCCTACACAGCGCACAGCTGATGAGTGCCAAGAGTACACTGCGTAAGACGCACGTTGTGGTACAAGTTTCTGAAATGCAGAAGCCCCACTGCAGGTGTGGATCAGTTTTTCCACGCTCTTGGGGACAACGTGGTTCCTGGGGGGACGTACCCTTTGACGGGCTGCTGCGGTTGCAGGGGGGTGTTGTGGCCTGTGGGCTGGTTCTGCTGCAAAGCCCATCCTCAACTGCCACCTGCTGAGCACTGAGGAAAAACGCAGCAGAAATTCCTGCCTGTGGTCAGGGCTTCCTCAGGCAGGGACAAAAAGCTGTCACTGGACACCAAAATTTAAGTCAGTAGACGGGGGGGGGAGATGCCAAACACAATGTCACTGGGTTTGTGAATGAAAATCAGCCCGCGGTTTCAGGTGCCCGGATAGGACCGGGGGTGCTGACTTTACAGCCGTGGCCTGAATTGCTGGTCTGGGGATGCAGCCAAGAACTCCACAGGGTGAGAAAAATACAATGTAGCAGCAGGTAACAGCTTATAGTAAACCTTCACATGAAGTCGTAGAAATGAAGTGCTAGTGTGTTGGCTAATTATAGAAAGAGGAGCTCATCAGGAGAATTTTGAAATCATAAAGATGCCACTGCAGCATCAGCTGCAGGAAAAAGTTCCTTTTTCTTCAACAAATCAAATACCTACGTGATATAAATCAAATTAAACTCAAGCACAGTGCACTGGTACCTTAGAAAGCTGGGTTTTGTTTGGCACCATGATGTTATGACAAACTTGTTGCTGATCCTCTTAGTCATGCTCTTTTCCAACTGACTGTTGTGCAGTTTGCAAAATACACCACAGATCCCCATACGTAAAATAAAGATAATACTTATCCACCTAGATCAAAACCTCGTCTAAGCAGGGTTATTTTGCTATGTATGTTTACAATGTCTAGTAAAATAGGATCTCATCATAATTTATGATGTCTGGAGGGTGTGAAGTGAAAGAAGACTGCTCTGACCGCATTTATGGGTACCAGGTATGTTTTATTTTTAAAACAGTGATGGAGAAACAAATAAGGAGAAAGGGGGGGAGGGGGAGGGACCAAACCAAAAGCAAAAACTGTGCTTGTATCTACATCTAACAAACCTCTAATGCCACCTGCTGAGGAAACACTGAAAATGAGAATGAAGTCTCCAGCAGGCCAGTAATTGCATTATTCTTGTTATTGATTTATTTTAAAATTTATTTTAAATAAAAATACTAAAAGGATTTTAAGAAACTTAGATGAGCAACTGTGAGTACAATAAACTGAGTGTATTTTTAAATGCTCAAATGATAGAAGTTTCTTTTCAACCCTACTCCAGACACTTAACTCCTTGTAATCAAGAAATGGTCCTGCTATTCAACTTCAGTTTTCTTTTTCTTCACTCCTAAATTAGCCAACCAAGAACTATCCTGAAATGTATTTGCATTTTAATGTGGGAAGGATAGCTTATTAGCAGCACTGTGACTCCTCAAGGACATCGCTTTAGCACTCAGCAATACAGAAAAAAAGCTGTTTCTTAATCAAACCCCATTATACAGAAAGAGCATACAACCCCAAATGCAGCACTGGCCCTTCATAATAGAAAATAGAAATAGAAAAACAGTGAGGCCTATTTTTGAATATCCTTAAAACGTTTTATGCCAGCATGAACTTGCTGATACCCAAACAGTTGTACTGCGGCACTAAAATCGAGGATCCAGGCCAATTACAATTTTTCCTGGCAGCATATTATAAAATTACTATGCAGTACTCAAAGGCATCTTCTTTGCTCATCATTCACTGGTGACGGAACTTAAGCTGCAGAGAAGGCTATTAAGTCAACCTAAAAACTGCCAAGTCCTGTAGAATGTTGGGAATGCAAATCCTGGCACAAAGGCTACTAGAAGCCAAAAGGGTCTTTTCTCTGCATTTTGCATATATCTATTCCATGCTGCTCACCCTGCAAATACGCACAAACTCTGCTGCTCTACAGAAAAGAGAAAAACAAATGGGAAGGGGTTTGAGTGGACAGAACTTCATTAAAGAGAGGGCACAGTATTCAAAATAAAACAAAAAGAAATTGTTACCTAGGTAGATTTATCTCAAAGTAAAATATCTCTAAGCTAGGGGCTTGTTTTCATTTTGGGATACAGCACAGAAATACAGTGTGAAACTATAATAATACAATATTAAGATGAACTTCTGGCTGCAGCAAGAGCAGTTTTTAAAACAGACATATAAGGTTTCACAAAGTAACAGGATAAAGATAATAAATATATCAAAGTAGTTTAGACATCAAGTTTTAGGTATTTTTTAAAATACTTTCAGATGAGAGGGATGGAAGCAAAAAAGTATTTTTACCCAGTTACATTTACTGAAAGAAAAATAAACAAGCTGTTTGTGTCATTTATGCATTTTCTTCCTGAAAGGAAAAAAGGACTTGGAACATTCAGGACCCTTCTCATTTAAATGTCTGAAACAAAACACAATGGAAGGCATCAACAGTTTGGAAAACAAAGGCTGTCAGTCCATCCACTGCAGACTTCCTGATAAATCCTAACCCCCGTGAGATTTAACAGGCCACATCAGTAACAGCAAGGACCACCCAACCAGTAGCACAAATGAAAATGGTTAAGCCTGACTTTATCAGACAGGCATGCCTACAACTCCTTAGTGCTCTGATGAAAACAGCACGGTAACTTTGAGAATACTTGTTGGCCTAATTCATTAAAAGAATAAACGAGAAGAATTCACTAATACTCACAAGAACCAATAAAATATATATTTTTTTTGATGTAATGATTTAACTTCCAGTTGGACCTTTCTGTGACACTGTGGTCACTAGCTTGGGAAAAGGGTCTTCCCACATCTGCCTGAATGAAGTACCACTGAGCAGACTCAGCAACAACACAAGGAAATAAAAATGTGCTCATCTGGTGCTCAACAGGCCGTATTTGGACTGGAAAGCAAGATAAGTTGCAATGTTTTCCACTTCTTTTTTCCATCTTCATTTCTGGGATGCTCATTGAGCAAATGCGGAAACTGAGCCATAAATATTCTAAGTGACAACCTACAATCATTGAGAAGTAAAAAAAAATAATTTCCTAGATCCTTGATCTAAAGGACCCCAGTCATATATACTCAGACGCATCTCTCTACCTTACTGGCCCTGCATTTTGTTGCATATCTGCAATATTGATGGTGTAGCAAAATAAACATTTCTAGGGCAAAATACAAAAAAAGAACCTTAAAAAAATGTGCATTAATACATTAAATAAAATGTATATTAAAATGCAGTTGAAGCTACATACATAGTTCTTTCTATGCTGCCTAGTAATATGTTATTTCCAAAATATAAAGAAGTTGGATTTTTCTCAGTGTGACAAAGCTGTTCTTGAATACAGTTGACAAAAAAATCAAGCGTTTAGAGCCAGTGATGAACGGACTGAACAGTCAATGGGAAGCTGCTGAAATGATGAGTAGTGTTTTGTTTTCCTTGAAACATTTGCCTCTTAAGTCAACTGCTCATCAACATTTATTTTGAAATTTGGAGAAAAGTATCTCAGATTTGGTATTTTAAACTTGCCTTATAAACCTTGATATCTATAGGTGACTAAGATGACTTTGAAGACTTTTTTTCCCCCAAAATTTTACTTTTTTTTTTTTTTTTTTTTTTTTACAAATTCACAAATTTGCCTAGTCTGTGTGATATGAATGGAAGTTTCTTTGGAGGAAAGACCATTTAAAACAAACACAGCACAAACACATTCTTGCAGCACAGAGCTGCCAAGAAGGTGGTACTAAATGTAAATACTTGGTATGCTCTTGCTACAAAAGCTGACTCTCTTCCATTACTTTTTATTGCATTCCTCTGCAAACTGCACCCCAAACTCTAGATACCACTGTGATTCTGAAAGATAGGGAAATGCAACTGACAAAATAGATGACGGAGATCAATTAGCTGAGTGAGGAGAAGTGGAAGGCAGAAATCACTTGCAGGTGATCTTATAGAAATCAGCATACAAATCTTACTTAACCTTGTGAAGTTCCACTGATGTAAATGGCAACATTTTCCTATGTTAAACTAGACCTTATGAGAAGTTATCACCTGATCTTTGGTTAAGTGTTGACTTAAGAAACATGGCTTGCACTCCTAAAGGACTGAAATTTCATGTATTAGCACCATCATTTAATTTCATACTTTTTAAAATGCATTTTTTTCTGGCATTTGAGGGCTGTTCAGCAAAAGGCTCTCATGCAAAATTGTTTTTAGTAGATGGAATAAAAGGTCAAAATATGCTATATGGAGCAGGCAACGTGATTCTCTGTGTCTAGGTCCCTTGCAACATAGGCAAAAAGTTGCAGTTTTTGCTTTAGACACAGCTGACATCATCTCTGCATTGTTATGTCTCTTGTATGTGCACAGCGTGATCTAGAAAGCGAGTTATAATGGAGACAATCCCACTGCAAGGCTGATAGTAAAAGCTGTGCACAAAAGAACAGTATACCGCTACATACAGCAGAGGTACATTGCATTTCGATTTGTTGTACCTCTCAACACGTTGAAATGATTTCCAGATGATGAGTTTTGTTAGTATAGAATGAAGGTAGGATTTTAAATTTTGTTTAAAGGCCTCAAGATAACCCATTTTAGAGCTGGAGTTGAAAAAAATTGCTACATATATGAACGTATGTGATCTGTGATGGTTCAGACTACTTCAGTTTAGCTCAAAGCCCTGTTACTGGTGTTGTCGAGTAACAGAAGCTTCAGAGGAAAAGACAAATAGAACTGGTTCAGGTTAGCTGGGGCACGGGAAGTTGTCCGTTGTCTGTATTTCAGGAAATATGAAAACCTTTAGCTGTTATCCCATTCAAACATCTCATCTCTTTGCATTAACTTAGTAGTCTAATGAAAGGTACTTACCTCCTGTATAAAACATTCAGATCACCTTCTAAGAACTCTTAACTTTGTGCTGAAGTTTTTCAAGCGCCTAAGAAAACGCCCTCATTTCTGAGGCTGTCACTGTCCAGCTTAATGCCTTACACACACAAAGCTTCCTCAACGAGAACAGAGATGCCCTGTGTGCCGCTGGGTGACACTTCAGACAGCTAGCTGGCACAGCCAAGTGGAGGCCATAGATGCCAAGTCCCCCTTTACTCAGTTTAACACGGTACCCTCACCTTTCCACCTTTCTCCATCTATCTCCACGGGTCCAGAAGATGGGCAATTTGTTCCATTACCCAGTGGAAAGCTACCAGGGGACAGCTTGCTTTTCTGCAGCCAAGAGAGCCCTGAAGCGAGCAACATCCCACTCTCCACTCTCCCAAGTCATACAAACGTGAGTGTAGCAATAGCTCAGATACGGCTTTGTGCACCCATGGGTCCTCTGAAACTGAAATGGGTCCTCTAGACTTGACGTCATCATAGAATCACAGAATGGTTTGGGTTGAAAGGGACCTTAAAGATAACCTAGTTCCAACCCCCCTGCCATGGGCAGGGACACCTCCCACTAGACCAGGTTGCTCAAAGCCCCATCCAGCCTGGCCTTGAACACCTCCAGGGACTGTATTGCTGTATTTACTGTATTTATTTATCTTACCTGCTTTGCAGTCTGTTCTTACGCTGCTGCAGCTGCCAGTGCCATGACATTGGGACACGTAGGCATACCTGAGCTGGCACTTAGCTTGCCAAGTCAGGTTCAACTAGCAATGAACTGCAGTTAGGAATTCCATACACACAGTCTGGCTGAGAAGCTTCATAAATAGATAATTATGTTTCAGCCTCTGTTTGAAATGATGGAAACTACACCCAGTCACCACATCTAAACATGAGGTCGCCAATTTTGAAGACTAATTCTGGGCTATTTAAAAAAAAAACAAGCAGAACTCATGCCCTTTATTGTAAACCCAGTCACAAACATAGTTATCCACAGTAATACAGAGCACTAAAAGAAATGTTTTGTAAACAAAATACTTTTATTAGACTAGTACATGGGTTATTTTAAATCAAGAATTAAAATACAGTTGGCATTAAACTATTGTTTCAGTTCATTTCACTAAAGTCAAAGTTACTGTAGATTAACCTTAGGAGGTAATATTTATCTGAAAATAAAATAGTTTTAAAAAATATAGATAGAATTTCTTTTTCCTCTTTTTATTTTGTGTGGTTTGGCAATATAAACTAGACGACCTAGCTAATAGAGCGTGACACTAAGCAAAACCAGAACTTAACTGGAACAGAATATCGACTGTTTTACTGATCTATTCCTGCTTCTGATGTGAAAGTTATCCCATCACTGCATTTATGTTTCCATTTCGTTAAATATAATTATTTTTTGTTAGGCTTTCTGTAAGAGCTCCATCCAAGAAAAACATCTTGAGTATTTAGATACTCCAGATACCTAATCCATCTTACTGGGTAACTGCTTCTAAGAAACAGAAGAAAATAAATAATAAATAGAGAAATCCCTTCTATTGTTTCTTCTTGATTCATAGAAGCATCATAACATTATAGCCCTATCTGGACACTGGCAGTCACATCCAGCCTGGTACAGAACTCAGCAGTGGAAAAAATATACTTGGGTGTGGCCTCTACAGACCACACTATCACCTGAGTGTTCAGTTACAGTGGTGTTTTATAGATTCATAGATTTAAGAAAACGACCGTCCACGTGCAAAACAAAGAGCAGTCTCTTCTAAAACAAGAGACCCTTTGTACAATAAGCAGGCTCAGCATCCCACTTCAGAATGATGCAGTAGCAAGAGAACATGAGCCCCAACTTATATTAAAAAAAGGTAACCTGGTGTGTATATATCCTTCAAGCCTACAGACAGAATTGTGAACAATCACTGTTTGTTTTAAATCTCAGCTGCATCAGAAACCTCATTCTGACTGAAGTTCTATTACCCTGATGTTGTGCAAACAGTGCAGAGTTGTATCGCAGCTCCTTTGGGATGCTGTTGTAAGCAAAGTTGTTGCTTTTGTATCAGACAGTATGGTTAAAACAGATCACTTCAAATACATTATCTTTTCAGGGATCCATCTAACCTTTTGGACACATTTCTGTTTTTACACAATATTCCTCATAGGCTCAATGATCTTTATTATTTTTCTCTCAGTCCTTGGTTATAAGGAATGTTATTCGCAACACTTTGCTCATCAGCAACCAGTGACGGTTTTCATACTCTTCCAAATGCAAAACAAAATCTTAAGTTAAGCCTCTTACTTCAGTAACAAAGGTGTGTCTCGACTCAGTCCCATTCGCTCATGTTACATGTGGTAACTTAGTATACCACTGTAATTGGATCATTTTTAGCATATGATTTCCTCAAAGGTACAGGTGGGGCCTCCCTCCGTGCTTTTCATTGATCCTGATGTCCCAAAGCTCTTGGCTAGATAACATGAAGAACCTGGGCTGCTTTAGCAGTTATAAGGGACAATTGGAAGGAAGGGGTTCAAATTGTAATGAATTTCCTTTTTTTTTCTCCTCAATGTAGAAGCAACATACTTTGATGCAACCTAAACTCTTCACAAAATAACTTAAGCCAGCTCCTCCTCTAAACTGAATCTGTAATCCTATGCAAGACTTAACCACATTAACTTAAATTCATGTCAAGTTAAACAAAGGAATCTTTTTTTTGTATATAGGATTCCTTCTACACACCCATGTCCTGGTAGGTTTCTATACTTTTTGCTGGTCTTTTATTGTTGCCCACGTGGCACACACTCCTCTGCCAGCACCTCAATATCCCTGTTCTCAAAAGATTTGTCATGTGATTGCTCAGATATGGTCATATATTCAACCAAAAGTATATATAGCAAGTAGGCTTTGGGAAACACAGGTTTTCCAGCAAGTGCTTACACTTCCATTTAGTATGTGGATACTTTCACATTATATAGTAAGAATATGAAGTATAGAAAAAAAAATTATTAAGATAATGATCTGGGAAAAAGAAATCTTAGTTTTTTAAGAGAGTCATCTTCTGCACGTAAGTGAAAACAGCACATACACTTTATAAAGTTGTACACAGTACTGTAATACATATGACATAATTTTCTAATTTCCTGGAAGAGTCATGAAAGCCATTTACAAACAACTAGCTCATATTTTCTCCAGAGTAAATCACATGAAGCACATGTAGAAACTGGAGTAAGGAGGGATTGTGTAGCAGTGCCACTAAAACAGTCAAAAAAGCACTGATCGTGCAGCTGAATCGGCATAGTCATACACCTGAGCAAGACCAAGAACAGATTCTCCAAAAAAGTCTGATCAAAATTCACTAATAAAATCAGACGGAACAATAAAATTAGCTTTTAAAGAGTCTGACAGTACAGTAAGAAGACCATTGAAAATAACCCTGTTTTATCAATTACATTCCAACAAAAATCATAATCTGAATTACAGGTATTCTGCATATCTGCATAAGCACCAAGATAATATAAAGTAAAAATTTATCCATCAAGTCCCTCTGATAAATGGTCCCCTACACAAATGCAAGTTTTTAATGTACATTTAAGTACTTTTGGCAAGAGGTACAGATTCCATGAAAGAAAAGTCACTGCAAAGTCTGCAAAAAATTCCAAAACTTGCAAACTTAGAAAAAGATCAAAGGTAGAGCATTTTCTAATGCTCTGATACATAATAAATTCTGGTTTTAGAAACAGCAAAATTCACTCCAGTTCCTGAGATAAACTGCAGATCAATTTTGAAGATTTACCAGATTGTACCACACTCTCTTTCTCAGCTTCTTTTACACACTGCAAACAAGGTTTGAACTGAAGCTTCTGCTAAACTTACAAGTCAGCAAAGCATGTGAAAGATCAAAACATTCAAATTGTCTTTTCTGCTATAAAAACAAGAGACTGGCAACTCAAGTCAGAGACAGATAGACTTTAGCCACAGTCTGTCAAAATAACTTCCAGACAGAGGCAGCTCTTTTAAATTTACTGCACTTGCATCTTTTAAATTAATCTAATTCTTTGTTTCTATGCTGTTTTCACTGACGACTCTGCTCTTACTCATCCATGTACTGTTTAAGACAGTGTACCATACAGGAGTTCAAAATCCTATGGTCAAATATTTTAAAAGCGCACGAGTCACCTAACAGCTCAGCACGTCTCTGATCGTATGCTGGAACCATCAGTGTGCTTCATTACTACTAGCCATGTGGTCAGTTCCTAAATTAGAATTAATTTTGTGCTCCATCTTCTGTAAAACCGCTGGAAGATCCAGAACAGAAGAAATGATATAATGAGGTACTGGGGAGGTATCTACTGGGGTAGTCATTGCTTTGTTTAACCAGACAGTTGCTTTCAAGCCAGCATTCAGGCCTCCTTGAATATCTGTATCTAGAGAGTCCCCAACCATAACACACTCCGCGGGCTGCACCCCCAGGAGATCGCAACAGTAATGGAATATGGATGGCGCCGGTTTCTCTTCCTTCTGCTCCCCTCCCACAACGATGGCATCGAAGTAGGGCTGGCAGGCGCAGGCCTCGATCTTCTCCCTCTGCGTCTGCTTGTCGCCGTTGGTGAGGAGGAGCAGGCGGAGGCCTTTCCGCAGCTCGGTGAGCATGCTCCGCGTGTCCTCGGCCAGGGTGAGGTTCTGGAGGCGGGTGGTTTTCCACAGGAAATAGCACTCGGCCGCCAGGTTTCGGTTGGCCTCCCCGCCGGTGGTCTCCTGGATGGCCTCCTCCCAGTGGGAGATCCGCAGGTCGGTGATGCACATCTTGGCGGGATCGTGACACTCCTTGAGAAGCTTGGCCTGGACCTTATCGCAAACGAGGCGGGCTTCCCCCTCGCTGTAGTAGTGCTTTGTCTGCAGGGCCTTTATCACCTGGGCAAACGGGCGACAGGCACCCCCCCGTCAGCGCCCGGGCAGCCCGGCGTCGCGCGCCCCCTTCTCTCCCTCCCTCCCTCCCAGCGCCGCATCCGTTAACGGCCGCCGAGGGGCCTCCGCCTCGCGTCTCCGTGCCGGGCAGGCGGCACCGCGGCGGGCGAGCCGGGAGGGCCCACGGCCGCAGCCCCCGTGTCGGAGGGCCGTGAGGGGGAGGGGGGACGGACACACACGCAAGGGCAGTACCTCCTCGATGGCGCGCCGCCCCGCCGCCGCCGTGTCGACCAACGTGTTGTCCAAGTCGAAAAACACCGCCTTGACGCCGTGCACCCCCATGGCACCGCCTCTCGCGAGAGCCGCCCCGCTCTAACGGCCGAGCCGCCGGGGCGGAGGGGAGCGCCCCGACCGCCGCCACAGCCGCCCGTCCCGGGGCACAGCGGGGCGGGGGCGGCCGGTCCCGCCCCTGCTCCGCCCCTTGCCGGCGCTGGGCGGGGCCTCGCCCGGCGGCGGGGCGCAGCGGCGCGCCCGTGAGGTAGCCGGCGGCGGCGACGGCGACGGCGACGGCCGTTTTGTTCCTCTGCTGTAAAACGCGCTGCCCGGTGCGGGCTGGGCTGCGGGCGGAGCCCCGCCGGGACAGGAGGGTGGAAATCACGCAGGGCCCTGGAGCGGGGCTGTGAGGACACCCCGCCCGGATCGCCGGGGGGTGTCGTGTCGTGTCGTGTCGTGTCGTGTCGTGTCGTGTCGTGTCGTGTCGTGTCGTGCAAGAAGGGCGGCGGGGGGAGCTCCCGTGCCCTGCCGCGATGCCCTGCGCGCCTCTTAGCTGCGCCGGCCGTGGGGCGGGATTGCTCTCGCTGTGCAGGAGCGCTTTCCGGGGGAGGTATCCGAGAGCCGGCGGCTGATTGGGGAAATACTTGTTGGAATGCCGCCAGGGGACAACTGCACCATGAAAGGGTTTTTCCGCTGCGGCGTTTCCACCCGGGAACGGCTGTGGGGCGGCCCCCGCGGCTTTCCCTCCGCCTGGGGCTCGCTGCCTTGCTGCTGTGGTGTCGGCGGCTGCCGGGGCTGGCGAAGCCTGTTGCCGCCCTTAGGAAACTTCCCGCGGGAAGTTCTCTTCGCGGTGTCGCTGCCTGGCGCCCAAAGGTGCCGAACCCCGTAGGTTTGTATTCCGGAGCCTTCCTTGAATAGGCGATGGTGAAAAAGGACCTGCACGGAGGAGGAGGACACACGCGCAAGAGATGCGGTTCAATTCGGCATGCAGGCGCAGCAGCGCCTTTCCCGGCTCCTGGAGCATGTCCTCCTGCAGTCACCTGGGGGCAAAGCAAGCCGCAATCCCACAGCACCGGGTTGATTTTTCATTACAAAGTCAAAGCCAGTGACTCCACTAGAAACACTTCAGTATATGGGGAACTGATATGATATTAGAATATTTGAAATTCCAAAGGTCAATATTTTCTAGAGCAAATGAATCAGAAAGGCGTTTGGATGAAGCAAAAAAAAAAAAGCATGATAGAACAAGTTTTACAGTTGTATGTACCAACTGTGGTTTCAGAATAGATAATTTTCCCCAGGGTGAATCATAGAATGGTTTGGGTTGGAAGGGACCTTAAAGATAACCTAGTTCCAACCCCCCTGCCGTGGGCAAGGACATCTCCCAGTAGACCAGGTTGCTCAAAGCCCTGTCCAGCCTGGCCTTGAACATTTCCAGGGATGGGGCATCTACTATCTCTCTGGGCAACGTTTTCCAGTGCCTCACCACCCTCATAGTGAATTTCTTCCTGATACCTAATCTAAATCTACCTTCTTCCAGTTTGAAGCCATTCCCCCTCATCCTATCACTACGTGCCCTTGTGAAATGTCTCTCTCCAGCTTTCCTGTAGGCCCTTTTTAGGTACTGGAAGGCCTCTAGAAGGTCTCCCCGGAGCCTTCTTTTCTCCAGGCTGAGCAACCCCAACTCTCCCAGCCTGTCCTCATAGGAGAGGTGCTCCAGCCCTCTGACTGTTATCGTGAAGTTTAACAGCAGGCTTGATTCAACAAGCAATATTGCTGTTGGTCTTTGACAACATGTTTCGATTAAACAAAGTATCCTTTTTTTTATCAACCAGCAAGCAAATCTTGTTGATTTCTGTTAATACTGCTAGTGTTGATTAGACAGTAATAATTAAACAATGTACACAAAGCTGGAGCAAACTTTGTATCTTACCAGAGAAACTGAAGTTCGCTCCAGGCCAGTTTCAGTTCTGAAAATTGCACCTTTGTTAGCAATCTCCTTGTCTGATAAAAGACGTTGGGTCACACATAAGGCCAAAAAAATCCTGCCAAAGAGCTTGGTGGTGAGGCCACATCTGGAGTACTGTGCCCAGTTCTGGGCTCCCCAGTTCAAGAAAGACACGGATCTGCTGAAGAAGGTCCAGCAAAGGGCTACAAAGATGATTAGGGGATTAGAACATCTCTCCTATGAGGAAAGGCTGAGGGACTTGGGTCTTTTTAGTCTAGAGAAAAGAAGATTGAGGAGGGATCTTATTAATGCTTTCAAATACTTAAAGGGAGGGTGTCAAGGGGATGGGAAGTCTTTTTTCAGTGGTGCCCAGTGATAAGACAAGAGGTAACGGGCACAAACTCGAACATAGGAAGTTACATCTTAACATGAGGAGGAACTTCTTTCCTTTGAGGGTGGCAGAGCACTGGCACAGGCTGCCCAGAGAGGTGGTGGAGTCTCCCACTCTGGAGACATTCAAAACCCACCTGGACGCCATCCTGTGCAACCTGCTGTAGGTGACCGTGCTCTGGCAGGGGGGTTGGACTAGATGATCTCCAGAGGTCCCTTCCAACCCTGACCATTCTGTGATTCTGTACGGCAAGCAAAACTACAGAAGGCTGGCATTTCAGGAGAGGGAGGGATTCTGAGAAGAAACAGACACGGGTAAGGAGTTTTAATAAAATTGCTCTAGTTGACTTGTAATAAAATGTGCTGCTTTGATTTGATAAAATGGAAAAAGTGTTGGGCATACAGATTTCACGTCCCTCTACTGAATTACTGTTTTTCCAGAGTTTACACAGAAGAGTGATTAAAAATAGCCGAATTTCTAGGATTCTCTCTGCTTAAGAAGATGGTGTCTATTTCAGACAGCCCTGTGTTCCAGTGGATCCTATGAAATGCATACCTTTCAGAAAAGGTATATTTACATAAAAGTAATCTTTGTGCTTTCTTTGATGGTTGGTCAAAGGGGCCATAAATGGAAAATAAACATTTTAGAAGATTTGGTAAGACATATATCTTTACTGGAAGCTTTCAGATACATAATTGAAGCAGTTAAACCATGGATTATAATTACATTTTAAACTTACTTTTATTATTTTAATTTTTCTCATCAGCTCGCTGTGCATGGAAAACCTGTGTTCACTTCAGAGTAGGGCTGCAATTGTAAAATGTGCTTTTGTGTATACTTGTAAAAGTTACTGCAGGGTTGGTTAACTTCAGCCAGCTATTTGCCATGCTGTATTTGTATGAACCCCAGGGTTAGCAAATAAGGCTACTCATCCCAGCTTTTTCTATCAGCATTTCAGCATGTGTGATCTGTGTGTCATCTTCTGCTTTCAGACATGCGCAGTACTTTCTCATTGTTCTTTCTGCAGGCTCTGTAGAGGCTAGAAATGCCTCGGAGAAACTCAGAACCAGGAAAAGGACAGTGATCAGAAACCTAACTAGGAGCCAAGTTGAAACATGAGGTGTATCGCACGTTCTAGAAGTGATAATGTAAGAATGCCATTTTGGTATCTTTAAATGAGGTCCATATATAGAGTTATGGAATTGTTCTAGGTGGATTTTAACAAGGCAGAATGTCATGAACATTTTCAAAGAAAACCTGTTTTATCCATACACATAACAATAATAATTTGTAAATTATGTGACTCATATCATGGTTTGTCCTTTTTTTCGACAAGATGGTGATAGTTAGAAGTTAGCATTTTGAACTCTCTGATGTTTTTCTTTGCATTTCCACTGGCAGCTGAATGGGTTCCTTTTTGGTTGTGTCAGTGCTATGGGAAGGTAGTTGTGCTTCCTGGGTGCTGGTGGGTGCCCAAGCCATTTCCTCATTCTGAGGATGAGACCTAAAGCTTACCGCTGTTTTCCTTCTCTCCTCTACAGCTTTCTGGCTTCCCCTGGAGAGAGATCTTGCAGGGAGTGGGTGTGGGAATCAAAGCAGAGTCCAATAGGTTATGTATCTGGGTGATCAGGAGTAGATATCGAGTGGACACAGTGGAACGTATCTGCTCCATACTTTAGATATTGCCTCTGGAAACTAATCATGGAGATCTCTTTTCTTTCCTGCTTTTATTGTCTTTCCTGCTTCCCCAGAATATATTATTAATTTGGTGGATGATTTTTTTTTCTTTATTCCAGTAAAAGGCTTACTATGAAGTGCCTTAATGTTCAGTGATACCCATAATGTATTTGAAGTTTAAAGAAGGGTTAAGCAATGAGAAAAGAGAAATTGCTCCTGTGTTGCAGAAAGTTATTTGTTGGCTGAGACCAAAATAGGACTGTGAGAAGTTTAAACAGATCTGAGCAGGCTGAATGGATTGACGAACGACATTCGGCTCTGATAAATGCAGACAATCCAGGCTGGAAGGAAAAACACTTAAGTTACACTGTTTTGTTTTTTTTTTTTTTTTCTTTTTAGCTTTTCTAAATTCAGTATGTGCACTTTGGCATGATCTGTAAAAAGTGGAAGACCACCTTTGTAAAATCAGCTCATGAATACAGGAGGAACATGATGAAACACGGCGTAAAAAAGTACGTTGAAGTTGGGCTTTTTTTGTAATTTACATTAGCGGTACAACTTCATTTGGAATGACTTGTGCTTACTGATCACCTCATTAAAGAATTCCCACAGATGCAGAATTGGAAGGGTAGAGAAGGTGTTTAAGGGCTGAGGAAAATCTTACAGAGAGAAACTGCAGTAAAATGGGATGCAATAAAACAATTCAATGCAATTAAACAATTCGATGCAATAAAATAATATCTAACCAAAAGGATAGCAACTGAGTTGAAAATTCAAAATGTATAAGAGGAAATACTTTTTGTTACATGCCCTAACTGTGGTTTGAAATTGATTTATTTGGGAAGCTGCTGAGGATGAGACCATTGCAGTAGGGCAGAAAAGTGGGATACTGATACAAACACCGAGAATATTTGGAGCTGTAGTTAACTGCCACACTTTGTAAGGGGTATGAGTGTTGACCGGCAAGTCAGAGAGGGAAAAGGGCTACTGAAAAAAAACATATTTGGATTTACTTGGGAAGAGCTGGGTGCATCGCCACTCTCGGCTGCCCATATAGATGAGCTATAGTATGCGGTTGCTATATCTGCCTTGTAGCATCCGTAACAGAAACAGCTAACAGCTAGAGCGGGGCAGCGCCGGTGGGGCAGTACTGCTACGGCGTGAAACGCCTGAGGCGCACCTGGCGTGCCCCGCAGCCCGCATCCCCCGTAAGCCAAGCGGCGTGGGGCACAGCTGAGCTGGCGGGGCCGGGACCACGCGTGGCGGGGCGGAGCGCAGCGCAGCGCAGTTCCCCGCAGCCTCGGAGCCGCAGCCGGGACTCGGCAGTGGCCGCCTCCCGCCGTACGCCATCCGGGGCTGCGGGGCCGCCTCCCGCCCTTTCGGTTTCGCTTCCAGCCGAGGCGGGGGGGGGGTGGCGGGAAACGAAACTGGGGCGGCGCCTGCCAGACGCTGGTCCCGCTCGCGACCCGCCGTGCGACGCCGCGCCGGCCGCCAGAGCTGCTGGGAGTCCCGGGGCGACTGCCGCCGCGCAGGTAACGGCGGGGAGGGCCGGGGATCCGTCCAGTGCCGCCGAGGCAGCCTGCCCGCACCCTGGCTCCAGCGGTGCTCGGCCTGCCGGAAGCCCACGTTCGTCTTCGGTTTGTGTCGCTGAGCCTAACAGTCATCGCGGTTCGAAACGATATGTTAAGATCCCTCTTGGTTCCCCTCTGAAGGAATCGATTCTAATTCTGCCTGGAGAAACGTTGCTCTTTTTTCTTTTTTCCTTTTCCTTTTTTTTTTTTTTTCCCACAGGATTAGGTGAATGATTCAGCCTTTTCCTGCCAAGAAATCTGCTAAGAAATCTTCTGTATTTACTAAATTCTCTGCTCTGCTTTCTAAATCTGCTATACCAAGCAATGAGTCAAAAACGGTTGAAGATTAACCACTTGAATTACAAATTAGAATTAGGTTTCTGTGAACTTTATGGTACCGGCACCAGTTTTCTATTTGGTATCACAGCAGTGGTCTGCCAGGATTAGAGGCTGTCTCTATACTGTGCCTGGAGGCACAGACATATCTTTGAATATTGCTTTGCAGAACCTTTTTGAGCGTGTGTCAAAATGGAACGTGAGTGTATGGAGAAGATCAACCATTACTGTCAAAAGAATAAACTTACACTGCATTATGCCGATGTCAGGATGACTGGCCCGTCTCATGATCCTGAGTAAGTTCACTATGCCTGTCAATATACATCAGAACTCTTCAAAATGTGATGAACGGACTGGGTAAAGCTTGCAGTCATAAAGTGTGTATGTGGCAGGAGAGCTTGTTGAAACCATAAACTGAGTGGCAAGTAGGTGGGGAGGATGTGATAGAGTTTGAGGAGAAAACCTACTTCAGAGTTCATGACACTTTTTTGGAAAGTAACAGCAATGAACATGTTACTGGTACCTATATTGTAAGTATGTTATGCATCTGGCATGAACTTTCTCAGGAGGTGAGGTGGGTTGCAGCAAGTATTTCCATTTATGATCTATGCTAACTTAAGTGCTTTGATTTTTATTTAGTCTTGCAAAGCGTGGAAATTATTTGTGATTTATGGTGTTGGTATCTAACTATAAAGGTTGGGTATATATTAATTGATTTGGTATCAACAGGTTTTATGTGTAGTTAATTTTTGAACATCTGTTAAAAGAGAAGGGTCTTTTGCTTAAGCTGTTTTGCTTTTACTTTTAAAGACAATTACAGGTGATGGAATATATTTTATTTTTCAACACAAATATGGTGTTTTCCTATTATTTTCCCATGCTGGAGACCACAGATACTGAAGTTTCCTTGTGTGATTTTTTTCTTTTAAGTTTTGTTAGTTTGCGTGAAGACAAGCCTTATGCTAATAATCAGTATGTTTGTTTTAAGCTACAGTCTTCCATGTTGCTCTCTGTGCTTACTTATTGTTAGGCCTGACCATAGTCCCAGAATAAATTAGTAAGTATTATCTGGGTCTCAAATGTTAACCAATTATCTTAAATTTTGCCCCGTGTGGCTCATGTAATTCAAAAAAGTAACCCTTATTGCAGTAACGGCAACAGCTGTGGTCACACACCTACGTTTTCAAGCTTCAAAAGTGATGGCATGGGATTAATAGAATTTACACAGATTTTAAATTTACTCATGTATCTTATTCATTGCACTTTTTCACGGAATCACAGAGTTTTCAGAGTTGGAAGGGACCTCTAGAGATCATCTAGTCCAACTCCCCTGCCAAAGCAGGATTGCCTAGAGCACATTACTCAGGACTGCATCCAGGCGGGTCTTGAAAATCTCCAGGGAAGGGGACTCCACAACCTCCCTGGGCAGCCTGTGCCAGTGCTCTGTCACCCTCACCGTAAAGAAGTTTTTCCTTGTGTTTGAATGGAACTTCCCATGTTCCAGCTTGTGCCCATTGCCCCTTGTCCTGTCACTGGGAACCACTGAAAAGAGCCTGGCTCCATCCTCCTTCAACCCACCCTCTAGATACTTATAAGAAATAATAAGGTCTCCCCTCAGCCTTCTCTTCTCCAGGCTAAAGAGTCCCAGCTCTCTCAGCCTTTCCTCATAAGGGAGATGCTCCAAGCCCTTAATCATCTTAGTTGCCCTTCGCTGGACTCGCTCCAGCAGTTCCCTGTCCCTCTTGAACTGGGGAGCCCCAAACTGGACACAGTATTCCAGTTGTGGCCTCACCAGTGCAGAGTAGAGGGGGAGAATGACCTCCCTCGACCTACTGGCCACACTCTTCCCTATGCAGCCCAGGATTCCATTGGCCTTTTTGGCAACAAGGACACATTGCTGGGCCATGGATAATTTACTGTCTACCACGACCCCCAGATCCTTCTCCTCCGAGCTACTTCCCAGCAGGTCTGCCCCTAACCTATACTGGTGCATTTTTCTGTGTGCTGCTGCATTCAGAAATATAATTCAGCCCATTCTCCTGTATCTGTAAGCAATGTGAGGTGTGACAATGGTATCTAGGAAAGTCCTGGATAACTGGGGCTGTTCCAAGCAGTACAATGTACCAGTACAGTGTCTGGCTACAGCAATGAGTGCTGTAAATCTCCTTTGGTGCCTTTTTGGTGCTCTTTCTCACTACTCTGCCTGCTAACAGGATGCATCAGCCACTGCTGATCCTGAGCTGGCTCCCTAATGTTTCTATGCTGTGTCCCATCTCATAAGTCCTCCTACAGTTGTCTGAGGTATGATGCAGAGACATCTCCTGTCATCTCCTCCCCTCCTGTCCTGATTTTAGTGCTATAGCTTCTTCCACTGCAATGTCAGGCCAGTCCTGCCTAAACCTGTCAAGTCTGGGCAGTGCTTATTAACTTGAGGTCCATGGTGGGTAAGTGTAACTGTACATTTGGGACCAACTCATGTAACATTCAGATAATCCTCAACTCAGATAATGAACTCATGGTTCATTAAGACTCAGACTGCAGTTTTCCTCAGGATGCTTAAATAAAATGGTGCATTTTGGATGCAGACCCATAGCTGAATGTGTGCAGTATTCAGCGCTTAGATACGGGTTGGGTAACAAAGCCTTTCCCAAAGAAAGATCTTTCTTTCATGCTTTTTTTGGTATGCTGTTACCTATGTGTAGAGTATGTGGCACACTGTGGTGTGCCTTGTCCTACTGTTTACCTCCTTAACATCTCTTGTTAAGCTTTGCTTGCACAATGACTGCAAGCACTGTTCTGCATCAGCATTGTTTTCCACCCAAATGTGTCATTAAAAGGAAGTGGAGACTGAAGTTGGAATACTGAAAAAAAGTGAATTCCTGAAGTCATTCTACTATTTGAGACAAATTGTCCCACAGAGAAACTCATGGTGTTATACCTAGACTGTTTCTTTGTGTAAATCTATCTTGTTGACTGGGAGCTTGTGTATCTATATGCTCTGCTGCAATCTGAAGTACAGATGTACCCTGAGGTTATAATAATGGTCACTTTAACTTGATGCAAGTCTGTGCTGCTGCCAAAAGCAGAAATCTAGTTGTTATTTTCTTCTCTGTTGCCTTTTGCAGAGGACCAGTCAGGTCCAGCTAAGAACTGATTTGGTTGAAAAGCAGTCATTCATTATTAGGTCACTGTGGTGGCTTGACCCCCAGCCAGCCACTCACTCACCCCAGTGAGACGGAGGAGAGAATCAAAAGGGTGAAAGGGAGAAAATCTTGTGGATGGAGATAAAGAAAGTGTAATAAGCAAAGCAAAGCTGTATGTGCAACCAAAGCAAAATAAGGAATTTGCTTGCTACTTCCTGTTGGCAGGCAGATGCTTACCCATTTCTACGAAAGCAGGGCTTCGTCATGTGTAACGGTTACTTGGGAAGACAAACATTATAACCCCAAGTGTGCCCTCTTCTTCCTTCTTCCCCCAACTTTTATTGCTGAATGCGATGCCATGTGGCATGGAATATCCTTCTGGCCAGCTGCCCTGGTTGTGTCCCTTCCCAACTTCTCACACACCCCAGCCTACTTGCTGGGGGGTCAGAGTGGGGAAAAAGAAGAAAAGGTTTTGACGCTGCACAAAGACTGCTTAGCAATAGGTAAAACATTGCTGTGTTATATTGTAGTCCCAAGTCCGCACCATACCAGCTACTGTGAAGAAAGTTGAGTCCATCCCAGCCAGACTCAGTACAGTCAGCCCTGAGCTGCATCAGCTCGCTGGTCTGACTCATAGAGTTGAGTATGGGAAGCAGTGTGGGCACAAGCTGTGCAGCGGAGGGGGAAGGGATCAGTGGTTGAGTGGGGATGAGCAGGACTACTTTTTTGTGTTTTTTTTTTTTATTTTTTTTTTTCGGCCTGCCTTTAAATTCATGTCTGATGAAGCACCAGACCTGTTTTTTTTTTGCACTTACTAAATAGCATATGTAGCAGTATATCAAAGATGAGTGTAACATCATGTCTGGATCTGTGAAATCAAAATTAGCTAATCTTTCCTCTCCATATAGTTTTGCAGTGCTGAGATGTGTCCTGATGTTAGGGCTTTACAACCTTGCCTGTAACAATGTTGACCTCACGCATTCTTTTGCTTTTAAAAATTTAAATAATACTGAATAAAGTTGAATCTGAAAAGGTTATTAAGTATATATGAGACAAAATGTAACAAAGTTTTAGAAAAGTTTCCTTCATTGCAGGTTCACAGTTGTGGTTAAAATAGGCGACGTAGAATATGGTACAGGCACTGGTAAAAATAAAAAGGAAGCAAAAGCAGCAGCAGCAAAGAAAACCTGGGAAATTATTAAGAACCCGGTGAGTAAACTGTAGGTTGTTGGGGTTTTTTTGCTAGTAAACATTGAAGATGACTCTTTAAAAGTAGTCAATAAAATATCATTGCTTTCTTTAATTTGGAAGAGTTTCTAAATATTTATTTAAGCTGTCTTTTCTCTGACTTATTTAGTACTTTTCTACTTTTTACCACTGAGCTATTTTCCTTATTGTTCTGCTACAAGGTTGGTGTGTAATATCGAGAGTGTTTCCTCCCCTGCTGTATTTGCCTTTGTTAGGCTGCCTTGGTATATCCAGAGTGGACAGTGTTCCTTTTTCATCTTGACAACTAGTAATTTGATGTCTTCAAAACAGTTGCAGGGCATTATTCAGTGTGACTGTTCCCACTCTGCTCATAAAATTGCTTACTTTCACTTGATCTGATTCACCTTTGTTTCCTTGTAATTATATTCTTTATGGTATAGCAGACTGTATACTCTTTTTCCCTCCTTGATTTAGTTTAGGTTTGAATTTTGCTCCTTTATTTTCTGCCACATGTTTTGTGATAGCCATTCTTTATTTTTCTTTTTGACTCTGAATACTTCTTAGCACCTTTTGGGTGAAACCTTTCCTTCCCTGTTTCCATATGCTTTTTACTGTGTCACCGTCATTACTTGAACACAATTGCTGGATGTTTGCTAATATATTATTAATGCTGCCTAATCACGAGAGAGCTGAAAAGTCCTGCTTCCCCCTCTTGTACCTGCACAGGAGCATTTGCAGCCCTTACTAACGGCAGCATCAGCAGCATCCCGCTGCCATCAGTTTTCTTGACTCTGGTCCAGCTGTGAGAAAATTCAGAAGGCGGCATTTGCTTTTTTATTTTATTTTTTTTTTTAATGAGACATTTCACAAGTCCCTCTCTGTTGTTTCTTAAAAGAGGTGGGAGGAGACATGGTGGTAGCTTCTTAAAGACATTGGTGCAATACTCAGAAAACTGGATTTACATTTCTTTTGAAATTCAAAATGTAAGAATACTGGGTTGGGATGGCTGCTCTTTGCCACAAGGGACTCCGCTAATGCAAACTTGGGATTTTTTAACAATATTTTGAAAAGTTGACAAACCTTGCAGCTATATTAGATCGTGTGCACTGTTTATTTTAATCTATTTATTAAGTTCAAGTTTTTAAGTTATCTATTTTGTTTGGTTTGTAGCCACAGAGTCCTTCAACTATGCAAACTGCTGAATTAATGACAACTCCAGTGACTTTATCATCTGTATCAGCCATTGACTATGTCAGCCAACTAAATATATATTCACAAAGGACGTCGCATAAAGTTGATTATCCTAACAGAAACTGTACTGGAGCTGCCCATGTTCCCATGTAAGATATGTTTTATCTTCATACTTGTTTTTAATACTTCTTCGTGTTTACTAACACTACCATTAGTTACCCTGAGTACTGTTAGATGAATCTTTAGAAATACAATAAAAGTTTGGAGGTAGTCTGGAGAGAATCCAGTGGAGCACCATTAAGGTGGTTAAGGGGTTGGAGGATACGGCGTAGGAGGAGAGGCTAAGAGGACTGAGTTTGTTTAGCCGGGAGAAGAGATGGCACGATGATAAAATGGTAGTCAGTGTTGACAAATTGTCAGTTATTTTGGTTGTAGTTCTGGCACCTTTGTAGACCACTTGGCACGTATTTTGGAGACCCCTAGGAACCAAGTGTCAAGGAAAGCCTGTTTGTATCCTCTTCTGTATGTATTGCAGTCAGTGAGTTGTAGAAATGCTCCAGTTAATGACAGCTGAGGGATGATAAAGAATATCTACATATTTTAACTCTCTTGACAAAATCTGCTGGAGAACTCCTCCTGCAAAATCAGCCACTTCAAAAACTAAACTGCAGCTAATTTGTGCTTGTGGGTGCATATGATATGATGCTTTGAGGAGTTCAACCTTAAAAAGTGCTAAATATTGACTCTCTGAAAATTGGTTATTTTGAAAGCATGTCAAATTAGTTATCTACCATTATTAATTAGATTAAATGTATATTGGAAATACTGTCCTGAAGATGTATATCTCATCTTTCCCTTCTATAATGTCAAATGACTGTAGTGTTTAAAAACATTAAATTAAGACTTGTCGTATGGGATCTAAGACTTTATTCACGGTTATATTTTACAGGTTTTCTTGTAGCTGTACAGTTAGTGGTGTTTTGTATGGAATTGGCACTGGAGCTTCTGCAGCTGCTGCAAAACAAGCTGCTGCAAAACAAGCATTTGAGAAGCTAAGTAATGAAGGTGCTCTAATGGTATGTGCTATATTTAGCCTTAAGACAGAAGTTTAATTCTTGTGTCTTTATGAACAGATTTCCTCATTGTACTTAAAAGCATATTCCATGGATTCCACTTAAGGGGGAAACAATCCATATTTTGGTGGGTTGATTAGCCTACAGGATTCTGATGGTAAAATTCATGCTGTGTTTCTATATTCAATTGCTGGATTAAAAAAAGCTCGTAGTTGATATATCTGTGCATTTCAGAATAAGGTCTGATACGTTGCCATTCAAGGATACACATATATTAAAAATTTCTGGATCCCGACTATTCTAATATACTGGTTGTCTCCTGTGTCAAGTGTTGTTGAGCTGACTGGCTATGAACATAAATCTTTTACTGCCTTCTGTTGGATCAGAAATCTCTTGTGAAATGTGAGAAAGGCAAAAGCAGGAGTGAGAATCAACAGGACTTGCTTTCTGTTGTGTTCCAAGGACAGGTCTAGTGAAGAAATCTCTAACACCATCCTCTGGAGAGCAGAGCTGTTGTCTTCGTGTTGGCGATCGTATTGCCATACGTGCAAAAAATTATAGGCATCATATGTAATTAATGGCCTATTATAGCTCTAGGATCCTTCCTTAATATTTTCCTGTGTTGCAAGCTCACGGGTCTTTGCATTTTCATCAAAGTCTGAAATTTACTACCTCAAGCAGAACCTCTGTAGCAATTATTCTAAATTTAGGGTGGGTTGTTTTGGTTTGGTTTTCTTTTTATTAATTCCCAGCAATGTCTGTGTAACAAATAAGATGTAACTAGCAAAAAGTGGTAAAGGCCCAGTACTCCTGAATTCCAAAAAAAGGGGGTTGGTTTGTTGGCTATCATTGAAACAAACCCTCAATTTTTTTTACTTTTTATTGGGTTATGGTCTGTAACAATTGTAGGTGTTGCTTTTAATGTTACATTTATGCTCTTATGACGTGGGGGGTTGGGGGTGGAAGGAGAAGAACCTCTACTAAGTATTTAGGATTAATTTTTTTAGTCGACCTCAATTTAGTAATCCAGGTTTTGCAGGGTATTCACACTGAAGTCACTGAATGTCTTTTTGTACAGACTCAGATTTCCAGTTCTGCTGATTGCATGTACCAAAGCTTACATGGATCTTGTTTTCCACACAGAACATTGCATATGAAATAAACAATGAAAACATTTGCTTTTAGTAACTGTTACTCTTATCCTGATTTTTAATACATCCCAGACTCTACTTCTGCAACTGTGTCTATATAGTCTCAGTAGGAGTGGGAAAATGCTCCCTGTGACAGGGCCCTGTGTTTCACTCCTCTGGGTGGAAGTTAGGCAGGTGCCTTTCTTCTGCAGGGCCTTGAATGTTCAGTGCAGTTAACAGCTTCCATTTGGGACCTTGTAGTCTTCCCTCCCCTCTCTGTGAATTGCATCTTTTTGCGCTAGATATTTTTTACATGATTTTGTTAACCATTCTTGGGTTTTGGTTTTTTTTTTTTGTTTTCAGATGGAAAGTGAAAAATCTAACAGCAATTCTACATTTAGCGAACGTAGTAATTCCTCTCAAGTGCCAACTCAGTCTGACTCGCAGTAAGTTGGGTTCACTGATAGTAAAGACATTGGGTTCACTCAGTGTAATTCAATTTTGGTACTTTCCTGTGCTCCACATCCTGCTTTCTTCTCTGTTTTTTTTTTTTTTTTTTTTTTTTCTCCTTTTTAATTCTCCATAATCTTTATTTCCACTGAAGGGAAAACTTGCCTAGTGAAAGCAAATGAACACGCATAAAGTTTCATTTGTGATTTGGGAACCCTTGGTCAAGCCGTTTGTGCCCAGCAGTTAAAAGAAGTGGTAGTGGCACTACAGTCAAATTATGTTCTTTGTGTGATTGTAAAGCAAGCTGATACGTACAATGCTAGAAGTAGCTGCACTGCCTTGAAATAAACATCTGTATTTAATCTATTTAATTGAAGGATACAATAGAATATATATCATATAGATATATAGATATCATGATATCATATCATAGAAATAAAGGAGTATATTAAAAAATGTTACTGTTTTAATAGCTTTCCAGCAGAAAGGTTTGTAGTTTATATCAGTCATGATTGTTAATGCTTTTTCGGGTTTTGCTTTTAAAAACTGTGTATTTTTTATGCTGCTTTTTTTCTTGGGGCTGTCATTTTATTTGTGATTGAGTTACATTCACCTAAAACTAGTCTATTATTTTTCAGTAACAGCAGTATTTGCTTTGAAGACTCAGCTCCAAAGTTGGTAGAAAAAATGAAAGACATGACAGTATGTGAAAAACTTTCACCTTCTCAGGTATAGTATGAAAATGGTCTTCCTTGTAATTACATTTTAGACCCTGAATAGAGCAAGCTTCTTGACAGAGTGTAGCATCAGTTTGTTCCTGTATCCGCTAATCACTAGAAAACACGTGCATTTTTCCTAAGAATATTTAGTACTTACTGTTAACCGTTGGTCATTTACTTCTGTACTGTGGACCCAATTTATATACTGTGGACCAAATGGACAGTACTCCCAAGAAAGGGGATGAATCAAAGCTCAAATTTTTCTGTGGGAAGGATGACGACGTCATAAGTAGCATATGTGAAAAATTTTAAGCTTCATTCTTATTACATTGTTTATATAAGGTATGAACACATTTATAGACAATTACTAGATACATTCACAGACACATTTTAAACTAAGTATAGTGAAAATGTTCAGGATATCTCAGTTATGTTTTTTCTCTTTTTCATATAGAGACATGCAGAAAGTTCTGCCCTGAAACCCAAAAGGTATGTGTTAATCTCTAGGTTGCTCTCTCCCATAAACTATATTACAAACCACTTGAGTGTTTCTGCATCTAGCAAAGAAATGCCACTATCGGGAGGTACATTTCTCTTGTTGCATATTAGAAAAACAGCTCATAAGTTTTGCTTTTGTCCTTATTAAAGAAAATTGGCAGCGAATTTTGATAATGCAAGAAACAAGGAAGATGAAAAAAATATGTCAGATTCAGATGAAAGTATGGCAGATTTGGACACAAATACCAGTGAGGAGAATGAAAGTCCATACACTGTGAATAAAAGGTAAGAAGGTTTTGGTTTTTTAATAAGATCTACATGGCAAGTGCAGTATGTAGTGTTCTCTTGTTTGTTTATTTATAATAGAATGTGGGAAAATACTGTTGTAAAAATAACTTTCAAAGAAAATTGGAATTTAAGTTTTTTTTTTTTGCTGGACATTTCAAATATAGTATAGCAACAGCCATGCAATGGTATTTAATACTTACAACCGAAAGTCATTTGTGTGAAGATGTAATTACCCTATGTACTTTCAGGGGTCAGTTTCCGTTGTTTTTTTAATCTTCAAGACTATGATTTAGACCTGTGTAGGTGTTGAGTGATCCATGTATAATGATATTTCAGCAGATGTATTAGATCTGTCAGGATCATTTTTATATCTTGTAAATTTAATGTTAAGTATACTTGTTATGTGTTGTCTTTTTTTTTTTAAGATTTCTTGAGAGTTTTAAAAATATAGAGCCTATTGGTGAAGGTGGTTATGGGAATGTTTTCAAAGCAACAGCAACAGTTGATGAGAGAACCTATGCAGTCAAACGAGTTCGTTTCACGAAGTACGTACCGTATATTTACTTCTGTATTTTATTTTAGAACAAACTTAATCAAGATTTTAGTGCTTTGTTTTGTCTCTTTAATAATCCTAGGAGCATTTAAGCAATTTGCATTATTAACTGTCCGTTCTTTCTGGTAAACTCTTTATTTCTAAGTGAAGCTGCATATGGCATGCAACTGTTAATTTCTCCATGGACTGGAATAATTTCAGATGCAGCCATAAAAAAGTAGATTTGTTAAGTTCTACTTTCTCTGAACACACTAGTGCTCTGCTTATTAATATTGCAAAATGTGTTTGAAGAAAACTTGCGGATTAATAGAACATTGAAAGCAGCACTGTTAATTTTGGCCGGTTACATGGAAAATTTACATATCAGCAATGCTTAATGACTGTAATTAGGGAAAACAGAAAAATGAAAGTCATACATTTGATGTTTTGTAATTGGAAAATGCTTTATATATCACACATCATTCTCACACTGTGTTATTTGTCCCTTATAAATCTCAACAGAGAATGATGATCTTAATTATTTTTTTAAAATAATTTTCTGTAACTAGTACCTAGAGGAGTATTTTATCAGCAGCTGAAAATCTTGAGTTTCTCTTAGGTAATCTATTTGAAAAGTTTCAAGTTGTTGGAGATACTTGTCCCTGGTATTATGTAACTGCCCTTCAAATTCTTATGTTCTTCACAAATATATGTTATTTTCCTTTATATTGCAATCCTGAGAATTATACTAAAAACATTCTACTGATTCTTCAAATAAAGACTGCTGGTCTACTGATGGGTTTGAACTACTTCACTAGGTAATGTTACAACAACAAGTGCAGGCCACATTTAATAAAAGTTCTTCCTGAGTATTCGCACTGAATTCTGTATATGTAAACAAATTTCACCAAGGTGAGAAAAAAACATGGGTGTTTGCTACATTGTGTTTGGATACCTAATGTAATTATGCATTGCAACTATCTGCTTTTTTCAGCTTTTTTTGAGTGAGGCTTTCATTTCTAATATGGTTAAAACATTTTTGCACTTTGAATAACTGAGTAGATGAAAGAAAAATCACAATTTATAACTACAATTTTGAACTTGTATGAAGAAGAATATTATGTTCTTTTTCTAAATTAATGTAAAACTGTCTGTATACTGCTAATTGATATCATGTCTTTTATTTAACTTAGTATTAAATTTTTATAGGGAGATGCCATTTATTTTTGTTTTGTTTTGCTTTGTTTTTTTTTCCCCTTCAAATAGGAATGTAAAGCGTGAAGTAAAAGAACTTGCAAGACTTGAACACGAAAACATAGTGCGGTATTCTTGTAGCTGGACAGGGTATGACCATGTAACTGATCCATTCTCAAGGTAACTACAAGATAGTAGTTTGCACTCACAAACTTGTTTGCTGTAGTGAATTTTGTGTTGTAAAAAGAAAGGCTGATGATTGGTTATAAATCATTACACAAATATAAATACATACACATACTTACATACTTACCATTAGGAAAAAAGGCGCAGTACTTTTCAACAGCAGGTCGTATATAATTAAGTATATTTATATCTTCTTTTCCTTGATTAATAAGATACATTATGTAATTTTATCTTTGTCCTCTTTCTTAATATACAGAACTTGCTGAATCTATAGAGGAGTGTAAAAATGCAGAACTCAAAATTTGGGGCTAGAATTAGCAAGAGAAACTAAAAAATTGTCTGGCAGTTGGCTGCCAAATTCCTGATCAGAAGTTTCTTTTTTTTAATAAGTAGCTCTCATAGATTTAATTCTTTCTCTAAGTTAGCATTTTAACCTTGGTGCCTGAAACAGTTTTTGTTGTTGAGATCAGAAATACAAAATGAAATGCTCTTTCATTTAGAGGTACTCATTCAACTCTAAGAGTTCTGGCAAGACAGTGGTGAGAGTTTTACTCTTAAGTTAGGTTATTAATTTTTCAAAGCTTCTGTGGTAAGCTTTTTTCACTAGCTGTAAATTCATACCCTTCAGATAAGTTGCCACACTTACCTAGAGTCATAAAATATTAATGGATTCAAAATTATGGTTGGCATGATATCTGTTCAGTGTGCTCAGTAAATAAGGAATAAAATGGGAGAAAAAAAGTCTTGTGTCAAAATCCAAGCATTAATATGTTGGAGTCTCAATATCACTTATGCATTTACTATTGAAGAGTTGTTGGGTAAAAGACAGAAAAAAAGTCCTCAAAGCTGAGGTCCCAGCTTGGGATTCCACTTAATGCCCTGACCTCAAGACTACAGAGATTAATGAGCCACTTAATGCTTGTTTTTTCAGTGCCTCAGGTGGCTTTATTTCAGGGCACTCAGATCACACAGTGCAAGGAGGAAAAAGTGGTGCCTCTTCCTCTTCATGTTGTCCTTCCCCTCACCATCTCCAGCCTCAGCCTATCCCATGGGCTGGTGGTGACAGACCTCTTCGTCAGATGGGTGAATATATTTCATCTAGATTTCCAGATCTCAGAACTGAGTAAACTCTAAATCACAGACTAATGCCAAAGATGGTCACTGCACCAGAGGTTGAAAGAATGGGATCATTCTGGGTAGGTGAGGAAGGCTAATGCTGTGTTTGCTGAGCAGAATACAGAGTACTTCCCAGGGACTTGCAGCAGTTTCTAGAGGGCAAGATGGGAGCCAAGAAAAGTGCTATTTCTTCCTGTATAGGCCATGTCTAGACGTGAGGGGAGCAGAATTTGGACACTCAGAAAACTTTCAATGTGAACAAGGAAGCAAGCAAAACATTGGGAATATTCCAGGTGTATGTAGCAACTGAGCAGGGATTCCTTGGTTTGCAGTTCTGTTTATTTATATCTAGCACAAATTGGTCTAGGATCTTTTTGAAAATCAAGAGACTTGCAGACTTTGTTTTGGGGAAGTCCAAAAATAATGATAATAAACAAAAAGGTTTTTTAAAGAAGAGGAACCTAGGAATCATTGATGGCTTGGGAGGAATTGTATCTTGCCAATTTCAATATGGTATATAATTTTCTTTTGCAGGCAGAAATCAGAAAAAAAATTTCCCTGTCTTTTCATCCAAATGGAATTATGTGAACAAGGGCCATTGGATAACTGGATTGAAAAGAATAGACGAGACCCAAAGTATCACAAGATGGCACAAGAAAAATTTTTACAAATACTGAAAGGAGTGAAATATATTCATTCTGAAAGGTTAATTCATCGAGACCTCAAGGTAAGTAGGATAGGTAATTAAAAAAAATTAGATAAAAATAGTACGTACTGGAATTTCATAAAATGTTACATTGTTCTAGTCTTTGCTTAGTCTATTATGTACCCTTGTAGTGTGCCTCTTCTAATACTGCTAGTGATTCATTTTTTTTCACCAACTGCCTGGACTTCATCCTAAAATCAGAAGATAAACTGGAGCATCTCAGAATGTGCAGTAGTTCAAAAAATCAGTAGTCGTCAATTAATAGACATTTTCAGTGTATTACGTGTTATTGGGTCACAAGACTGCCTATTGGAAAAATAAATACTAACTTTACTTGATAAAATAATTAAAAGAAAGAAAGTGAAAGGTTGAGTCTAGGAAGTTTGCTCTTGCAATATTGTAAAGGGATAGTTTATTTATCCTAATACATACTGTGTTTGATAACAACATACTCTAATTGCTCTTGTATCACGGATGCATACAAATATTTGAATGCTACTTTTTTGGATAAAATTTCAGTCTCTACAAGTGCACAATCATAAAAAGATTTTATTTCGATACAAAGATTATAAAGGACAAAGTTGCAAGCCTTCAGGGCTTCATATGCCAGCTATAATGTTGCTTACAGAGTTTTAACCACTTGCTTTGTGAGAAAGTCATTGGTGTGGTGGTGTTCCTAAAAACAGTTGTAGTGGGTCCCATTAAATGTTGATGT
Organism: Vanellus vanellus; assembly: GCF_965231255.1. Classification (NCBI taxonomy): domain Eukaryota; kingdom Metazoa; phylum Chordata; class Aves; order Charadriiformes; family Charadriidae; genus Vanellus; species Vanellus vanellus. The sequence goes on from NC_138907.1 coordinate 38,040,941, forward strand.
AGGATGCCCTTCTCCTCATATAGTGGCTAATTCCAAACAGCTTGAGTATTAGAGGTGAGAGATGATACAGTGATGCTGTCCTTGATGCATATTCTGTGGAGGCCCCATCCCTGAAGGTGTTCAAGGCCAGGCTGGATGGGGCTTTGAGCAACCTGGTCTAGCGGAAGGTGTCTCTGCCCAGGGCAGGGGATTTGGGTTGGAACCAGATGATCTTTAAGGTCCCTTCCAACTCTAACTATTCTATGATATTCCCTTCCTCTCAAGACCTCCAGTAATCTGAAGTTTATGGACTTCTTGAGCCAAAGATTGAAATACTTTGCAGTTTCTATTCATAGTGTAGTTCCAGATCATGTTCACTGCCCACTCGTAGAATCTTGTCTTATGGACAGATACGCTACGATACTGGAACGAACCACAAATATACACTCATTATTTTCCCTAGATGCCTGGGAAAAAGAGGCCTAATAAGCGTCTTCTCTCCTCACCCGTTAATTCTTAGCTCTTCACACTCTATGGGCTTTGTATTTTCTTGCTCTTTCAGTCCTACTTTATTTTCATCTCTCAGCTCAATCTCCTACTATTCCCTATTCCTGTGAATCTGTTGCCCCAGTCCCTTATCCATGGCATCTGGTTGTAACCTGCTTCCAAGTCCTATTGCTAACTTGCCTGTCTGCATTTGAATTTAGGAACTTTTCTCCCCACTTCGATCTGCTGTCAGCTTAGATGCTTGGCCATCTGAGATCTCCATGTCCCAGAATGAAAGCTTCAGGATAGGTTCAAGCTGAGATTAATCCCATTTGTGCCTGGCATGAACGGAGTCTTCAAATAGTGTAGCCAGGTATAGGTACTGTATTAAGTGTGTGGACATGGACAAACTTGAACTGAAGAACTGCATTGGGATGCCTGTAGTAAGGCCTAACTCTGCAATTGACTTAGCACAGATAATCCTGCTGTGCGCAGGAGAAACTATGATTTCAGTGGCATTCCACGTGAGCCGAAATGCTTTGCCCAAGTGTATCAAATCCCAGGGCTAGGACTGAATACTAAAAAGCACTTCTGGATAGGAAATGTTATGTGCACAATGTATTTGAAGAGCACTAAAGCATGATACAGTTATGACTGAGCTGGTGGGAAAAAAAAAGTTGCAGTTACTGTGGCATGTACTACTTTAAATTTAGTTTGTGTTTATAAAAATTAATTGAACTTTTTTCTGCTTCCCACCCCATCAGTCTCTTAATGCTAATTTCTGTGAACAATTACCAGATTTTATGGGGGGCACCTCTGTGGCTGATTATGCTTGACAATAAACCTTGGTCATATGGTGATTTTTTTTTTTTTTCATATATAGCCTCAGAACATATTCATATCACATGAAGATAAAATAAAAATAGGTGACTTTGGTCTTGTGACTTCTGCAGAATATGGGACTCTGACTAGGAACAGAGGAACAGAATCATATATGGCACCAGAACAGGTAATTATCCTGCTATATTAGTGTCTCTGCAACTAGATTTGCATTATAAACTCAGCATTGGATGTTCTCAATCCTCATCTCAGAACTAAACCAAGTTGCCTAAAGTTCTCTGGTATGACTCTATACAAGGATAAATGTGTTCTGGAGAAAGCTGTCTGCAAGTGTGGCAATTTTATTTCACTGTGCTAACCTACAGGGTCTGACACTGCGTGCTGCAAGGAATGCTCTTGCAAAACCAGGCTGCCAGCCATGTATTTCAGTTTGAATTTAGGACCTCTGTTAACTGTGGCATTGGAGTCCTTCTATTTCTTTCATTATTTGTGACAGAGAAATATTGGCATGCCTTATCTGTATAGGTCTGTAGAAGTCTTGATTTCAGTCTGTTTAATGTGACGTAATAGTTGCTGTTTAACAGGTCTGTAGCAGAAAGGGTTAACGGCTAACAATAAGATCGAGTAGGGACAGTCCTGTAGCCTTGGGGTGGAAATTTCTACTGACTTAAAATTTTGTTTTAAGGAGTGCTGTCCACTTGGATTTGACGTCTACATTGTTCTTGTTCTAATCTTTGTAGGTCGGGGACAGATATGGAGAGGAAGTAGATATTTATGCACTGGGATTAATCTGGTTTGAAATTCTTTCAGCAGCCAGTCGTCATGAGAAAAGCAAGGTATGTAATCTTTAAATTAAAAAAAAAAAAAAAGACTCAGTTATTGTTTTGCCTTGCTGCTGGTACTGCAAGCTAGAAGTAATGAAGTAATCTGTATAGCTAGAGAACTGTCTCTATTTGCATCTTCCCCTTCATTCTTTTCTTTAAGCCCCATAAGTCCTCACACCTCAGTTGAAATGTAATAACAGAAGTAAAAAAAACATTACTGGTTTTATTTCACTTATGTCCTACTGACACACACATTAAAGCCGAGCATGCTAAAGAATAATGTCTAGCAAAAAAGATTTAAAGTTTCCGATAGATCTTTTTGTTTGATCTGAATATTTGAAGGGAATATGTTTCTAATTTTATAAAATAAAAATTATGAATGGGAGAGTTTTGTCTCCGCCATGCTCTTGTCTTCACTGCACAGCAGAACAAGAACAAAGTTTCTATAAAGCCCAAACACTTGCAGTTTTCCAAAATGAAAACAAATGTGATTTGGAATAGGTAGCTTTAATTGAAAAAGATCTTACTTCAAAAAGAAAACCAGTGTTACTTAAGCTTTTTTTGAAAAGGTGTCTTTTGTTTTTTCTTGGTACTTTGAATATTCTTACTGTAACAGCTCATATGCTCAAACCTGTGTATTTGTAGGACAGCGATGCAGCTGCTGAGTATCTTGTCTAAAATAATTTCAAGATATATGTACATGGTTGGACCCAGAAGCTCTTGAACACTGTTAGCTTGGTCCTTTTGCCAGTATGAAAAAACCATACCAATGTGTCTTTTCCACTTGCAAGTTCTTGTAGTATTTTCTGAGACATCTAGTTCCTGCTCACAGCTGACTGTGCAAGCGTGTCCACAGTCCCACAGTGTTTACAGTGAAAAGGGCAAGACCGATTTTTTAGTCTGGTTTCCTTAAAGCATAAAAATCTTGTGTCTGTAGGTACGTGGGGAATCGGGTGAGTGGAAAGTCCTAGGATGGTCTTCAGCTGCTCCATCAGCTTAAAAAATAATTCTGCTTAATGGAGCATGATATATCACCTCTATATGTTTGTTGCTTTGAACTCCATGTAGTGTTTTCTGCTGTGACATAGAAATAAGCGTGTGGTACTGAACAAGGTAAAAGAGAGAAAGTACACCTGCTTGGCTTGCAAATAATAACATCTAAAGTAGGAAATTTAGTCACACATCATTGTAGAGTGTGAAGCTTTTAAGCTTAAAAAGGGACAACAGTTAATGAAAAAAACATAAAACCAAAACAAAGTACAACTAAATGGAAAAAACTTTCAAACTGTTTACAGTTACTTTATTTTTGAAGCCTCATCTTTTTTGTGGGTTTGTATTTTCCTAATTACTTCAGTAAATTATATCAGTCATAAAATGAGATGCAAAATATAATCAATGAAAACATACTGAAAATGTTCACTTTTATGAATTTCAGGTATGGAATGATATTAGAGAAGGTAAACTTCCAAAGAGCTTCACCAAGCGATTTCCAACAGAGGTACGGAATTTTAATACATTATTTCAGTTAGTTTATTTACTCATAAAAAATAATTTATTGACATTTTATTTCTTTTTGCAGGCAACTATAATCAAAAAGATGCTTTCAAGAGATGCTTCAGGAAGATACTCTGCATCTGAAATACTTGAGTTTTGTAAGTCTGTTGATAAAGACAACTCATTTAAAACTCATACACAGTAAATGCCCCTTTAAAAGGCTTTCAGACTGTGTTTAAATCCAGAGTCTAATGTCTGTTGAAACTGATAAAAGAATCATAAATGTCAGAAGCAACAAGATGACTTAGGATACGTCTCCTCCTTGGTGTTTCGCCTTCCTGCCATTGAAGAGCTCATCAGCCAAGAGAGTCACATCCACCATTCACGCCCATCAGCTGCAGACTAGGACAGCGTACTTCTGCAAGCAATCACTTGTGATTTTTACCTGGAAATACAGGTTGTGGATAAGCTGAACTGTATTGTACAATAAGTACAGGAACCTAGTCCTTGTCTCCTGGAAGACTAAGTAGATGTGGTGCTAACTGGCCTGTGGCAAATCCCTGTATACATGCTCTTAACATGCGCTGCATCCGTTATCAGTTGAGGTTATCTATTGCTTTCCATGGAAGAAGTGCAGTCTTGTGGTATGTGACTCAAACCTTTCTGACTTGTTCAGTGATGTTTTTAATAATTACTGTAATGCTCCCATTAATACCAAGACTAATTTTCGTAGAAAAGATACTAGGAATAGGTGTCGGTTATTCTTCACTGAATTTCCATTCTTTAAGGTGTACTTTAAGGTGTCTCTACATACCTGTTGAACACTTAGCACCATCAGTGCTCTAAAATTTAAAAATACATACTTTTTAAAGAAAGCTCTTTGAGAATTTAAATGTTAAGCATTCAGCTTCTCAGAAATCTAGTTTAGATTTGCTCTAAACTTTTTGAAAACCTTAGGTTTTGATTTTTTTTTTCCTGAAAGGAACACTTAAGGTGCTCTTAATATAGGAAAACTCTCCAGTTTCCTTGGTATTAATAATTTTAAATCCTGTGCTGAGAGAGCACCTTAAAAAGTCTCTCCCATACTGCTAGGTTTTAATCCCTTATTGTAATACTGAGGCATACAACAAGTGTACTGAATACCTCTGATGGCCTTACTGTCAGCCCCCAAAAAAGTAACAGCAATTTGCCTGTGACTCTTTAGTTATATACTTCAAAGAGTTCAGACTTGCCTGGATTGGAGCAATTGTGTGTGTGGTGGTAGGGAGCAGGGAGAAAAGACAGGCACATTAGTCCTTCATATGCTTGTCTTTGAGCTGTATCCTGTCAAACTCTTCATTGCCATGGAGCCCACATACATCCATAAAGGCAAATGAACAGATTTCTGAGCAGAAAAATAGCTACTATGTGTAGTAAAGTACTGTATGCTTTTTCTGAAATGCTAAATGGGTTAAAAGTGGGTGCTTGGTTAAAAGGAATAATATAAATGAATGCACAGTAATTTTTATATTCTTACGGAAATTATTGCTGATCTGCTGCAAGTACTCGTTGCTAAATAAGCATCTGATTTTACATCCTTTTGTAAAGCCTGAAGTTGTTTGTTTTTTTTTTCCTCCTTATCATGAATCACAAATACATAGAGCATTTCACTATTCTGGGATAATTATTATTTCTTTGCAGTGGTCGAGATCTGAGAGAAATGATACCCTGACACAAAATACCACTAGTTCCACTTCCTCTTCCCTTTCACACACAAATCTAATCCTATTACATGAAAATTGTTATGTGACAAACTTTGACTGAATATCCTTTACAGTTCTTGGACAAAGCACCCAGATTACCATTACCTTCTTACTGTTAGGTAATATTGAACTTGTTCCAGTAGTTTTTGATACTTTTTTTTCCATAGTATTTGTATACTTCAGCAGTACCTTTCTATTAGTGACTGTTTACAGTAGCAACTGCTGTTCCTTAAAAATAAAAGGTCTATTAAAATGTATTTTTTTATATTTAAAAAACCAAACAACCCAACAACATGACCTGACGCTATTTGATTATGCAAAATATGCACCTTTACATACAACAGAATATTGGTTCCAATAACATCACTATAATGTTTCACAAGCTTTTTTTTTTCCCCACCAGGTCTAAGGTAATAATAATTAAAAAAAAGTCTGATGTTCAGTCATGTCTGTAAAGATGAAAAAAACCTGTTTAACACATTATATAACAGAGTAACTAGCCAATATTTATTCCCTTACTCAAACTTGAATTTTATTATCAGCTGATATTTTTCAGTTGGACAGGGCATAACCAAAGACTGTGGAAGGCTTAACCTGCTTCTCAATTATGGTACTTTGATTATAAATACAAAGTTTAAATTCCTATTAAATTGTGCATCAAGCAGAAAATCCACACGATGCTTCAGAAATGTGAGTTTAACCTGTCAACATAACTATTATTCTGCATACATTGGTGTGAATTTCTTCAGTATGGCACAGCTCTGAACCGTCTAAAAAATATTATGAACTAGACATACTTATCTAGGATTCCTTCCTTTAGAAAGGCCTTAGTCATGATCTGCAGCACTGTTTCCAGGGCAGTTTGAAGATAAATCTTCAGAGTCTACAGGATAAGCAGAGAAAAAGTGAGTAATTCCAGCTCAGAGGAGGGAAAAAAAAAGTAGCTAGAATTATTTGAAGAATCCAGGTAGAGCAGATTAACAGAATTCAAGAAGGTTTGCAAGTTATTCCAAACTTTGTTTTAAAATACTGAACACAAATTCTAGCCTCTTTGGTGCAGTGAAACTGATAGTGTTCTGTTTCAGAAACACCTGCAAGCTTTTGCAGCTTTTTATGGTACTAGGTTTAAGGTCTGAATTTTGTTTTCTCAAAACAAAATTAATATGAATACCAATTCAAATAAATGCCAGTACGGTTGGAGTTTTTGTGTGTGTGTGCACATATCAACACCTAAAAATAGGCTTATAATCAAAACGTTCAAAGTTTTGTGCAAAAACCAGCAGCCTAGAGGGAAAATTTGCTATGTAAGTTTAAAAGAATGCAGTAAGAGAAACATAAAGGATATATTGTACTATTTGAGTCTAACTGCATAAGCAAAGTAAAACATTTACAAGTAGTATACTCTCACCTCCATAAGTTGTTCCACACCAAATGCAATAGAAGTGTTCTTCTCTCAAATAGGCAGTCAACATGTGTAGCTTTTCCGAGACCTAGAGATATTTACAGGTATGCAATGATCTGGAGTTCATATAACATCGAACAGTTTGAGCTACTAACTTTGCTAAAATAGATTGTTTAACCTTTTGCTATGGAAAAGCTACACAATACTCAGTAAGGCATGAAGTTTCCCAAATTTGTAGTAGATGGCACAGGAATTCATGGTCTCTGGAAACATAATAATGGCTGTTGTTTGCTCATCCTTCTTTCCAGCTAAGAAACCTGCACCGAGAGCTATAAATATTACCTAGCTACCTTATTTCAAGTGTATGATATTTTTGGTGGAATTTTTCCACACCTAATCTCTGCAAATCAAACACATAAGGCTAACAACAGCTGTATAATCTAGTTTGTAAAAAGTGTGGCTTTCCAGTGTCCATCTTGAGCTAGTCTGTGAAGCATTTTCAGAAATGACTTAGTGATTCTAATATTCAGCCTAAGACATGAGATAAGGCATCCAAAATTAAAACTCAAAAGCAAGTAACTTTGATTAACTATGTGATCTTGCATATCTTGGCTAAGACAAATAAATGTTTAGAATTTAATTTCTATGCTACTTTTTCCAAAGATCAGCTTCAAAATAGAGGAGCAATAAATCAGTGGTTTAATGTTCTGTATTTTATCATATAACTGCTATAAAAAAAAAAAATCATTGCTCTATGATTGCAAAGAGGCCATTCACTACAGCTTGAAAAATGACATGTATACATACAACTTTTATACATGTATGTACACATACTTTTTAAAAGGAATATTAAATTTAAATCTGAATCAAGCCATTAATTTAGTTGCAGAACTTACACTTAAGTTGGAGCTTGTTGTGCATTCATCTTCCTTGTCTTCCTCATCCTTTTTGTCATCCTCCTCAGGTTCTAGCCAATACCAAGTCTCCTTGGGAACATCAATATCCTTAAATAATGAAGGATTTAATTGAAAATTAGCTGCCTTTGTAGGTTTTCTTGGAGGATGCTGGGTAAAACCAATTTCTAATAGATGACATGTTAGGTTTTAAAACTTTCCTGTAGAGTATAACAGAGAATTCCTAAAGCTGTAGTGGGAAACTAAGTACAGTGGTCCATAAGAAGGATTTTTCACTTTTTTAAAAAAAAAAAAACAAAAACCAAAACAGGCAAATGCATGCTAACATTAAGTTCTATTCCATTTATGTTCAGTATGCGTAAGCCTACACAGCAACATAATCACAAACCAAGGCTGTGAACAGGTACCGTTTCTTATCAGCTGGAGATATGCTTCCCCAAGTTATTTCATCGAGAGATCACACAGTGCTTCCTAATCCACCTCAGGTAAAGCTAAAGGAAGAAGAAACAGCAAAGACGAACTAAGCTAATTCACCTGACTTCATTTGAAGCAGCCCAAGGAGTATCGGACAATCTCAGCACAACTGGGGCAGTATTAACCTCGAACAGGTTAATAGAGAAAAGAAAATACTTCAAGTTTTCAAGTAGCAAAAATTTATAGCAGTTCACTGCTATTACCCATGTTATTCTTTGCAGATGCAAGGTATGTTGTTTCGGGTTTGTTTTTTGTTCAAATGCTTCTTTGGTGAATCTGCTGATTCCCTCAATGACGATCCCCATCCTTGGAGATACTCAAGAGCTGTCTGGACATGGTCCTGGACAACCTGCTTTAGGCAACCCTGCTTGAGCTGGAGGGTTGGACAAGATGACCTCCAGAGTACCTTCCAACATCAACCATTTTTTGATGATGTTGCTCCCTCACTTGAGGCAAACAGCACTGTCATTTAGGACAGCCTGACATTGGCTACTGAAAGATATGCAAACAGCTCAAAAGTAACCACAAGAATGCAGGAGCAAAACCAGGTGAGCTCTGATGAAGCAAATTAAGAAGGGTCACATAAGTTCCCAGGAGGTTGATGTACACCTTCAAATATCTTAATGGTGCAAATGTATACTTTGAAATATTTTAAGAGGACTGAAGTGTTGCCAAACATCAAGACTTCAGGCTAGTTATCTCACAATTTTAGAGAACTTCCAGGAATTGAATCACTACTTTGTTTGTGGCACGTATCTCTAACCTATAAGACTTCCTTCCAACCCCCAAAAACATAGGTCTCACTTTTTGCATATCTAATTGCTGGCAGGCCCTCTGGCTTTTTCGGAGGTCCCCTTCCATCTTACGTTCTTCTTGTTTGTTTTTGAATCTTATTCTGTTAAGAAAAAGTATAGCTAAAATAAGCAGGTAGACAAAACACTGAGATGCATTATAGTCAATAGCTTTTCTAAAATAAAAAAATCTAAGATTCTAGCCTTACTAATTCTCCCACATCAGGACAATGCTGAAGTTAAAAAGTCCTTCTGACATTGTTTCTGTGGGACCACACACGTACTTCTTGGCAGTTATACCTTCAAGACAGTGCTTTTTTAATCACACTATACTAAACACTGTTTTTTCATCAGGCTTTCATAAGACATGAAAAAAGTGGTTCACTACACATCTGCAAAATATACAGTCTTCCCTAGGCTTTCCTTCTCCACAAATAGCAAGCAAATCAGGAGAAAATAAAAACAATACCTAAACCTAAACAAATGTTCTCTGATTTTTAAAACCATTGTAGCAACACTGCTCATGATTATCTGTGGATTTTATATTAAAAAAGATTATATGGTTCTCCAATTTAAAAAGTTACAAATGACTGGATGAAAGTTAGCATGCGTATTTTTTGCATTACAAACATTTACAAAAATGACGCAGCACACACTTTTAGCCTTACAGTGTTCATCTGCTTTTGCTTTAGAACTGAGAAACAATTACTCTATTTCAATTCTTACCTCTCATTCAAAACATTCAAAAATAGTAACACGTTAAAAGAATAACCAAACTTAAAGCATAAAAAAAAAAATAATTGTTTAGACATTGCTTGGAATATCTGTTACATCATTTTACCTGAACTGATCTGCAGCTTGTTCATTTGCTTGTTTTTTCATATGGAGTTTTTGTCTATAGTTTTCCAGTTTTTCTTCAGCTTTTCGCTTTTTTAATTCCTCGTGACCAAGCCCACTTCTGCCTACATAAGTTCAAAAGATGAATGTAAGCAGTTGAGAAGCTCTGATACCCAACTAAGACATTAGGAAGTATCACAAACCTGTTTTTATGTTCAAAGGAATAGGTTCAACGATGCCTTCTCCTGTAAGGGAAAAAATAGGCAAATTTAAGAAATCGGGTCTTTCTCAAACTATGATTTGTGCAGTATTTTCAAGTAGGCAAGCTGCTTTTGCCATTAAATACGTACATTTTCTTGTGACTTTGTTGCCTGGAAGTTGAAAAATCCCCAATCAATGTATGTTTAGTGCATTACAAATGACCCAGCTGAACTGGACCTCACTCTTTTTTGGCTTGTCTGCTGGATTACTATATAAACCTTTTTCAGGACGCTATCAAACTGAAAGAAAATGGTGTTGACTTGACAGGTATAACAAATCTGTGATGAAGCTTTGTTACAGCTTTCTGTACTATTTTTCATCCTAGAATTTCACAACTTGACAAAGATTAAGAATAAAAAGAATCTGTCTGGGCCAGTTAATTTGCCAATTGTCTGCTAGAGACACGTGGAACTGGCACAGCAGTTATTGATGCTTTGTTTTACTGATTTTACTTCATCTACTAAGGCTTCATAAAGGTATGCCAATGTACACTATTTCTTCTTCAGAATCCAACTATAAATTCAAAATGAGGGGTTGATTTTTTTGGAACACTATTAGCTTTGCAAGACTATCAAAACTTCCTTAATACAATTCTTGTAGACATGCAAATACGTAACCGCGTTTACTGAGCAGCAGTACCACTGCTTAACTCACATCTCTTGATAGTCTGTACCACTTTTATTTCAGCTTTTAGTAATTTGCTCTCATCTTTTCTTCTGCCACTACACATTCACAGTTCAGTAACACCAGGGCTCTCAGAGACGCATCTATTGACCCTGTCTACAAATGAAGTAGCACCTACACCCTGTAAAATATAAAGGTACACCTGTATATAGGCACACATTTCCAAATAGCGACAAGCTTACCGCTTTTGCCAAGGGCCTGGCCGCTTTTGTAGCCCATCTTCTGGAGCAAAGCAAAACCTTTGTTCTCATTGCCCAACGCACTTTTCAATACCAAGTCACGTCTCTCTTTTTCTTCTTCTTTTATACTCTTCTGTCTGTTCTTCTCATTGGCTTCTTTTTGTTTTTCTTCTTTCTGAATAGCTTCCTTCATCCGCCTCACCATGGGCAAACCTGGCCTTACATCCTGTCTAAGAGTTAATAATTCCAGCAAACATCAGCACTTTTTTTTTTTTTTTATTTACATGCTTACAATCACTTAGGAGGGGAAAAAAAGAGCCACCTACTTACTTAACAAATAAATCGGACATGTAGTCTTCCTCTTCATCTTCCTCCATGTTTAGCACGCATGCCCCGTTCCGACCCCCTCCTACGAACACTGTCAATCTGCTTTACCACGCATTTTATTTCTCCGCGGGTTACCTAAAATGCAGAACCCGCAACATAAACTTGCCGCTCGGGTCGGCCGCGCTCGGCAGCCGCCGGGAAGCTGAAGGGGTACGGCGCTACCGGACGAAAACACGCCAACCCGGGGGACACCGGGCCGCCGCCCCCTCTCTCCCCCGGGGCACCCGCGCCAGGCTTCACGCCCACCGCGCGTTTTTCGGGGCTCCGCTACCGCCGGCCGCCACGCCTCTCATCCCCTGGACGCCTTCGCCCGCTGCCAAGGCGCCCACAAAGCCGCGGGAGAGCGGAGCGAACCCGCGTACTCACCCACCTCCGCTCGCCCGGCCCGGCCCAGCCCGGCGCCTGCGCGCGTCCCCCCGCCCGCCGGCGCCTGCGCGCCTCCCGCTTCCTGCTGCGCGGTCGCCGGTGCCTCCGCGCTGCTGGGGTCTGTGGGGGCCGGCGCCGGGCACGGGCCAAGGGACGGCGAGAGCTGGAGCAGCCAAGCCCACCGGTAACGGCCTCGGGGCGCGGCGGCTGAGGGGGCGCGTGCGGCGGACCGTCCGTTACCCCCCCCTCCCCCTCCCCTCCGGGGACCGTGGCCGCGCTGTCGCGCCTCGCGCAGCCCGGAGCTGGCAGGACACGGCCGCCGCACGGTAGGAGCGTCAGGCGCGCGCCGTGGCCGTTAACGGGGGCGGGCGGGCGGGCGGTGTCGGCTCGGCCCGGTCCGGCCCGGCCGCGGGGGAAGGGGGGGGCGGGGGTGGGGGAAAGCTGTGGTGGAGCGGGCCGGTGGGTCTGCGCTTCCCTTCCGCGGCTCGGCTCGGCGCTGCTGCCTGCCGCCGCCGGCTGCCCCGAGAGGAGAGGCGGCGGCTGGTGTCTACGCGGGTGAGTGGGGTTGGTGGTGGGGTGTGTGTGGGAGGCAGCGCGCTTCTGGCTGTGTTTTTGGCATTCTCCCTTTCCTGAGGAATGGGTGTCTAGCGAGAGCTGTGCTGCGGTCTTGAGGCGTTACTTCTTGAGGAGGGGGCCTTTGAACCAGGCAAGGGGCACTGGGAGAGGTGCTGCAGCTTATTAAGGTAACCGATGTAGGTAGAAGGACTCAGGCAACAAAAGCCTTCTCACCTGTCGGGAGGGTGCCACTTCCCCTAAACTTGCCTGTTTTTCAGCTTTCTCCACTGAAGTGCATGCGTGATGGAGATCTGAATAGTGGATTTATGCTACAGAAAAATAGCTGGAGAATAGAAAGGAACTCTAGTATGTCTGAACGGTTTATAATCTCTGTAATGCTTCGGTGTAACTTACTGGATCCCCTTTGCCTTTGATAGGCATTTGCTCTGCATCATGTGGGAGATAACAGTGTATTTATTGCTTGTAACTTGCACAGTAAGACCCAGCCCTCGCCAGAATCAGTAGGTAGGCGTTTTTTGCTGAATTTTGGAGCAAAATTTTGGCCAATGTGGGTGAGCTTTGGTTGCCTACCTGCATAACTGTATATTAGACTCTGGGTCTTCAGTTAGTTGAATATCTGTGTAATTGTTCTTGTATCCAGTCCTTTGTGTTTTAGTGGCACAGCTGAATGTATGTGCAGATTTGGTAGCTCAGAGCTTGTGTTTCCTAAATTTAGATGAAGAGGTAAAGGAGTGTGTGGAAGGCGTATAAGGGGTTCACAGCTCTAAAGGTTAGGGGAAAACTAAAACCTTTATCTGGAGAGGAACAGGAGTAATGAGCTGTGCTGCTATATGGTACTCCTGTGCTGTGCAGGTGTGATGAGCAGTGTAGATATCTGGGATGATATCCAAAGAATCATAGCGCCGTCATTCATTGCATTTCTCTCTGCTCTCTTGTAAAAAGGTGTTTTGAGGGAATGAGTCTGTGCCATATTGATAGGCAATACCTCCTTTCTTTATAACTTAAAAAAAAAAAAGGCCAGAAGATGTCTTTGAAGGTGTCAGGGAGAGCTGTATGTGCTTCCATATGTGGCTCCTCCATGTTTGCTGATCTGTCGCTGGAGGTGTATGCAGTGAAAAAGACTATTAATTCAAATAACAAGAACAGGGAACAAACTAAGCATTACAGACACTGTGATGCTTTAGTTTCATCAGCACCAAATCATTAAGGTAAATTTAGAACCATGCTACCAACTATAGTTGTAATATTAATATGCCACCCTTTACTACTGTGTAATCTGGGGACTGTTTAAAAAAAATTAAAATTATTTAATTTAAATCACTTCATTTGACATAAAGAATGTGTTGGGTTTGACCATGAATGAGGAAACAGCTTGGAGCACTTGAGAGCACAAGTGGAACAGTACAGCTGTTGACAGATATGTCTTGCATAATACTCCTTAGCTGCTTTGCTTTTTCTGGTTTGCCCGAGATCCTAGGTTCAGCATCACTGCATTCAGGTTTTGGGGTTGTCTTTCTTTTTTTTTTTTTTCTCTTCTTTTTGCTGAAGATGGTTGACTTTATTTTGTGATTTTTAGATAAGTTTTGGGTTTTTTCTAGCTGTTCTGCATTAAAAAGCTATACTTTGTTTAAATGTGGTTTGCTAAGGTTAAGTTGTCTGCAGAGTGTTTGCTTACAATGATAAGTGTGCTTTCGGTAGTGCTTTGCTGCTACCCCCATTCACTGTTTAAGCGGGATCTCGGGTGTTTGATCTGTAGTATTTTGGCTGTTGGGGACACTTGCAGTCATTTGGCTGCTGCTTGTATTCCAGTCTGTCACACATAAGGCTTGCGGGGTTTCAGAGGGCTTAGAGCAAGGCTAGTGGGATCTGGGAAGTCTTAGGTCAGTGATGCCAAATGCTGTCACTGTTCCTTCTTCTGTCAAATTTGTGATGGATGGAAAATCCTACTTGTGGCAGGCACATTTCCTTCTCACCTTTTCTCTTGAAGATGTTGAGAAGGTGGCCAGGTTCGTGGCCAGGTTCATGCCCAGGCTTCGGGACTGTGGTCCAGAGTCTTGATTAGGGGCAATACTTATGCTATTTTATGTAAGAGGAGATGACTCTTTTATCTCTTTTATGTGGTTTTCTTTTTTTCTTTAAATGGGGATGTCACTATATTTTTCTTAGCTAAGAGTTGAGCACCTATGGGCAACTTCAGGGTGCTTTTTTACAATTAACAACTTTGTTCCCTGAAACACCAATGGATGTACTCGGTTGTAAATATGCGCGTAGTTTTTATGTGAGACTGCTTAGCTAAGACAAGTCTAGGCAGGCTGGAGCAATGATACTGTAATTTATAGATTTCATCGTCATATTTTAATTTGATTTTCAAAGCTTTGTACTGTTGTACTATATTTTATACTAACATTTTTATTTTTATTTTAGAGTTGCTACATAAATTTACGATAAAACTGGAATTTAAGCAGTTATGGAGCTGGCTCATAGTTTGTTACTGAACGAGGAAGCATTAGCTCAAATCACAGAAGCAAAGAGACCAGTCTTTATCTTTGAGTGGTTACGATTTCTGGATAAAGTGCTGGTAGCTGCTAACAAGGTAATTTAATGTTGTTTTCCCCTTCTTTCTAAAACATTTGTATTAATTTCATGCTAGAGAAAGTTGACAGGTAATGGCCAGGCAATAACTGTATGATTTCAGATTCAGCCTGCAGAGCCTCTCTATTAGTTTGTAGCTTTTAAGTGTTTAATTGTAGGCAGTCAGTATGACTCTGTTATATAACACGTAGCTTGGTTTGAGTTCTTCACTGTTGTAAGTATTTGGAAGGCAAAACCTTCCCTCACAGAGTAGGGATTCTTGATGTTAAAGAGGATTAAAAGATGTTCTAGGCAGGTATTGCTGTAATTTTAGTAAGTATTTTTAAAAAGTAAAAATTAAATAGGGTAACAGCTAATTCCAAGCATTTGATCTCTCTCTCTGCTGTTGAATGTACCTCAAATCTCTGTGAGACAAGCGATTTGCTGAATTACATACAATTGGGAGTGGTATGAGATTTAATTCAATCTCTTGTTGGTTTTTCTGAGTGTTGGAGGCAAGACACAGGATTAAGTTACTTTTTCTTTTTTATTAATATTTGGTCCATTAACAGACAGATGTCAAGGAAAAGCAGAAGAAACTTGTAGAACAGCTAACAGGACTCATCAGCAGTTCCCCTGGGCCACCTACGCGAAAACTACTAGCAAAAAATCTTGCTGCTCTCTACAGCATTGGAGACACATTTACTGTTTTTCAGACGCTTGACAAGTGTAATGACATCATCAAGAGCAAAGATGATACTGCAGCCTACCTGCCCACGAAACTGTATGTTTAATATTATTAGGGGAAGGGGAATAATTTTTAAGTGAAGAATCTGCCTGGATGTGTGCACGTTATGTTTACTTGCATTTTGCATGTTTAGCTGAAGTTTACACATACTTGATATATTCATTAATGACCTGGATGAGGGGACAGAGTGTATCCTCAGCAAGTTTGCTGATGATACCAAACTGGGTGAGGTGGCTGACACCTCAGAGGGCTGTGCTGCCATCCAGCGTGACCTGGACAGGCTGGAGAGCTGGGCAGAGAAGAATCTAATGAGGTTCAACAAAAGCAAGTGCAAGGTCCTGTACCTGGGGAGGAAGAATGCTAGGCACCAGTATAGGTTAGGGGCGGACCTGCTGGGAAGTAGCTCGGAGGAGAAGGATCTGGGGGTCGTGGTAGACAGTAAATTATCCATGGCCCAGCAATGTGCCCTTGTCGCCAAAAAGGCCAATGGAATCCTGGGCTGCATAGGGAAGAGTGTGGCCAGTAGGTCGAGGGAGGTCATTCTCCCCCTCTACTCTGCACTGGTGAGGCCACAACTGGAATACTGTGTCCAGTTTGGGGCTCCCCAGTTCAAGAGGGACAGGGAACTGCTGGAGCGAGTCCAGTGAAGGGCAACTAAGATGATTAAGGGATTGGAGCATCTCCCTTATGAGGAAAGGCTGAGAGAGCTGGGACTCTTTAGCCTGGGAAGAGAAGGCTGAGGGGAGACCTTATTATGGCGTACAAGTATCTAAAGGGTGGGTTGAAGGAGGATGGAGCCAGGCTCTTTTCATTGGTTCCAAGTGACAGGACAAGGGGTAATGGGCACAAGTTAGAACACAGGAAGTTCCGTTCAAATACACGGAAACAGTTCTTTACAGTGAAGGTGACAGAGCACTGGCACAGGCTGCCCAGGGAGGTTGTGGAGTCCCCTTCTCTGGAGATTTTCAAGACCCGCCTGGATGCAGTCCTGCGTAGTGTGCTCTAGGCAATCCTGCTTTAGCAGGGGAGTTGGACTAGATGATCTCTAGAGGTCCCTTCCAACTCTGAAAATTCTGTGATTCTGTGATATATAGCAGAGAAAAGAACAGGATTGAGATTGTGGAGGGCAGGACTCAAAGGTGACACATACATTGCTATTGGAAAGTGACGTGCTTTCCTCTAGGCAAGGGGGTATCTTATGTTTCTTCACAAGCTTATGTCATGGAGAGGATAACAGTTGATGAAGTAATGCAATGAAGAAATTCCACTGGTGGGATTGCTGATTGGGCTCAGGTACCCCATTTAAGATGGGACCTGCAGATTGTCAAACGAGAGCATTATGTATGCCAAGAGAATTTTAACCAAATGCTCAAGTTTTGTTTTGTTTTTGGTTTTTTTTTTTTTCATTCAAAACATGCCTGTTTATATTCCCCTACTGTAGATACACTGCACAAGTTTCTCAGAGTCTGTACACTTGGATGTGTGTGTGCATTATGTGTGGTACAGTTTGTCTTTATGTATGGAAGCAGTCTTGCTGGTAGGAATTTGGTTAATGCCACAAATAGCATCTACTGAAACTGTTTTTAGCACGTTTCTAAACATGCTGCTTCATCTGTTCACAGTGTCTAGTGAACTCCAATTTGTGTTGTCCTTCAGACATTATCATGACAGTAGTATTTAACAATAAAATCCGGAATAGTCACCATTTGGACAGAAACTGCCCTCCTTTTATTTGAAGCTGTTGCAGCTCTGTGAGGGGCTTGTATAAGTGGGGAGGGTTTAGTACTATATAACATGCTCTGAAACTTAGGCTACCAACTCAAGTGGTAGTCCCCAAAGTTTTTTACTCTATGATTACAAACTTCAGTTTTTGATGTTTGTGTAGAAGAATTGTGTAGGAGACATGCCCTTTAAGGAGTTGACTGTAATGAGTTTGTAACAAATAGCTTTGCTAAAAAGTCATTTACACAAGAGTTTCAGGTTTAAAAAAGAGCCTTTCATCACAAAGTTCCTTTGTGATGAAAAAGTGCATGTTTTCAGAAGCTGCTTCTGTGACTGTCCTGGAGTAATTTGTGTATATAACTGCAGTACGGTGTTAAAATATTCCTACTGTCTAATGGCAGGGCACGAAAAACGTGTATATAACTGTTTATGGATCTAGTGATTTTTACAGTGCCTATAAATTTTCTTGTGTTCTGCAATAATTTATGCGTTTTAAGTTCTTAGGCTTAAAAAAACCCCATCATTCAGTATCTACAAAAATGTGTCAGGATATATTAAAAAGTAGAGGTTATCTTGCAGGTGTTTGGAAAAGAGGCAGTTTATTGAAACACAGAACCCTAATCTTGCTGAAATTTGAGAATATACTTGTCTTCTCCAGAATTTTTCACTATGTATGTAGATCCTGTAATATTATCCTTTCAAATACATTTATGTTTTAGAAGCTAATAACTTTTCTGTTATTTCTTTTGTAAATTAAAAAATTATTTAAATGCACAGTGTTAATCAGCCAGTATAACTAATGGATAATAAATAGATTTTTATTCATCAACGATGATTAAAACATGTGTTTCTATTTAATTATTTGTCTTCATTTAGATCATACTGAAAAGGATACACTGATTAATGTCTTTTTTTATAGGGCTGCTGTGGCATGTGTTGGAGCATTTTATGAAAAAATGGGCAGAATGCTGGGTAGTTCTTTTCCAGAAACAGTGAATAATCTTTTAAAGTCTCTAAAAAGTGCAGAGGTAAGTTTCGGATTATTTTATATGTATGGTCTTGATGCCATTTAAACTGAAACCTGCTTCCTCCAAAGGTATTTGCCAAAATGCCTGGATTCTTTGCCTTCTACCTAGAAAACTGCAAATCACTTACATAGTATCAAGTTAAACGTGCATGTATTTTTCCTGCAGAGCGTTTAGAGTTTTGTCATATGAATATTATAGTAGTTCCTTCATAGTGGCATCAATAATTAAAATTGCAAAATGGTTGTATGTACCATTTCTAACTACTGTTTTAGGATTTCTGCTCATGTACCCTTAATAAACGTTCAGTTGTTTAAAAATGAATAATACTACTTAAGTTTTGCAACAAAGATGCTGCTGTGCGTGTGAGCAGGATACGTTGTACCCTGAAAAGCGAGAACGTGTCATAATATTGAGAGAATGAGTCCAAGGCAGTCAGTGGGTCTGATTTGATGCAAATAGCTCTGTTGGGTTGTTTTTTTTGTTTTGTTTTGCGTTTTCTTGTGTTTTCTGTTTGTGGTTTTGTGTGGGGGTGGGTTTTGTTTGCTTGTTTTATTTTTAAAAATCTCTGAGAAGTTGGAAGGAGTACTGATTGTGTGGATCTTGTCCTGGCAGCAATTTTCTTTGGCTGTGTCATTGTACCTGCGTGGTTATTTTTGTTTGTTTGTTTGTTTGTTTTTTAATTTTTTTTTGTGCCCTCCAACTGTAAGTGCCTGCCTGTGTGCAGGGTTAGTAGGAAGCTGTTGGGCTTCCTGTTCTCTTATATCGACTATTTTTTCTTTTTTCCCAATGCTGCAGCAAATAATGGTGGGGCAGGACAGAAGCATCTTGTCCAGGGCCAATTTATTGGATTGCCCTGGCTCATCTTAGTTTATGTGACAACTGAGGCCGTTTTAATAAAGCTGTGCAAAGTACTTATTGCTATCTAAAACCAGTTAGGTATCAGTTGTACATGACTTCAGTGAACTATATGATCAATATCTCCAAAAATATTCCTTCACAGAACCATATATACATAATATATATACACATATACATGATATAAATAAATACAGAATTATGCACCTGGTTCTTGGTAGAAGTACTATGTCCATGTTTTGCATAAATGTGTTTTTTTTTGTGTGTGTGTGTGTGCAGTCTCAGGGCCGCAGTGAAATTCTGATGAGTTTACAGAAAGTCCTAAATGGACTTGGAGGAGCAGCAGCTTCTTGTCATCGTGATATTTATAAGAATGCCCGTTCTCTGTTGACAGACAGATCTATGGCTGTACGATGCGCAGTGGCTAAGGTGGGTGTGTTTCTCAGCAGTCCTAAAAATTCTTGTGCTGTGAGTGCAGCAACAACCTGCGGTTGAACTGTGACCTGCTGTTTATGATAGGAAATTTGGTAATTGCTTGGGCACGGTAAGTCCGTACTAGTTTACACTGAAGACTCAGACATTGGACTTACTTCATGTAAACAGAGGTACTGTAATACTGTTTTCCCCACTTTGTAAACAAATATGAGGTAGACTATATTGCTGTGAGCTGCAGTGGGAGAGATTTTTGGTAACGTTGTTCTTTTGTTGTGCTTTCCTCTTTTTATTTATGTATTAACCTATTCCATGAGTCTGTTTACTCAGCTAAGTTATTGGGTAAATGGGAGAGTGTGTGTGTGGGGAAATTAACTCTTAAAATATTCATATTAAAATATTTGCTGAATAAACCTGACAATTACACTGATACTTAGATAAAAGATAAGAATGGTCTCCATTGGTGCTCAGCAAGTCTTTTTTTCCTACAGTGTCTGCTGGAATTACAGAATGAAGCGGTGTTCATGTGGACAGCTGAACTAGAGAATGTTGCAACGCTGTGCTTTAAAGCTCTGGAAAACTCAAACTATGGTGTGCGAGTTGCAGTGTCAAAGCTTTTGGGGACAGTCATGGCTACAGCACTTATACCAAAACAAGCAACAGGTACAAGTACTTCTGGGTTCCATTTCTAAGTGGACAACCTACCCCTTCAGTACCGTATCACATGACAGTGTTGCATGATACATAGTTGTTCCGGTAATGGCAGGTTGTAGGTGGAGTGTTTGGTTTTATAAACTCTAAGCTAAAACGAGAAAAGAGTGCAGAGTTCCCGTTGTAGTCATACAAAGAAAGAGTGAGCAACTATCGAAATCACCTGGGAAAAGTAACTTATTTTTTAAGTATGAAAACTAACTGGTATCTGAAATGTTGGCTAGATTTATGTTTGCAAGACAGTTTTGAATTGATAAGTCTGGTTTCAAGATTATTGCTTGTATTGGTTGGAACTTTGGGATTAAATGATTATTTCTCTTTTTGCAAAAGTGATGCGACAGAATGTGAAGAAAGCCACACTGGAGGAGGTCTTGGAGCTCATGGCCACAGGATTTTTGCGAGGAGGATCTGGTTTCCTAAAGAGTGGTGGAGAGATGTTAAAAGTAGGAGGATCTGTCAATAGGGAAGTGAGAGTTGGTGTTACTCAGGTTTGTCATAAGATGTAATATTTTTTTACTTTTTTTATAGTGTAATGTTTATACATAGCTAACCCTTTTAGTAGGAAAAATACAGGCTTCTGTTCTTTATTTCTTTATAAATTAACTTACAAGTCTAGTTTGACTCACTTGTTCTGTGAGATGTACATGCGGTGTCATTTACCTAAGCTACTTTCTTTTATTTTTGATGTGCAGTAACAATAGATTAAAATATGTGCCAAGAAGATCTTATTTGATCAGTGGGATTAACTTGCAAAAATATTTGAAATCTTAGTATCTTTAAAACTTCAGCTCCATATTTAAATTTGATTTCTTTGTAGAGAGGACACACTGTTGTCCTTTTGTGTGTGCTTGCTCTTTTTTCACCTGCTGGGTAAAGTTTGCAGCCCTGATTTGTTAAACTACTTTTCTTCTTTCCATATGAATGTCTTGAGTAGGTGAAATCTGCTGAATGTGAAAGCTCCAATTGTCTGATAGAGAAAGGTGGCAGCAGCATCTCTTCAAATTCAGTCATTCTTACTCTGACATATATTTTGATATACTGCAGTAACTTGCCAGAATCTAGGGTTTTTTTTTTTTTTGATCATTGGGAGTTTTGTGAAACCCTTTTATTTTTCTCAGCTTTTTCAAGTGAACTTGGCGAAAATGCCCGGTCTTAATTGTGAATTAGAATATATTTGTGCTCTGGTGTTATTGACATTATGTTCTTAAAAATTTTTGGAGACACACATTTAGAGCAATGGACTGTTTTTTCTTGCTGTCATCCAAAGAGTATTTTGTGCTTCCCAGTATATGTAGCAGTATAGGAGCTACTCTTGGCACTGGGAACAGCTTCAACGATAAAGGCCTGGGTAATGGATAGATGCATCCTTCTTAGCCTCATTAGGGTTGCTTATTACTAACTGATATTGCTACTGTACTGCATTATGCATGCGTATAACTGTAGTCTTTCGTCCTCAGTGACTGAATATAGTCTCTTTCCTGTTTTAATTGGATCTGTATGTAACTTCTGAATTTGCAGGCCTATGTTGTCTTTGTTACAACATTAGGAGGTCAGTGGTTGGAGCGCAACTTTGCTACGTTTTTGTCGCATGTACTTGATCTGGTCTCCCATCCTCGTGCAACTCAGACCCACGTGGAGGCAGTTTACTCTCGAAGATGCGTGTCCTTTATCCTGAGAGCAACTGTGGGCAGCTTACTCGGGGAGAAAGCACAGATTGCAGCTGCCAAAGATATATGTCAAGCCATTGGTAAACAAATGAAGGCAGTGGGTGAGAACCATTTTTCTGTATTTGAGACCAGTTGAAAGTTACTGTCATTATACTGGGTCAGCAGTCTTTCAGCTTGCTTCTACTGTGAGGAGTAATTTTGTTACGGTAAAAGATTATTCAGCTGCTTTCTGTTTGAAATATGATATCCAAAATGTAAGTCCTACTTGGAAAGTGATTGTGTAAAATTGGCTTCTTATCCCGTGATGGCTTTTGACATTGCATTTGTTTAGTGTGGAGTGGGGGTAAAATGTGTGCATTTGCAATCTATCTTGGGATAGGTTTTCTTGACAGTCGTGCAGAATTCTTTACTACCAGTGTTGAAGATCCTGTAGGTCAGGATTCTTGTAGATCCTTGTGTATCCCCTAGTAATATCCGTACTGATACCCAGTTGGATTTTACAGGGGACAAATAAAGATGTAATCCGAAGGCTGGAGTTAGAGAACATAAACGTGGCCCCTTTGCAGAATATGTTATCACTAAGAGGACTGACAAAACTGTGTTGACATTTGTTTCTTATGAAATGAGTTAATTGGAGCTGGAGATTGAGAAAGTAAACTGGAATTGCATAACAATGCATTTACCAAACATCTGTTTCTTCTCCTTTTCTGCTGCCATCTAATTTGAGTTTAAAGTAATGTTTAACATATGGAAATGGAATTGATTTTGAAACTCTTGCAGGTTTTTCTCATAACTATTTTTTGATAGGGTAGGTATGGGATCTTAAAGCGGTTCTGATTACAATAAGTATTACTTCCAGGAAAATAAGTCTATTGGAAATGCAACTGCTGAGATGAAATAGTTACAAAAATTCCTCCTCCTGCCACCTTGTCAGGGTTGCAGGAAATTCTGTTATGTATTTGGATGATTGGTAGAACCATTTCATTTTTTTGAGCCTTTCTGATGAATCTGATGATAAATTGGAAGGATTTTTAATTGGTAATGATTGTTTCCCTTCATATAAGGGGGGTGCCTTTCTAAATTTGTGCTGTAGTAGACTTAGAAGCGTTAAGCTGATACTAAAGTCCCTTTTATTTCAAGTGACAGTTGTTGCTTCTGGGATATTGTGCAGGAGAAAGAACCTACAGTGGGATCTAGGAACTTAATTGGATAACTTAAGATGATTAGAGGTTGTGATTAATTATTTACTAAAAGTCTGGGGCTTTTTTGTTTTATTCCATATATATGCATGCAAATTTGTATGCCAAATGTATATATGTCAAGTTTATATTTTTAGTTACTGTGTATAGATGCAATACACACATACTGTATATGTGTATACTTGTGTTTTGCTGTGTTATACTGTTAATCCTACCTCTTAGTGCACTGCCATCCATAGTAACTGCTGGGCATCTATTTTTCATGGTCTTTGGGTGATTGTGTTTGGCCAATAGCTGTAAAACTATTTCTCTTCAGTGTGTTTGGTTTGCGAGTTCACACTATGACCAAACTTGTGGTTTTGTTTTAATATAGGGTTGATGTCAAAACTAAACTGTCCTTTTCTATCCTGTATACGTTCAGGTGTGATTCAAATGGTAGTTAAGCAAGATGCTTTTGTTTTCTTTTCTGCAGAAGCAGTAGTGAATGATGCTAACAGCGAAAATAAATCGGGAGCTGCTGATGTAGCTGCAAGCCAGCATGTAATGGTGTGTGCCCTCCAGGAACTGGGTAGTCTGGTTCAGAGTCTGAATGCCACTGCATCTCCTCTTATTCAAGAACCCTCTATTGGTATGCAAATACATTTAAATAGATTAAATGAGACATTTGAGCAATAAATATGAAATATCATGAAATCTAGTTAAATAATAAGTTAATGTGTAAGAAATAAATTGATGAAACTAGCATTCCCTGTAGTACTCCACGTAGCTACGTTTGTCCAGCTCATTGTGTTTAGTGCCCTAATTTTAATTCAAGTTTGACAAAGTATTAAGCAACTATTTTGATCAAAGTCTGGCTGAAGCTGTATTTTAGGGTGAGTTAAGTTGTAAAGTTGTGATTTTTAGCATTGATTTATTTCTGATAATGGTTTTATAGGAAATGCATTGTTTTGCTATATAAAGTCTGAAATATTTGCTCCTGGAAAGCTGGATTGCCTTCAGATATCAAATTTCTGTGGGGAGGTTAAAAGTATTTTGTCGAGATGAAGCTGTGGATAGTCCTATTTTAAAAAGCTCGTTATTTGACTTATTGTAGTGTTGCAGTTTTTTCAGTTTGTGGATGCCTATGTTTTTTTCCAGTGGAAGTGCAAGCGCCTTTATATGTTTCATTATGTAGATTGTTGTCTTGATGCATATGACATTCTTCTCATACTGATTTTTCTGCAACTATGGGGTGTGGAAGGTTGTGCTCATATTTATTCCTTCTGGTTGCTGTGCCCCATAAGAACAGAGGGCACTGTATCTCAGTGTTCTTCTGCTATGAAGTAAGCAGGCAGAAATTGTTCACTAGCTACAGAGCAAGCAAGCGATAAGGCTTGTGGGCTTTGAAGTAGGAGTTTTCAAAGTTAGAGATCTGGATGAAGGCAGGCATTGGTGTAGAGACAGATTGGACTGAAGAGCTCACAGAAAGCAAGATTAGCTAGGCGTGGAGGTTTGGAAAGTGTGGAAGGATCGTAATGGTGCAGGGGAGACAGCATTGTGTCAAAAGCAGAGTACAGCTGTCAGTAACATATATAGCAAGTGCTAGTCTACAATGTGAAGCAAAACCAAAGATCAGTCCTACTGCTGCTCTGTTATTGGCAATCTGTGTAAAAGATGGGCAGATTGTAGGAATCATCTTGTCCAGTGCCTGTTCCCTCATATAGGGTTACTGCCTCATCTTAGTTGTTCAAGTAGTAGAAGTCGGTGCTGTGGCTCTGGCAGCTCCAGCTTTGCTCGTAAAACCTGATGTGGAGCAGTATAATGCTAATTACACTTCTGTCTTTCCTTAAAGAAAAAGGCAAAGTCATAAAATTTAAGTACTTTAATTGTGACTTTCTTAACTTTCATGTTCCCTTTCTAGAACTGACTCAGTTTACTTGTCTACATATATTAAAAAGCACATTGTAACTTTAAGGCCGTAAACTCTCTTTTCTGTAGGTCTGTTGGAGACAGTAACTTCAGTTCTTCTTCATCCCAGCATGGCTGCTCGACTTGCTGCCGCATGGTGCTTGCGGTGTGTAGCTGTGGCATTGCCTTTTCAGTTGACTCCATTTTTAGATAGATGTGCAGAAAGACTCAACAATCTGAAGACCTCCCCTGAAGCTGTTAGTGGCTACAGTTTTGCAATGGCTGCTTTGTTAGGTGGTGTGCATCAGTGTCCCTTAGGTATTCCTCATGCCAAAGGAAAGGTGAGATAATGAGGGTTTCATCTGTGGGTGTATTAACAGATACGTTTTTGTTTAGAAGTAATAGCTTTGCAAAATGTATGACATGGTAATAGGTTAAAGCATTACTGAAACAGAACTTGTGCCTAGCAAGAGAGCAATGGCCAGAGAGTGTGCTTATAGTATTTCAGTTGCAAAATTTACCAGCTTTTTCACCCTCTCTCTTTCAAATTTACATTCTTGTTTGGCATATTAATGAGTAGTTGCTGAAGAGAATATTACTGTCTGTATTGTCATACGCATAACACTAATCTGCATTAAATGTAATCTGCTTTCATTCTTTATAGAAGGTCAATTTAAATTATTTGAGAACGTCTTTATATAGGGTGGATGTGTAGCAGTAGCTTGCAGTGGCTTAATTTATATTTTTAAAATGCTTTTTTTTTTTTTTTTATTGGTGCAGATGGTGGTCAGTATTGCTGAGGATCTGTTACGAACTGCTGCACAAAACAGCAGACTCTCCTTGCAGCGAACTCAAGCTGGATGGCTTTTACTTGGAGCACTTATGACTTTAGGTTTGTAAAAACAGTTGTTTTTTGTTTTATTTTAATGCCTGTCCCACACTTCTGATTATCCGGTGTGGCAAATGGTCTCTACATATAAGCAGTCCAGTATCTAGCACAAGAGTATTTATACCAAGGGAAACAAAGTGTTAGTGCATTTATTTCAGCAGTGTTGTTTATGCTGGGGAGAAGGGAAATATTAGTGTATATGTAAACTGAAAGACAGTAGAAGGTGTCATACCTAAAAGAAAATTCTGCTCTGTTTTTAGAAACCCAGCCTTTTCTATGAAAAGGGTAAAATTGCCCTTAGTCTTCCTTCCTTAATACTGTGGTGTAGAAGAAATGGACTGTAAATAAAATGTAATCAGCATTCCAACAAGTTGCATGTGTGCCTCTGGATCTGTAGCAGTACTGATTAGAAATGTTATAAAAGCCAGCCTCATGTTCATATCTGCCATCACAAAAATATCAGAAGCTGTATTTTGAGAGTTTATAAGTATACTCTTGAATTTTGCAGCAATAGTGTGTTTTTTTTTCTGATGCATTCTGCAGTATTTTGATCTCTCAGCAAATACCATTTTATGTTTCGTCTTGCTTCTCCAAATTGTCCCTTGTTTTTTTCCCAGCTTATTGTCATGGTTTTCTAACAGTGTAACACTATTTTGGTTGTCCTTCTCCAGTGTATTTTTAATGCGCTTGCACTGGATCTTCTGGAACTTTTTCAGAACTTGTCTTTAAACTTGGCCGTTAAACTAGTTAGATAATTGGTAACTGAGTAGTAAACTACTAATTCTATGAACAAGTTAGGGTAGGCTGAAGAGCTTGTCTTCAAAATTGTAATACAAAAATAAATTAGAAGTCAGGCTACAGAGATAGTAAGAAGACAGTTGGCAGCGGTTTACATATGGTGTGACAACGTACAGAATTGCCTATTTACTGTTTTTAGTACTGATACCAACAGACAGACTTATCTATAGTATTTATTTGCAACACTTTCTACTTAGAAATGAGAAGGAATTTCCTTTGGTTTTTCTTGTTCAAGTAGGGAGAAAACGAAGAGAAGTGAAGTAAGACAAAAATAGCTTAAACAGCAAAAGCCTTCATGGCAGATTGTTCACGATTAAATGCAAGTTTTTATTATACTGTCACTTTTTTTTTTTTTTTTTTTTTGTGTGTGTAGGTCCTTCTGTTGTTCGGTATCATTTGCCTAAAATGTTGCTGCTATGGCGAAATGTATTTCCACGTTCTCTGAAGGAGTTGGAAGCAGAGAAAGCGAGAGGAGATTCTTTTACCTGGCAAGTAACGCTGGAAGGCCGTGCTGGAGCTCTGTGCGGTAAGAATTTCAAACGTTGAGATTACAAGTGTGCAGTAAACCAAAATGTGATCCCAAGTATTATAGGGAGAACTCTTGTAACTTCACTGCTTTCCTTGATGAAAATCTGGCACATCATGTTAATTTCCAGTGTGACCTGGTTTTGGATATAGTTTTATGAACATGTCACACAGTCTTTGATTAAACATTTTCAGTTGCTGCTTTTTGATGTTCTCTTAGGATCTGTATCTTGCTTATGCTTTATATTTGTTTGTCTCAGTAAATTTTAATTTAAACTATTTTGTTATTAGCTATGAGAAGTTTTGTTGCTCACTGTCCTGAGCTCCTTACAGAGGATGTGATCAGGAAATTGATGACACCAATAGAATGTGCCATGACAATGATGTCGCAGTAAGTAGGCAGCTTTTGCTCTTTATTCACTTTTGTCTTTTCCTGGACCTGAAACAGTAGAACTAATTTGTTTTAATTCATATTCTGACCTAGTACTGCGCTGTCACTGCTTGTCCACGTTGAAAAAAACTTTTATCAGCATTGTGTTTATGGTCATTAGCTTCGTAAAAGTATATTATTGCATGGCCTGTGCTGAAGGGCCTACCATGGTAGCTTGTGTTAACTGTCATTTAGATTTCCAGTTCAGTGAGTTTTTGAGTTTGTGGTTTGCTTATCCTTGGGCAAGTGAGAAAACTAAGATATTGGTATACTGTATGTTAATCAATAAACTCTTCTCCTATGAAATGTACTAATGAAAAGACTTCAAATGTTTTACAGAATAAAAGAAAAAACACAGTTTTGGGTTGGGTTTTGTGGTTTGGTGTTGTGTAGTCTGTGTCTGTTCCATTCTCCCCATCCCCTGATTAAAGATAGGCGTTTATTCTAAGGAGGTACATGTCTCCAATTTACAGCAGTGTGTGTTTTTGAAAAAACAAAGTTTGCTCAGTACAATTACCTGTGAAAATGCATTGAAAATTTGAGTAATGCTGCTCAGAGTAGTTCTCTGAACACGTGTCTTCTTGTCTTGGCTAGAGACATGTCTTGAAAAGAAATCTGAAAATACTGCAATATTTCTGTCTGCCTCTTTCTCTTTTGTTTCTATAGCATTCCATCAGTAATTAAAGCCCATGGAGCTCATCTCAAAGCTAGTGCAGCTATGGTCCGTTTAAGACTTTATGATATATTGGCTTTACTACCTCCAAAGACATATGAAGGTACATGAATTTTTAAACAATTTTTATTAAAGTAAAAATTCTACTTACTCCTTTTGATGTATTTTTGGTGCTTGCCTTTGAAGCAGATAGGAGATTCAAAATAGAAAACTGGGAATCTCCAAGAATCTTGTACTATATTCCTCATCTTCTGTATGTCGTCTTGACAGTATAATTACAGACTACAATATTGCAAAATACTAGAGCAACACTTACAGTATAAAAGTTAGTCCTGTTTATAGGATTGAGATGTATAGAGATCATGTTCTGAAATCCAATTTAGGTGTTTTATGTCATTGTTATGTAAAAGATAGAGAACATAATTTCGTAGTGTACTCACAGGGTAGATGTGAGAATCAAGATTTAGTTTGTGTTTCTAGTGGTGGTGTCTTTTTTAACCTCATTTGATCTATTAGACAGATTTATGCTATTATTAAATTGCCAAGCACTGTCACATGATCTGACAGATTTTTTTTTTATGTGTGTTTGTTTATTTTCTGTTAAATCATTAAACTTGCATGATCACGTGAATGAGCAAATTTTTGCAAAATCTGCATTGTCATCCTGGAAGAGATGGCCTGACCTGTTGTTTAGAACCTTGATTTGGGGATTAGGAGCCTGGGTTTCTGTTTGAAGCCTTGCTCTCAGCTCCAATCTTGTCAGGTTTAGTTTTCTGTCTGTTTGCTGCCTGTAAAATCGAGGTAATGGTACATGCTTTGATTTGTAACGTCTGAGCTCTAGCTGAAATGTTTCACATAAGAAGCAGCAATGATTCTTTTTAATGTCCATCCTTTTAGGATCATTTAATGCACTGCTTCGAGAGTTGGTAGCAGAATTTACTTTGACAGACAACTCTGCTAATACAACCACATCACTCCTAAGGTCTCTTTGTCATTATGATGATAGTGTTCTTCTTGGCTCTTGGCTGCAGGAAACGGATCATAAGTCAATTGAAGACCAGGTAATAAAAAAACAGAAGAACAATGAATTATCTGCACTATCTGTCTGTGTGATGTGTGTGTGTGGGGGGGAAACCTTCCAAAACTGAAACTTCACACCTTGTTTTTAGTCTTAATTCAGAGGTCTGTAGGTGTAAGTTCTTCCATCTACAGTGTACTGTTTTGGTTAAAAACTGCCTACAGCTGAGACAGGAGTAGTGTTATGCAATTTATATGATTGTGGTTAGTGAACTGACCTAATTTCTTTAAAACAAAACACTCTCACCCCCCTCAGTCTACCTAGTCTAGCAGTTTTCATATATGTTTTTAAGCCAGGAGAAATGTAAGTTCCTCTTAACATGTTTTATAATGAAACTGCAGTCAAAATACCAGTATTGCAAATAGTGTTATAGCCAAACAAGATTTAGCTGTGTTTATAGGTGTAGTATATAATCTTATATTTCATTTGGAAGTGTTGACATAATTTTGTTGGTATATGCTGCACTTCTAAAAAAAAACGTGAGTCTTTGAAACACAGGAATTAAAAATTTAAAAAAAGGAAGCAAGTATTGCTATGGCGGTCTCTTAATAAAATTTTTCAGATCAACCGGTAATGTTGATCTGGTTATCATTTTTCGTATGGTCCTTGGAGAAGAAATGTAGCATAGGGAATAAATTGTTAATGTTAAATAGTTTAGGAATCTATGTGGTAATAATCACTTTCTTGCTTTCCTAATTTGTGATGACTAGGAAGGGGCTGGCCTCTTCTTTTCAAGCCTTTTACCCTCATATAGTTCTGGATTTAATGGCATGGAGAAAAATTGCTTGTCCATCTGGGTATACCCACCAACCTGTCTCTGTCTTCATAATTCTGCTGTGATTTTTGATTTCTCAGTGGACTGTATTCCCTAGACAAGTAACTGTTCTGAGGATTTGTTGAACTGTGCCATCATAAACTTTGCAACTCAGCTTCTCAGAAATTTTGTGGGGTAAGAAGGGGGGAACTGAAAATACCTCTTTTGCCACAGTGTATCTAATAACGGCAAGATTTCTCAGAAGGCAGCTGTCTTGAGCAGATCCAAAAGCCAAGACTGATACTAAGTGTGAGGAACCAAGGGGAAGTTGTTACCAAGAAAAGGTCAGCATGTCAAAGTGAAAAAAGGGTTTAATAAAATTCCCTTGTTTTTTGTGGTGGACATACTAGACTTCCAGTGTGGTCTTCAGTCCACAGAGCTTTCTGAGATGCTCCTCCTCCCTGACACCCCCCCCGCCCCCCCTTTTAAAAACAAAACAAAACAAAAACAAACAAACAAACAAAAAACCCCAAAACAAAAACACACAACAAAAAAACAACCAAACCTCTAACCTGTAAAACAGTGTCATTGTTGGTAACTGAAGCCCTGTATTGCATCACAGGATTCTCTTGTGCTTGGTCATATTTTATTTTTTTAGTGATATGGACAACTAAACAAATGTTTGCTCTGTTTCTGACCTTTTAAGAAGAATACAGAGCTACCAGATTCTAATTTTGTTTCATGATTAAATAATTAATAAGGTATGAAAATAAGTTTTTCTTAAGAGGAAATAAATGACTCTAATTGTTTTCCCTGAAAGAATGATGGTTAGGAAGTATTTTGATGATTTTGATGATTTGATGATTGGGTTATGATAGGATTGTTAATAATTTTAGTACTGTTTCTAAATCTTTCTGTGTAGAGGGACTCATTACAGCCAAAACTGATCATTTAATATACTGTATTGTAACTCAATGCTCAAACAGAGAGTGAATGAATAAACTTTCTTTTGAAATGTCACTTTATAGTCAATGATTCAGAAGCTAGTATTAGTACCAGAATTAATCTGCTTTTCTCTAATTTCCATCTCTTACTACCAGGACTGATAGTTTGTGCATTTATCCAGCTGTTAACTGCTTTGACCCTCCAGGATTTAGCTGGCTCTGTAAATGCTAGTGTGTACATGCAGGTGGACACTGCAGTTGCAGTCAGGTGTTTGTAAGCTACTGCATAATTGTTTTGGTTATCTCTAGTCCTAAATTTGATGTGCAAAGGTATATTCAGAGGTATTCATATTATGTGGCATTTTGCAGCTTCAGCCAAACAGTGCGTCTGGAAGTGGTGCTTTGGAACATGATCCATCTTCTATTTATTTGCGCATCCCTGCTGGTGAAGCTGTACCCGGTCCCCTTCCTTTAGGAGTATCTGTCATCGATGCATCTGTGGCTCTCTTTGGTGTGGTTTTTCCTCATGTCTCTTACAAACATAGGTCAGTTTACACCAGTGTTCGTTTTCAGAATCTAATGCTGTGTTCTCTGGATAACACTATGATTCTTTTTTTTTTTTTTCTTGAAATAAGAATCTACTTTGATATCAACTGTCTTTAAATTTTGAATTCAGCACTTGGTATTCATTGTGTCTCAGGATTCCAGAATACATCTGGTCAGTTTAGAAATAGGGTGATTTCCTCAGTTTTATCAGTTTTGAAAATTAGAGTTCAAAGGTGGAGTCTGGATTGTTATTTCCTCTTACTGCATTTAACAGTAGTAATATCTCTGCAACCAAAATTTCCTGCAAAAATATCCACTGTGATTAACTTCAAATCAGCCTTGAAAACATAACAGTGGCATCCATTGAATTTCATTTGGCTTCCATGAGTAAGATCATTTGATTTATACTCAGCAAATGACTTTATGCATGATGAAAAACAGGGAATGGAATTCAGCTTATTTTCCTTTGTGTTCCACATTACCTTTGCAGAGTTATGAGTTGTCAGGACTACTTTTGTCATTCAGTTTAGCTAATTTGTCACTGAGCAGGGAGTGAAAGCAGCTCTAAGATGCATTTTAAAGTAAAATTATACTTCAGTGCAATTCTGATGGGAACTTTTTTCCTAGCAGTCAGTCTCATTTTGCCGTATAAGTGCAGACAAAAGACTTGAGCCAGCTTGCAGTACTATATCTGTTGTTAGCTATGGAAAGATTTGGCTAGGAAACTCCCTAGTAGTTCAGAATGCATATTATTCATTTTACTCCTGTTCTTTATATCTTCTAGGAAGTACTCCTCCTTCCAGTAACACTTTCTGTCATGATTAAATGGGGGGAAAAATGGAGATTAAATGAGGAAAACAATAGGAACAATAACAGGAATATGGAGGGTAACACTATTTTGAATGGTAGTGGAGAAGCAGCATTTTTCCGCTCTTATCCTCATAGCTTTCTAGTTATACAGCCAAATGTATCTGAAGACTCGCTTCCTCTTGGTGGTGTTTTCTTCAAAAGGAATAGTAAAAAACTGTGGATGAGCTAAAAGAACCAGAAGAGTGACCTTCAGAGTAACTCTAACCTTTCTAGCTAAATTGAATACCTTCTGTAGCCCCTGAATCATAAATTCAGTTATTGAACTTAAAAGGCCTTTTTGTTCTGTGCATTTTTTTACCAGCTGTGTTTTACTTTGTATTTTGAAAGAATATCACTTAAATGATGTTCTTTCCTTTGTTTTAGACTACAGATGTTGGATCACTTTGCTGAATGTGTCAAGCAGGCTAAAGGTGTTCGGCAGCAAGCTGTGCAGCTTAATATCTTTACTGCTGTTCTTAGTGCCTTGAAGGTAAAACTTGTAAACTTGAAATGGATGCCGAAGTTCAGCAGTTTGATTTATCAATTTGTATTTGATAGAAAAGGCTGCTAGAACAACATTACTAAAGTTACCACTTAAACATTCAAAAGTTTGAAAATACCAAAATTTAATTTTTTTCTGATACTAGCGTGAGCTCTTGTTTGCATGCATCAGTACAGAGAATAGATGACGGTCATGTAGTCAGCATTCTGTAGTATATTCAGACTTATCTTTTTTTTCTGCTTTCAATCCCGTAATTTTATTTAAGTACTTTGTCATATATACTCAAAAAGCCCCTCATGTCAGAGTATTGTGTGGATAAGGCTCATGGAAATTAAAACAAAAATGGATTAGGGTTTCCACTTTGGATATCTTAATTTTTTTCTTCTTAAGACTCCCTACTATTGCATAGAATTCTAGATGCTTACGTCTAGTCCCACTGGCTTCAGTTACAGCTCTGTGTTCTCTATCTACACTTGGAAATCCAACCTCTTCCTATCAAGTCAGGAAGCTAGACAGCAAGTCACAAATAATATTCCTGAGAAATACTTGGTTCCAGTGACTTGCATTGCCTCAAGGCTTTGTGGAACAGTGTCTTAGACTGTAGGATTTTCTTTCTACTAGTCAAATTTCTTAAGTCGGCAGGTCGTCTTGTATGTGAAGTTAGATTTTAGAGCTTCTCTTTTTTTTCTGGAGTATTTGTGTAAAGCTAGCTCAGATTCAGTAGCACTAGGTTGTGTGTAGCACTGTAGTACATTTGATAAGAGAATGGTGCAACAGGTCTTTCTATATGTGAAATAGGCAGTGTTGGCAAACATAAGACTGAGTATATTGTTGATTTTGAGTTTTAAATGTTTTAGGATAAATGACCACAAATTTAAACAAAAGTAAAAGTGCATAATTTTTAATTGAAGATCTCAAACATAGTAAAATTGCTCATATATCTTCCCTTTCTCCCCTGATTTGGAATGCTTTTTCATATTTTTTTCATCTAGGGTTTAGCTGAGAATAAAAGCACGTTAGGACCAGAAGAAGTCCGCAAATCTGCTCTGACGCTGGTAATGGGCGCCCTTGATAATCCTAACCCTATTTTGAGATGCGCAGCAGGCGAAGCTCTTGGCAGAATGGCTCAAGTGGTTGGAGAAGCCTCTTTCATTGCTAGAATGGCTCAATACAGTTTTGATAAGTAAGTTGGTTT
This sequence comes from Vanellus vanellus, assembly GCF_965231255.1. Taxonomy (NCBI): domain Eukaryota; kingdom Metazoa; phylum Chordata; class Aves; order Charadriiformes; family Charadriidae; genus Vanellus; species Vanellus vanellus. The sequence goes on from NC_138907.1 coordinate 38,075,180, forward strand.
GGATTCAGAAAAGGAAATAAAAATATAATTTAATGTAGTTTGGAAGATTCCTCTATTAACTACCATATTGATTTTTTTTTTTTTCTTTATACTTGATTGCTATGATTACGTAGATCTAACTGTCAGTCTTCTCTTTTTGATTTATTTCATGTGATTCTTCCAGGAATAAAAGCCAAGTTGCTAAACTACTTGGCATGTGAAATGATACCAATGAATAGTTTTTGATGAGTTACTTAAGGTGACTAAACTGCTTCAGATGGATAAATGTAGCTTACACCAAGTATGTATGTAATAAGAATTGTACGATAGTGCCTCTGGTTCATCAAAACATCCTCTTTACATATTGATTCAACTTATCTACTGGCCCATGGGGGGGGGAAATCTTTCTTCGTTCTAATTAGGACAACCTTCTTTTCTTTCTCTTCCCCACCTCCAAAGAGGTTTTAATTAAAAAGTTATATATGTGATGTGCATTCAGAAGCAGAAGTATTGTGGAAAATACTCAACAAGTCACTGCTTCATAAAACTAGGTCATTCAGAATGCTATTCATTCTCTTTCAGTTTCATTAATAAAATATTTTTTTTTTTTAAAAAGCTTCATTTGAACAGTCATAGAACTCAGCTGTAGAAGAAAACAGCTGCATTAAAATGTCATTCAGTTGACTTTGCAGTGGAAGACATAGCTGTGGATTTCTTTGTAATTTCTCAATGTGTTGTAATTTTTCCATTCTTGATTCCTTTTCACTGCAGTAGTCCAGCAATGGCTTTTCTGATTATTAAATTAGTCTGCTGTGAAACAGCAGACTGCTGTTAGTCTGCTGTGTTTACCAAAACACTAAGTGCTTTTCCTATATTCTTTCACTTCCAAAACTCTTCTTCATCTAAAATGTCAAGTTCCGACCAGGAAGAAAAAAAAATAACTATTAAAATATTTTTTTTTCACTTGCCTTATATGTAATCCAGTTTAATAGCAATATAGATTTTTGCTTTTGTTGTTAAGGCTTCTCAAGATCTTGTAAGCTAGCCTGCAAAATTCTGTTAGTTGTTTGCACTTTTATGGTACTTGAAGGGTTACAAACTTAGTGAATTACATGACTTCCTTTTATTTAAACATTGATAGGTTAAAATCTGCTCGAGATGTTGTATCGAGAACAGGCCATTCTTTGGCTCTGGGCTGTCTCCATCGGTATGTTGGTGGAATAGGTTCTGGACAGCATCTGAAAACTAGCGTCAGTATTCTCTTGGCTTTGGCACAAGACGGAACCTCTCCTGAAGTCCAGGTAAAAAACCATAATCACCACAAAACTACTTTATAATGTTCAGGATTAAAATTAAACATTAAATTACCTGTTCAGATGTTCTTCAATAGAGATTGTCACATGTAAGCTAAATCATGTGGATGTAGCATGTGCCAGGGAGCATGAAGAAAGTGGAACTTTCCTTGTAAACTTTCACAGTACAGAATCCCAAATGTGTGCTGCAATTAAAATGTAACCTTACTGTTAGTTAGGGAGGCAGTTGCAAGTGGTCATGTTGATTCAGACTGACAAGCTTCTGCTTGTCAGCTAAGACAGAGTAGTTCACTGCGGACTTATTCCTAACTGACTGTAATTGTAAAGCAAAATGTGTTAGTTGTACCTTAGCTGTCTAGACTAAATTTTTTAATAACTGGCTAATGGTTAACATGTGATCAGTACTGGAGTCTCAGGTGATGAGCGGTAGTTTTCTTTGCCAAGTAATTTATGTATATGTGATATTGTGAACACAGTACGGCAGTACATCATCTTTGGGCAGATATATTATGACAACAAAAATCTGTTGCTCGCTAAACAGCAGTTAGCGGACAGAAGGTGAACTAGTAGGAGCCAAGTCCAAGACAAGGCAAAGGGGAGGGGTGTCTCTCCTCTATAGACTGTAGATGTGTGGAGTCTCACAAGACAACTTGACTGCTAAGAGTTGCTAATGGAGTAAAAAGAGGACTAAACATGCTGCTGAAAGAGCAATGCCTTTGGAGTTGCTGAATATGTGTAAACACTGCACAGTTGAGAAAGTTTCCTAAGTGGAAAATACTTGAAAATTGGGAGAATATGCTATATTTACTCCCCCAGGAGAAATTTGAGGGGTCAGTGTTTTGGTCTGTCTTTGCTCTCCCTTAAGCATGTTTGTGACTGCTGCTCTAAAAAGAAGAGAGGGCTAGATGGACCAGTACATCTGCGTTTACATTAAGGAGTTGAATATTAAAGTGAAAAGTGCTGATTGTTTTTTTTTTTTTTTTTCTGCCAGCAATGACACCTATCAAAACACTAGAATAAAAGAATTACTTCAGAAGGGGGAAGAGAAAAACCAAAACCCCAACCTTTTTTGAGTAAAAGCAAGTGTCTTGTCTGTAATTATTGTCCTATGAGGACAGGCTGAGAGAGTTGGGGTTGTTCAGCCTGGAGAAGAGAAGGCTCTGGGGAGACCTTGTAGCAGCCTTCCAGTATTTAAAGGGGGTCTACAGGAAAGATGGGGAGGGACTTTTTACAAGGGCATGTAGTGATAGGACGAGGGGTAATGGTTTTAAACTGGAAAAGGGTAGATTTAGATTAGACATCAGGAAGAAAGTCTTTACTCTGAGGGTGGTGAGGAACTGGAACAGGTTGCCCAGTGAAGCTGTGGATGCCCCATCCCTGGAGGTGTTCAAGACCAGGCTTGATGGGGCTTTGAGCAGCCTGGTCTAGTGGGAGGTGTCCCTGCCTATGGCAGGGGGATTGGAACTAGATGATCTTTCAGGTGCATGTGAATCTTTCAACTTGTCATGAAAACCAGTTTCTACTGGAATTTCAAAGGCACTCCCCACTAAGGAATTTGTCAACTGTCAGATCAGTCAACTGTCAGTTCAGACTCTACATCCAGTTTTACAGTGGAATATTTCTATTTCTCCCATATTAAGAGTCACTCTTCTTTTTTCCTTTTTTTTTTTTTTAAAGTGGGTGTGTTTTTTGTGTTTGTATTTTTTCTTCCTCAAAGTGCTTAACCATTTTTTTTTTTTCAAATTCTTTGTCATCTTCATCTCCATTATCCCTAAAACTGCTGATAGTCAAAGAGTATGCTAGAGAGATTTAAATTCCCAGGTGATTGCTCAAGATTCTTTGGAACACTTCTGGAGTCAAAGTAGTTAAGTAGACAGGTTTAAGCAAGGACATACAGGGCTTGGCTCAGTCTGCATACAAAATTGTTTAAATTTCCAAAATGTATTACTGAAAAATATTCCTCTGTTTTTTTTGATAGACCTGGTCTCTCCATTCACTCGCCTTGATAGTAGATTCTAGTGGACCGATGTACCGTGGATATGTGGAGCCAACGCTTTCTCTAGTTCTTACTCTGCTCTTAACTGTTCCACCATCACATACGGAAGTACATCAATGCTTAGGCCGATGTCTTGGAGCTATAATAACCACTGTTGGGCCTGAGCTGCAAGGTTAGTGGGAATTTGAAAAGAGAACAAAAAACCTAGCTTGTATAAAGATAATGTATTGCGATCTGAATAGGAAGAAAATAAATTTTTGTTTGTTGCAGTTGCAGGCGGGGGGGGGGTGTTGATAAATTCAGTTCAATCGTGTGAGCAACCTCACTTCTGATCCTACTTATTACTGCTTGGGGCTTTTTTGACTGAAGTTTGGGATTTATATAGAGAACTTGCAGTGGTGTATGGTGTTCTGGCTAATGGCAAATTTGCATGGTAGGTAAAAGCTGAAAAACACCCTTGCTGAATATTTTGTCATGTATATTTTTGTGTGTAGGTGGGGCAAGAGGCAAGATTTTTCCTCTGCTTTTTGAAAACATACTGGTTTTATTTTTAACTGATGGCAAGAGCTTAAGTTTGTCATCATTGATAATGTTGTGAACTACAACTCATTTCCACTTGTTCTTGATATTCTTAGATCACAATACCTTACTGTAAAGAATAAGATCTTGTCATGCCAAATGCTGTATCTGAAATTCTGTGTCTCGGATGGCAAACCCAGGGATTTGTAAATTTGTCTAACTGGGATTTTTAGGAATATTTATAGGATGGTCTTTGATGCAGTACCAGAGAGCCAGACACTAGTGAAATTTTGACTCTAAATAATTGGACTTAAATTTCTAGTTAGGAAAAATTTCTAGATGGTTTAAACTTGTGTATTTGCTTGCTGTGTGTTAACCTTTTGGAGTGTCATTAATTTGTTAAATAAACAACAACTTATATAGAATATCTTCTGCAGGTTCCATTTTTCTGTAATTCAAGATTATTTTTTTTATAAACCTGATGTAGTTAATTCCTAAAATACAGAGTGGGATTATTTTTCAAATTGAATACTGTTCTTTTGAATGCTTGTCCTGTTAGAGCAGTGCAGCTCATCTAATGGAGCTAACTAAAATCACCTGCCTATGTGTATGCTAGCTTAAGTGCTATCTGATATTTTAGGAAATGGTTCAGTGCATTGAATGTTGCCTATATGTATAAAATGAAAGAGACTTTCAAAATTAAAATTCAGATAATTTTACTGGTTTTGTGTCCTGGGAAGATATTCTCAAAATATTTCTGACTGAAGGTCATTGGTCCAAAATTTCATTTCGACAAGACATTGTTTAACTGAGCTAAAAAAAAGATATATTAACAGACTCTGTAGTGTTTCTTTGAAGCTGCGTAGATACTAATTTATGGTAGGAATTCATAAAGTTGCATGTTAATCTGAACTTCGAAGCATAAAAAATATTTTAAGCCTACAATTGTCATACAAAAATTGTATGCTGTGTTAAGGATATCATATTACATCATTAGGTAACGGAGCTACAATTTCAACCATCCGTTCTTCCTGTTTGGTGGGATGTGCAATCACACAAGACCATTCAGACTCGCTTGTTCAGGCAGCTGCCATATCCTGCCTTCAGCAGCTTCATATGTTTGCACCACGGCATGTCAACCTGTCCAGTTTGGTTCCCAGTCTTTGTGTGAGTACAAAATGCATCCCTTTTGTTCCTCAAAGTTTTATGCATATGCTTAGCAGAGGACAGGAGAAGCACTTAGCAAGATGTCAAGGATGCCCGTATGTAATAAGCAAGTTATGTTTGCAAAAATGTTGGAGTACAGTAAAATGATGTCTGTCCCCAACCCGTTTTAGATCATTTCAGAATGCTGCCCAAATTGGAGTCATACGGTCCGATTCTCTTTCACCCTAGTTAGTATAAAGTAGCAAGCATTTATATATAATATGGCTGAGTAAAAAGATGCTGAAACACTCCATTTCCTCCAATGGCTTGCATGCACAGAGGGGAGTGAGTGAGTTGGGGAAAGGTAGGAGATTTTGGATTTATTTTACCACTGTCAGCATAGTAGATGCTGACATTCAAATTCTTGTGCTGCTGCTGTTAGCGTTGCTTTCTCTGTCCATTAGTGTTCTGTCAGCAAGTCCTGGCTTAAGCCTGGAAGTGAGGCAGAGGCTGGAACCCAAGGCATACCAAATACAACTATAAGAGGAAGGGTGTTGTGTGGGGGTGTGCATTTTGGTGTGGGGCTTTTTTTTATTATTATTACTGTTCTTAAATTTATTTTTTAGAGGGTTCAGTAGCCTAGTACTGAGAAATTTGAAAAGCTTCTCCCTAACGCCTGTTGGATGTTTTGTGGGGTTATTTGTGTCGTTCTTTGTGGATATGGTGGTTCTGTGTTACCTGAAGGAGCGTGATCCTACTTATGTCAACATTGGACCTTTTTCTTAGTCTGCTATCTAGACTTCCCGTAGGGCATCCTCTCATTATCACATGCTTCCCTGGCCCTCCACCTGCACTGCGCCTTGCTTTCCTGCCCTCCCCTGACTTTGGAGCACTCCTGGGAGTGCATTGTGTTCCCAGAATCTGTCACTTGTCTTTTCACAAAATTTTGCATGAAGAGGGTGCAACGTACCCAAAAGTAGGTAGGTCCTTTTCTATGAATACTGTGAACAACATGACAAATAATCCCTATAGCCATTTACTCTGTAAGTACCAGTGGGTAACATTACAGACAATGAAGTTCATACAGCAATGACTAGTGTTGTTTTGAAAACTTTTCCCAAGGTTTTCTGCTGTCTCTTTCCTGTTTCTTTATGGTCCTCTACTAAACAAAAGCTATTTTCCTTCTCTTGCTCATATTCCTTATTTCCAAGTCATACTTAGTTTGGTAAGTTTTCCTGTGAATGGTCTCGTGCATTTCTTTATACTGCAAATACATAGATACATAGGCAAGGTCTGCCTTACCTGCCCCATTAGCAAAACTGTTCATTGCTTTCTAACTCACTTTTGAATGGAAGTAATGCCAGATATCAAAATCAAACCACATGGTTCCACAATCTAGTTTCATTTGTTCTTCCTGCATTGGTTTCTTAACCACTAGTTGTTTGTTCTGTAACTTAAACTGGGCAATACTCTTTCCATTAATTTAATCCCCTAAATGTTCTGTGTTTTAGTTCCATTAAAACAACTTCAGTGTGATGTTTAGAGGTTCTTTAAAGTCTGCTTGTTTCTTCAGGACTAAAATGTTGTATATTCATATGTGGAATAAAGATCTACTGTTAAAATGCTTTATAAACTATACAACCCTTTCATTTAGGAAAGCAATTTCCATCCACATAATAACCTAATACAGAGAAAGCCAATGTGTGTTTGCTTTATTAAAAACAAATTCCCCAGGGTAAATAAAGAATCAGAGTTTCTTAAAGAGCTCTCTTCATCTCTTCCACTGTGGAAAAACATACAGTTCTCTGTGTAGCTACTTCCTCTGAGGAAAATAGGGAGCATGCACAATTCTTCTATAAGAAAAATATTTGCTTGTACTTGAGGTGGTTCAAAAGGAATTAGAAGCCAGTGTTGGTTAGCCAAGAAATCCAAAATTTTCTTATTGAGAGGCACTTATTAAAACTTAGGCTATAACTTCTGGTACAAGTTTGAAATAAAAGTTTTTATGATAGCTGTGGTGCACCTGATGATGCCTTTTTGTTTAAAAGAATGTGATTTACAGCTATAGCAGGAAGGTGAGGTTGAGTAGTACTGAAGAGTGTAACAGACTGGAAAGTATAATTAGTTTAAATCACACTGGCGCAGTAATTCCAGTATTTAAGCTCTTATCTCTTTAACCAGATAACAGCTGTCAGCTCTGTATACATCAGCTTTATTTTCATATTTGTACATTACAAAAGAATGCTTACTTCTGAACTTTCAAAGTCTTGTAAAGAGCTTGGTACACAGCGGCTCACACATGGGCATATAATTGAAAAGTAGAATGCTGTTAGTCTTTAGCAGCACTGAATTATTGATATGGGGGTGCAGCAGTTCACTCACCTGTAATGGTTCTGATTTTTAGGTTCATTTGTGCAGCTCCCACTTGCTGCTTCGCCGGGCTGCAGTTGCATGTTTACGACAGCTTGCTCAGAGGGAAGCAGCAGAAGTATGTGAATATGCCATGAGCTTAGCAAAAAATGCTGGAGACAAAGAAAACAGTGGCATCAGTAAGTATTTCTTGCATGAGGCCTTTTTGTAACAGTTGAGTGCGTGTGTGTGTGTGGTTTGACTTCTGAGAAGGGAGAAAAAGAACCACCCCAACAATACCCCCGCAACAGCAGAACAGAAAACGGAACCCGTCCCTTCCAGCTCAAATAACTTCTGGCCACACTCCTGCTTATCCCTTGAATTACGCTTGTAATTTAACTTTTTGTAAAGTTCAGACTTTAATTTCTTTGTCCCATTAAGACTAGCAATCAAATAGGGAATGCAGTGCATACACAGTGGAAATAGTTTACAGTTTTTCTGGTATTTTAGGTCTTGCTCTTTTGAAAATTGACTTAATTATATGCTGCTTGATAGAGATATCTGGTTGTGTTACATTCTGTTATCAGCATGTCTGCAAAGCCCGTGGACTTTGCTGGCAGCTTCAATTCTTATAATCTTATTTTGAAAACAGGAGGCTCAACAGTGTTGATCAGCATAATCTTCATACAAACATAGAATCATGAGCTTACTCATATTAAATTACACCAGTTGAGTCTGTCTCTGGAAAGAGTCTTTAGAGTCCAATACTATTAGGGATTTTTACAAATTCATGGAGTATGTACCTTGAAGAGAGACAGATATTTTTTTTTTTTAAGTAATACTAGGAGGTGTTATTTGCCTTGCAGGAAATAAATTAAATGAATTGCTATATTAAAATCTTTCTTGTGTTAATTCAGAAGAAATGCAGTAACATCTTGGTGTGTCGTTGCCTGAACTATACACACACAAATACACAATGTCCAATTCTAGTCTGTTATTCCAAATTTTAAAACCAAGTTACTGACTTCAGGAAAGATTTCTCATTATCATTTTGCAGATATGAATCCTTTTGCACCAGGAGCTGGTTCTCGGCGAGATGCTCATTCCCGACATCAGGGGGTTAATATAACAGAGACAGGCCTCGAAGGTGTCCTTTTTGGAATGCTGGATCGGGAGACTGATCGGAAGTTGTGCTCAGATATCCATGATACTCTAGGACATATGCTTTCATCACTGGCTGTAGAAAACCTTTCTCACTGGCTAATGCTTTGTAAGGATGTCCTTGCAGCTTCCAGTGGTAAGTGTTCTATAGTGTTCACGTAAATGACAGTATGTCCTTAATAGTAGCATCTTCTGGCAATATTTGTTTGGAGCTTGTCTTTTGTCCTAGTTAAGATGTAGCTTATATTGTATATAGAACTTTCATTATAGTGCATTAAAACATGCTTAGGAAAAAGAAATCGTCAATGTTATGTTAAGTTTTAAAATACTGCTTTTAAGATTAAAAAGTTAGCTGCCTTAAAGTAGGATTTCCAGTGGAGAAGCAGTGTGATTATTACTCTGACATTTCAGTATCTACGTGAAAGCAGACATACTCTTTTTAGCCTTTATACATCAGGACCATACAGAAGGAAGAGTGCTGTACACACTCTGAGCTTTCTTTTATGAGGTTTTGCGAGTTACTGATGTGATGATGGGTTACCATGGTGATGAAACTTTTGCTGCTTGTTCAGCTTTGCAGGCTTGTTTGCAAAGATCTTGTCCTCTGAGACCTTATTTCTGTTTTTCAGCTTGTAGGATGGTTGTGACGCAGATTCTGCTCATTTCCCTTGCATTTATTCTTGTTTATTGCCATACTGTGAGTTCATCCTGAAGCTCTTTCTAAATGTTGCCAGCTTTACGTTTACTGATGAGTAATGCTACCTTTGATTTCTTTATGCAACATAGCTACCGTATATCTGCCCAGTGAGAAAGACCTCGTTTCCTGAGTTTGAAGCTGGCACGTCCTCTTCTTATTTTATGTGGGATGGGTTTTAAAGTTTTTAACATGGTTGTCCAGTCCCTTATTTATTTATTAGTAGGTGAAATAATCTCTGAGAGAACCATGTTTAAATAATTTTTTCTCAGCTGTACTTTAAGCCAGCAACTTCATTTTTAACTCCTTTGATCCAACTAACTAGAATATGAACAAAATCTGCTTTGCTTTTTAAGCAGAGATTTACAGATCGGCCACATAAGGTCCTGGATGCCTTCTCAAAACACTCTTCTTGTGAATGGGCTTCATCCATGTTTGATTTGCCATAGTCTCTTTCTCTCTTTATTGAGTGTTGGCTCTTCAGCTGCTTAAAATTGAACTTTCTAAGAAGCAAGCTTTAGTTGGGGCTGGGTTACCCTTGCAATAATTTCTTCTTGTTCTCCTCTAATTATTGCCAGAACAATTTTTTGTCAGTATCGTGGCATTTTGCTATTTTAGACCTTGCCATTGAGATTTTATGTTCTCATTTCTGAATAGCAGAAGTGTGTATGCATGTTGGGCGAGTTGTTTTTTGTCCCTGTTTGGAGTAGTTGTTTTTTTTTTTTTTTAATGTCATCCCCAAAGTATTTTTATTTTCTGAAATGAAATCTCACAGCACGCTTAAACAGGGCACACACTTGGAGAAAATAATTTTTTTAATGTTAAGCACGTTTGTGGGTGCCATAAACTACCTACTTGGCTGCATAGCTGTTCCATGGCGTGGACGTTGTAGTTTTGTTTCAGTTTAACATTCACTCTAGCTTTTACTTGAAACAGGAGCTGAGTAGTTCAAAAACAAACTGATTCTTTGACTCTGAGCCTGGTAATCTCCTTACCCTATTAATTGGCAATTTAATAGGTTAATTTTCAAAGGTGAGAAGTTTAGATAGGGGATTCAGCTATAGTTGGTATCTGTAGAGAATTAATTAATTTATTTAATATCATTTAAGCCAAATAAAGGGTACTATAGCCCAGATTAGAAGTGAGAAACATTTCTTCTACTGATATTCGCATCCCTTCCTGTATTTTTCAAATGTTGTAGTTTCAACAGGAGAATTAGTCTGTTTTGAATCTGAGTGTTAAGCAAAGTCTTGAATATGTCCTTAGCTGTCTTCTGTGGATCGTAACAATGGGATTCTGTTGTAGACATGAGCACTGCTGCTCCCTTGGGAGGAGGGAAGGATGAGGAATCAGAGAAGAAGGATGAGATGGACGACGACACAATGTTTACCACCTTGGGTGAAGAGGATAAATCCAAGCCTTCCGTAGCACCTCGCTGGGCAACTCGTGTGTTTGCAGCAGACTGTCTGTGCCGAGTTATCATGCTGTGTGAGAATGCGAACAAGGCACACTTTGATCTGGCGCTGGCTCGTTCAGCCAGACTTAAAAACCCAAAAAGTAATTACAGAATATGCATGTTTTGGTTTGGTTTTAGGTTTTTTAAATTTTTGACACCTCTTTGCAGCCTAAGAGTACACAACCTAGAAAAAAATATAAGCAGTTATCCTTTCATTCAAATGGTTAAAAGCAAAGGAAATGGACAGCAATAAGACTGTAGTTGTATAACCATTGTAGTTATTGTACCATGAACACAAAGAATGATGTTTGTTGGAGAACATAAATTCTGACAGACTGATCTGCTTGGAAAAAAAACCCAACCCTTAGACTTGCAAACCTTTTCTCCAGTCTGAAATAAAAGCAGTAAACTTTTAGCTAAGGGTGAGCTGGGAACAGTTTGTCTGAGTTAAACATAATGACAGCGATGACTTAGACTTCAGAGATTACTTTAACACCTCCAGACCAAAGGGGTGCTAGGCAAGAAAAAAGAAAGAAGCCTGGGTAATTATTGCTGTGGCATTGATTGCAGAGCGAGGTACGTGGGAGGGAGTTATAATAAGACATGGACCCAGCTGCTTTAGAAAGTTCATTCTTTTGATATCCATGGGAGTGATGAATATTAATTTTAAACCTCATGTTTTCAGGATACTTTTATGAGGTACAGCATAAAAATAGAGAGGTCAGAGATGACATAGTTGTTTTGTGAAGAAATATTTTTCTAACAGGTAGTGGGAGGTTTCTGTCCTTGAGTTGCTCATGTGTATTGATTCTGGTGCATAGTGATTGCTTTCACCTATGTAGCACTCGTGAGGATTTTGTGTATGTAGAACGTATCGTGAGCATTCTAGAATGCAGGGGATTAATAGATTTTAGTGTCTATGTTGTTGAAGGTGTCCGTTATGACACAAAGATTGATCAAGTCTTTGCTTGTGTTGCTTTGCAGTCTGATTTCAGCACTGTGCATTGGTTTTGTGAGAATCTTGTTTCTGATTGGAGTTGAGGCTGAGGTCACTGAAGATGTAGAGGGAAGAGTTTTGGGAAAGTTTATTTGGTGATGGCATTGTATTATAGACAAAACAACAAAATAACTGCCGCTTATAGGATCCTGCAGAGGATTGCAGATTATAATCCTGAGAATTCAGATCTCTGAATTTATTTAAATGAACTTGATGTGTTTGGTATCATTGTAAAAAGACAAACTCGGGAAAACTTCTACCTCCCCAACTTCATCTTCCAAAATATTTAAATTTTACTGATGTCTGTGATGGTCTGAAAAAGTAAGTGCAGACTTTACCACTTAGTAATTTTTAAGTGATTTCCAGTCTTTTTTTACTGACATGCCTCTGAAAAGTGTCAGCTACAAAATAAACTGGTTTTTTACCTTGAGACTTGAAATTATGTAGAGCTATCATAATTTGTGGCTTTTGTTATTCACCCTGGATATTATGTTTTTAAATATTTTATTTTCATATTAGTTGTACAACATCTGGTAATTTCAAATTGAGAGTAAGGAAAGAAAATTAGTATATAGAGAAGAATAATCCTTGCAGAAATGTTACATATTGTTCTTTTCTGCATATGCCTGCTGCTTACTTACAGCCTTGCATGTAGCTTTTGGGAGCAGAACTAGAGGCATACTCAGGTTTTAGATGTTTGGGTGTTGATGAGGTTTTCCTTTATCAGCAGGGGTCACTATAAGCATAGGACTCGAACAGGAATTGCCTTGAAGATTTTCTGTAGGTTTTGGAGGGCTCACTAAAACTAGTTTTACTAATTGTTCTAATCTCTTCTAAGTTTAATTTTGTTTCAAATTTGTGCTTAATTTTTAAGGTTGTCTTAGCAATAAAAGTCCTTGCGTCACTTTAAAGGGGAAAAAAAGAAAGAAAAATAGGTTACATTCTTTCCTGCCTTCTTCCATACCCTGAATGTGTACCTTTGAAAAAGAATAGGTAAAATATGTATGTGTCAATGAGGAGAATGTTATGAATATCTGTCATGTTAGCTATCTTTTAAGTTACTAAATAGTTCTTTCCTTTTTGTTCGAAGATGACTTCTTAGTACTGCATCTCTCTGACCTTATTCGAATGGCATTCATGGCTGCAACAGATCACAGCAATCAATTACGAATGGCGGGTCTTCAAGCCCTTGAAGACATTATCAAGAAATTTGCATCAGTTCCTGAGCCAGAGTTTCCAGGCCATGTGATACTGGAGCAGTATCAGGCTAATGTGAGACATCTTTTATAAGTTCAGGAAATTGTATAATTACGCCAATATGCCAGTTCTAGCATTGAGAACATTTTGTAACTTCAGAAGACCTGTGAAGACATTTTTGTATGTGAAAATGTACTGAAGAGACTTTTATTTACCTCTTCAAAATTTAGTAATTTAGTAGCTGACGAAAGTAAAAATTCAGTAGCTATTGATTCTTGAAAGCCAAATATTACAAGTTACATTTAATTTTTGGCAAGAGTGACATTTTATATGTAGAATTAGGAATTGAAAAATAATGCTGATTCAGTTCCAGATTTAATCTAATAAATATTTTCTTGGGAATTAATGACTATATTTCTGTTTAAATGAAAACTACAAAAGTAAAGGAATGGGAGGTGGGCAGTTGAAGATTTATTTTGGGGTAGTATTGCTTTATTTTGTTGCATAGCTTAACTGTTTCACCTCTTTTGTCTTCACTGTGTCTTCAAGATTTTTGCAAATACTTTTTTAAAGGCAAGCTTTCATCCTTTACACTTCCTTCCTTTGTCTTCTTCCTCCCATAGTGCTGACTTGGTTCCTTATTCTTTTCAGAAAGATGCTACCTTTATAACAACTGCCTGAAAGGCTTTTTTTGTCAGTATTTGGGAATACTTTGGGAACTTGATGCAAATCCAACCATAAACACTTGATTTCACATTGTTATTCCTTTAGACATCAAAAAGTTAATGGCTTCTTGAGCCTTAGCATAAATTCCCCCTGTAATACTTTCATGATTAAAAAGATACTCATTAAAAGAAGAAAGCTAATACTGCATATTTGACAAGTAGTTGAAGCTTAGAAAGGCAATGGGCAGGCAGGAAAAAACTGATTTAGGACTTTGTTGTTGTTTAAGGAATACTATTGCAAATGTCTGCTAGACAGGAAGAACAAGTTTGGAATGTAACTATAATGCCAAAATTGGCAATCTTTTCTTGCTTGTTTTGTGTATGTGCTTGAGCCTTAAACAAGGTGAGATGAAGAATGTTGTGTCACTATTATTTTTTTTTTATTTTATTTTTATTTTTCTTCCTGTCAACAGGTTGGAGCTGCTCTGAGACCAGCTTTTTCCCAAGATACACCATCTGATATAACAGCAAAGGCCTGCCAGGTACAGAGAAAAATGTTCAGATAGTATAAGCCAAACCGATTTTCCTTCTCTTTGGAAGAAGGATGCAGAAGAGAAGTAGTAGAAGTAGTAGCATCTTTTGAATCTTCTAGTAATATATTTTGTTCCTCAGAAGTGCAGGAGATCTTGTAGGGAGCTACATCAGAAAATATTTAGTCTTTCTGAGACTAATTAAGTCTCATGTCAATTCTGCATTTGTTGCTAAAAGAAAAAAAAAAAAAAAAGAAAAAATAACCTTGCTTAATGAGAGCAATAGCAGTGTATTTATTGACATGCCTTTCAGTCTAATCAAATATTCGTGTTACTGATAATTTACCTTTAAACACTAAACTTCTATTCAGATTAATACTGTTTTAGATTTTAGAAAATATGAGCATTCTCATTACAGTCATAGTAACAACCTCTCAGTGAAAACTCAGTGAAAGTTGTTGTTTGTTTTTTTTTTTAGTGTGTGTGTGTTTTCATGTGTGATCTACTACTGTAGTTTAAATCAGCTATCAGCAACGTAGCTGTGGTAGTATCTGGTATGTGGCTTACAGAGCTAAATTACTACTGTACTTTAAAGCAACAGTTTAATTAGCTATGGAAACATCAACTTTAATATGATAACTTTGTGTATGTGAGTTTTGTTTAGTAGATCTTGTTCCAGCAGGACCGTGATTTTGTGGTGGTGTTTTATGCTCTTAATTTCCAGCAAAATTTTAAGGATAGATCACGTACGGCATAATTTGGTATTTATACATAGGAAAGAATATTGTGCTCACCTTACAGAAAATGTCTGTGCATTTAAAGCTAGATGAAGAGGCAGTTTGTGTGAAAACATGTAACTTTCATTGTCAAAACCTTCCCTAGTAAACCAATTTCAAAGCGGATGTGTGCACTTACAGGATCAAATGGTTGGAGATTAGGCTTGGATATTTAAATCTCTACAAGTTACATGGACAGAGATGAGCTGCACTGAGTTTGATGTTGTTATAGTTTTATGGCATTACTGAAACAGTTGTTGCCTTGCCCAACAGCAGGAATGAAACTCGACTTAGTCCTACTGTGAAAGAATTATGGGTTTGCGACAGATTTTCAGCAGCCTTGTCCTGTGCACCTTTGGGACACCATTTTTGTTTACTTTGCTTTAAATGTGTCCATCGTTCCAGATCATGAGAGGCCCTTCCCCAAAGACTTTCATCAAACTGGTTCTCTGAAAGCAAAATAAATAAATTGGAGATAGGACAAAAATGCCATGAAAAAAGCGTTTGTAAAACCTGAACTGCTTGAGTTCTGTGGTTTTTTTTTTTTGCTTCTATTCCTCATCCTTGTAGAATCACCACCAGAATCCAAGCAGCTCATCTGAAAGAATTTGTCCCTTTTTGTAGAAAGCAGGTGCACAAAAATTCTTTGGTTGCCTGCATTGTATCTGGGCGTGAATGCGTTTCAGAGGATTAATGCCAATGTATAGCATTAGACAGGAGCAGCTGATCTATATGATGTTTGAATTTTAAGTACACGTGCAGGTCCATTTAATTCAAAAGAAGAGAAAAATGGGGAGACACCCAACTGTCTGTGCACCATGTTTGGCGTTGGTTGTTCTAGAATGTGGTACTGTTGGTTCCTGATCAGAGCTCAGTTGTTTAAAGATTTTTATCTCACTCATTTCTAGGTGGTTTTTTGGTGTTAATGACCTTGAAAGCTTCTCATTAGTATGGAGCCTTAATGTATAATTCGAGAGGGGTGGGATTTTAAGGATATACTTTTATTGATTGCTGTCCACTATATTCTTCACGGTGAATGCAATGACCTTTTACTTGAATGATTTCAGTAGACACTTGAGACAGAATAAAAAAAGTATTACCTATTTATGGAGGATTAAAAAACTATTTTAAGTATTTTCCATGCATCTATTAAGTTCCATTGTAATATGTGTTGCAAATATAGCTTTTGTAACCACTCACCTAAGCATTTCTGTTATCATGTCTGGGGAGGAAAAAGGAAAACTTCGGGTTTTTTGATATTAAGCAGGAAGAGAGTTGCTAAGTCTTTTGTGGTGGTTGTTTTGGTTTTTGTTTTCTTAAAGATTTTTTTCTTCATTGATAAGGTTGCTGGGTATTTTTGCTAGCTTAAAATTATTCTAAACTTTGTTGTTTAGGTATGTAGCGCTTGGATAGGAAGTGGGGTTGTAAGTGACCTGAATGATCTCCGTCGAGTTCACAACCTTCTTGTCTCTTCCCTGGATAAAGTGCAAGCGGGAAAGGGATCTTCTAGCCAGCTTTACCGAGAGAGTGCAACTACTATGGAAAAACTTGCCGTTCTGAAAGCATGGGCTGAGGTAAACATTGACCATTAAATCTTTAAAGTTTGAAAAGATTTTGCAGTGTAATAGCAGCCTCACACCTTACTGGTTGTTCTGTGAGCCTGGCACATGCCCTCCTCCTTACCTATTGCAGTTCCACTCCTGGGATGTTTTCATCTCTTTATCTTTCTCTGTTCCTTTTTCTGCCATTCTGTCAATCCTTACTTGCAGTGATGCTTGATTGTTCTTCGTTTTACTGCACTTTTCTGTATTAAAGTATACACTCATACTCTATCAAATTTTGATTTCCCTCCCATGTTATTGCTCTTAAACTTAAAAAAAAAAAGAAAAACCAACAAAATAAATTAACAAAACCCCACCAATGTTAAAATATCACGGAATCGCGGAATCTTCAGAATTGGAAGGGACCTCTAGAGATCATCTAGTCCAACTCCCCTGCTAAAGCACGATTGCCTAGAGCACATTACTCAGGACTGCATCCAGGCGGGTCTTGAAAATCTCCAGAGGAGAGGACTCCACAACCTCCCTGGGCAGCCTGTGCCAGTGCTCTGTCACCTTCACTGTAAAGAAGTTTTTCCATGTATTTGAATGGAACTTCCTGTGTTCTAACTTGTGCCCATTGCCCCTCGTCCTGTCACTGGGAACCATTGAAAAGAGCCTGGCTCCATCCTCCTTCAACCCACCCTTTAGATACTTGTACGCCATAATAAGGTCTCCCCTCAGCCTTCTCTTCTCCAGGCTAAAGAGTCCCAGCTCTCTCAGCCTTCCCTCATAAGGGAGATGCTCCAATCCCTTAATCATCCTAGTTGCTCTTCGCTGGACTCGCTCCAGCAGTTCCCTGTCCCTCTTGAACTGGGGAGCCCCAAACTGGACACAGTATTCCAGTTGTGGCCTCACCAGTGCAGAGTAGAGGGGGAGAATGACCTCCCTTGACCTACTGGCCACACTCTTCCCTATGCAGCCCAGGATTCCATTGGCCTTTTTGGCAACAAGGGCACATTGCTGGGCCATGGATAATTTACTGTCTACCACGACCCCCAGATCCTTCTCCTCAGAGCTACATATGTTCTAGTAAAATATACATACAAATATGTTCTAATAAAATATTGCAGTTAATTAACTTGGAGTTTGTCATAGAATCATAGAATTGTTCAGGCTGGAAAAGACCTTTAAGATCATTGAGTCAAATTATTAACTTAGCACTGCCAAGTCCGCCACAAAACCATGTCACTAAGCACCACATCTACATGTCTTTTAAATACCTCCAGGGGTTATGACTCAACCACTTCCCTGGGCAGCCTGTTCCAATGCTTGACAACCCTTTCAGTGAAGAAACTTTTCCTAATATCCAACCTAAACCTCCCCTGGTGCAACTTGAGGCCATTTTGTCTTGTCCTATCACCTGTTACTTGGGAGAAGAGACCAACACCCACCTTGCTACAGCCTCCTTTCAGGTAGTTGAAGAGAGCAAGAAGCTCTCCCCTCAGCCTTCTTTTCTCCAGGCTAAATGCCCCCGGTTCTGTCAGCGACTCCTCATAAGACTTGTGCTCTAGACCCCTCACCAGCTTCCTTGCTCTTCTTTGGACTCGCTCCAACACCTCAATGTCTTGTATTGAGGGGTCCAAAACTGAACACAGTATTCAAGCTGTGGCCTCACCAGTGCTGAGTACAGGAGGGCAATCACTTTCCTAGTCCTGCTGGCCACACTATTTCTAATACAAGCCAGGATGCTATTGGTCTTCTTGGCCACGTGGGCACACTGCCAGTTCATATTCAGCCAGCTGTCAACCAACACCCCCAGGTCCTTTTCCGCTGGGCAGCTTTCCAGCCACCCTTCCCCAAGCCTGTAGCGCTGCATGGGGTTGTTGTGACCCAGGTGCAGGATCTGACACTTGGCCTCGTTGAACTTCATACCATTGGCCTCAGCCCATCAATCCAGCCTGTCCAGATCTCTCTGTAGAACCTTCTTACCCTCAAGCAGTTCAACACACCTGCCCAACTTTGTGTCATCTGCAGACTTCCTGAGGGTGAACTCGATCCCCTTGTCATTGATATAATATTAAACAGAACAGGCCCCAGTACTGAGCCCTGGGAACACCACTTGTGACTGGCTGCCAACTGGATTTAACTTCATTCACCACCACTCTTTGGGCCTGGCCATCCAGCCATTTTTTTACCCAGCGAAGAGTGTGCTCATCCAAGCCATGAACAGCCAGTTTCTCCAGGAGTATGCTGTAGGAAATGGTGTCAAAGGCTTTACTGAAATCTAGGTAGACAATGTCCACAGCCTTTCCTTCATCCACTAAGCGGGTCACCTTGTCATAGAAGGAGATCAGGTTAGTCAAGCAGGATCTGCCTTTCACGAACCCATGCTGACTGGGCCTGATCGCCTGGTTGTCCTCTGTGTGCCACATGATGGCACTGAGGACGATCTGTTCCATAACCTTCTCCGGCACCAAGGTCAGACTGACAGGCCTGTAATTCCTCGGGTCCTCCTTCTGGCTGTTCTTGTAGATCGGTGTCACATTTGCTAACTTCCAGTCAACTCAGACTCCCCAGTTAGCCAGGACTCCTGATAAATGATGGAAAGTGTCTTGGTGAGCACTTCTGCCAGCTCCCTCAGTACCCTTGGCTGGATGCTGTCCAGCCCCATAGACTTGTGTGTGTCTAAGCGGTGTAGCAGGTTGCTAACCATTTCCCTTTGGATTATGGGAGCTTCATTCTGCTCCCCGTCTTCTAGCTCAAGGGGCTGGGTACTCCTGGAACAACTGGTCTTACTGTTAAAGTCTGAGGCAAAGGCGGCATTAAGTACCTCAGCCTTTTTCTCATCCTTTTCCTCATCCTTTGTCACTGTGTTTCCCCCCGCATCCCATAGAAGATGAACATTCTCCTTAGTCCTCCTTTTATTGCTAATGTATTTATAGAAACATTTTTTTATTTTTTGGCGAAGTGTTCATAATAAATTACAGGCTTAACGTAGATATTTTTGGGGAATGGCTGGAATACCAGAAATCTTCAACTATTTACAAAGAACAGAGTTAGCACTACTTACATTACCTTGCTTCCTGAAATGTTACGTGCATGCTATAGAGCTTTACATATAATTACTATAATTCCACAAATGGTATTTTGGTTTCTTTTAGTGTAGTATTTAAGATTTTGGGTTTTTTCATTAAAATTTCTTGGAAGTTACTCTTGAAATTACAAAGAAAAGTATTAAAGTTTCAGCTGTGTAACATTAATCATCCCATACTGTAATTTTCAGCTTTGATATGGTGCATCTATTGTGTGAAGACACTTATTTCTATTCTTTTCTAAAAATGCTTATTTTTACTGTATTTTTTCTGATATTTCTGCTTCATCTAATTTTCTGAAAATCCTTTTATCCTCTCAAAGCATCTATCAAAGACAAACATGTAAACGTTCATGTATTCATGTAACACATTTAAATCCATTTGCATATCTTTGCGGTACCTAATCTGCTCCCGGAAAGTGACAATTACTCTAATTTATCTAGTAGCTCTTAATGTAGGTCAACAAAATCTTTGCAATAAGGATGTATTGATTTAATACAATCGGTTACTTAAATCAATATATCTGTGCAGAGCAGTAGTAATTAACACTTTTTTAGGAAAAAAACATATAGCCAGATTGTTTTAGGAAAGTGGCATTTATGCCCCTAAGTGTTACATTCTGGTAAAGAGAAAAGAAAAAATATTTAAATGAAATTTAATTGTATTGCAAATCTCTCTTTCCCAGTAATTTTCCAGTAAATCATCTGTGTATGGAATCTGTTACTTTCACATGGGAAAGGCTGCTGGTTTTTTTTTTTTTTTTTTTTTTTGTAGGATCTCACGGCATGTACTTTCATATCTGTTTTACTTCTAGGTATACGTTGTTGCCATGAAAATTAAGAAAGAAGCAGAGACCAAACCGAAGCATGTTTTAAAGAGCACAGAGGAGGATGAGGATGATTTTGGTGCTGTAGATGAGTTGCCACCAGATAGTTTGATAACGCTTGTACAACCTGAGCTGCCTGCACTTAGCCGTCTCTGGTTAGCTGCACTGAAAGATTATGCTCTTTTAACTTTACCAGCTGAATTTGCTACCCAGCTTCCACCAGATGGTAAGCACTGGAATTTCTTTTTGTGGTGTTGTGAAAAACAGAAAGAAACCCTTAGCTGAGACTTTAAATTATTCTATAAATTAGTTGGCAGGCGTGTGTTTTATGCAAGTGATAAATTTCTGCCTATGTGTAATAGGAATGTATGTTTGAAGTTTGAGTGTGCTTTTTTCCTTCAACCTGAAATGAAGATATTATTCATCTGAATCACAGAGATCATTAAAATCATGTCTCTAGAATTAAGAATACCTCTACACCTCTAATACTTTGCTATCACATGCAAAAAGGTGTTGACTATAAGAAAAACATAGCCCTTGAGATTAGAGCGGGTATTGTCTTATAATATTTTACTGAATTACAAATGAGTGTTCTATATGAAAAATGCTGCGAGACCCGCTGACTTTGCCCGCCTTGGTTGCTCTCTGCTTACTGTTCTGTTGTGGCCACTGCACTTTGTACTAATGTTGCTCGTTCACAAGGAGAATTGGGATGCACTGTCACTAGCAAGGATTACATCTGAATACGTACATGATCAAATACACCCAGAGTAAATAATAAATTTAGAGTACTATGTGCTTTTTGTCTATTATTTGCAGAGAATTTCAGAATTTACCTTTGCCTTGCTAATTTAACAGGGGGAGCGTTTTACACTCCAGAAACAATTGATACAGCTAGACTGCATTACCGAAACTCCTGGGCTCCCATACTACATGCAGTGGCGCTTTGGCTAAACAGTACAGGATTTAATGCTTCAGAGTCAACAGAAGAGACTGCTTCAGCAATGCCCAATTCACAGAAATGTGCTACATCCATTATGCTAAACCAGACACCTGGAACGCCACCTACCACTAAATCTTTGCCGGAGATAAATAAAGATCGAATGCATTTAATTTTGGGTAAGAGTTACAAGTTTGGAGTTCAGTATGAATGCATTATGGTATGAAATGGTATGGGAATAAGATAAGATACTTTGCTTGAAATCTGGGAAGTTTAAATAGATCAAATATCTGGATACTTCAAAATATCTGTCTCCTCTCCGTATCTCTCTGCCCCCTGTGTTCTTTATAGCTTTGAGAGAATATTTGTTGGTGTGATTATTGTGATTTTTATGGACAAGTTGTATCTCTAGTTTATTCATGTAATTGAATCAAATGAGTAGGAACTGTTATATGCTGCAGTATAATTCAGATGATACAAAATATTATGCTTCAAAGACAAAAGCTGTAAGGTTATTAAAATACACACCCTCATAAAACAACAGTTCAGTAGAGACTGATATTTGAGAAGTAACATGGAGTACCTTTTGCATCAGTTTTTCATCTGTGAGTAGCAATCACCGTTTCCCTTTGTTGTTTTCTAACAGCTTTAAGAGGTGGATGCGATCACTTATTCTGAGGAATGCCAGCAGTTTGCTGAGATATACAGCTATTTAAAACCAGAATTAAGTGCCATATGTATAATATGAATATTGCATAATTTTTGAGGCTTAATTTTCATCTCTGTTATTTTTACATTTAAAAGACTTCAATAAAATAAAACTTAATTTACAATTGAAGGATTCAGAAGTCTGACGTACAGATCTTTAGAACGAAGTGTGGATTTCTGTTAAGTGATATAAGTTGCTTGCTGATACCATTTATTATTTTTCCTGCCAAATTTGGCAGAAAAGAAAGCAAATACAATTCTGCTATTTCTAATACATAAACTCTCTTTTTCCTTTAGAGGAGGAAGAGTTGAGAAAACATCTATCTTTCTGAAGTTGTTAAGAACCTGCGATGCTAATAAAGAAATTTAAAAAAGAAAACTTGATTTTGTGATTAATGTGAACATTCTTTTTAACTATTGCTTTTTTCAGGTGTTAGTATACAGTTTCTGTGTTCCCCACGACCTGAAGAGCCCGTTGAGCATGTTACATCTTGTTTACAAGCACTTCATACTTTATTGGATTCCCCTTGTGCCAGGATCCATATTGCAGAGGATCAGGTACTGTATGAGCATGTTGTAACAATCAGCTTTTTCTAGGTCTTGGTCTTTCATCTGTGATGATTACAAAAACTGTAATTATTTTTGCATGAGAAAAGTAGTTGCTCATCATAAGCAAGTGACACAACAATTAGGAATTGTTAAGTCCTAATTAATTTTTTTAATACGTATTTTGTTTTACTGTAGCTCCTTGGTGTTGAACTCTTGAGTGTACTTCACCGACTCCTCCTGACCTGGGATCCTCCTTCAGTCCAGCTACTGGTTACAGGAGTTGTCCAGCAGATAGTAAGAGCAGCTCAAGATTATTTGCAGGAAAAAAGGAATACCCTAAGTAAGATTTTGAAAACACGGCTTGCTTTGCAGAGTAAATAAGCAACAGGTTTTCATATTGGGAAAGGATCTCAAATATGGTTACACTGAGGAGGAAAATGCTGTGTATTCCACAGATACTCCTGATGTATTCATAACCTCACCTGCTAATTTCTTAATTCTTGTAAGATGTAGTTTTTGTTCCTCTGATAATTCTAGCAGTTATTCCTTTCATGTCTGGTTTTCGTTTATTTTTCTTGGGTATGAGTGATGAAAATTATAGCCAACACACCACTTAAGGTCTTACTAATACCTTGCTTAGTTTCATTAATGTTTCTCTATTGACTGCCCCCTAGCACTTGATTTACCTCTTTTCTGAACTTTAATCATTCAGCCCCCAATGTAGGGTCTTGTGGTGCATCCCTGGCACAACTGGCATTCGTGAGGTGAATGAGCTGCTAGTGGAACCAGTGTGACAAGTTGCCTGCCTAGGAGATCTTGCCAGGAAGTGGGAGCAGACTTGCATCTGGGTTCTTACTTCACTGACATTCAGGGTGTGTCAGCAACCAGGAGCTCTGGGAACAGGGTGTGCAAAGAGGAGCGAGGCAGTTGCGATGGAAAGGCGTGCTCATGCAGCCCAGAAGTGCTGCTCAAGACTGTACAAGACTGCTAGAGTCAGCGTAATGATGGCAGTGACATACAGCAAGATACAGTCTGCTGACTGAGGAGCAATCACCTCTGGCACATCACAGGTCTAATGACCTGGCTTGACATTCAGATGGAAGTCCTGATATGACTGTTCTCCAGCTGCTTATCTGTGCATTCAGGGCTGGAGGTGACATTGGTCTCACCTGAGAGATGTGAATGAAATGCCTGTGAAGGTGAGCAGATTCTGTAATGTCAGGAAGGGCAAATGGGAGAGTGACATGTTTGTCACACAGGTCCAGCCCAAGCCCCATGTGTCGCAGAAGGAGGGACAGCCATAGGCTATGCTGGAATATGGCCCTGGAGGATGGGACTCCCATCCTCCCATCCAGGTGGAGGCTGCAAGGTTGTGACTTCCAGCAACAAAAGGCTTTATCTCCAGATATCTCGTTGGAGACACTATAGGGATCTGGCAAGAGAAGAGGAACAAGTTGTCAGGGTAGGTATCTGGGCCAACCGTCCCTCTTTGACAGCTCATAACTGATACCACTAAGAGGAAGTGAAGGGTCATACCAGTCAGGAACTCTCTGCTTGTTTGCCACAGACTGCTGAATCAAGAAGAGAAGGTGAATGAAGCCATATTAAACCAACTGGAAGAGGCCTTCTAATTGCAAGCTATGGGAGCCTCATGAGAGATTTTTATTATCCAGGTGTGCTGGAAGGACAGCACTGCAGGATGCAGTGAAATCTGAAGCTTTCAGAAGTGTATGAAACACATTTTTTTTCAGTATGGATGCTGGACAGTCCAAATGAGGGAGGTGCTCAGTGGATCTGCTACTCACTAATACAGAAGAATTGGTTGTGAAGGTTGATGGTAGCTGTGGCTGTAGCAGCCATGAGGTAGTGGAGTTCATGATCCTGAGGGAAATGATGAAAGCAAGCAGCTGAACAAAAGCTTTGGGCTGACTTAGCAGACTTGGGCTTGTGCATGGAGTTTGCAGATGAGGTCTTGCGGGAAGCTTCCCAGAATCATAGAATGGTTAGGTTGGAAAGGACCTTGAAGATCATCGAGTCCCAACCCCCCTGCCATAGGCAGGGACACCTCTCACTAGACCAGGTTGCTCAAGCCCTCGTCCAGCCTGGCCTTGAACACCTCCAGGGATGGGGCCTCAACAACCTCTCTGGGCAACCTGTTCCAGTGTCTTACCACCCTCAAAGTGAAAAATTTCTTCCTAATGTTTAATCTGAACCTGCCCTCTTCCAGTTTAAAGCCATTCCCCCTTGTCCTATCACTACATGCCCTTGTAAAAAGTCCTTCCCCAGCTCTCCTGTAGGCCCCCTTTAGGTACTGGAAGGCCACAATAAGATCTGTCCAGAGCCTTCTCTTCTCCAGGCTGAACAGCCCCAACTCTTTCAGCCTCTCTTCATAGGAGAGGTGCTCCAGCCCTCAGATCATCCTCGTGGCTCTCCTCTGAACACGCTCCAGCAGGTCCATGTCCTTCTTATGTTGGAGACTCCAGAGCTGGATGCAGTACTCCAGGTGGGGTCTCACAAGAGTGGTGCAGAGGGGCAGAATCACCTCCTTTGACCTGCTGGCCACACTTCTTTTGATGCAGCCCAGGATATGGTTGGCCTTCTGGGCTGCGATCGCACATTGCTGGCTCGTGTTGAGCTTCTCATCAATCAGCACCCCCAGGTCCTTCTCCTCAGGGCTGCTGTCCAGCCATTCCCCACCGAGCCTGTATTTGTGCTTGGGATTGCCCTGTTCCAGATGTGCCAATGCACTTGGCCTTGTTGAACTGCATGAGGATGGCTTGGGCCCACCTCTCCAGTCTGTTCAGGTCCCTCTGGATGGCATCCCTCCCCTCCAGCGTGTCTACTTTACTAAACAGCTTGGTGTCATTGGCAAACTTGTTGAGAGTGCACTCGACCCCACTGTCCATGTCGCCAAGAAAGATGTTGAACAATACAGGCCCCAGTACCGACCCCCGAGAAACACCACTCATCACTGGTCTCCACTTGGACATCGAGCCATTGACCGCAACTCTTTGAGTGCGACCGTCCAGCCAGTTCTTTATCCCCTGAGCGGTCCATTTGTTGAATCCATATTTCTTCAATTTAGAGACCACGATATTGTGTGAGACAGTGTCAAATGCTTTGCAGAAGTCCAGGTAGATGACATCAGTTGATCTTCCCTTGTCCACTGCCACTGTAACCCCTTTGTAGAAGGCCACCAAATTTGTCAGGGATGACTTGCCCTTGGTGAAGCCATGCTGGCTGTCACCAATGACCTCCTTGTTTGAAAGAGATGGTTCATCTTTGGTGACAAAAAATAGCTTATCCAAAAGTGCGGGATGCTAAACAGGTATGGCAGGAGGCTGACTTGGCTGAACAGGAACTTCTGACTGAGCTCAAATGTGACAAGGAAGTGTATGGATAGTGGAAGTGGAGCCGAACTATTCAGGAAGACCACTGAAGATGTCTGCTCAGGTATGGAGGGGTGGAATTAGGAAAGCCATGATTTGGCTGGAGCCGAGACTGGTGGTGAATGTTAAGTGTGACAAGAAGGTCTTTTATAGGTATGTTGGCAGCAAAAAGACCAAGGAAATTTAGACCTACTGCTGAATGGATTGGGTGATCTAACGACAAAACACATTGGGGGAAAACATGAGGCATTATTATCTTCTTTGCGTAGTCTTCCTGTGTCTGTCTAGTGAACAAGTTTAGGGGAGAGAATTGCTATCTACTGTACATGAGCATCAGGTTGGGACCGCTTAGGCAAAAGCTGGACATACCCTGGGACCAGGTGGGATGCATCTGAGGGAGCTGGCTGATGATATGCTAAGGCTGCTGCAGTTATCTTTGAAAAGCTGTGGAGCTCAAAAGTGTGATACCAAATTGTGCACCTGCTGCCTCTCAGGAGAATCTTGAGTTGCAGGACTGAGAACCTGCTGAAGTTCAGCAAAGGCAAATGCAAAATCCTGCATTTGGGATGGAATAACCGTGGGCATTGGTATAGGCTGGGGAGCTGACAGATTGGATGGCAGATTTGCCGAATAACGAGTTGAATGTGAATCTTTGGTGTGCCTATGCAATGCCGAAGATTCTGTTACTGGGCTGCATTAGAAAAGCATGATGTGTACATTGAGGGATATGATTTTCTTTTCAACTCAAGCTTGTGATGATGCTTCTGGAGCAGTGTCTAGTTTTCTTTGCCCTTCCCCCTCATCTTGAATAAGAGAGATGTTGAGAAACTGAAGGAAGTCCAGCGGAGGTCCATTAAGCTGCTTAGAGAGATGAATTATGTGACATATGAGGAGAGGCTGAGAGCTGAACTTGTTTAGTCTGCAGAAGAGAGGGTTAATATGGGATAGAATAGCAATCCCCCTTCTTAAAGAGGATTTAAAGAGAAGACCAATCCAGACTTTTCTGAAAGGCACATGGTGGAAGGACAAGAGGCAATGGACACAAGTTGCAGCAACAGAAATCCAGATGGGATACAAGGAAAAAATTTGTCACCATGGGAGTGGTAAAGCAGTAGAACAGGTGCCCAGGGATGTTGTGGCACCTCCGTGCTTGGAGATATTCAAAACTGGACCAGCTCTGAGCAACCTGCTCTAGCTTTCAAGTTGTCCTTGTTTTGAACAGAAGATTGGACTTGGATGATTTATGGAGGTCCCTTTCAACTTAAATTTTTCTGAGATTCTCTGATGAGTTGACATACCTAAATCCAGTTCCTCTACTTTGCCTAAAATTAATCCTTTCTTCTTTTATCCCTACTTCTTGTGGTATATTTCAGCTTCTGATGTTTTGCTTAGGCTTTTCATCAGGATACTTTGTTACTTTGTTTCTACTTTGTGTAAGAATATCCTTGATAAGGATATTGGCATCAGTCCAAAAGCTACTTTTTGAGGTATTTTTAGTAACCTCTTCCTTTTAACAGAGCATGTCCCTGTTCAATCATCCCTCTACCATTTCTTTAAAAGTCTTGCATTGGATGTACTGTTTCTATCTTTGCCAGGTAAATTAGTTTCCAAGTTCCAACCTGGCAAATAGTTCATTGATACCTTGTTAGGTTAGGTGTGCCATGTTTTTTCTTATACCTGAAAGAAGTAAAACAAAATCCAAAGAATATTCTCCTACTAAGGAAAAGTACAATCTTAGTCTGGCACAATATACTGTTGAGAAAAAAAAAAAAAAAAAAGACCTGTTAGCTTTTACCCATTTGCACATAGGAACAGAGAGACAATTTTGCTGGAACTTGAGGAACCAGCATAGCTAAAAATGCAAGCTCTGTTCTTCATATGAATTAATCTAATTGTTTACTGTAGGCCCAGTAAGTTGTATTTTTCAAATCAGTGAATGTGATAACACTAGCAATCATTTAAATTCATAGGAGCTCCATAGGGGTAGTTCAGGCCAGCTTTCACTTACTGAATCTCTGTTGCTTTTTAATGGGAGAAGGAAGGACTGCAGCTGGCCAAGCTGCCATTCAAAAGAGAGACTTTTTGAACTGAATGCACTGAAATCATGAACTCAGACATAGAATCCTACAGTGCTTTTCTGTTCTCTGTATTTCATAGTCAATTTAGGCTGAAAAAAAGATTTTGTCAGGGTGGAACATTTAATTAATAGCCATTAAATTAAAAAAAAATGTTGGGCCTATGTATTTGGCAGTCATTGCTCTTAATTTTACAATTAGTTTTAAAAGAAGCAAAATAATTCCTGCATTTTTATTTTGTGTAAGTATTACTACTTTTTTTCTAGTTCTGGATGGATTTTTAAGTATTGTTGCAATCACAATACTTCTAAAGCATTTTAAACCCCTTTAAGTCATTCTAACTAAACCATTTAATTTGACATGAGCCATGTTTGTCATATCTTACTGTGAAGCAACTTTTTCCTCTTGATTTTTAACTTTTTTCTAAAGAGTGTTTCATGTTGTATATGGTATGGAATCCTTCTTAACTGTCTCCTCAGACATTTCTTTCCTTTTTTCAGATGAAGATGATATGGCGGAAAAAGAAAATCCTCTTGCTTTAGGAGAGGGAGGTGCAAGTGGTGGTCTTGTGCCTGGAAAATCTCTAGTCTTTGCAGCCATGGAATTGCTCATGTTTATCCTAGTACGGCACATGCCCCATCTGAGCTCAAAAATGTCAGATTCTCCAAGTCACATTGCTGCCAAATCCCACCTCTCTGAGGAAAGTGCTCGTCTTGTGGCTGCAACTGTTACTATACTGTCTGACCTGCCTTCTCTGTGTTCTCCGGCAGGTAAAGTATTGTAACAAAATATATGTAAGCGGTTACTGTAGGGGAAGCATCGTGAGCATATGATGTTAAAAGAAGATAAAATATATTTTCATGGCATACTTAAAGGGTTGTCTATTGAAAATTATGATTAGGTTCTAAAATAAATTAAGAATTCGGGCTTTTCCAGTGAGAAACATGAGGAAAATTATTTGATTTTAGGTTTGCATGTGTGCTGTAAGTTTGCTGGGGAAATGAGCTCTATATCCTATGATTTTACTGTTGGGTTTTTTTTCCCTTCCTTTTTTTCATGATTTTGAAAGCTTTTGGACAGTTTTAATCATATTGTAAGAGAACATAAACATCTCGGAGATAATTAAATTCCTGAGAAGTTCATCAAAAGTAGCAGCTGAATGAAAAGAGAATCCTACTGAGGAAAAACCAGCACAGTTCAGCTGTGATACACTTGGTTTTGCAGCTTTTGGCTGTCAGTCATCCCAAATGTGACTCTAAACTAAATGGAGCTTTCTTCTGCCCTGGGAGACTGTCACAAGGATATGTGTAAACTAGGGTAATTGCACTGAGTGGAGTTCATAGGTAAAGGACACAATTGCATGGGAAGCTGTGCTCTTTGAGTCTTGCTTTTCAGAGAACAAATTGCTTAAGAGTTGTCTCGCGGATCTCTGTGAAGTTTCACGCACTGTAGACAAGACATTTAGAGGTTGGTCTCTTGATGAGATGCATTATAAATACCATATTTAGACAAAGTCATGCTCAGAACACAACGTGGGCTGTCTTCAAACGGACAATTTGTGTCCTATAATTCTTTAAAACATAGTAGATTCAGAGATGATCTGGAGTCCTGTGCAGTTTTTATTTGATTCCTGGTTCTTTTTCCTTCTTTTTCCTTTTTTTTTTTTTTTGGGGTGGGGTGGGGTGGGGTGGGGAGTTGGGGGGGTGGGCAGAAAGAGTAATGGTACTACTTCTGTGTTGACTGGACTGAAGGCATGACTCCCAGCATTTGACAAGTGGCCAGTGAAAGTAGCTCAGAAACTGTTGTTAGTCTACAGAGACTGCTGGAGTTGTTTAGTTGTTTTTTTTTTTTCCCTCATACAGAATATGTAGCCAGCTGATAGCTGTAGGGAGGGGGGATAGTACATGCACAAACATTTGTGTTAATTGAGCCTTTGGATGTAAGGAAAACTGTAAACAAAGAGAATTCATCACTTTATGTGATTGAGTAGGTTTTTTGTATTTCTTCCTCTTTCTTTAAAACATGACCGTCTTGCAGTCTCCACTGGACAAGATCCTGGGCAATCTGATCTAGAGGAACTGCTGCTTTGAAAAAAGGAGGTTGGACTAGATGACCTCCAGTAGTCCCTTCTAGTTGTTAATTATTTTTAGTGTATTTATCCTCACAGCATTCCCAGAAGTAGGAAAATGGTGGGATTTGTGTTTCCACAGATGTGGGAACAAGAGGAATAGAAAAGATATGGAAAGAGACCTGACTGCCTGAAGTGAGCTGTAGATTGATATGACATGCCTAAACCCAGCTGTACCCTTCTTTAAGTCCTACAGGAACTTAAAGTCTACATGTGTTATTGAAACTCCTTCTAATAAAGTTCCCATGTGTCTAAAGTCAGATTATGTTACTTGACCAATATTTCCTGAGTATGCCTAACTTGCATCTGCAGAATTGGCTGCACAAAACATACAGATAGGTGTTGATTTCTTCTGAAAGGCAGTGCAGTAGGAGGAGGGTCATTTTGTCTCCTTTGTAGAGTAGCCTGATGGCTAGTTTGCCCAGGATGTGAGGCACCCAGATAACTGCCTTACTTTGCTTCTGGGGCTTGTACCACACACCAGTTTACTTGGAAAGTGCCATAACTTGGTTTGGATACTTGTCCAGACCTCCTCTTCTTGTTGTTTATTTTATAGGACCCTAGTGATATGCGGATCCTGTTTTAAGATATTTAACAGTCTGGATGTGTTCAATATGATACATACCATGTATCACGTGCCATGTAGGTCAAAACTTTAATAGCTGAATCATCATTCCTGAATTGACAGCAGCATTTTAAGTGCTGGTTTGTATGACTTGTGTTATGATACACTTCAGTGGTACCAATGAATGAATTTGGTGATAAAATATCAAACAGCACATATCAGTTGTTATCTGAATTGCAGTTTATCTTGGTGTTTCCTTTGTCTCCTAGCCATATATATCTATATTGGGAAAGCTGAAGAGGTTATCTACCACACTTGTTGGAATTAACTTCAGAAATTCTATTTTGTCCTTTTTTTTTTTTTTTAATAGGATGTATGACAGTCTTGCCCACTATCCTATTTCTGATTACAAGAGTATTGAAAGAAACAGCAGTAAAATCAGCAGATAATCAGGTCCCACCTCCAGTCAGTGCAGCCCTTCAAGGGATAAAAACTATTGTTACTCTTCCAACAGTCAAGACTGATGAAACTCAAAAACAGTGGACAGGTCTTATCCGCAGCACTCTGGCATCTATCTTGGAATACTCTCAACCTGGTAAGTTGTTTCCCAGTACAGGAGAGTTAAAATTAGAGAACTGGGGTTTGCTGTAATTAAAAGGCAAGTATTGTATCTACCTATAATTTAATAGGCTTCATGTCTGAGGGTTGGGGATTAAAAATGGTGATGAATTGCTTGTAAAATTGAAATGGGAGAAAGATCTGAGCGCACAGAGCGTAACTAATCAGAGTTACTTAATAGGTTGTGTTGAAGACAAGAACAGCATGGACTTTAAGAAAATACAATTACATCTCAGGAGTTCCCATTCCAGATTTGTCCTTGTTGGTCTGTTTTCTTTGACAATATTGATCATAACCTCCTGTTAGAAGTTTTGCCTTTTGCAACTCCTCTTGCAGCACCCCCTCTCTCAGATCCTTTCCATAGAGTATTTTTCTGTACTAGTTCAGGCTTTCCTCTTCCATTTTGAATCACATTATGTTGTGACTATTTCAGGCTTTAGATTTTCCTGACCTTGCCAGTATTCGTTGTTTCAGCTAGTGACTTGTTTCTGGAACTTGGAAATTTACCTTCTGATATTGTTCGGTCTTTCTGACATCTGCTGAATGTCTTGCAAGTAAAAATCCAAAGGAGTTCCAAGCTGAATTCATTTCACTTCCTGGACCATGCCTCAATTTTTGTGACTACTGACAACTTTAGATGTGTTAGCAAGGCCTGAGCAAACTTATCATTTCCACCCCTCCTTTCCTCTTTCCACAGAATACCTGCTAGCTTAAAGGAAAGGAGACTTTAGTTGACAAAACAGTGTTGTTAGAGGAACTGATCTCTTTACTGAAACTGGAATTGTTCAGTACTGTACATGGATTTGACACCTTGAATTAAACCTCAAGAGAGATGACAATCAGCGTATCTTTTAAGTGTTTGCTGACACAATTCAAATATTCACTCTAACAGTCACTGTTATTAAGATGGAGTGTGAAGACAGCAAGGGTGGCAAGGTTCATACTGAAGTAGGATATTCACAGTACTGTTACAAGCTTTCAGTAGTGAGAAGAAATCCTACCTCTGCCACCAAAATCTGTTACCCACCAGCAGGATGTCTACTGTGTCTCTTTAGAAAATTGCAGACTACATCTCTTGGTTCACATTTGTACTTTGCCTTGCCCTTCAAAAAGCAAAAAAAAAAAAGATGTCCAGTCTCAGCTGTGAAGTTAGCAAAAGAGAGACACAAAGATTTTTCATTTGCATAATGGTAGTTCAGCCAAAAAACATCCTATTACATTCCCAAGGAGCCATTTATAGAGACTGAAGAGAGGCTTGAATAGAGTCACTCATGTGAGAGATAGGGACTCATGTGAGAGATAGGGAGTGAGTAGGTAGTTGCAAACGATTCTGAAAATGTTTGAAGGGGAAGGATCAGTAGGTTTGTGTTAAACAAGTCAAACTTTTAATTTGAGTTGGCACATCAGCTCTTGTCTTCCAGCCTTTTGTTACTGTAGAGATTTCTCAGTCCCTCTTTCCAGAAACATTACTGGCTTTAGGCTTTTTTGCAGACTTCAGAAATCTTTCTCAGTTCCTTGCAGGAGCGTATGTTTTCCTTTTCCTTTCCAATCTTTTGTGGAGTGGGACACATCTCACACATAAGAATCTAAGTGTACTACGTACAATTTCAAATACTAATTCATAATTCATACTCATAATTCAATAAAATTTAAACAAATATATTTAAAAAACAATAAAACGTATTTTTCAGTTAAAAAACTTGGAGTAGTTTTTTGAAGTGAGGTTTCATATCATGTCAGCTAGTCACTCAACTGGCTTAGCCATCTGTAAAGGGCAGTCTTGCTGATTTTCTTTCTGCTGACTATATATCTGCTGTTGCCTTGTGCCTCTCAAGGGACAGCAGAACCAATCTGGCTGACAAAACCAGCAGAACAGTACTTTATACGTATATATTATCATAATTATATATGAATATATTTTTTTCCTATTGATGTAAATTCATGAATGAGATTTGTGAAGACAGAGCTTGTGCAAGGAAAAAAAGATGCCAATGGCAAATATAGATTATTTGAAAAGCAGGAAAGTTTAAGTAGGACTGTTCTTTTTGGTGTCAGGTAGCTATTAGATCAGCTAGTCTGTTACGTGAAACCTCATGTTAAGTAAAAGTTGTTTCCAAGCTGGATATCAGTCTCTTACTCTGCCGTATCAGCTGAAGAGATTTAAAAAAAAAAAAAAAAAAAAAAGTGAAGTATAT
The DNA here is from genome assembly GCF_965231255.1 of Vanellus vanellus. Classification (NCBI taxonomy): domain Eukaryota; kingdom Metazoa; phylum Chordata; class Aves; order Charadriiformes; family Charadriidae; genus Vanellus; species Vanellus vanellus. The sequence goes on from NC_138907.1 coordinate 38,108,584, forward strand.
TTTAGTGGGGAAAAGATCTAAAACCAATCTGGTTTTCCTCTCTTGTTTGCAGATTGAAAACAAAAAATATGACTTGGTCAGAGAAAGTGTGGGTGATGTTTTTTCCTTGATATTTAAGTTTCAGAAAGTTTGACTTACTTTATTAAAGCAACTATTAGAATAGCATTGCTCAGCTTTTTGTCAGTTGCAGTCAATAATGATAAAGGGATTCTGTAATAAGTAAATGTGTATTTGTATACAGTTGCAAATAATTTCAAGCACGTTTATTTCCTCTTTGTGGGTTTATCTGTGTTCACTGGCATTTACTAAACAAATTGTAAACCCTTTTTGGAATAAGCTAACAGCATGTTTGGTTTTGTTTTTCAGAAGCCTCTAAGCCTATTCTTGATGAAGTAAGCATACTTACAGCTATTGCTCTCTTCCTTTGGTCAGCAAGCACCGAAATAATCGGAGTCCAGTCTTTACAAAATGGATGTATGAACAGATTTAAAAATGCATTAAATTCCTGTGATCCTTGGGTAAGATCATGTTATAGGCATGTGAATAATATATAGCTGAGAAAAAAAAATTGTCATGTATTTACCATATTTCCTGAATGCTTTGTAATGCCTTTATTTCAGAGACAGATACTGCTTGTCAAAATAACTAGAATTCTCAGTAGTGCATTTAGAAACTCTTTAGTGAGTAAAACAACCCAAACTAAGGGCTTCTAGATAATGTTTGTTCATGGCCTTGTGCCAGGTTCTTGACTTGCAGCTTTTTAAAAGGAAAAAAAAAGTCTTTGGTATGTGAAACTTTAGCAAATGAAAACGTTAGTTACCAGAGAGTGGTGACATTTCTACATTAATACTGACTTTTTTTAATACAAAATAAACCACTTTTTCTGTAGATAAAATTACAGCCCGCGTTTCTGATTCATTTTATATTTGCTTGTGCAAAACCTGTGCTTATTTTATGTGTTCAAACAAAACTCAGTTTGAGTACAAAAATGTAATTTTGTGATCACCATCAGAACATCTACAGATAGTAAGTTATCTGTCTCCTGATTTCACTTCTGCTCTTTGGTTTGTCTTTATGAATTAGCTTCTAAATTATTTTCTCACTAAAGAGGGAAACTAAAAAGTTGTGGACTGACTTTGTTCAAGCGGGCTAATGTGCTGTATAGTTAAGCTTAACTGTTCCCGCCATGAATACATCAGTATGAGTGGGTATACAAATCTGCAGGTGGGAGATAAAGTGAAAGATCTATAGTGTTTCCACAAGTGAGCGCTGCAGAGGTTCTGAGAAGAAAAACATGCAAAAAATGCTGATGTGTTTAGGGTCACAGTGAGGCATTTAAAATCCTGTTTAGACTGATAATTGTTCTCTACAGCAGGGCTGGCGTTTTCCAGCATGGACATAAAATTCAGTTGGTTCTGAAGCCTGACTTGGGGTGGAAAGCTACTTAAAATTCTAGTGTATGAATGGAAATGTTAGTTGTATTAAGCAGAAACTTTTATGTCATACTCTGGCTCAGCTCTGTATAAACACATGAACAGAGAGAGAAGTACATCTTTGCCCACCACCCTACTGGAAAGCTGTCAGTGAGCTAGAACTGCCCACTATTTTTGTAATTCACAGAGAATGCTTTGATAGCAGCCAGATTGTGTCCACGCTTCTTGCTGATGTGCAGAACATATACCCTGTAATGCTTGTGTGTTCATTCTAGTTTTTTGAATGTAAAACATTCGTTGTGTAACTAGAGAGCTGTTTGTAATAAAAGCATTATACTGATTGTACTAAAAGCATTGAACAGATTTTGGAAAAAACTCTTCTAAAGAAATACCGCTGCCTCATAAGAAATACAGGAGTATTTTTGAAACTATTACGACCTGCAAAAGTCTGAAAGGTTAGATATCATGTATAGTAATAATCAGAAGGCTGGGGAGCTCAATTTCATTTTGCCCCAACAAGTGAACTTAGTTGAGAGACCCTTGTCTCAATGCTAATGGGTAAATTTTGCAGGACAGTGTGCCTTACACGCTTTGAAGAAGCCCTGATTTTACCTCACAGGAGCTTTTGTAGACTTCTGTAAATGCAGAATAGTCAAAAGATTTATATTATGTAGATGGAATAAAAGAAGCTTGGATGAAATTCTGCTGTCAAATGCAGTTGTAAAATGCTTATTTGAATTATGCATGCATGTAAGAAAAGAGACTTTCACACCTTATTTCAAAGGCTAATAATCTTAACAACTAATAAGGAGTAAAGTTTAAGGAATGTAGACAGAGGAAGGGAATTATTTGGAGTGGTACAGAGGGACAGAGGAATAATTTATTGAAACAGGTCAAAAATGGTGCTGAGTAGGGCATTAGGATAAAATGTTCTTCTGGGAAGCTCTGTTAGAAAGCATAGAAATGGTATTAGAAACAGTGTTATTACTTCAGGCCTTAAAAGTTAATTTGTATAGAAAACTTGCAGCTGTATGCTAGTGAATTAACAGTGACCTAAGCTGCATAACTTGTATTTTTCTACTATTAGTTTTCATTAGCTATCATTTTTATTCAATATTTTTATTTATACATCTGTTTCAGGTCATCCCCAGATCTCCTCACAGATCATTGTGTTCAATAATAGCTCCTCTAGAATGTTTCTGTTCAGCGTGTGCTCAATAACTCATCCTGTTTGGACTTGAGTGCAGTTTGAAAGCATGTGCAATGTTTTATTCTCATATTTGTTGTGGGGCTTTAACTTTTTAAAAGTTCTGAGTTATTTGTGTGGGATTTTGGAGGAAGATTTTTCTGTACACCCAAATAAAATGCTTTCATAAGTTCATCTAAACAAGACCATCAGTGAGTCATTTTCCCAAACGCTGACTTTAATAATCCCTGCTTTCCAGAAAAAAGAGTGAGAGGGGGGAAAAAAAAATACAAGGAAGACAAGGAAAGGGTTCTGTGATCCAGCTCACTATATAGCTACACATATATATTCCTATGCTACTACCAGCACAAGATGGAGAATGAGAAGGAAGGACAGGCCTGCCACTTTTGGCTATGGCCTTGGCTCATGTTAGATCAAAGTGATCTTGTTGCTCTATCTGAGTCATTTTTATGGGTTGTTTTACTCTTCTGAGATTGGAATAGCATTTCATGATTTTGCAGATACATTTACTGTTAGTGCTGGTAGTTCTGAGACTTAAAGATGTAGTTCTCTGTGGACCTCTGACTGAATTGTGACACTAGCTATTCCATTATTTTATCCAAGTTCATATTGTTACTACTGCTTAGTACCTGCATGTTCTTTCTAACTGGCCTTCCTTTTATTGAAAACCGGGCCAATATTATTTTAGCAGATGTGCTGTGTTGCTGCTTTCCTCTTATTCATTATGTTTCCTTCCCCTTTAGTCGTCTTTTGGTTGGTTGGTTGGTTGGTATCACATGTATCTCACATACATAGATAACTGAGTTTATTAGAATTCCCTGCGTTAACAAATAACTTTCAGGATAATCAATTTATTTATCTTGATTTGATTAGGTTCAAGCCAAGTGTTACCAGCTTCTGCTTTCTGTGTTCCAACACACCAATCGTGCCCTCTCAACTCCATACATTCATTCATTGGCCCCTATCATGGTTGAGAAGTTGAAAGCTGTGGAAAGAAGCCGCCCAAACAACAACCTGGAGCTGTTAGCAGTACAGGAAGGAATTAAAGTCCTTGAAACATTGGTTGCCCTTGGTGAGGAGCAGAATAGTAAGTATTTAGTTTTTCTAGAGAAATGTGTAACGCTTAAAGAGAATATTGAGCGTTAGAAATCTTGCAGTTAGGAACTTGATGGCATAGTCACAAATAGACCACCTCTGTGCAACATGCTTTTGTAATTCCAGTACTAGAACTTTTGTCCACATGGACTCGGATAGCACATACGGTATTGAGATGCTGTAGCCTTTGCATTTCTGGTGACTGCAGAAAAAAAATGCTAAACATGATCTGCAGTAGTGAGTGTTGTGTTCTTCTGTTTGGAAATGAGTAGTTCACACTGTTTAAACTTACTTTTTTTGCCATTGTTAACTTTTATCTGTTTTAGCAGACTCATCACTTTTATCTGGTTGCTTTTACCAGCTCAACAAAGCTTATCTAAAAAGCCCAAGAAATTGAATTGTACTGGTCAGAATATCTTGATTGTAGATGGAGCCTCCTGTTTGCTTCAGTAGATAGAATACAGTATTTATAGTTAAAGTTCAATTATTCGCTAACTGAAACAATGTGTTTTCTAAAGATTTGCTCTGCAGACAATTGGCTTTACATGCTGATAAAGTTCCTTGTAAAAATATTACTGTTGGTTTTGTGTGGTGTCCCCCCTGCCCCCCACTCCCTGTTGGTATTGCTCTTCATTGATGATAAAACACTGAATGTATGTTTTCTTGAGCCCCGTTCTGCTTCTGGCACAGTTATTTCGAACGTTTAAAGTGAGAGAGTAACTGAAGCGAATGAGGAAACAAAACATCTGATTTTTGCTGGCTGGAGACAGTCACCACGAGTATGAATTTAGTCAAAACCTTTTGGGGAAAATCGTTAATACTCTGATAACCTACTAAATTTTAGATAAATGAGTTACCATTAATGTTTAAGTGCTTTGAGCTTAAAATTTACAATTAACGTTACACATTTCAAAGGCATACTTGTATCCTTGCTAGATACAAAAACTAGCCGTATTGCTTAAGTTCAGCTTCTTTTTCTGTTCTATAGATAAACCCTTTTGATCCCTGTGCCATTTTGGGCTGTGGCCCCATTAGGTTGTGATAGCCCAAGTATAGCTGCAGTGCTAGTTTTTGGATTGGCATCTTCCAGGATGGAGCAATAATATAACAGATAACTGTCCCTGTGTTTTTCATGAACGCTTGCACACTAATAGCAGTTCTGTTGTGCTCACTGGGGAGGCTGATATTCAGATTCAATTGAGTAATGTTTCTGTCTGCCTGAAAAGTGTTTTGAAATCTTTAGTATGATAGGCACTCTGCATCTTATGATCTCTTATCAATGATCTGCAGTCAGATGTTGCAAAGGTATCTTTAAAGAAGTGTCAGGAACAAAATGACTGTGATGAACAATAATAGAAGTCTGAAACACAGTCCTTGTAAGAAAGGTTTGAGTGACCAAAGGACAGGAAACAATCTACATGTTAGTTGGTTTTTATTTGATCTTTTGTTAATTACAATGTTTATTGCCAATTCTGAAAACAAAATTACCCTTATCAGTCTAGTAACTGATAAAATTTATTTTTCTTTTGTTTTCTTCTCTAATACGGTTATTACATTTTCCTTTTTCTTTTACTTTTAGGAGTCCAGTTGCTTGCCCTTCTGGTTCCCACTCTGATCTCCTATTTACTGAATGAAAATGCCTTTGCTTCTGCATGTGCAGCATCTAAGGATCTTCACGAATTTGCACTTCAGAATCTAATGCACATTGGTCCACTTTACCCGCATGCTTTTAAGACAGTAATGGGAGCTGCACCTGAATTAAAAACACGTCTGGAAACTGCAGTCCGAGCAAGTCAGGCCAGCAAAGCAAAAGCAGCTGCTAGGCAACCACCACCCACAGTACATTCCACCCCAACAATTAAACTGAAAACTAGCTTTTTTTGAATTACTTTTATTATTTTTGGACCATTAAGTAGTCAGAAGCATTACATTATCCCTGATGTGTTACTGCATATATGTCTGTAATTTTGTGTAATTTGTATGTGAAAGGCTGTCTAATAGAGCTTTGTGTAATTACTTGAAATCCATGCATTACAAGGGAAGTGGTGTTACTTGTATTTGTATAGATTTTTAGGAAATCAAATGTGATCATATTTATAAATTTGTGTTATAAATTATCCACAAAAAAAAAAAATCTCTATCTGACTAAATAGTTTTATTTATTTTTAAAAGCTACCCCAAACCTTTGAGTGGTTTTTGAAATCTGGTGATTGTTACCCTACAATCTGCAAACACACTGACACAGTGCGGATGGAGGGAAGAGGGGAAACTGTTATGCAGTACTTACCATGTACCATGGGGAATTTCAAGTGTAGAAATATGCACTTTTTTTCTTTTAAAAACAAAGTAGGGAAGGGGATTGTCAGACCTTGTAGATTATTTCAGCTTGCATGAAAAAAACAACAAAGAATTGAAAATTTTCAGTCCTTCTCTAGGTGAACGATCAAGCATGCTGTCTTAATGAGTTGTTCTTATTTATGTGGTGTATATTTCTTTCAGATCCGTTTCCATGCTTGAAAATTAATAAAGAATGCAAAGAATCAAACCCCCTATCTCTTCTAAGATAAATTTTAAAGAATGCATTGGAAATTGAGTTTATAAAGAGAACTGCCTGCTGTCTGCGTTTCTGTAGGTGTAGATTTTGGCCCCTGTAAGGTGCTGTGTATTAGCAGTCTTCCTATTCTACCAGACACTGGTTGAACGTGATGATTCAGTGCTCTGCTCTTTGTCCAAATTCCTAGGTATTTAACCTTTCTGCAAGAGGTCTCATTGGATATATCTTATCTGTAGTCCTTGATAAAGTTTGCAGAGCCAAATTACTAGAGTGCTTTGCGCCTGTACTGACTAAGGGAGCAGAACACAAGCGAGAGCCAGGCTCCTCCAGTTTTTCCTTCCCCTACCAGGCTTTTCTTTTTTGAAAAGCACGTGGCTCCCCTCACACCCGAGTGAGTCTGATCTGCAGATTTCAGAGCTCAGAGCCCAAGTGCTGTGCAAGCCTTACAGCGCAGAGCCAGTGACTCCCATTGTCTGTCTGCTGCCAGACCTCGCCCTTCCTATTGGCAGAAGTGCAGAACCATGTATTTTCTTGTGTATGCAAGACTGACTGACGTGAATTTTTTGACACTGCTGTTGAATTTATGGGCTTCTATAGGGATCTTTCTATATATTTTGCTTTGTAGAGAGAAGCACGTAACTAGAAGCCTCGGCTAGGCCTCTTGAGTTTAATCTCTGATGTTTTTCTGGATACTCTGTAAAAACTGCACATTTCAGAAGCTTCTACTTCAACCGAAATATAACAAAGGGATACTAAATAGAACAGAATGTGATTAATAGTTGGTTGAAATATTTGTAGATCACTATTTTTGCATAGTCACTTGCCTAGTCTCTCTTCCTGTAAGACCTTATATAACCCTTTGAGTACCTATGCAAAACAGAGGGCAAGGCAATGCTCTTTTACCCTATTGTATTTGGTGCATGCAAAATATTTAACGTAAAATCAGAAAAGCTTTTATTTCACGGTGAATATTTTAGTACTAAAGTGAGGACTCAATAAGTGGTGCATACTCTAATCTTTCAAATGTTTCTTTTCATAAAGATGTTAATTTCCAAGTCTTGTTCCATTGTCCTATGGGAGTAAAGATTCATGCAGAAGTAAAAACAATATGCCGTACGTGAGGAAGAAAGTAATTTCACTACTTTTTTTCATCTTTGCATGTGTAGTGGGAATTGAATTGATTAAAATATATCATTTTCTAATAAGCGTTTCCAGCATTACAAGGCTATTTTGCTGAGAAGTTCTGAACCTGTTTAACATTTGATAGAAAGTACTAAGGAAACTTTTCCCTCCCCCCAGGTAGTCTAGTAATTAATGACTTTGATGTTTGTTGGAAACTTTTTGTCTATAATTGGGTTTTATTTACCTTAATTTTTATCTCAGCACTTTTATGTTTTGGTTAGACTTGAGTTTACAAGATGATTGAAAGCCCAGAAAAGGGGGGGGGGGGGGGAGGAGAAGTGTAGTAATCAAGCATAACCAAGAAGTCTGTAGAAAAACAGAAAAAAGTTAGTGGAAGCGAGAAGTAGGTAGATATAGAGGGACAGAGCAGGGACAGTTTTTTCTTTGTATACTGTGTGACTGTATACGACATGATCAACTTTCATTTGTGTACATCCTTCCCCCGTTTCTAGTCCTCATTTGCTCCTTTGCTTGCTCCTGATACTAAAGGTATAACCATGTGGTTTTACATAATATTTTGGCATCAAATTTCATTTGATTAAAAAAACCCAAAATAACTTGACATGCCTGTAGTGCTTATTGGTTTTTGTCTCCCTCCTTTTCATCTTTGTCGATAGCCTTTTTTATGTGCTTTTTCATGAAGCTTGTTTGCTCAGTTTCCCCTTCACGTCTTTCCTCTCTCTCTCTGCCATTTCCTTCATGGGTGAGCCTTGTTCTTCTACTCTGGTTCCCCGCTGAGGTCCCCCAGAGCGCACTCGCTCTTCTGCGCTTTCTCTCCTGTTCCCCTCTGCTCTGCCGTGTTCTCTTACAGGATTTCCCAGTTGTCTTTCCCTCTTGAAGAGCAGTCATCCACCAGCCACGGCTCTGACCTCCGAGGCCAGTGTTACGAAGTGGGCGAGGGCACTTTTGGAGGGGAAAACAGGAAAGGCTGTGGGGGTGAGCAGCGGGGTGCACCTGGCGCATGGGGAGGGGGGCTCCCTGGCAACCCCAACCTTGGTGGCCATGTGCCATCTTTCATGCATAGCTAGCACTTAGCCCTGCTGTAAGGCCTGTTGGTAGCCGTGTGTCTGTCTGCCTGCAGCATGCTGCTGGTGTCGGTGTGCTGGTAGGATGGAAAGCCTGCCGAGCTGCCTGTGCCCCTGGGAGAGGTGGGGGAGAGCCCTGCTGCTTGTGCCCTCAGCCTGGGGCTCTGCTGACAGCCTCGAAGTGTATTGTTTTCCCAGACAGCACGGTAATTCCTGAAAAACGTTCTCTTGATGTCCTGCTCAGCATTTCTAAAGACTTTTAAAAACCTCCCCCCCCCCCCCCCCCCCCCCAGCCCTGGGATGGATTTTATAATATTCCGCGCTTTGACACTGAGTGCCGAAGGAGCCGGGGGTGGAAGGGTAGAGCTTGACCCAAGTTTATGGAACTGCTGGGAGACACCTGCCCGTTTTGTGCGCCCGGAGTGGGCCGCCAGTGCACCGGAGCCTTTTAGATGCTGCGCTGAGGTGCAGTTAATCCTACAGTTAATCTGTGCTGCCGCTCCGCGCTGCCCTGCCGCGGCTTGCCGGTCTCTGCCCCGGGATGGCACGTCACGGGGATGAGGCTCGCTCGCTGTGGCGTCGTTCCTCGAAGTACGGGGCAGCGCGGAGGAGAAAAAGGCGACTGGGGGGAACCGTTCCCGCCTCTCCCCGCCGCCCAGCGGTGGAACTACATTTCCCAGAATGCCTCGGGAGGCGCCGGGGCGAATCGCTCTCTGGACTTGTCCCCCCCGGGCCGCCGTAGCAGCCGGCGGGGGCGGCTGTCAGGCGGTGACGGCGGGCGGGACGCGCCCAGGTTGTTGCTGCTGCCGGGACACGGCTGGGTGCGGGCGGCGGCTGGCGGCGGCGGCGGCGGGAGCGCTGCAGACCCGGCCCGGCCATGGACGAGCAAGCGGGGCCCGGCGTTTTCTTCAGCAACAACAACAATAATAACGCCCTGCTTCTGCCACCGCCGGCGGGCGGGCCGGGGCTGGAGCCGGGCGAGGCGGCGGCAGCAGCGGCCGCCGCAGCGGCAGCAGGAGGAGGAGGAGGTGGCGGCGGCGGGGGGGTCTCAGCCTCCGGAGCCGCCGCGCCGTTGTCGGCGTCCCGGGCTCAGTACAGCGTGCCGGGCATCCTGCATTTCCTGCAGCACGAGTGGGGCCGCTTCGAGGCGGAGCGCGCCGAGTGGGAGGCGGAGCGGGCGGAGTTGCAGGTAACACCCGCGACCTCCTTCTTCCCCCCCCCCCCCCCCCCCCCCCCCCCCGCCATCACTGCTCGGGCGGCCGCTCCCCTCCGGCTGCGCAGGGCCGGGGTTCCCCGGCCCTGCGCAGCCGGAGGGGAGCGGCCGCCCTAACCGCTGCCCCCGGCTTCCCTCTTGTCCCTTTCCCCGTGAGGGAGCGGCCGTCCGGCTCCGCCGCGGGCCACTTCCCTCCCCCCTCAGAGAGCGGCCGCCCCCCGCCGCCGCCCGGCGGAGGGGCGTGACATGGCGGCCGGCCCTGAGGGGAGCGGCCCCGGCCCGCCCGCGCGCCGGTCTCGCCGCCTCTCCGGAGAGTTTTCCGGGTGCCCTCTCCATGGCCGGCTGCCGAAACTTGTCACCAGTTTCATACGGCACTGTTTAAAAACTGCCCCGCCGCTTCTGCCGCTGCCCCTCCGCGGCCGGCGGCTCCCCCCCCCCCGGCCCTGGCCCGCAGCCCCTCTGTGCCCTCGGCCCCCCTCGGCCAGGCCCGTGGGACCGGCTGCGGGTCCTTTGGCGTTCCGGGGGACGCGTTAAGTAGTGTTTTCGGTTGGAAAGCGGTGGGGTTGGTACGCTTATTAATGCCTTAAAGGACTGATAGCGATCTTGTGGTTGAAGGAACTTGTGAGCTGCTGGCCCGGAGCCAGCGCCGTCAGATACTTCAGCGATGGGGACGTTACACCAACTCTAATAACGGTCGATAATGCCGCCTTCGTGGTTGTTCCTCTTTGGCTTTGTTCACAAGAAAATCTCTGTTGTAAACCTTAGCGCTGTCCACGTTACCAGCAGCGCACCGTTTGGTTCTCAGCTGCCCATGTTTGAGATTGAAAAGTGTCTACTCGGGTTCCTTTTTAGGTCTCCTTTCTTTGTCTTTTGCTTCCTGTCCATCCCTTTTCTTTCTGTGTCTTTCCTTGAAAGTACTGTCTTTGTCAAGAGAGTCTTGAGCCTCTTTAGAAACGCGAACCACTTCTCTGTTTTTGGTTTAGTGTTTGTTTTTTTGTTTTTTTGTTTTTTTTTTAATTAGTGGGGAAGTCATCTTTTTAATTGTGCTTTCTATGATAACATTAAACAATAGCTCGGAGAAGAGTACCAGATGTGACATACTTTGCTGAGGATTCCCTTGTAGGAATTTAAAGAAAGTGGTCATGAGGGCAGAAGAGTAATTTTTATTTTAACTTCAATGATTCAATGAAAAATTCATTAGTAACTGAATCATGTTTCTATTCACTGTATCCAGTAAATACTATGTAGAAAGTAACTAGCTTAGCTACATATAAGAAGAACGTCATGTGAAGAACATCACATGTCACACATCCAGTGGAGTCTTATAAATATCTTGGCATTTTTTCGTAGCTGATAATAGATCTCAAAGATTGCTTTGGAGAAAAAAAAAATCTGTTTTACAGGACCTAAGAAATTCTGCCAATGCATTAATAGTAATAACACTTTGCACTTTTATAGTGACCTTCAACAGAGGCTAGTATGTCATTCCTCCTCCCCCTGGTATCCCTCAAAAGTGTGGTAAGCGTTATGGATGAGAGAGGAGGAAAGGAGTAGAGTATTTAAAGTATTTGCCGAAGTCATGCATTATTAGTGGCAGAACTGGGAATATAACCCGATTAGAAGTTGTTTGCTTGAATGCCTTTGGCTCTTGCCAAAACATCTCAATAAAGTTATAATTAGCTGCGATTGGCATTGCCATGAGCTGTAACAGCATTTATCTGCTGCGGAGTCATGTTCAGAAAGGTGCAAAATTCTTGGCTGTCTCTATAAGCATCAGGCGTTACTTCTGCTGTGACCATTTGCAGTTGAATATTCTTTGATCCGTGAGAGGTCTGTGTTAGGGGTTCAGCAGCTGCAGGATGGCTTTTAGAAATTGTACATGTACAGCTGAAGAATGAGCTGTGTTAATTAAAAACCGGTTCTGTTCTTCTGAAGCCTTTTGCTGGCCTATATATTTGGAAGTGTTTAACAGAGTGGTGGAAATTTGAGGTAGGGCAGTTTGTCTCTCTCTCAATAAAGATGCGGGGCTCCTGATTGTACTTTACTAGTCTTCCATTCAATGCAAATTTAAATGTTAGATTACCCCCTGTCTTGGGAGGCTGTGTGGCAGAGAACCTGTTTTGTGTTGTCACCTTAGTATCCCATACATTTTATCTGCAATTCACCTTGTTATGTAGCATAGACTACTTTTATCTCCAGTTTCTTACCTGCCATGATATTTAAATGCTTCAGATACTTTATGCCCAGTGTTACTGTGCTTGGCTTCTGCTCTGTAGTTGTTGGCTAGTTAAGCTGTACTCTCTGGAAAACACCTTGTAAGTCAGTCCCACTGTGAGCCCCTCTGGGCTTCCTTTTATTTTCTATTTTCTTTTCTTTGTAATTAATTGTGTGGAGCTAAATGTGATATTCAGGTAGAATACCTTTCTGTTGCGTTATGCAATGCTTGTTTGGGTGACACCCCCCCACCCCCTTTCCTGGAGTTTATAACATATATGAGTTGGCAGGCCCGGGTAGCTTACTCTCTATTCTTAGTTACTGGTCTAGTACTGCCTTTCCGAGGTTTCTCTTCCTATCAAGTGCCTTGATTTTGCTTTCCCTGGCAAATATCCATGTTTACTCTGATTTTCTAATTATTTTTCTTGAAATTTTCAAATTATTGTTGCCTCTATTATATAATCTTCCTCATTCAGGGCAAAAGAGGATATAAATGTTTAGATCTATGCAAGTATCATTAATAAGCTGTGTGGTTTAAATCAGAATGAAAACAGATTCATACAGGATTCCCCTAGATGCTTATCTGCTAATTATATATTTCACTTTTAATGCTTGCTTTCTGTTTACAGTACTTTGACATCTGCAGATTGAAGGATTATCCTAAGAATAAACTTTCATGATGCCCTGTGAAGCAATTCACAAGAATAAATACTAACGTTATTAATCCTCATTTTAGTCTTCACAAACTGTTTTAGAGCATTATCTTTTATTTTTCTGTCTCTTCAGAAGTGAGTGATTCTCCTTTTCTTCCGTTCTTCTAGCAGCTGCTTGGGAGAGTTGGCGAGAAAGGGTTTCCTGTTCTGCAGAAGTTTTAAACTCCTTTTTTGTTGTTGTTTTTTTTCATTCTGCATTTTTCTGGACTGTGTTTCCAGGGCATTTCAGAGTTGTCATTATGTATTGGACAAACCCATCCCAAAATAGCTGAGAGTTTGATCAAATGCGGGACACTGAAATTCCTGTCTTTGCTTGAGGCAAGCAGGGTTTGAAATGCCTTCCCTATTGGTGTCTTGCTTTAACCGTACGTCTTCTGGCTGGTCGGGGGTGATTTTGTTGTGGATGTTATTTCCCTTTTAATTAGCCATCTGCCACCCCTGGGGGAGAGCGATGGGGACTCTGCCCCGGTGGCTGGGACCCCTGCGGAGCTGAGTGCTGCCGATGCCGGTCCTTGTCCCAGCAAGCAACAAAGCTGTTGAGCTCTGCTTCTTCTGGGCTGGATGTACTTGGAAGGGGGTGTGTGTGTGTGTGGCTTTTGTTTTGACTAGAAATTTTGTCTCGGCAAGCAATGCATATGTTGCTGTGGAAAGTTTTGCTTCTGACAAACATTTTTCTGGCAAAAATGCTGATTTGCAGACTTTGGCATTTCTCCGCATTTCACAAATGTTCTAAATTGCAACAAACTGCTATGCTGTATGTAACTGTGTGTATAGACACCCTGTGTCCTCCTGCTAAGGAATTTTCTAGCTCTTGTCCCCTTCACTATTAAAGTATTTGTTTCTTCTAACTGATAACTGTTTCTTTGGAGTAGTAGACTGCTTTGGGCTAGTGGGACCTGATAAGGTTACGTTAAAATTATTTTTCCTAGGTAGGTAAACTTTACTTTGAAAAGGTTTGCAAGGAAATTATGGAGAATGAGTGGGTGCAATGTGTTTGTCTTTCCACAACTTTGTTAAAAATGTTCCTTGTAAGACAGTGCCAAAAGAAAACCAAAAACACCATAATAATAAGGAAAGAGTTAATGAAATGACATAAAATGTGGTTAAATGATAGCGAACAACTGTAATAGAAGGAATGTGATGGAAATAATAGATAAGCACTTGAGGTTGGTTATAGAAGTCTGATTTAGTGATGTTAGCTGCCCGGGGGGGTCACGGATGGTGATCTTCCCCCTTGCTGCTGCTTTTCTGAGGCAAGAGGCAGGCGGTGAAACCAGACGCGCTTCGTGGTAAGATTGTGCCCTTGGAGATAGACAAGTTAAAGTAATGAGGAGAAGGGGCAAATCAAACAGATGGCTGTGGCTATTTATAGTGTGGTTTAGGACATTGGTTACTTGAATCAGAAATAGTTGATATTTACAGTTTGTTGGCTTTTAGATAACGGTCCTCTTATTGGATTAAGTTTCTGGTTAAAAATCATTCTGCTAACTGGATAATCTGAAAATACTTTTCAGAGAAAAAGTAATGAGCAGTGTGTTGATGAAATCAGTTATTCAGTTAATGGAAAACTCCTAAGGATTTGGTCTGACCAATAAAGTAGAAAATAAAGTACAGTTTGAAGAAGTTTTGTATGAGATTTTCAAATATGGTGATGTGGGTCAAATCTCTGAGATTCTCTGTGAAAGATGAATTGGCAGAAGTGCTGTAAAAGTCTTTGATAAAATATTTTTTCTCATAAGACAGATATTACAAAGAAAACAGTGATTGATATTAAATTCCTCTCCACCCCACAAGGACAATATTTTCAACTTTATTGTTTCAAATATGTCAGATAAATCAAGAGAAAGGCGGAAGAAAATAAGGCATGGTCACAATACTGAGGCGTGTTTAGTTGGGAAAGATGGGTCTCGATGACTACCAGATAGATAGGCTTTCTTTTGCTAAGTTTTTTTAGCAAACTTTCTAGTTGCCAAATTCATGCGAAGCAAAGAAGAGAAGCTTCTGTACTCTTCTTTCCTGTTTGCTTATATGCATGATTGCCAGCTAATCCCTATATACTCATTGATAAACTGTCATGGCTTGTTCTATTTAAGCTGGGAGGACTAGTGGGAGTAAATGTTCAGTGACAAAAGAGCTGCATTACAGAAACGTGTAGCTTTTGTAGAGAAGCAGAATGTAAATACAAACTGATGAGACTGGTTCTTTGCAGGTCTGTACCTGGTTTTTCTAGTCTGTTGATTTTTTTTTTTTTTTAATTGCATAAATGATCTGAGCATTTCCCAGCATCAGATTTTCCCATTCTTCTCAAATCTGTTAAAACTGTAATTTAGTCTAAGTGTAATGAAAATGTGTTTCTTAAATGGCCCTAGCTCTTTTACAATGGCCGTAACTCTTTTACGAAAGTGCTGCTGTACATATTGACGTGGTGTGAACAGAGAGAGAGTTTTGCAATGTTACATCTCCAAGTGGTCTTTAAAGCTTACAAACACTTTTCACAGAAAGTTGCACTTAAAAAAAGTAGAGGATTGTCATGATTTGCTATAGAATTGTTGAATCCACCAAAAATGAGGTAAGCTGTTACATTCTAGGTGTAAAACTTTGGTTTTCGATGTCAGGTTAGCATATAGTGAAGCATCCTATGAGTCTTTACTAGTGCATGTTTATAATTTAAATCGGTTTCTCTATGTTCCTGCTCAGATTTTTCTATCGAAGGTCTTGGCTCGGGTCAGTTTTATTGCATTAGGGGTAAGTAACTTTGTGCTATTTGAACAAGAAGTTGCAAATATAACTCAGCCTTTATGGACATTTCAGTAGACACTGAAACTTTACTTACTAATTCTAGAACAGGCTATGTAAAATTCCCCAAGGAAGATCACATGCATCTCAAGAGGCTTTTGGTTCATCTTAATTTAATGCTAAAAGATGTAAGGCTCTACAAATGCCAAGCCTCACCTAAAATTGATATCCGTACACAGTTCTCTGAGAAAATAGGTATTGGTCAGCAACCTACTCACATATTTGGCTTCACAAGGCTGACAGGCTTTGTCAAGTCCTCCTGTCTAAGTTCCTTACCCAAAAAGTGGCAAGAACTGACTCAGACATATATGAAGGATTGTTATGTTTTGTTTTTAAGTGCTGAGAAACATTTAGATACTTGAAACAGCTCTTCTGAATCTTTTCAAAGTACCCAGGATCCAAGCTTTGCAGACAATACGCAAGAAATACAAATACTCTGAAATGTGAAAACAAAGGCTCTGTTTATCAGTGACCTGTTCTGTATGGGCCTGTAGATGGATTCATCTAGAAGATGTTCTTTTCCTATTTGGAAAGTTTGCTATATGCTAACTAATATTGAATATTTTGAAAATAACCCAGTGACAAAGAAGTTTAATTAAAGATTGCAGCGTGGAAAGACTGCATTTTTTTCTCCTCTTAGCCAGGAATATGTTTCCCTTTAGGGCAGTCACATAGGGCAGGATTACAAAAGCATTGGAACAAAAATGGCATGCACACTATTCATATCCAAGCTCGTAAACAGGAGGTGAGAGCAAAATCAGTTATTTTTGTATGTGTTTCAGTGGATGCTGCAGTCGGTCAGGGTGGCGGTGCACGCTGGAGTACGAGGAGTAGCTGTTCCTGGCTGAAGCAGCGAGAAACAGGAGAGTGCTGATGGCCTTTGCAAATGCTCATGTGGTCAAGTCCAGTTCACTCCTCTTTTTGTTACCCAAGCCAAATGTACAAATCTCCTCCAGATTTGTTCTCCCTTGCCTTGCTGTACCCCAAGTGATTCATTCAGCCTGCGCACTTCCATTGTCTGGGTTTAAATGTGGGCCCTGAGTCTATTTATCAGTCCTGGTGCTGACTGCTGTTGCTGCATTTCTGCCTTTCTCCTACAGCAAGTGCAAATGCTCAAATAGAATTCCTTCCAATTTGGACTGCAGCTCATACTATGCAGTTATTTTGTGACTTGTCATTGCAGTGTTGCCTATAGAATTGCATCACGTTTAAAACTTGCTCTCTTTATGTCCTTACATCAGTCTACGTGGAGCATGCTCCTGGCACCAAAAGGATAAAAAAAAAGTTAATGCTCACCACTTAAGTAAGTGTACTATACAAATGACTGGAGGATTACAGAAGATTTTTACTTATGAAGAAAGATTAAATAAGCTGAATATATATTGCTTGGCTAACTCAGCAAGTATTTTGATGTTTGCAGTTGTCACAACAGTGAATGGCAGCACTGAGGAGTGGATAAAAGAAAGACTGGCTGTCTGAACAGAGATCTGCCTAGTAAAACACTTCAAACTGCAGAAAGAAAAGTCTTCCTGTTGGTTGAGATGCTTAAATTAGTAATCAGGGTATTGCCAGGAATAAATTACTAAATCATTTTTGGTTCTGGATGATCTATTACGAGTTTTGAATTCACTGATAAGAAATTACTTTTCAAACAGTCTTTTCAAAGAGGTGAAGAATGGATGTGAATGGCTTCTTCAACCATCTTGTTTTACCATAAGCTAAATCTTTGATCTCTTTTGGATGGTTTAATTTTTTCAGGGCTTAGCTCTGATGCCAGTTTTAGGACATCTCTGACAAGTCCAGCAAAAATAATTTGCCAGTGGCAAATTGTGTTGTGTGTTAGTGCCATGGGGCGCTATCGTCCAGTGAGAGCGTGCAGGTGATAAATGGGGCGAAGCGCTTCTGTGCGGGGCGAAGCGAAATACTCCTCAGGGACCTGCAACTCATTTCAGCCTGTGGCCCCACTTCAGTTTTGTGGTGTTGTAGATGGCTACAGGTGCTTACAAAAGCTTCCTAGCCGCTCTTTGCACCGAGTGCTAGTGGGGGTGTGTTGCAATGTGAAGTGTGATGCCTGAAAAATTGTTTGCCGTTTGTACTATACCACTGATATGTCCCTCCCCGCCTCCCCTGTACCTGTTTTTTATCTCTTCTGCTCTCGCCCCTCCCCCGCCCCCCCCTTCCCCCTGCCTCGGGCATACCTACACGTATTTACAAAGATACTTAAATATGTAGCCTGTCAGTGAGCCAACTGTAATCTAAAACACTGAGCACCCCAACAGCCTGCAGAATCCTTCTGGCAGATCTCGGCGGACTGGTTAGAACGACTGTTTGAGGCCGATTCATCTGTATATGTTTTTAGTTATTTTAGCAGCTACCTATTTTTTGCAATTTGCAGTTTTTTTGCAAATCTTGCAGTTTTTCCCCTCACTTGTTCTCTTCCTCTCAACCTGTGAAGACCTTGCTCTTGAATTATGGAAGCAGTATATACAGAGTTTCGTTTCTTAGTAGCTCTTACTTTGTCAAATGATGCCTATTGAATTTCAAGTGCCCGTAAATTTGAAGTGAAGTTTACTTTAAAATAGTAAGATAAATATTTTAAAGAAAAGAACGGAAAGGCTTTTTATAGTTCTTGAGTCTTAAGAATTAAAAAAAAAAAATCACATTTTAACTTGAAATAGCTGTAAAATTCAGGAACTGATAGAAGTTGATACTAAACACACATCATTTGTTTAGCGGCCATAATATTGTTTCTTTTCAAACATTTTCTGTTAAAGGTAAATATTTTATTCATCTCTTGCTTTTCTGTAATGTCAATGTATCAGCCTAAAAAGGTCTGCAGGTATATACTTTTTAACGTCCTTGTCGTTGTGGTTGCCGATTCCAGGAAATGTAAATTTCGGTTTACTTTTTAAAACACTGGTAAAATCCAGATTTATTAAGATGCAATGTAATGATTCCATTATATTGTTATGGCTGCTAAGCCTGTATTAGGAAGTCAACAACATTTAAAAAAAATGTTGTTTCTAACCCAGTGTTACCTAAAACATTGCCTCACCCTTTTGTCTACTTCACAGTAATGTGACCTTAGAGTCTTTTGGGGAATTTCTTAAAACAACAATATTGTTGCACATGAGATATTTATTTTTTTTTAACTTAAGAATGAATGTTGTTTTTAAAATCTCTCGGTAAAGAAATGGGATAGTTAAGATCGGTGCTTTTAATCTAGACTGGATGCACATGAAGCTCCTAAGTTTTGTTGCAGTTGGTAATACTAAAAACCTCAATGAGATAAAGTGAAAAAAAAAAATAAACCAAACACAACCGGACTGTGCAATTGTAGCTGAAATAACTGTTCCAGGCATCTTTCTTCCCAATATTCTCTGGTTTAGTTTGTTTTTTTTTTGTTTTTTTTTGTTTTTTTTTTTCCTCCTGACTCGCTTGATTTTAACAGTTGAGCTGTAATACAGTAACTTGTAGCACTTTGCCTGGAATAAGCTTGAGGCGGACGCTTCCTTAATTCCTCTCTGCGGAGCTGCCGGGGCCGGGCGCTTTATGGAGACGATGCGCCCCACCCATGAGGCAAGGAACAGTACGAATTTTTGCGTGATCCCTGTAGGCGTTTTAGAGGTTTGTGGTGACTAGCTTACAACTGGATGCATTTTAACCTTATTAGCTAGAAGGTCATTTGTCGCAGAACCTGTTTGTTGGGCATATTTGTGAATTCTTGAAATTTTTTGGCAAACCTTCCCAGAAGTGGCCAAAGCACAAGCCTTAGAGCAGTGTTGCAGATCGTTCAAAGCAGAAGCGATCCTCCTTTGGTATCCTGCTCCCTGAGGCTTCAGGTTTGACTTGCGCTGAGGCTGCAACTGTGGGAAACGGCCTGTGCAGTCTCAACCTATTGATAATATTCTGTCATTTATAGCCAAATTATAAGAAAACTAGTTGTGCGGTTCAGTTATACTTTTCATCATGTTTCAAGCCAGACCTCTTGCACAGGTATTGACTAAATACTTTAATCGGAAATGGTGATTCTAACGTTATCACTTGTTCTAGAGACTGAGAAAATAGTGCTAGATGTCATCATTTGTCATTTTGGATATTTCAACTCAGAGTATACGTTTATTCAATTTTCATTTATACTACAAATTTTTTCATTTGCGGTATGAACATTTAGGTTCCTTGGCATATTTTCCATTAATTGCCAAACATTATAAAGAATGAAATCTGCTTATGGCATACGGACTGTTACCGTATTATTGTTACTATAAAATTTTAGTTATCATTTCAATGCTATCCTTATGTGCATTACAAATAAACCTGAATATTATCATTGAGAATTTCTTAAATAAAATTTGAGCTTACACATACAACTGACATTTTGTTGTCCACTGAGGCTGACTTAATTGTAATTATCCAGTACTTACATAAATGAGGGATAAGGGTTGCTAACATCCTGTGGGAAAGAGGGGGAATGTTCTCCTTACTTTTTGTGTACTATGAAAATGACCAAATGTAAGCACTCCCATTTTCAGAGCCAGAATTTCTTAAAAGTAATGAGTATTGGACATAAGGATGCCACTCAAAAGAAAAGCATGAACAAACTAGGCTAGAAGCTGCGCAGCCTCCAGAGAGAGAGTAAAATTATTCTGAAGCCCTCTGGTGCACTTGTCTGTTTCTTGATTTGCCAATAAAACTACTGATCTCTAAAGTATGTATAGTAACCTTGAAAGATTCTGGCAATAAGCTCGCGTAGGGCTGGAGAGACGGCTTTTGGGCCATGAATTCTGCATACTTTTTCAGTAATAAACACAAGGATTTCTTGGAAGTCTAGGAAAAAGAAAAGTTAGAAGGCATCAGTAAGAGCATTGGCATGCCACTGACAATAAAAGATGTCCAAAGAATCGATTAATATTTCTTCCAGTGCTCTTTCTTCCTGTGCAATATGTGTGTATAATACATACAGTCTGCCAGTGGCCCCGAAGAGGTACAGCACAATCCTTTTCCTTCATGTGGAATCGTAAGGCATAGATGCTTCAGCTCCAGAGGCAGAGTTAGGAACATTTACATTATTTTACGTGCCTGAGAATCTTCTGGTAACAGTTTCGAATTTTGCTTCTCAAATGGTTAGTCAGACGAGTCACAGAGCCAGGCCTGCCCTGTATCGGAAGCGTGGCTCTGCTCATTTTCGTGGTGTCGTATGATATTTCTTAATCAAATCCATTTAAGTCTCTTTTTCTTACAAAAGTAAGCTGTCAGAACTACTGAGAAGTTGCATTATTTTTCTTTGTTTCGGCTGCTACCAGTGGAAGATGCCTTTAACCTCCGTTGTTAGCATGGTAATGCTGTTTCGACCCCTGTAGTAGAGCAGTGCGTGAGCCAGGCTGTTACTGGCTGTCCTTTGCCCACCTGCTGGGTAAAAACGCTTCATTCCAGCCCGTTTGGTTAGTACGTTCTCAGCTAGAAATTGCTTGCAGGCAACAGGTCACATCATAGATCACTTCAGCTTGTGTCCTGATGGCATTGTATGACCTGTTTCATTCCAGCTAAACGCATATTTACATTATGTACTACTATTTTTAATAGTATGCTTTGATGTTCTCTCACTTTTTGGCTCGAAGAGCACTTGTTTATTTCTGCTGGCCCTGTTTGGAGGCAGGGAGAGAGAAATCACTGTCACGGTACACTCACATATGCATTATCATCTGTGTGTCTGTACAGTTACTGCAAACTAAATTGTATGTGCTTGAGGTGTTCCTCTCCTTACTGAGAAAGACGGTGACCTTGTTGAGTTGACATGCTTCTTGCACAGTTACATTCTTCAGGTTAGGAAACGCTGACTCCAAAGCCAGCGTTTCTTTCTTCTGTGCCTTTCCCTAAACCTGAGCAAAAAATGAACATCAGAATTCAACTGCAGTTTTTTGCTCATCCCAGTTTGAGTGAGGAGAAGCTTGATGCCAGAGTGACAGAGGCCTTTCTTTTGATGCAGCTGAGGGGTTTTTGGCAGTCAGATGCATTTCTTCAGTTCAAGGTGAAGACCAACTGGAGAGCAGCCAGTATTTTCCACTCATCATAAACTGGCTGCTCTAGTTGGTGACTGGTGGTTAAGGATTCTTCAGGTGTCTGTCAAGCTGTTTACTGGCTGTACTTGAGCAATGAAATTATGTCAGCTGGTGTCATGTTTTAGAGCAGCTTCTGTAGCTCACCACCAGCAAATGGCCTTTTGGAGTAAGATTCATCTTGCCTGATCTCCAAACTTCAACTGAGTTTCTTGCGTGCATTTCCTTTATAGTTGGTGGCAAGAAAATGGCATTTACATGCACTGTTTTTCTCACCTTGGGATAAAAATCTGAAGTCAGATAAGTTATTCTTTGGAGTTTCTGTCTCCCTGAACTAAAATATCTGGGGACTGCTTGCAAGGTTGTGGCAGGTGAGGAGAGAATACTCTTCGTTTCTTACAAGCTTCCCCCAGAGATTGGTACAGATTGCAGTACCTACAGAAAGCACTGCTTATAGAACTGCAATGGGCCTTTATATAAATGAAGGGCTTACTGGTCTTCATGTTTAATAGCTGATGGTCTAGATTCTGTCTGTGCTTCTCAGGAGACAGATGAGAGACTTGGAGACTTAGCTGCAAAGGTGGCAGAAAGCTCCTGATTCTGAAAATGGCAAGCAGTTTGCAATGCAGGTGAGGCCGAGGCGTGAAGTGGTGACTGCCCGTAGGTGTTTTTGTCTAAAAGTGTACTCATGAATTGAGAGAGCACAAGAACCTGCCTCTTATAAAGAACTTGATTTGAGGATGAGGTACAAAAGCAGGTAATTTTGCCTTTATGATTGGGAATTAATATCTTGTATATGTCATCATTTTCTATTTAAAGAAGATTTTTCACAGGCAACTAAATACTTATTATTTTCTGGAAGTCAATAAAGGTTAGGTATCTGTTTTCCACTTAAATTTTATTTACTTCTATACCATTTCTCTTCTCGTCTCTCTCACCAAAGTAACTTTCCCTGTTTTCCATTTTTTCTCTCTCTTAATTACAGTATTTCTGGAGAGCTTTCTTTAACCTAATTTAGTAAGTATTATAATTAACACTTGGCACTGTGTTACAAACAGGGTTTTATTTTTCTTTTAGCCGAACGTGCTGTACTTTAGTTCTTTGACTAGTATCGTGTATCTAACGGGTATCTATAGAAGAGTACACTAATTATATACTACTTCAGTTAGTGAGCACAAGTACTTTATCATCTTCTCCTGCCTATTGTTTGTAAATGCTTTTATCTGCTGAAGGCTTTTTGTATGCTTATTTTATCTATTCCTTAGCCTTTATTGAATGTTTAGCCAAGAGAGGAAATAAACCTTGTCAAACAAACTAAAATTGCTGTATTTCTTATCTTTTTTTTTATTTTTTGGGTTCTGTAATGAGCATGCAGTTTAGAAGGCTTATCTAGGCAGTGTTTTGTCTAAGCATTTAATGTTTATGAAACACAGTGAGCCAATTTGTTTTGAACTGTACAAATCAATTTTAAAATAACTTGGGGGAGACACACACAGTTAAGAGCTATGCTGAATGGTTTTGAGGAAGCAGATTCTAAATTGAACACTTCCTTTTGCAGGCCCAGATTGCCTTTCTTCAAGGTGAAAGGAAAGGACAAGAAAATCTGAAGAAGGATCTAGTGCGAAGAATCAAAATGCTGGAATATGCGCTTAAACAGGAAAGGTATGCTGCAGCACATAATGAAGAAATTCTGAAGACAGATACTTTATTTTGCCTTTGTATTTGACAAAAGCAAGAAATATTTATTCTGTATATAGTCCGTTCTCAAATTGACAAATATACTAAATAAACCTAGTAGTCTAAATGTCAACATTGTGGTCAAAACAATAGCTAAGCAAAAATGTGCAAATAAGCCCATGGTTGATCAATGATTAATACTTTTTCCTTGGTAAATTCCACCTAACTCTATAGATTATACCCCAGAATTACAGTGTATTCTCTTTTTGTTCACAGTACTAGCTTTGCTTAATAATCTCTGACAAGTAACGTCTTGAATAACTGTATTGTAGTAACTTGCTTTTAATGTTTCTAAATTTTTAGTTTTTCAGTATTGTAGACTCTTCAGGAATATCTTCTGGAGGCTAATTGTGTGAGGAGTGAAAAAAATGTTTGTATTTACCAGTCAATCAGATGTCTGTTTCTTTGTTCACAGGGATTTCAGACGAAGTTCCCAGTCTACTTTACCATTTTATTCTTTCCTGTTGTTCTAATCTTTGAGGCAAACAAATTGTTGTTTATTTTATCATGTTTCCAGAAGTCTTTCTGTTCAACTGACTGATTTATGCCAAGTTTAATTTTTTTTTTTAGTAGTAAAGTGTCTTTTAAAATTCTTGACCTTGACTATATTTATTGTACCAGTACAAAGCAATCATCGCTTACATGCCATTTTCCTATCAGATAATTTCTACTTCTTTGTAATAAAACGTTAATGCAATAAACCTCTTTTCAATAAGTTTATATTAGTAGAAATAAGATTAGAAATACACAGATATGCAAAGGAGGAATAGGATATTGCTGCTACATAATTTAAAAAGGACACTAATAGTTGTGCCTCACTGTACTGCTTTTAGACTTGCTCATTTTAGATGGGCTGCTTTCGCACACGAGATATGCCTTACACCATCCAGTTTGGCTCTTTCCAGTAGCAACCAATTCACCTGCTAGCATGGAGCTGCAGCCAGTTTCCCTGGCCAGCAGTAGCCTCAGGGCTCCAGCTCCTTTTGGGGACTTCTCAGAGGAATGCTTAAAGTAGATACCCTTTTTGCACAGGCTTGTTATGGCACTGATCTTCTATCAAATAGAACAGAAAAATATCAAATGTATGCGTAATGGAGATTACAGTTTATAGCTGTGGAAAGGCTTACATTTGAGGCACGATTATAAAGATTAGAGTCAATTTAAAAGAAGACAGAGGCAATGGAGTACATTTTTGTACAGCTAAAGATATGCTTTAGGGTATATAAATTCAGTGAGATTTCTTGTATTTCAAAACTGAGGGAGCTATTCGTTATTACTTAGGGATATCTCTAATACTTCATAACCAAGATAAGTTATCACTTTATCTAAAATTATCAGACGATGTAAATACATTCTTGTGTGCTGTCAGAAAAGCTTTGTAAGATTAAAAAAAAAATCAAAAAATCAGACTTCCATATGGATAGTGGAAATTCCCTCCAGTTGCATTCTGTAAAATCCACCTAAATTAAGATGTTTAAATCCTAATGGAGCAGTCATTGTCAGACTTAGGGAAGAAAAACACACGATGGTTTCTGGTTTCTTATTAGCAGTTTTTACATAGGTATCTGTTATCTTTTCTTGTATTTTTGTCTGCAATGTATGGAATTGGCCTCAGTTACTCAGGTCAGTAGGCTACAGTCAGCTGATTCGATCCAGTTTGACAGTTTCAGTATGGGCGTGCAATGGTTTTTAAAGTAAATGTGATGCTTGTGAATGGTGTGTGCTGGAGCCAGCTATTTCTAAGTTTGTGGTTTCAAACAGCAGCACTATTTGCCAGTTTCTGAAGAAACAGTCTTGTGCTTCTGCTGGAAATGTCTCCCAGCAAGTGTTCTTGCTTGGTGCTTAAAAGAATGGCAGCATACTGAGCTTGGAAGTACTGCTCTCTTTCCCAGCATTTTCCTAAATCAGACGTCAGCCAGGTCAGGCAGTAGCCATTTGGGATGCTGGCTTTTTCCACTGGGATCTCAGAGCTGGAAAATGAGATCCTACAAGGTAGGAGGAAAACATTTCTGATCAGGTTAGGGGAAGGTTGGTGCGGGTGGGAGGAGACAGGGAGGCGCTCCTGTGTACCTGCATTTCTGCCTCGGCCTTGCAGTGTATCAAATCTTTCTTGGCTAGATGAAATAAGTTGTGAGTAACAGAACAGAATACGAAATTGTGGCCCGGAGCAGCCTGTGTTTGCAATGCTCTCAGGAAATCATGAGCAAGAAATGAGTGACATTGGTTTTCTCAGATACATGCTTTTATGTGTTCAGCGTTTCTTTTATTAACCAAACGTTTTCAAAGTTTACTATAAATAAACAGCTCTGGAAGCATTGTCGTTGTTCTCTATTTCATGGCACTTCTGTAATTTTATAGTGGGTAATATAGAAAATGAATCTTACTTGGGGATTGTCATGTTTTTCTGACAAATTTAGTTTAATGTTCCGTCTTTGTATTAGTAATTGTAAGATTACCTTTTTTTGCGTGTCTAGGAAGCCCAGTTATTCTGCTGAAGAGCCTTAGTACGCTTAATAGCAAAGAGCTTAGAAGGAGTTAGTTAATAGTTAAGCACTATCATTCGTTCAACAGCAGTTTTGATGTAGTTTTGCCAACATCCAGTAGATTGCAGTGTGAGGCTGTTCACAGTTGAGGGTTACTTTTTGTTACTTTATCAATAATTGCTCCATCACCAGTAAATTGCATTGTTTCCTCTGGATTTTCGGGAGCTAGCTGAAATGTAGTACTGTTTCTCTCAAGTACAAGTCGTATTTCATCTAGTCTAGCTCATTTCCTGTCTTAACATATTTTGACCAAAGAAGTGGACTCCTGAGCCATGTCTCTAGAAACATTTGATTTAATTTTATGTTGTTTTCGGCACTGGTGTGTCTGATCAGCATAAGGCTGGCGCCTTCTTCTCTGGGTAGAATATCTTGCCGTGCTGTTCCTGGCAGTCATTCTTGTTTATGTCTCTTGGTTTGGCCGCGGCTCCCAGATCTTCTACGGATGTTTTGGCAGGCTCCTTCAGCACAGCTGGATCAGATGCTTCAGGTCTGGCGACAGATATTTCCAAGAAATAGTGGCCTTTTTTGATCGGGATCAAACTTGTTTCTGTGTGAAGTATTCAGACAAGTTTCACTGCCCTCAGTCTTAGGAAATTTAGAAGGATGAAAGCTTTTAGCATTTTCCGAAGCAATTCTGGAAGTGTTTGTGGCAGCCACACTGAATGTCTCCAAGCACTGTTTGCAGAGAAGACACGTAGTTTGAAGAAAATGCCGCTAATCAAAAAAGGAGAGTTGTGTAATGAAGTGCAAAAGCCAGAGCAGTGGTAATATTCATACTTCTCTGAGTAAGGGCATCTACCCGGTAACATAGTTTCACAGCCCCAAAATAGCTTTCTTCCAAACAATTTGAAGGCTAGTTTTCAGATGGAAAATACCTTCTATAAAGTTGTATCCTTCAGCTAGTTATTTTCAAGTCATTTTTCAGTCTCTGACTACTGTTAATAATTCAGATGTAATTTCCGGAAATTGAAGGTAAATCATCCAAGTTGAACAAATTTCAGATAATAAAGGCTTATCTCTATGATTTGTTTCCCTCCTCCTTCCCCTGCCCCAAAACCACTGTCCTTGTTTTTGAACAGATGATACAAAGTTTGGAGAAATTTGATTTTTCTTTATACTTTTTTATATACAGAAAAGAGCAAATGTATTTTTTGATAAGAGTATCTCACTGCTGTGATGTGTGAACTCAAGTTCAATGTGAACTGCAGAGAGCCAGTTTAAAGCTATTAATAAGTAGACTATGTCATTTCTGAAAAAGCGGAGAAATTAAGCATGACAGGTGGGCAAGAGATAGTCTGTTATTGTAGAAGATTAAATATAAACATGCTGAGGGAATAAGCTATAGTCAGAACTTGTATAGAAAAGAATTTAAGTTTCTTTGGTGAGAAGTTTCATAGCCTTTGATTGCAATACATGTAACTGAATGGCCAAGACTCCCTTGTAGTCTTGGAGTCTGAATTCTTGTGTTCAGCCCTTTCCTTAGTGTGCTTTAGAAAGAAGAAGATCTTGTCTTTCATACCTGTCACATTTTCAACTGTAGCCTAAGAAAGTTTCTAATAATAAATCTCATACTTGCTGCCTGAAGGAGTATAGAAAATATTTCCTTGCTGGACTGTTAGCTGTCTAAACTGAATTTTTTTTTTTTATATTCCTCTGAACTTTAGAAGCCGACCATAGCTGAAGCGGAGTTCACTGGGTCAAGTAATCTGACGGAGTATTCATGTTTGTGTCACATCTAACTGGTGTCTTGCTCAGATACCCGAACCTATACTAATAGCTTCTAATTAATTCAGATTTGAGCTTGGCATTGGGTTTTTTGTCATTTTGTGCAGGCGAAGGTCTATGGCTTTTTGGTTTTAACTTTCCTAGGAATATTAAAAATGAGGATTGCTTTTTGGGATTATCAGATCTTCAATTGCCTGTCTTCATTAGGACATGATTCTTCTGCTGTGTCTGTATTTATACTGGTCTCTGCCTGTGATATACAAAGTTAAATCTTCTGAAAGATGAAGTCTTAATCCGTCTTGGCCTTAAAGTAAATTGAAGGGCCAGTGGTGTACAAGACCATGTAATCTAGATTATCCTCTTGAAGTAAATAAGAAAAACAAAGGCTTTAAAAACTCTTGCATTATGCAGAGGAACCAGTTAAAAAAACCTGCTACTAACAGTTTAGAATGTACATAGAATGAATAATCTCACTTTGCTGAACTGATTTTACAATGCCTCTAATGAGGGGGGGAACTTCAATAAAAAGAATAATATTACTGTTGATTTAAGAGGGAAAGAAATTTAAAGACATTTAAAAAATGAGGATACACAGATATAACAGACTGGAATAGATATACTGAGAAGTTTAAAAAAATGCAGGCTGAATTTTTGAAAAATGGATTTTGGAGCATGGGTGAGAGATCTGAGGAATAGCAAAGGTATACGGAATCATCCTTTCAATTAACCTAGCAAACATTTTACTTTGGTTCTCAGGGTGAAAATTGTTAACAAAACTTTGATAAGAAAATTAGTGAATGCATAAAGGATAATGGAACTTCATATAAGATCCATGAACTAAAAGCAAATGTCTCATGCCACAAAACTAAGTGCTCTGTGAAATTATTTGCAGGAATTGAGTAGACCATAGTATAGGTCACTAATCCAGATTAAAGTGAATTATGAATATTTGCTCACTTTTGATGAGTCAAATCGAAATGGATTAAACATTAGGGTCACTTGAATTGCTGACTGCCTAAAAACTTGAAGTTTTTGACAAAGTGCAGTGTTTAAAATTGATGAGGTAGGTTAGTGATGGAGTAGAGGATTTCTTAGTTCTTGATTAGTCTTTACTTTTTATTAATGGTGGTAGGGGCAAAAGTATACATAGCATCGGTATTTAACAATAATGAAATGCAATTGTTTTACCAGGGTAACATCTCTCAGCCGGTGAGGTGTAGGAAATAGATAGTTGGAAAAAGAAAGATAAATATTTTGATTGAGAATTCAGCTTTAATTTTTTTCTATTCTTGGTTATTTTTTTCTGTACTGACCAAAATGTTTATCCTTCGCTTATTGCTGTTAATACATTTCAAGTGCATCCTTTCTCCTTTCCTTGCTGGTTGCTGCTCAGCTTAGAGCTCTAGCTCTTGAGGAAGAAGTGAGTTCCTTTATCTCTCTTTGTTGCTACGCCTAAGAGGCATTTCTTCACCCTGCACTTACCCTTCTCATCCAGAATTAAATGTTTATTATAATTAAAATACAGCTGGATTAGTAGAAAACTAGTAGTGGTGATACTGAAGCTTAAGAGCTTCCAAGCATCGCTTCCCTCAGCACCATTTTGTTAGAAGTAATGAGTTTTCTTGATGAAATAGGAAAAGGCAAAAGAAAAGAGTAACGCAATGAAAATGTCTGAGAAGCAATCAAGAGGTGCAGGTAACTTGAAAACATTATCTACAGTCGTTCTTGATACAGTCATTTGAGCTTAGTGAGACTTGCCTCATGCAATGATGAAGTGTCACACAATTTTTTTAAAAACAAATTTTAAGCGGAAGAGTTCCCTTGTGAGTAATGGAGCTAATGAGGCCCATTTTCTTGTTGGTCTATGTGAGGTGTGGTTTTTGTTTGGTGTTTTTTTTTTTTTTTTTTTTTGTCTTTTGTAGGCTGTATCTTGCTGCCTGCACCTTGCTCTGCATACTTGCATTGAAGTTCCGTGTGTGTGAGATAGTTGGTTGTCCCACTACTGCCAGGCTGCATGCCCAGCATTGCCTGAATTCTTCCCTGACTTTTTTTCAGGGTAGGAACTAGTATGAGTGCCACTTTTCTACCCAGTTATGGATGTCTGCAAAGCTTTATATGGAATCAGGTTTTTTTTGAGTTGTCTAAATTTTCATGTGATAGTGAAAGACTCTCTTTGCCTCAGTTTCACTGTTACTGCGCTACCAGTGAATCTTTAAAAACTTTCATGTGCATTTGTAATGCTGTAAGACTGTGGCATTATTTTGTGTGTTTAAAAGTCTTCTAGACACTGACTCTGGGATGAAGCTTTTCAAATTAAAAGGCATTTCCCTTTTTCTTCTAGCTACTCTTATTGTCATCATATAGCGTGCTTTGTGGACAGGCCTTCTGTAGGCTAATAGTTTTGGAAGAGAAATCTCTGTTTTTGAACTTGGTCAAGTGGCAGATCTAAAAGCTTTAAAAGGAACTCATGTAGATGGGCTGCTGTCAGTGCTAATTTCATTTAGAATACTTCTAACCACAGGCCTGCTGCTGTTGGAAAGCACAGCGTTTCAAAGAATAAAACTACGGTTTGCTTAATTGAGGTGACAATATGAAATGTAGAGTAGATGGCACTGAACTGACATAGATAGTAAAAATGTTTCATAGTGATGGCTTAAAAAAAAAAGGAGGGGTGCTGGAGAGGGAAGCACAGGGAAGGAAATTTTTAGTAGGAAGAACATTTTGTAAAATCTGCAGTATGCTAATCTCTGTGTTTCATCAGTATTCACTTTGCAATTACATGTCAAGCTTGGGAAAAATAATTAAGCAGAATTACATATCTGAAGTCCTGCTGAAATTATTTGTTTTGTTCCTAGCCTAGAAGAAAGGAGTGTTTTTTCAAGTGAAGACAGGTGGTGTTTATGTGTTTAGAGATACCCTTTAAATGTGCTAATAGTATCTTTTTTTTTTTTTCAGGGCTAAATATCACAAATTAAAATATGGCACAGAATTGAATCAGGGAGATATGAAGCCACCGAACTATGATTCTGGTAAGAATTTAATAAGAATGAGTTCATTACTGGCATAAAAGCTTAACTGTGGTTTGTGCAAATGTTAACATGATAGTGTTGATAAAGTAAGCCACTTAATGAAAGCAATGGGAATAAAGATAATTAATAAAGACTATTTTACTCTCGTAAAATTAAAAATATATGCTAATGCTCTGAAAGAGTCTATTAATAAATAAAATGAGTTTAGATTTAACAAAAACCTAAACCAACAAGCTGCTCCTGGAGAGAATTATTTTTTCTTTCTCAGTAATTTGTATGGATGTTTTGGGACAGGGAGATACTAGATTTATAGCTATGGAATCCTTTTCTCTTTGAATAATTCTTCTGAATAAAAAGTTAATGGCAAAAGGCATGAAATGTGTAGTACATAATTTTTGTTCAATTACCTCACTGGTATTCCAGAAGAAAAAGAATGAAAGTGCATATTAGACATAAGTGAGAGTTTGAGAATGGGGCATTTGTTTATGAAGTTCCAATGATCATTGGAAATGACTACAACTAACTTCAGTGCTATGCTGTGAGAGGACAGTTTTTCACCTTGGTCTCTGGAAAGCTGATTTGTTTTTCTAGGCGTTGCATCTTCTACTTCACTCAAATAGTTTTAAGCACTGAGCTTGAGGAATTAAGAATTTAAATTACTTCCTTTCATCCCCCTCTATATCCCCCTATCCTTTCCTCAGGGGGGAAAAAAAGGGGGGGGGGGGTACGGAGATCTAGTTATAGGTCAAGCCCTTGAAAGGAGAAGAAATTGGTGATGATCTTTGTATCTCAGTCCCCTGACACTCCTACTATAGCAATGCAACTAGAACCACCTGTACATAAAGGAAGAATATCAAAAGTCTGCAGACCTCAGCTCTGTCACTTGGTTTGTGGAAGGAATGGTCTGGTTTACTGTCATGGTTAATTCTTGTCTCACTGGATTCAGAAAGTCATTAAAAAGCCCCAACCAAACAAAAAATCCAACCCCACACCAACTGATGAAACTTCACACCAGGCTTTTCTTGTCCAAGTTATAATGAATTTTTGAGAAACTTTATTTCACATTATTATCAAGATTATTTCCTTAACTGAAGAAATAGTTTAATTTGGTATGACTAAGGGGAAGACCCCAATCTGCATCTCAAACTTTCGTCCTGATCATACTAAGATCCTAGATGTCTTCGTTTTTTGTGATTTCTCAGGATGCAGCTATATAGCATGTTGCTCCAGTTTCCAGCAGAGGAATATAGTGCAAGGCCTGGCTTGCCCAGCAGAGCTGTAGCCAGTGCATTGCTTCTGCAAAGTGAACATTAGTGGAATTACCTTTGTTAAAATTCCATTATTCTGATTTATCCCATTGCATTCTATATATGTAGCCGTCAGAAATGTACACTTTGTTCTATATCAAATCTGGATGGATGAAAGATACAGACATAAAATATAAAATCTGTTAGCACGCTCCTTTGGCGTTGTCTTTGACAGATACTTACTTGTAGGTCTGTATCTTTCCTCACTCACCACACCTGGCCCCTTTTTCCTGCCCAGTCACAAAAAAATGTGGAAGTGTTTCTAGTAGTTCTTCCAAATGGGTCCTTCTTGTTTGTTTTCTTTGAGATCTCTTGGGGAGTCAGTAATACAATTCAGAAGAAAGAGCTCAATCTCCTGATAAAGGGATACTTTATTTTTTTTTTTTTACTGCTTGTGATATCTTCTGCTATTATTTGTTCATGATGCAAGTCCCTTCATTCTCATCTGTAAATGACTGTTACTGCTAGCAGTTATCAGTTTTGAGGAGACTAAGCAAAAGAGAAAAATTGCCTGGAGATATACTTAATAGTGCCTTAGGAATGAAGGGGTTTTGCCATCAAAAGGAATTTTCAGGCAGATTTCTCAGTCGTTTTAATTCTTACAGACTGAGCTTTGGTAGTTGTGCATTGGGTCCAGCTGTTTTCAGTTGTTGTTAGAAGATCGTTGTGCAATTGATTATTTCCTACGGTTGCTGTTAAGTGAATTTGTGAATTTGAGATGGAGAAAGTTCATATGGCTCTCCTTGCCTGTGAATTCTGATTAGTCTTTGATAGCTTCTTTGGGTGGGTGGTGGGGTTTTTGTGTGTGGTGTTAATCCAGTTGTTTAGAGGTAAATTACTTCCTGGTAAGGACAATAGCTTTCCCACATCGCATATAAAGTTACTCATAAGATTATAGCACAGGTTTTTCTGGTTCTTAATTTTTGTTTACACAGGAAGATTGCTCATGCTTGTTCGTGTTTGGACCACAAGGGTTTCAACTTTTGTAGACTTTCATAGATATTAAACCAAGTTCTTTTTATCTTGTGAAGCCTATGCTTATGTATCTCCTAGAGGAGGGGAAAAAAACCCCACCACCGTGTAGTATGAAGCTATATATATGGAATAAATGTGTAGCTGTTGGTTGCCAGCATTCAGATAGGTTACTTACCAGAAGAGACACATAATTTTTTGTGGATTTTCCTGCAGTAGTACTGTTTAGATGCAAATTTATGGTTGTGGAAAATGTGGTGAAAATTTGTCAACAGCTGTCAGGTTAAACAATAAACAAACAACCCCTGCTGTATTTTTTTTTTTTTTTGCCTTCCACAAAACTAGTACAAATAAAACTAATACAAGTAAAACTAATACAAAATGAATTTAAAGTTGACGTCAGTAGGTCTGTTGGTTATATTAAGGAAATTGGTTGGACACTGAGTTGTAAATAGATATCATGCTGCAGTTGCATTTGACATTGTTAGCAGTTAAAGACGTTTGTATCCAAACTTAAATTATAAGTAGCAATTATATTGGAAGGTTAATGCAAAAATGGAACTCCAGATTGTCTATGTTGTTATGTTCCCTTAAAGAAAAAGGAGTAAGATGGGGCTTTTGGATGTGAGACAGAAGAGAAGGCACTGATGACTAGTGGAACTTGCTCTCATACAGTAGGATGTACCTGACAGTCTTTATATGTACGTAGTACTACAGTTATGTCCTATGTGCATTTTTTCCCTCTTGATTGATTATTAGCACTTTGAATCTTTTATTTTGTTATTAAACCATTCCTAATCATTTTAAGACAAAGAAAAAAAAAAGTTTGTAATTAAATAATCTTTTCCAGATGAAGGGAATGAGACAGAGATTCAGCCGCAACAGAACAGTCAGCTAATATGGAAACAAGGACGACAGCTGCTAAGACAGTAAGTGTTGAAAAAATGACTCGAATAACAAATGCAAGGGAAAGAATCTGGTACTGAAACTTGATGGTGGTGGTATCTCATTTTTTTCTGTTAGGTTTTCTTTCAAGAAAAGTTAGGATGTGTGATGAAGTTCATTCAGCTTCTGCCCTACTTTTCCTAGGTTTTTGAAAAAAAAATAATATTTTAGAACTTCAGATGAGAAGCCTTGTCACATCACAAACACTGAATCTCCTTTGCTTTTCTTTCACTGAATGTAATAAAACAATCTGCTTGGGAAAACAGTGGGTCATAACACTTTGCAATTGTTTTTTCAATTAAAAAACAACACACACAAGTAATTCAGTTAAGAGCTACGTAAAATAAAAATAACTGGTGTTGGGGAAGGGTAGCTTTTATTTTGGCCTGCTTGAGGTGCAGAAAAGACTCATATCCAGAATGTTAGACTAGAAGTTTTCTAATTCTCAGTTTGTCTCAATGAAACAAATGTCTGTTAATCTAAGTTAGATTTTGACTTGTGGTCATAATGAGTTAATTAATTTCCAAAACATTTGGTCACATTTTTGTGTGTTTTTTTTTGCCTTGGTTACAATCCTTGGTTTAATTTGAAGAGGTCTCTTAAAGACCTCTTATCAGAGTGTCTCTGTCTGTTTTTTTTCATGCATTTGCCTTCTCTCCTGTACTGATAATTAAATTCTAAGGTCTTCTAATCAGTTAGCAAAACTACTGCTTTCTGAATTTATTTTATTTTTTTTGTGTGTGTGTTACAGAGGATTAAATGAGAGGGAAGGGAGATGGTTAGGACAGTCTGGAGCTTTTATTAAAGGGCCTGTGTCCAAGGAATTACACAAAAGTTAAATTTGTCTGTTGTATGGCTTATACATGCTTTTCTTTTGCAAGAGCTCAAATCTTTGCATGTGTGTTGAATAAATGTAAATAAAGTGGTCTTGACTTGGGTCAGTGATTTTGAAGACAATTCATTCCTTCTCAGTGCAATTCATAAATAAGTGACACAGTGCTGAATACAGAGTGCATATTACTGATGGGCTCTGTTCTGTGTAGGTGATTTGTTTGATTTTTATATAGCCAATGATCAGTATTTCTCTCTTAATGTGGTTATGTGGAGGATATTGTTAAATAATTGGAGAAGAATGTTCTTGCAGGAGAAGTGCATGTCCTTGATTTGTAACAGCTGTTCTTGTAAAATAGCATTTCCCATCTTTAGAGTACTCTAGAATATTGATCATTTAATCAGTCCAGTGCTCCTCAGAAGACAGTGCTATTAACTCCATATTCTAGAGGAAAGGACAGAGACCAATCTTTACTTTTTTTTTTTTTTTTAAATCATTATTTCCCCCCTTCTCCCCCAAAGGCGATATGGCATATTGAAGAAAGAGCCAACTTTAGACCTTGAGGTTTTCACACAAGCTAGTCCAGGATTCTTGCTGCCTAGCCTTTATATGCCAGACAAAGATTTTATCAAACCTAGTGTGTTACAAATAACTCTTACTAGTAGCTACAGAACTTGGTTTTATGCCCTCAGTTTTCTAGGCGACTAATAATGCTTACATAAGGAACATACCTGCTACTTCTTGTAAGGCTTCATGTGCAGTTTCCATGTGTTGAATAATAAAATGGCCATGGTGTACATGCAACTGTAGTGATTTTTTTATAAGCCAGTTGTAAATGTTTTAATTGAAAGTGCTTTTCCATCCATTTTAGTAAATGAATGAATAACGTATTGTATAACCTCTGGCTGCTAGGCTCTTTGATTTTTTTTTTTTTTTCCTTTTTTTTTTTTTTTCCCCCCTCAGTGACTGTAGAGGCTGGTACTGCAAGAGGCGATCCCTCTGCAGCTGGTACAGGATGATTTATAAGCGTGTTTCACTAGCGTAGTACCATACTTTGCTAAGCTAAGGGGTTGAAAATGAGTTTAGGGAGAAGTTTTCATATACTGTTTTGAATAAGTGAGATGTGCATGGAAGATTAGCATGAGTTCTGTTCCTACAGGTATCTACAAGAAGTGGGCTATACTGACACGATATTGGATGTGAAGTCAAAACGCGTACGAGCTTTATTGGGCCTCTCAAGTGATGCTTCAGAGAAGGACAACAGAAATCAAGAGCCAATGGTAAATGGCACAGAGGGTCAGATTAAAGAAAACGCGATGATTGGGTAAGCATCAGTATAAAAATGTTATCTTTCTGAATAAACGCACTTAATGGTGTAGAACAAATTTTTGTTTACTGAGAATATTAGGATTTTTTTCCCTAGTTGGAGATTAGAGCAATTCTAACTAATTTTATTACAGTAAGCAATAAGTATGGAAATAACTCTTAAGATTCACAGCTTAAAAGCACCATTCGTTTTTTTCACTTGGCAGCACAAAGATAAGATTGTTAAGTGGTTAGAGGTCAGCGTTGTTTCAAGTTAATGGTTTATTTGTATTGCTGGAAACTTTATCGATTACAGGCTTTGCTCTTCTGGTCTATGCTGACTATGACATGACAATCTATATGAGATACAGGATTTTTTTGACAGGATCTGAAAAACAAAGTCACTTGTTACATTCTGATTCCTGTAAGTTTTTGATTTTCCACTAATAGATATACATATGTAAATGTGACTGAGATGTAATGTCTTTCAATATTTCTAATACTATGAAAAGTCAGTCAAGGACAGTAAAAGCTTGTTGTGCTTACTTTTGCTTTTAAGTAATGTTGAAAACGTAAGAGGCTTTTTTCCATTTTGTCCTCTTTTCCATGCAGAGTTTAAAAAAAAAAAAAGTTCAGTCTGAAACTTAACTGTAGGGCCTTCAGGAAAAAAATCTGTTTGTTCTTGTTTAAAATATTGTAGTTGCAAAACTTGAAAAATAATGAAAACGAAGCAGAATTTTTTTGCCTGAGCAATACACAAGGTAGCTGTTCCCAGTAGTTTGTGCTGCATTGGTGATCACAACTTTTCTCAGTCTCTCTCTTTTTTCCTTTTCTATACTGATGTGGCAAAATTCAAACAAAATTCAAAGCTCCTCCCCCCCCCCCCCCCCCCCCCCCCCCCCCCAAGGTCTCATACTGTTATATGACACGTTCTGTCTTCTAAAAAGTATTTGTAAAATTTGATTGTGCCCAGCAGATAGCTGCAACAACTTCAGGCCAACAAGTTATGTAAGGGCAGAAGTTCATTGTTATGTAATTAAATTTAATGCTGTGAGGTGGAAAATTTGAGTGTATGAGAAAACCCACAAGCTACTAAAATATATTGTGCTGCTACGTAGTTGACAAGCTGTGCCATTTATGTACAGCAGCTTTGTTTTTGAAGAACAAGGAATGCTTGATAGATTACAATAACAATTTTAGTTTGATTTCTGGTGAAGGGAGTCACTTCTCAGGGAAAGTGGGTAAATAAAGCTTCTCTTCTTACACTTTAAAATTTATTTAAATGTGTTTACTTCAGTTTTGAAAGATGAACATGTTTATAAGGTAGTTATTTGATGATTAAATGGTTGGACGGTGGTTTTGATATAGCGGTTTTGGGTACATTTGCATTTCTTTCCTATCTGCTTGCCTTCTGGGTAGATCTGTTACTAGGTTTAACTCTTTGTCATCTACCCTATAGCTGAGGATATTCATGGATGGAGAAAAATAAGTTCCCTTCCATCTGCAAGCTGGTCAGCTGCAAGGCTGGTCAGGCTGCAGGCTTTGAGAAGCTGTTGTCATCTAACTTGTGATGCATAAGGTGGCAGACTGTACTAGAAAGCTTAGGGGAGCAGTTTGATACGTGATGTGTGAGAGGTGACTTGCAGGGTTTGGCAGTGGAAGAATTTTCCAGGTATCTTCTTCAACATAGTCACTTCATGGGTGATTTTTGAGTTTGTGGATGTCAGCTGAGATCTCCCTCCCCGAGAGGAGAAAGTTGGGATTTTACTAAAATTACTCGGTCAGTCTGAGTGCAGGACTAGCTTTCAGTGCTGTGATTCTTCTGGGTGTTTCAAGTTCGCTTTTAGACCATCTCTTTCAATTTTCCATGCAGGAGGCATTCTGTGGCTTTCTTCCTGGCAGAGACTGCCTGTTATTTAACAGCTATTTCATCTTGTGCTACTAGATACTGTAAGATATTACACTTTGCTGTTTCTGTGGCATGTGGCACCATTCACCTCCTCCCAACTGCATCATCGCTTGCCTCTGAGATTTCAAAGTGCAGCTTTATGGCAGATGGGAAAATCAGAAATGAGATGAGCTGTTGTTCTTGATTAGCTCGTACTTACCCGTTCGTGCCTCA
The DNA here is from genome assembly GCF_965231255.1 of Vanellus vanellus. Lineage (NCBI taxonomy): Eukaryota > Metazoa > Chordata > Aves > Charadriiformes > Charadriidae > Vanellus > Vanellus vanellus. Next base: position 38,146,589 of record NC_138907.1, read on the forward strand.
GCTATTGTCAGCATTGTATGTATAGAACAGCTTCTTTTTGAAGACTATTAGTATTGAATGGGTGACTAAGATTTAAGGCATGTGGATGTTGCTCCTGATCCCAATTCGAATTCTTGTCGAGTGTTTGAAAACTTAATTCAATGCTTTTCTATCTGGTTGGCAGAACTGGGAAAAATCTAGGTGGCTCAGATGGCTTAATTCCGTCTCACAGTTGAGGTAGGGGCGCTTTCTGAAGCAACCTCACCAGTGCTAGCCTGCTTACCAGGAGGCTAAAAGAGATTGGCAGTTCTTTTAGCAGCCTCTTGTTATTCCTAGCGTGCATGTAAAGTGAGAAGAGAACTGGGGCCACAGCAAGCTTGCACGGCTGGCAGGAGCGCCATGAACAAGGGCCTGCAGTTTGGGAGTAGTAGAGGAGGAAAGTTACGGTGAGAGACTGGAAGAACAAGAAAGCAACCAAAACCTTGGTGCAATCCCAAGAAGATTAAGTGTGTGTTTGCCAGGACCACCAGACGTTGGGACAGTTGCAAACTAAAATGTGGATGAAGACGCTCTCTGGCTGTACGGATACAGTGGAACTCTTTGTAGGAGAAGGCTTTGCTGTCACCACAGAAGTCTGTGTACTGCTCAAGCCAATGCAGTTTGGCAAATTTTGTGGTTCCAAAAATTTAATGAATGTTGATGTCATATCTGCTAGCAAGTCTGAGGCTAGTGGTCAACTTGAAGACATTTTAGTTACATTTGAAGAGCAGAACGCTGGACAAAATGTAATGGATAGAAATTAATCTAGTCTAACAAGGAATATCTCTGTTAAAATGAGAAAACGCAGCTAATGGAACATTTGATTTGTTCGACCTTGGAAGAACTGCATAATGTTGTGCATCCAGCAGAGACTACGGATTTTAAGTCTGATTTTTAGAAAAATTTTACCTGGAGGAAGAATGTGAGAAGCAGAGCACGGGGACTGAAGAAAGAGAAAGCTTTTGGATGTGAAACAATGAAGCCAAATCAATAGGAATTTGGAAAGAATGTGGGTGAATGTGATGGAGATAATGTGCAATAGAGGGGAAAATGACACAGTGAAAAACAAGAAAAATGGATACCATGATGCATTTCAGGAACAGGAAAATGGAAGACACATTAGCTTTAAATTTCCTCAAAGATTTCTCCATATAGCAATGTAAATTGAAGAAAGAACAGATTGGCTAAACTGCCTTCTGTACAGCTGAACACTCGTGTGATAAAACCCAAGGAAAGTAAAAGATGTTATTTGATGCTTTTATACTGCCATATGGTTACCTCTTTGGGAGGAGAGAGGGTGTAATGGAAATGGGAAAAAAACTTTGTTCATGCTTTGACTGTTGTGTGTTTTTTGGTAATCAACCAATGATTTCTCAGTGAAATGAAAGCGGTGGATAACAAAACAAATTGGTCCTGAGAGAAATTCCAATAAAAGAATGGAAGAGCTGATGTACTTCTCGGCACAGTCCTCTTTTAGCATGGTTTTTCTGTAAGACCATTAATCTGTGTATAGTGACTGTTGCTGCTACTCAGCCTCCTTCAGCAATACCTCTGATCTACCCTGACTGTACTTCTGACAACAGCAGACACCCACACTTGTCTTTTTTTGTTTGGTTTGGTTTTATTTTGGTTGTTTTTTTGGGGGGGGTTGGGTGCTTGTGGGGTTTTGTGGGTTGTTTTTTTTTTTTTTGGAAATGCCTTTGATTGTTTTAAGGGTAAGCCCTGGCATTTTTCTCTGACCTCAGAGATGTGTGAAGTTTATACTTCGTGGAAGGTAGGGAGGATATTCCTCCTCTGCTCAACTCACTCCATCTTTTGCAAATTTTAACAAGTTGTTTGTTGTACCAGAACTTGTCAGTTACACCAGTTGTACCTACTTCAGCAGTCAGGGTTCGGACACTCAGTGCTGTGATATGGACAGTAAGTCAAGCCTTTTTATGGGAAAGGCCAGTGAGAATGTTTGGGGTGATTATTGTGAAATTGATGCTGTATACTTTGATATGTAGAAATCTACAGTAGTTACTGTAGTGCAAATACTTAAGACAATAATATTTATTTGCAGCAGACAATATGTAACTTGAATTCTGCTAGGCTTCACTTAATTTAGAAAATTGTTAGCTTGTTCCTCATACCCTTAATTTTTTATATTTTAAAGGGTTGCAGTTACATCAGAGAACTCCACCCATCTCTTTGTTTTTTTCTTCTTTTGGTACAGTGACGAACAAACTACTGTTGTCTTAAAGTCTTTTAAAGCCAAAATAGTTTCTTGTCTTACTATTGGGTGAATTAGCTTCAGTCTTTAAGTATTACTAGTTGCTACTTCTGTGGCCAAACTTGTATTCTTACATTGCCTATTTATTTGCTAATGTACAGATCCTCTCGAAAACTTTAGCACTCAAGACATCATGTGGATTTTGAATGTACACTGGAAGATTTTGATTCCATAAATGAAATGTTAATATGATACCCTGAGATAGATATAGACCTGTTTCCACTTTTTTCATGGAATTTAAAAGAGAATCTGTTTTCAGTTTCTTCAGATCAGCTCACTTGCATTACAAAAGATAAGTACCACTTGGCATGACTGGACTCAAAACCAGATACTAAAATAATAACTTTATAATAATGGTTGAAATTCTTAACACCTGCAGTGAGAGGAATGGGTGCTTTCCCCCAACAAACTGAAACAGAAATGAAAGCTGTCTGCAAACATAACTTGTAGCCTTGAAAACATGAGAGTATTTAAGTATCTTCGGTTCACTTATTACCTCTTTTTTTAATAGCTTTATCTTATTGATTGAAACATAAACAGTCAAATTAGTTTACCATCTTGAAAGTGTGTATTTGACTACCGTTTGATATGAGTGGAAGCAAATATAATAAAGGAATAGAACTGGAAAGGAACGAGGTTGTACCAAGCATATGTATGTCCACATATATATGGATGTGTGTATACATAAAAACAATGTAGATAAATTATCTGAGTTCTTGTTAAGGTTTTGATCATTAGAACTATATTTAAGTAGAAACTTTATAAATAAAAATGATCCTGAATGATATATCAGTCTCTCTCTGAAACTGATCTACTGCCTTTTTTTTTCTATTGAACTGCATATGGCTTCCACTGCCTATACTTTACATGAGCAAAAAGGCATCAAACCTCAACACTCGAGAGCAAATCCAAAGATTTTTCGAAGATTAAAATTAAACATTTTGAAGACCTTATCTTTCTGATGTACAACAAATCATTCCAACTGACACTTGAGCAAATGAATGTCTTTCTATACCAGAAAGCCTTGAATAACTCTTCTGCATCTCTAAATCCTATTAACACTGATCCATGTAATGAAACTGCTGCATACTGGCTGATGAATGTTGTGTGTTGACTCGCTTATAAAATGGTTAATTTGGGAAAATATCTCTGAATTTAACAACCTGAGGTAACATCTGCCATGAAAAAGGTTTCTAAAATAGTATACGAGATTAAAATATTGAATTACCAAAAGAAAAAAACAAAACAAAACAAAACAAACAAAACAAAACCACCCAAATCTATTTGCCGTATTCCCTGTACTGGTGCTTTCTTCACCTTTTTCCCCTGTTTGTTCCTGACTCCATCTTGCAGTGACCTAACAGGCAGTTCAGAGATACCTGATTTAGGCCAGACCTGGAAATGTTTAACAGATGCATTGGAGGAGAAAAAAGATAGGTAAATTGGGGTTTTATGTGAAGAAAGTAGTACCAATGGACCACTGTCTTCATTTCATTGGCACAGATCTATGGTTTAAGGGTTTGAGGGATGCTTGTTGGAAATGTCACATGAGATTCATGGTATAGAAGGAATGGGGTGAGGTAGAGAAGTTGTGCAGTGGGGATGAGAGAGAAGCCGACAGAGGGGAGATGAATGGAGAAATAACTTAGAAAAGTTGTTTTGGTTCTTCTAACATTGAATTTATTTTTTATTTTTATTCTTTAAAAAGCTTGTTTATTTGACCTATTACACATATCTGACTAGATTTGGCAAGAGAAGTGGCCTTTCCTTTTTGTATGGCATTCCTTCATGATTCCAATTTACATCCAAACCATTTTGTAAGTGTTGCTTCCCAGTTGTAGTATGTGTTGCACTGGTTCTTACATTGCGTGGTGTGAATTCATAAGAGGTTTCAAAGAGGTTGTGACAGATTGTCTAGCCTGCCCTGTGTTCCTTGTGTGTAAATTTTGATGATTGTAAGTGTTCCATAGTTTTTTAAATTTAGTTTGCTATTTTCTATGCTGCATTATGATTGATTTTGCACAGGATTGAAGATTTAACAAACTGTTCTTAAAGACAGCCCTCATAAAAAAGAATACATTTGAATTTGCATGCATTTATTTATTGTGTCCAGTTTGAAAGAACTCAACTAGCCAGATTGAAAAGACTATGTTAAAATATGAAATAACTAAATTCTATGGGGAATTAATAAAACTTTATGACCTTGCAGTAGCACGTTTTGATAGGAGGAGAAAACTTAGCTAACGAAAATGGCTCAAGAAAGAGGATGCTAGAATAGCTCCTCGAACACTGGGTCACAACAGGCTTTTTCTTGTACAGGCTTCCAGAAACATTTCTCAGCCTAAGCTGAACTTGCGTTTATTTAACTTCACTGTGCTATTTTTTCCTGCTTCTGAATTTGTCAATAAAATCTGATTTTATTTAAGATAACTTGTGTATGTCTTGGATAAAACAAACAAACAACTCTACTTTTTCCTTTGGGGGAGTGAGTAAGACTGAGACAATTAATAATGGCCTTGTGGTTGGGTAGTTCATGGGAGAAGTTTATGAGAGTCTCCCTGGATGTGACCACAGACTCCCAAGAGTTATTATCAACAAAGGAGAAGGTAATGATAGAAATATTGAATGTGTTGGTTACAAAGAAAATACATGTCTGTTTATGTGGCTTTAGTCTAAGTTAAACTTGACTTTGCAATATGAAATGTTCTAGGTCATGTTGGGAGCAGGAAATGTATCATCAATGTGCTGTTTTAGTTTCCACATAACAACTTCACCTTTCCTATAGATTATGGTTTCTACTTTTCACTCAGTAAGAAACAGGATTTATGTTAAGGTCCTGAATATTAAATGTTGAGAGCCAATTGAACACTATCCATTTTGTAAAGCTGCTAATATTTCGATGTCAAGGGCCAACTGGATTTTTACACAAAATACTTATCTTGAGCAACGTGACTGTCAGGCAGAAAATGAAGAGTTGGCTGTATGGCCTGCTGGGGCCCAGCGAGAGCCATGCTTGCTTTAAATATTACATGTGGAATATCCACAAATCATATTTCTTAGATTTCATGGCAAGAGTTTATTATTATTTTTAGTTTTAGTTTTAAAGGGGCACAGGGATTAAGACAAATCTGAATAATAGAACTGCCTGTAAAATACAAGTCAGGATGAGATTTTCAGGGCAGTCCCAGCCGCAGAAAATTCAGGCAACTTCTCCTGAGTAGAAAAATATTCATGTGATTTCAGGTTTATGTTGCTTTAAGGGAGGTAAGTATTTCAGATAGCAGCCCATTTGTAACAAGAATTCTGTATTTTAAATAGGAAAAAGTGCCTTATCTTTGGGGATCAGAAATTCCCTGTGTCAAGAGTAATATTCACGAAATCTGCATGCTGCTCATCTCTTAGTAGAAAGATGGAAACCCCAGCAGCATTAGCATAGCTATACTTTCTGGCACTACTTATTGTACTTGTTATGCTTGTGACAAGCAGTTAGTCCTGTGGTACTTAATCATGTGCAGACATGAGTAGCAGGTAGTCTCTCTGCCCCAAAGACTTTCCTGTCTAATTGGATAAGGCTACTGGAGAGGAGGATGTAATGCAGAGTTAACAGTATTTGATAGAAAATGTTATATCGGTTCAATTTTTTTTTTTTTTTTAAGGTTTAGTTAGGAAGTGGTAAGTCAACTGGGATGAAACCCTCAAGGAAAGAAGGCAAGGTTAGGTGCTGGGGAGAAAACCACACAAGGGTGCTGTTGCAGAGTATGATTAAGGAAGGAGCAGTGGGAAAGAGATTCAGAACCAGCTGAGGAGCACATTGTTGAGGAAGTCCTGCCAAAATCTTGTTGCTCTATGCTCTCTGCTTTGGCAGCTTCTGTAGCTGCTCCTGCTGCCTGGTGTTTCTGGCTTGTTCTTCTCCAGCAGTTTTTATTTAAACAGTATGGCTGATGAAGAAGGAAAAAGCATCACCTAAGTTCTTGCACTTTGAAAATTACATTCTCCCTTACATATGTTTTGATCCAGGACAGTCAAGTAAAGAGGAATGGTCCTTTTGGAGACCTTTTCATTTTTTTTCTCCTCTCCCCTTATTTGCAACAGGTCCTGAACCTTGCCATAGCCTTACCCCACTGACGCCTGTAATACTACAGTTCATGCATCACCTTTGGGTCTCCATTCTATTGCTTTCATCCATTATTTTCTTTTTAAGTATTCTAGACTACAAAAGCCCTGGAAATGTTGAGTTATGTTTCTTTTTCTGAAATGGAATTTAAAGTAATTTATTATACTACCCCATCTCTGAATATATTTTTCCCGCTTCTGCATTTTTATGTTGCTTTGTGAATGACCGCATAAGAGAAACAAACTAAACAGATGGAAAATGATGAGACAAACAAGCTTCAAATTGCCATCAAAGTACATAACATAAATTAGCTAAGGCTAGATGTTTTCTTAAGTATATTTTACAGTATTCCTAAGTGTTCATGCTGACAGTAATATCCAAAAAACATTATGTGCTGCTAAAGGATGAAAAATAGCTACATTATTGTGTTCCTTTTGATTTGACTGCTGAAGTGTATTGGGGTACAGTATATCAAATCAATCTGTCTGTCAGCTTGAAGTTTCTTTTCCCTGTAGAACTTTTAAATAGTTTAAAGATTCTGTCACTTCTGTTTTTCTTTTTTGGTTCTTATGAATTCTTTCTTGGAAGTTGTGCCTTAGCGCGAGTAATCTTCTGTGATACTATGCTGACTTTGTACATTTTTGTACTGTGCAAGAGTTTTGAAATACATGATAAACTACTGTGCTTTCCAGTGCATGATGTGACTTTTACCCACCTGTGTAAATAGAGCTATACGATTACATATATATCCTGCCCACTAAAATATGTAATAATTAATATGATAATTGAATTCAGAGCAGTTACTTAAAGATACAACCTTCTCTTTCGGTTGTCACTTTGAACTTCAGTGTGAGAGAGCCTGATTTAAGATCAAATAAGTACAGAACTGAATCGAGGTATGAATTACTACAAAAACTTGTACCTGTAGAAGAATACCTGTCTCTTAAAAACAAGTTCTGTTGATTAAAACTTTATATTCTATGTTTGGTATTAGTTCAGACATTGTTATTCACTGTAGCATGTCTGATAGTTGCTAATATAGATCATCAGCCATGATGTTTTTACATGGCAGATTTTTACATGGCAAATTACAGAGGAAAAAACAGAAAGACAATTGTGTCGTATGATTTAGTACACTAAAAGTTGACCAGGACACAGAAAATTTGCTGAAAATCAGGAAGCTCGTCAAATGAAGCACATTATGTCTTATCAAGATCTGTGTGTTGGAAACAGCAAAATAACAGTGCTGTAGGGTTTCTGTGAAAATGTACGTTATTACTACAGATTCATGAGGTAGTATAGTCTGCCAAAGTAGTGATTACCTTAAGGAAAAAGAAAAAAATTTCAGAGTGCTTTCAGGTTTGTCATAGAAACAAGAGGGTCAAAATACCGCAGGAAGCAAGGCAAATTGGAAGCATGTTTGAGATTGTTTTTAACTAAGGTAAAATATGGGAAAGTGGAAGGAATATTCTCAGTAAAAATAGTGGCCATGAAAACATACTGTATATCATGGTATTGTATGCTGCTGTGTATGTAGACAGGCTGAGAAGGTTGGGGTTGTTCAGCCTGGAGAAGAGAAGACTCCAGGGAGACCTTATTGCAGCCTTTTAGTGTCTGGAGGGGGCCTACAAGAAAGTTGGAGAGGGACTTTTTACAAGGGCATGTGGTGATAGGACGAAGGGTAATGGCTTCAAACTGAAAGAGGGTAGATTTAGATTGGAAGAACTTTTTCACTGTGAGGGTGGTGAGGCACTGGAACAGGTTGCCCAGTGAAGTTGCTGAGGCCCCATCCCTGGAAGTGTTCAAGGCCAGGCTGGATGGGGCTTTGAGCCACCTGGTCTAGTGGGAGGTGTCCCTGCCCATGGCAGGGGGGTTGGAACTAGATGATCTTTAAGGTCCCTTCCAACCTAAACCATTCTATGATTCTATGTATTTCTAATGGCAAATGAAATCTTTATTGGTATTTTGGGCTGTAAAGATGAATAAATGAAAAAAAGGTGGAGTAGCAACTTGTCTTAATGAGATGCAGACATATTGGGGCTATGAAGAAGCCACTCCTGCTAATTGTTGTCATATAAGCATAGATCTGCTTGAGCAGAGACTGCATAAAGAAGTAAGTGTGCTGCTTATCAAGCCTTATATCACATCACAGCTTTTGCCCTTGGATGTTTCCTGTAATAAACCTTTGAAAAGTGTTATGAAGAAACACCGGAATAAGTGGGTGATGGATGGATAATCAGGTGTTTACACTGCAGGGAGTTTAGAAAGCCTTACTAAATAGGCTTGTCAGTTGATTGAACCTTTTAAGAAGGGTCATGGCAGAAGCAAAATTTAGCATTAGCAAGGCACTTGCTGGTAGTAAAGGTGACTGTACAAGACAATTTAGAGCTACAATTCTGAAAAGAGAGAGAGACTTCTTTGGTTTCAGTGGTTGTGAAAATCAAGATGACGTGCATTTAGTGATGAACTATGAAAAACAGACTACTGATTAAAGGTAAGAAAACAATAAAGCTTGTCTTTACTGCTGTAAAGTCACATAAAGTATGTACAAGGTTTTACTGGAAGTAATCATTGCAATTCAAGCAGAATAATTTTTGTTTCACCACTTTATCTTTGAGGGATTGATAGAGAAGTGCGTCTTCTGCATGGAAAACATGGTACCTGTTGTTAATTTTAGGATTTCTTTAATTGTACTTTCATCAGAGTTTTAATAATGGTTACAGTCCTGCTTCTTGGATTCTTCCTCTTCAGCTGTTATTACGACAACCCTTATGCTTCCTGTTCTGAGGCACTGCCGGAATTTGTGCCAGTGCAGTTGTAATTTTACCCAATCTTCATCCATTTCCTTATTTGTTTAATGTTAACATCTACGTGAATGTCATTTAGTCATCAATGATATTTTCCCATTATATTGTTTTATAGTGGCAAATTTACCATGTCTTAAAAGTTAATGAATGATAGATCTAAAGTTTGATGTTTCCCAGCAAGGTGTGGAACAGCAGCAGAGTTTTCCTGTACCCTGATATACATGTGGGAGGCAAATTTAGTAGCTGTAACTCATGTCCTTGTTGCTGAGCCTTTCCATGATGGTATTATCAGTATAGATGTTGCTTTTGGGCACATATCAGATGAACGTTGCTTTAAAATGCTTTTCAAATAAAAAATTGAAGTGCCTGGCCTGGTAATTGCAGCTGGATGAAGAAGAATTGTTGGTTCTAATAAGATAGTTTATGGATAACGTTTAGGTTTTAATCCACAAATATTTTTACCTGTTATAGTCCATTTATACCTGTAGGCTTATTTTAGTCTCGTGTTGTTGGCCATCCTAAAACAAAACAGACTGGTAATTGTAAAAGTGACTTTGTTATGGTTTCTTTTGACTCATGATGGTGGTTGTTGTTGTTGTTTAGGAAACCTGAATTGACTGACTCTGCCTCTCTGCTAGAGACCTTCAAGTTTCTTGAAAATGCAGCTGCAGACTTCAGTGATGAAGAAGATGAAGAAGATATTGAAGGAAGAGAGAAAACAATCATTGATACCGCAACAGTGAGTGGAAAAAATAATTGAAAAAGTTACGAAGAACAGAAAAAGTGAGATTAATGAGATGCCTATATGCAAAGTATACGACTATGTATGTACACGTGCAAATCATTAGTGCATCTTTATGATGGTCTGTCCAAGCATGTGTGCATAAGAGGAATTATCTATGCATTTCTGAGTTTGTGCATTTAAGTTAAGCTTTGCCATCATTATTGCTTTAATGTTTGAAGTGGCAGATTAAAATTTTTTGAATTCTTGCTACTATTCCATACTGCCTAGTGTATTTTATATATATTGGATACAGTTTTTAAGGTAGCAGATGCCCTTTTTTTACAATTTTTAGCTTAGTTTGAAGGTTTTGTTTCTAATGTTGCATGTCAAAAATGCGTTGTTCTTGAATATTTATATAAACCTATTGATATTTAAAATGACTTGCAGGAATTTATACTTGTAGGGTACAGAACTGAAATACCACATTTCTCTTCAAGTAGCTTGTGGAAGGAAGAAAAAGTATAACTGGAAAAACTCTAACGTGGTTAATAAACTTTTTTGTTTGTTCAGTTAAATGCCTGAAACTCCCTCATGATCTATACTTTGATATGTGATTTGGTCATATGATTGCATAAAATAGATACGTAAAATCAGTATTCAATTTTACCCTCTTCTTTTCAAAATTGATATTTATTCAGTGAGTTGTGTTTCCTAACAATTGAAGCAGATAAGAGTGTTATGATGGATGTGATTGTTTCTGTGATCAGTTTTAAGAATGAACACTTGAAAACCCATTTAAAGAGTTTTTAAAGAAAGAGGATCTTTATTAACTTGTTCCTGTCATCCATGGGCTGTGAACTAATGTCTGAGATTCTTCTGTAAAATCATCTGTAATACAGTATGTTCAGTAAGCCTGCCAAAGGAATGAAGCTTGAAGTTTAGAATTGTTTCAGGTTTTGAAATTAGTTCGTGGTATTTAGAGGAAACAGTGATTCATCCTCATGAACTATGGGATGTTGGCCTATGTATTGAAGTCTTTTCAGACTGACTCTTAGCAAGGTTCCAAGTAAAAATATTGCATTGAATGTAACTTTTCTGTAGAAGTAAAATTTATGCTACAAATTTCATGTAACATGGCATCAGCTCGCCTATTACTCAAATAACTGTAAAGCATCTAGTACGTTTTGATTGGTGAGGGTAAAGTAAAATTACTGCAGAAAGCATACAATGAGGTCCTTCATTAAAGCATGTATTTTTTCTTTTACCAAAATTTGGTAATTTTTCTTAATGAAATTTGCTTTTGAATTTGAAAGGGAAACATAGTTTAAAATGGCAGTACTGTGTTTAAGTAATAGTAATATCTGAGGAATTATTCAGGGTGGAATGATTTTTGCCAAATCTAAGTAAATTAGTTCTTGTCAGTTGTTCGTATGGTTTTTTTTCTAGACTTGTCTTTTGATCCACACGTAGAGTGATTTCAGAGGTGAGAATTGAAAAGGCTATTTTCAGAGAAGCAGAGTGAGTTTGGTTTTCCTGAAGTCCTTTCTACAGCATTCTGGGGTTTTTTGTTTGTGGGTTTTGTGTACTTGTTTGTTTTTTTTTTTTTTTAATCTGTATTAAGAGAAAGTTTGTACCTTTTCTGGTATTAAAAAAAAATTAGTAGTTGTCTAGAACAGTGTAGATTCATTATCAAGTGATTGATCATTGGTGGACACAGGAAGAAAGATCTAAAGACAGATTTCATTTTGACTTAGAAATTTGCTTATTCCAAATTTGCTTATTAATGTATATTTTTATGCTTCCTCTGGAACTTCCTGTTAGGATTTTGCATAGAAGACAAGACAGTACTGCTCGGTATGAAGATGTGCGTGTAACTTAATTCAGCTTTTTTTCTCTCCTTCCTGACCTTTCAGATTGTAAGGAAAAGAGTGCTATCTGACAGCAGTGAAGACAGAGATACAGAAGAAGCTTTGAAAGAGTTTGACTTTTTGGTTACCTCAGATGAAGGTGATGGGGAATCGAGAAGTTCTGGAGATGGAACAGATTGGGGTAAGGAAATGTAGAATATACCAGGAGAAAAAACATTGCGCTAAGAATATATTGTGATTGATTGATTGAGATCTCTGTCACGATCACTGCACCTTTTCATAATTCCTGCAGTAAATAATTGGCAGACTGAGGTCCTCTTGACATAATATTCTAATTTTTCTGTATACTGCTTTAATGTAAGGATTCTTCAAGGTTTATGCTTCTGGTTGGTGTCTTTTTTCCTTTTCTTTAATAAGAAGGCAGATAGAATTTAAATTTTGTGAGTGGAATTTCAACATGTTTTTCCAGTAACCCATGCTAATGAAGGGCTCTGATAAAGCTGTATTTTACCATTGTGAACATGAAAGTTAATTAGTCATCTTTGCTTTGTCCCACTTTGATACAGAGAGTAATGTGAGTCATAAAGACTGAATTAGCTGTTCTCTTGTTGTGTGTTAGCAATTTGGGCAATATGAACTATTCAGTTGCTCAAATTTTCTTTTATAATTTATGAGAAGAATATATCTGTAAGCCCCACAGTCATAGAGCAACATTTCACAACCTGTTCTCTGTCCTTTGAGGTTCATGTTCTGCAACACAGAATGCCAGCATCTACTTTACCTTGACATAATTATTCCACATAAACCCACTGCATAGGGAAGGGAAGAAGGAAGAGAACTGGTTAAATATCTTGATGGGGAGTTGTTTCCTTCTTAAGCTGCTCTGGAAAGTCTTAGACATAAGTAGACACAGAGGGAGCTATGGAAGATGAATGGGAAATAATTGAGCATTATAATGGAACTGACACCTTGACAGACCAATTAAGCCATGGTAGCTGAGGCTCTCACATGAGGTAACCACTCTGAGGTGCTGTATTTCACTGAAGCCATGTCCAGCTCATGGCTGGACTCCAAACTATTGTTCAGTGTGGTGTAGCCTCTCTGCTTAAGAGGGTGCATCTCAATATTGTTAAATACAGCAGTCAGTATTATGTTTACCAAACAAATGTTACTCTTTTTTATGAAAATATTTTTATTAGGTTGTTCTGATGCTTCTCTTTAATATTAAAAAATTTTGCCCATTTGTGCTTGATAAGTGTAGCTATTGCTTGTGTCACCAAAACGTTAGTGTACCAACAGGAGCTTTTTTGTTCTCAAATTCACACTTCTGGTTTATTTTTACTTTCATTGATGACAGCTGAGTACAAATGAGCAAAAGTCTAACGTGAAAAAGAAATTGTCGTGGAAAGTAGTAGTTCCATTTTCTAGAAATATTAAGGGTTTTTTTGAGTTGTAGATGTTTGTGTTTTTCAATTACTTGTTTCACAACCTGTGTCTTTTATGGTAAATGTATGTAAGAATAAGCTTCTTCAAGGAACTGCCATTATGAATCACTTATGTTAGTTTAATGTAAGTGAAACTGTTAAATGTAGCGTAGAGGAGTGATCCAGTGTGGTGAGGTTTGAGGCAAACAGGGGAAGGCCTTGCTTTGTTTTGGACCCCAAGCATTACTGATCAGTTACAGTAATCTATTGAAGCCGTTTGGCTTGAAAGCTCCTTAGAAGTGTTCAAGTAATTTTTAAACTATAAAGCACTTGCTCAGTAGTAGTTCAGGATCCACTTCTGAAGTTGGAACAGAACCTGTGGGACATGCAGGAAGCATCCTGGGGCAGTCTGTAGAAAATTAATGTATTAAGTATTTTCCTGGCAACAATACATTCTAATATAAATCCATCTAAACTTTTTGATGGAGGAGGGCAAAAAATCTTGTCTAGCCGGGGAGGAAAAGCATGATTAAAACTTATAGCCTGGTCCCAGAAAGAGTATGTACTTGTTTCTCTCAAGCATGATTTTCTCATACCTTTTTTGAGTTCTTTATGCAATTTTTGATCATTTGTGGTACTTAATTGGACATATGTATTAAGAGGAGATGACATAGCCCACAGACGATCTTTTTTTAGAGTCTCTCTTCAGCTTATTTATACCTCTCTATTTTCATAGCTGCTGCAAAAAGACTAATGCCTCAAGACTTAGGGTCTTTAATTAATCTGTCACTCATGAGATAGGACTGTGACTGGAGGGTTCAAAGGAAATCATCTAGTCCTACCTCCTGCTCAGGTCCATTTGCAGCACGTTATGCTGGCCTTCTTCCTGTCAAGTTATGAATATCTTCCAAGAAAGGAGTTCCCATTAACTCTCAGGAGCAGTATTCTGGTATTTGAACGTCCTCATGATAAGAAGTATTTTGTCCTTCTGTGGTGCAAGTCTGAGCAGAGTCTGTCTTTGTCTTCTCTCCTCCTGCCCATTAGGTAGTTGTAGGCAGCACTTAGATGCCTCTTTTGCCATTGCTGAACACACACAGTACTCTCAGCCCTTCCTTGTAGCTCATCTGCACCAGCTGCCTTAACCATCTGAGTGGCTCCGCTGGACTACATCAAGTACTTTGCGTTATAGTTGCATGGTTTTCCAGTATAAGAAATATTATACTGGATGCAGTACTCAAGGTGTGGTCTCACAAGTGCCAAACAGAAGGGAATAATCACTTCCCTCACCCTACTGGCTACGTTCTGATTCATACAGCCCAGGATAAAGTTGATAGCGTTTGCTGCAAGAGTATGCTGCTGACTCCTGTTTGGTTTGATGTTGATGGAGGATCATAGTTAATTTCTAACAAGTCAGTCCCCATAATAACCCATGTCTTGTTTTGTATCTTCTGGCCAATCGTAGTGACACCTCCAGATTGTGATTGATAGTGTTGTGCGTCCTCTACAGACATTTAATACCCTTTTTGCGTATTAGTCTAAGGATAAGTTTATTATTGTTCGTATTTTAAAAGGTCTAGAATAGTTTATTGATGTACAAAGCAAACTTGGTCTGAAAGGAATTAATATTTAAATAATAAGGTTGAGATTTTAATAAGGAAAACAAAGCAAAAAGGTAACGCAATTCAAAAAATTTTGTAGCTGTAATGGTCATGTAAATAAATATATGAAGAAAAGCTGTAATACCTTCTGCCTCTCGCAAACTATTTTTCTAAGCTGCCTCAGTGCAGTCTTTCCATATATGGAAAAAATTACTTGGAGATTTGAACTCACGTACCACGTTTTGTTCAAAAACTCCAAATACGTACTGGTGGAAGAATAATTCTTCTCTGTATCATGTCACAGGGGAGGCAATTTGAGAGAGATGTTTTAGGAAAAAAAAAAGGAGGGGGGGGGGATTTTTTTTTTCATTAGGCATGTTACAATGTTTTGTGTATTTTTTCAAAGACTAATAACTCAGGCCTTCCACTTCTTGTGAAATTTCATGACCTTAGTGCTTTATTCAATTAGATTTTATTCAAACGTTGGTGACCTGTATACTATGTTCCAAAATGATTTAAATGTTCTGCTGCTTTGTGTAAATAACAACATAACACAAAGACAATGAAATGAGAATTTGAAAATGCAGTGACGCAACATCTTAGTTGTGAAGTTATGTTGACCAGTAACATAGCTGCTGTTTCTAGATATAATCATTCTTTCCATAGAGGAAACAAAAAGCTGAAAAATATGTCCTGATTTATTATAAAGTAAACATTGCTTACATTTATGAACAGCTATGTGCTTGGTTATAGAAATTAGGCATGTGAAATTTCATGTCAATTTTCTGTTAAGACAATTCTGAGCAAATAGAGGTGGAATGTGAGTAGCAGTTTTACAGCTTTCACAGGCTTGGTGCTATTTCTGTCTGTTCAAAATAAAAGACAAATGCCATTGACAGCAGCTGTTACCTCCTTCAGTAGAGATCACTTGGTGACATTATTGAAAAAGGATGTTTCATTTGTTTCACTTTGTTTAGAAAAGGAAGACCAGTGTCTCATGCCTGAAGCTTGGAATGTCGACCAGGGAGTAATAACCAAACTCAAGGAACAATACAAAAAGGAGCGCAAGGGGAAAAAGGGGGTGAAGAGTAAGTGGAAAACATTGCACCTTAAAATCATAAATCCCACATCTTTCACACCCTTAATTCTATCTCTCTCTCAATGTTTTCCTAAAATTACTTACTCTTTTACTTTGCTGCTCCTGACTGCTTTCCTGTTCACCAGTTCTCAGGGGTTGAAATTAATGAGTCAATCAAGTTACCTGATAAGTAGTTGGATTAGATATCACTTCTTCCAATCAGGTGTTGGATTAATTAAAAATTCTTGCTTTGAGCATGGATTATACTTTTGTTATTCAGAAACTTAAATTGTAAAAGGCATTGGTTTAATAGTTCACACTTTAATACAGAAGACTTCAGAACCCTTTCTTAGCCGGAAACATGCCAGTTTCACAGGAAGAGTTAAAGTCTGGTATGTAAACTAAAAAAACCCACAAAACTACATAACAGAAACTGTCTTGAGTATCCTATTAGATGACAGAGGGAGAAAACAGGTTAATTTCTACCCCTGTTTATACTTAACATTCACAACATGAAAGTCATGCTGTCATCATAATTTGTTATGCAGGGCTCGAAATAGGAAGCAACTCTGACTATCAGTTTATTTGTAAACCACAGGATTTATTTATTGACTTTCAAACCTGTGGGACTAGCCTTTAAAAATGTTGGGTATTTTTATCCAAACAAAAAACTGTGATCAGTATCTGAAATACAGTTTCTAGCCCTGTATTATATTTTTGTTGCATTTCTTGAAATACAGATCTGTTTTGTAGAAATCAATGTTTTTTATTAAGTAAACCTTAAAACTTTTTGAACTCAGATGAAGTGTTTAAAATGAAACACTGTATTCACAGCTATTTTTCAAACATCTAGCCATATTAAGAATTCATGTGTGAACGATGTAAATTAGTAGTATTGCATGTAGCCCAGTAAGAAATTTGAGGATGTTTCTCCCTTTGTGGGAAGATGCTTATGAATACCAAGGAAATTCT